>NC_138771.1:546535913-547135913 GCF_965119305.1 Pelophylax lessonae | reverse complement strand
GGGGTGTCAATCTTCCAGCTCACACTGTCATCATCAAAGGGACTCAGATTTACAGTCCAGAAAAGGGGAGATGGACTGAGTTGGGAGCACTGGATATCCTGCAGGTTGGTATAATCATTTGCTTTCAAGCAATTGTTTTCTTAGGCCATTGTTTAATGTCTTTGGTTTTCTCTAATTAGGGTTGTATTATCCTTTTGTAGAACCTGTGTAAATTTTAGTTGTGTTTTTCTTAATATTAGATGCTTGGTAGAGCCGGGCGTCCTCAGTATGACACAAAAGGTGAAGGTATCCTCATCACGTCTCATGGAGAGCTGCAGTATTATCTGTCCCTGCTTAACCAGCAGTTACCTATTGAGAGCCAAATGGTGGCCAAACTCCCAGACATGCTGAATGCTGAAGTGGTCCTGGGAAATGTGCAGAATGCGAAGGTAATTTTTGTTTTTCTCCACTCCACATTTTCGTCTGAAGTATACTTGGTCACATTTATTCAGTCCTTTAGCCAGTAACTAATAAAATGATAGTAATTTTGTGTATAAATTTTCGGTGAAGTTTTAATTTAAGATGGTGCATATTCTTTTTTTTTTTTAAATAATCTTTATCAATTTCAAATACACGCAAAAAAACATAAAACAACAAAGCAGTACAACAGTGCATTCAGAAAAGGAAACACAGAGAAGGCACAATCGGCATCATGTTCAATCCGGACATCATCAATAAAACAAGAGTGTCCATAGGGGTCAGTCAATCGAGCATTGTGAAGGCGTGTGCCAATATCGGCCAAATAGCAAGTGCAACCAATGACCCCCAGGATGTACCGCGTCTGTCAAAGCCGCCCAAAAAGAGGGGTAACTCTGCAAAAGAGCCCGGAGAGCCCCACAGACACCGCACACAGTGCTAACAGCAGTATACATGAATATCCACATTATAGAGTACTTCAGCAGAATCAGCCACTGGCCGAGAGGAAGAGACAGTGAGAGAGAATGAGAATCAGGAGGAAGACAAAGAAGAGAAGAGACAGTAAAGGGAAATAGGCAAAACAAAGAGGGTAAAACAGGTAGGGAAAGGGGGGGCCGGAATGGAGGCACGGATCCCAGCGGGAGAAGACCAGGTCGGAGCCCTAGAGCTCAGTCGTTTATACTAGATGTGTTCACATCGGAGATTTCATCAGAGTAATACATCCACCCCATCCAGGTGTCCTTAAAGCGTTCCTCTCTGCCCTGGGATGTGAGAACACGCCGTTCCGCCTCCATCACCAGGTTGACTTCACGCTTCCATTCAGAGAGCGTGGGGCAGGTGGAGCTCCGCCAATGCCGCGGTATGAGGCACTTGGCGGCGTTCAGCAGGAAAGGAACTATGCTACGTTTGTAACCTTTAATGGAGGAGCGTGTATCATGGAACAGGTATTGAAGGGGAGAGCGGGAAGGAGGGGTAAGCGACAGCCTAGATACCCAGAGATGCACAGCGTCCCAGAAGGGCCGCAGCAGGGGGTGGTGCATATTCTTTTTAAATGTTAACTGAGTGTTCTGCATTCGCAAGTCATAACTTTACTAATGGGCCATCCTCATGTTGGACATTACATCATGGAATGTAGGCTGTAAAATTCTTTGCTGCAAGGGAATGGAAATATTTTTGGGGAGGAGTATTCTGTGGACAATGTTGATAAAACAAAAAACTCCCTAAAACTGCAAGTTTTGGTTACTTTAAGAACTGTATATATTGGTATGCCCATAAAACACCAAAGCTAATAGTTTGGAGCATCTATGCTTTGGTTTTGTAAGCAGCCTTGGCCAGATGGTATCAGGAGGGGGAGGGTCCTATAGACATACTGTGTTCTTGAGCTGAGTATAAATAGCCAGATCATGCAAGTCTTTTTATTTTTTAAAGGTACTTTTTAATGACCTAACAGAGCATACAGCAGTATTAAAGATGTACTTTGATTCTTATTATGTGTTGTGATCCTTGTTTACATTACTCCTTTTACATCCGAAAAAAAATGCATATATGCTTTTATATGTTCTGTCTTTTGTAGGATGCTGTGAACTGGCTAGGTTACACTTACCTGTACATACGTATGCTTCGTTCTCCTAATCTGTATGGAATTTCCCATGATGATCTGAAATCTGATCCCTTATTGGAGCAGAGACGGCTGGATTTGATCCACACAGCAGCTTTAATGCTGGATAAGAACAATTTGCTAAAGTATGATAAGAAGATGGGCAATTTCCAGGTATAAATATATGAACCATTATATGTGAGAAATTTTATTGTCTCAACAAACCCATTTTATATTGGACCATTATCTATCTAGCTCAGCAACTGCTTTATTTTATAGGTGACTGAATTGGGCCGTATTGCCAGTCATTATTACATCACCAATGAGTCTATGCAGACATACAATCAGCTCCTAAAGCCAACACTCAGTGAGATCGAGCTGTTTCGTGTCTTTTCATTGTCTTCAGAGTTCAAGAATATCACCGTCAGAGAGGTGAGTAAAGGCCAGAATCAGGTGCAAGGAAGTAAAGACTTATAATGTAACATTAATTGCAAGTAATGAATAAATACATGGAATGAAAGTAGGCGCATCTCGGATTTGTATTTGCATTGAAAAAATATTGTACATGCTGGAGTAATGCACTTCCCATAACTAATGTTATCTGTTTTGCAGGAAGAGAAGCTAGAGCTGCAGAAGCTGCTGGAAAGGGTACCAATACCTGTAAAGGAGAGTATAGAGGAGCCAAGTGCTAAGGTGTGTCCAGCTTCCCTTACTGTCCTTGGAAATGAACTGCATGTTCCTATCTAATCCCTTTCCCCTCTTTCTGCAGATCAATGTCTTGCTCCAGGCCTTCATCTCTCAGTTGAAACTGGAAGGTTTTGCTCTAATGGCAGATATGGTGTATGTCACACAGGTACTGTACGCAGGTCTGCACTTGTTTTTCCTGTATCCTTTTGGACAAGTGTCCTTTTTTGACACTACAAAATACAGAACACAGACCTGGATTAGGTGTCACAGGGACAAGAAAGCATAGAGAGCAATTACATGACAGAGATTCAACTACTGCATACTTGAAAAGAAAAAACTTTATATGGAGTTGCTTCTATGAACTTGTGTCTGTAGCTTTTTATTAACACTTGTGGAGCTAGTGATCTCCATGGATCTAGGACACTAAGCTAAAATTTGCGCTCTTACTGCTTGGCCAGTGGGGTATAGCTCACAAGTGGAGGAGCAATAGCCTTCTGCTTTTAATTTTGCTGTGCAACCTACTAAAAGGGCTTATACCTCAGAGCTCTGCTCTCACCCCCGTGCTCCCTCATCGGATTGCAGGTGACATGGCTTTGACGTAACTCCTGCATAATGCACAGCCTTTTCTCTGTGGTCCTTAATCAGAAAGATTGCAGGGAAGAATAGGAGCACTTCGCTGTATAGGCTGTGGTTTCTGGTCCATGTTTGCTGATTTTAGGTCTGTATTTGGTTTTATAGGTAACATTGGGGGGGCTGTTTAGGATTAAGTTGATGCAAATATAAAATCATAATCCTTGAGTGAAGTCATCCCTGATGTTTTTGTACTGCAGTTTGTCAACCAGTGGTTAAAACTTCTGCATTTTTGTCTTCAGTCTGCAGGTCGACTCATGCGTGCAATATTTGAAATAGTATTAAACCGAGGATGGGCACAGCTCACAGACAAGACTTTAAATCTCTGCAAGATGATCGATAAGAGAATGTAAGAACCATTCTCTTTGTTTCAGTTGTTTGTGTCCACTATATACCATTCTAAACTTTGACCTTTATTAATAGGTGGCAGTCCATGTGTCCTCTTCGCCAGTTCAAGAAACTCCCAGAGGAGGTAGTAAAGAAAATAGAAAAGAAAAACTTCCCTTTTGAGCGTTTATATGATCTCAACCATAATGAAATAGGTGAGTAGTTGTGGTGCATCCTGCCAGTACAAGTTTCTTAAACTATTAGAGGGGATTTCTGGTATAGCTAATAATGTTTACTCATGGTCTCCCAGCCCCTGATACTTTTCTAGACAGATAATCATGGCAGTCAGGCAGGGTAATGTTTTCAGCAGTAAAGTTCAACAATAGCACTTTAAGCCTTTTGCTAATTTTACATCACAGAACAAAGAGAACATTATATAAAATACAATGAATTTTGGGTCATGCTGCCACCTTCAGGTAAATGAACACTGGGCAAAAAAAGGCGGGACTCCACATCTAGGCTTAACCTCTTCTAGCTCAGCTAAGCCTCCATTTTGTGCTGTATGATGGATTTTGCCTCCTTTTGACTGAGGGACTGTACTGTCTCCACATGCAAGAGTGTGGATGTCCTGTAGTTTATGCAGTTTGTTGCTGGATCCTGCGGGTAGTGAGCTCTGATATACTGGGTACCTTGTGACCTTCTGAAAAGGAAGTCAAGTCCCTAAAGGCCTGCTGTGATGGGTGAAGTTTGGGCCTAATGCCCTGAAACGTCAGCTGAGTGCCTCTGTGTATATTGTGGCTATGGCAGCCCCTCTTTGTCAGTGTTCCCTGGGTTTGGAGGCTGTAGGTGTCAGTTTTTTCTCCTAGTGGGTGTCCTATAGCAGTGGTAGTGTGTGAATGGACGCTCTTGTATGGCTTGCATGATGATGTCATTGTACGCATCTGCCATATCAAACTCCAGGACATGTGTTTGCTAAATTTATGGACTCTGCATTGACACCTCACTATATGCAGCCAGCATCAGCACCATCCTTGCTCCAACCCTGTTCAGCTGCATTGATGCCTACTTGTTCAGGCACAGGAAGTATTGGCACACAAGTCTTTTTTTGCAATAGACTTGCCACACAGATGTTTTTGCTTGGGTTGACGCTCCTCTCACCTGAGTGGTCACTTCCTTCTGGGCTATACAGGCCTGTTTAACCCTCTGCAAGACATGGATTCATTCAGGCAGAGGAGAAGGGAGAGGGACAATGGGTTGGGTTCACATATCCCTTTTTCCTGACAGACTCCATGGCAGCATACATATGGGTTAACCCCGCCTCCACTCCTCCCCTATAGGCCCCACTCCCATAAATCTTTGCTCTGAGACAGAGGCTGTGTTCTTTTTGTCAACCTACTTACTTTACACTACCTATAGGTAAGCCTTAATATCAGCTTACCTATAGGTAAAACTAAAAGATGGAAGTTTACTACTTCTTTAAGCTTGGCTATTGGCAAGGAAAGCGGCAGTACGGCCTGAGAGCCTTGCTATTAGTAGGTGGCCATAAATGCCCTGGGCCCGTCCAGCAGCGTCTTCTGGATCCAGGCATAGTCATGGGGTTGCTTTGTGCGGTGATGTATACTTTTTTTTTTTTTTTGCATATTCCATGACAGCAGTTGTGTGTTTTTGTCTGTTTTCGTCCCTGGTTCTAGTGTCTCCAGGCCTATTGCGGCTGAAACGCATTTGCTTTCCAAGCTGCTGCTCTCTTCTTGCCTGGCCTCCTGCCCAGGGACTCACTCAGCGCATGTGCGCTGTGGGTGGCGGTGGTGTCATTAGTGGAGAAATTCAGTCAGCGGTCAATACTGTTGATTTTGGGTTTTCTCTGTGGGCAACTTGCAGCAGTTTCCCTAAATGCTGTGTGCAATCATCACAGGTATATGCTCTGCAATAACACCCTTGTGTGGTGCCTGTGTTTGATCCTGATGGTTCTAGCACCTGTGCAGGTTGGTTTGTCTGTGCAGTTTCCACTCTACTGATGTATCACTGTCCCCCCTTGTGGCCAGCCCTTGTGTAGCGGGGTTGAGAGGGTGTGTTTAAGCCTTTCCATTTCTCGCTATCCTGGGCACTCCTTTTGGGTTTTTAACCCTTTCCTTTCTACCCTGTTTTGTTTTCTTTTTAGGTTTTTAAGTTCTAGGTCAGATTGACAATACACGGCAAGAGATGATAAAGACCTAATTAGGTCACCACATCAACATTCTTATTCCAGATTTAGTCGTCATTGGTCAACATCAAGGTCCAGCCTTCATAACCGAAGCTCTGAATCCACGTTTAGGCACCACACCCACCGCCGTGTCAGCTGCTCCAATGAAGGAGCCTGCTGCAGATGCAGGACTTAGGTCCAAGAGGGCAAGTCTCTCAGTGAGCCATACAAAGCCCAGGCAGTTGGAAAAGGGGATGGTAATTTTCAGCAAATGCAATCTCTGGTGAGGAGTGTAGTGCAGAAAACCCTTAAAGAATGGGGTACAAGCCACATGCAAAGTCCAACAGCCGTAACGTCCCCACTAGGGACGGCCAGGAAAAACTGTAACCGTCCTAACCAAGCTATCCATCTACAGGATACAAGAGAAATGGCCGCACACCAGGCGATGGCTCACGATGAAAGGCTTTATTGAACAAGGATGCAAGGTACAGCTAAATGGATGGTAGACCTGTTTCACACGACTCAGTGTGCTTGTTCACTACAGTAGTGAACAAGCATGCTGTGAGTCGTGTGAAACAGGTCTACCACCCATTTTGCTGTACCTTGCATCCTTGTTCAATAAAGCCTTTCATCGTGAGCCATCGCTTGGTGTTCGGCCATTTCTCTTATATTCTGTTTGCGGTGGCGATCCGAGGTCCTGCACCCATGGCTGGCTTTGAAGTTCCAACTGCCTGAGCAGTGTACATCTTTCTCTGTGTCCAAGCTATCCTAAGACCTCAGAAAGCGAGACAGAGCGGGAGGAGTCCCTTTACTCTTGTGACGCCTTTGGTCAAGGCAATAAAGGGGGCATATACATGAGTAAGAACCTGTAGTCTCCTGCAAAGCAAGAGGATGTTCTTTAAGCACCTCTAGAGGGAGTGTTTTAATTTCCCATTCCTAACGGAAATGAGGGACATAATTTTGGAGTGGAGCAAGGTCGCGAGCTATAGAGCTTGAGCAAGATGGTCAAGCTCTGTCTATTCAGAGATAAGGATGTGAAGCATTTAAAGGCTGCCTCTCTAATTGTTGAGGCCTTAATGAGGCAAGCAAGCATGTCGCTCTTCCTTGGAAGATGCAGTGAATGGCCTGATAGTCGGCCGGGGCTCTTGTGGTCATGTTTAAAGTGATGGAAACGTGGAAGGAGAATGTGGCCACAGTATTAAAGATCATTTTCAGAAATTCAGTAGTTCGGAGCAGGTGTCATTCCATGGTGAGGCTTCAACTGACCTCATCCACATAGTGGCGTGGGTTTTGCTCCCGTCAGTTATGGGAAAGTGAATGCTATGGCTGGGGCCTGGGCTTTACTGATCCAGCCTCTAACAAGCCTAGTGTAATATCCCTTTTGAGGGAGCTTTATTATATGGCAAGCTGAAAAGCACCGTAACCCTGGGCTTCAGTTGGCAAGTTGGGTCTTGCTTCAGGACCGTACCTGCTAGGCCAGAATATGACAGTCTAGAGGACAAAGTTCAGATTGTGCAAGGTTCGCACATTTTTACAGATCAGGTCTGGATTTTAAGAAGAGCTGGTGAAGAGGCCAGATATCCCCTCAGAAGTATGCTAAAAGCTTGACCTCTGGTATCCAAGAAGCTACTGAGTTTAAACCTCAGACTATTAAAACAAAGCAGGCTTTTTCAGGACCCGCATGGTCCATCAGAAGTCCTGATCTCGGATTTATTTACATGGATTTTGCCTCACTCTGTGGTAGAATTAAGCATATACTCTTTTGTATTACGTAAAGTCACTGGTGTCGCAAAGTGATTTTAGGGCATGTACTCACCTATCTTTATGGTCATGAAGAGGAGCAGCTTGCGGAGGCCGATTTTTAGACCTCACGCATCTATACCAATTTTCATCAAAAGGAGAAGTTCAAGATGGAAACATTGTCCCTGATTCATAGGGGGTCCAGCCAGCTGACTGACTTGTTTCCAGTAGACCTAAAGATGCTTACTTTCATGTGCCCATTGTGGAAGACTTCTGCAAGTTCCTTCGGTTCGCCGTTGATCAAGACCATTTCCAGCTTGCTTGTCTACCATTCGGGCTTTCAACATCACCTTGTGTGTTTTAAGGATCTTATTGGTTGTTAAGCGCTTTATCAAATCAAGTAGCATACGCCTGCATAGTTACTTGAATGTTCTTCTACTGTCCGAAGACAGATGGCAGCTGTCAGGCGTCTGATTCTAGAAAAGGGACTCCTGGAGCCCACTCAGTCTCGTGTGCCTCGGGGCTCAGTTCGATCTAATCAAGAGGACCATTGCTTTGTCTCTGGATCCCGATGTTCTGGAACAGAATACTCCTGGCCTTGTCTTCCCGCCTGTGTGCCTTTCACTGTGCAAATGATTGACACTATGGCGTCTACAGATCCAATGGTCAAGTGGATGCTCCAGAGAAGGCGGCCCTTCCGAAAGGGGTTTCTCCAGCAGTGGTAGCCAGGAAACAGAATTCAGGTAATCTACATAACCTCAGTCATGAGAGTGAGTCCCCTGGTGGCTGCAATGGAGAAACTGGCTCATTTGCCATTCTATTGCCTCATTTTCTGGTTCACAAGCATGTCAGATACCACAATACAGGATTGGGGGGGGGGGGGGGGTTGCTGCCTGACGCGGCTGTCAATTTCACAAGATTGTGTTGAACATTCTGAAACTACAGGCAGCCCTCTGCACCCTACAGGCCTTTCACCATATAACCAAGGGAGCGTCAGTGCTCTTAGGCTGGTTAAAACTACAGCGGTCTTCTTTGTTAAGACAAGGGGGGACTCACAGCCTGTTCTCTATTGCAAGAAGCGGAGCCAACTATGAATTGGGCTCAGAAGACTCGAGCTTATATCTTAAAGGCTTATTTTACCAGAGTCCAGAATATTCCAACAGAGTCCAGTTGGACAACAAGGATTGGTCTCTACATGTGGAGTTTTTTTCAGGCGCATATGCCCTGACGGATCATTTGAAATGCAGCGAGTCCTGTGTGTTTCTAAAAGTCCCGGTCATCCTCGGGTTTCTACGAAAACCCTGAACAGAAGTTGTGGAGGTAGTGGCAGTGATGCCCTATTGGCCAATTAGGCCATGGTGTTTCCCCTTGCTAGCACTGTTTAGCTACTGGAACCCAGTGTCCCTTCTCATTAAGCCAGACCTTCTGTCACTGGGTGCATTTCTACATCCATGTCCAGCACAGTTATGTCTGACGGTCTGGTTCTTGAGATTGGAGGTCCTAGGCTGCTCCTCAAGAGTAATCTCCTCTCGAGTGCTAGGAGAGTGAACACACAAAGTTTACGGGAAAATCTGGTCAAGTCTGTGCAATACATGTCTGCTGCTGACAGATCATGTACCGATCTAGAAGTTCTGAATATTCTGGGCTGCCTCCAGTCAGATTTAGATCTGGCTTAATCGATCAGCTCCTTCAGTGTACAAGTGTCAGCTTTATTGAGCTTCACAGGTGTTTCCAGGTCTAGGCATCTTTTCTTCAAGGGATCAACAAGGCTCAGGCCTCGGAGTGAGTGGAGGTTTT
This sequence comes from Pelophylax lessonae, assembly GCF_965119305.1. Lineage (NCBI taxonomy): Eukaryota > Metazoa > Chordata > Amphibia > Anura > Ranidae > Pelophylax > Pelophylax lessonae. The sequence continues at coordinate 547,126,500 of NC_138771.1, read as the reverse complement.
CGAATTGACATCTCCCTCTTGGGAATTGGAGCTGAGTGTTCTAGGGTGGCCTCTGTCATGTTCGCCTTTCTTCTGGCTATCACGTCAGCATAAAAAGCCTTAGAGATTGATTCATAACTCATGGAGAACTTTTCTTCACGTTCTTCCAGATCGAGTGGTGCTTTTACCTGTGCATGACCCAATTCCTAAGGGAATATCAGTTATCATGGGAACCAAGAAATTTTTCAGCCAACCTTTTGGCGTACTAACTTGTGTCCTTTTAGACCTTTTATTTGTGGCTTAGTTTGTTAAAGCGCATGTCTAGTAAACAGGGAATCTTGAGTTTGACTCTCAGCAGTGCCTTCCTTTTGGTTCTAGGAATCTCTCTGATATTGTGAAGTTCCAGCTACAAGCTACAGCTTCCTTCAGGCTTCAGAACGCCTGTTCATTCTTTTTGCCGGAAATAACAAGTGGCAAGGATTGTCTGGGCCATCCGACAGGCTCACATAGCCGAGGGCTGGGCTCCTTTTGGGGATGGTGACCGCTCACTCGACCAGGAGTGTGTCTACATCCTGGGCGGCTTTGCAGCATGTGGTTCCCAATGTAATCGGTAGGGCAGCCTTATGGTCCCCAATCAATACATTTATGGCACATTGTGTTAAGCCGGCCTCTTTATCTTCTGTTAATTTTTAGTTTACAAATCCTGTCGGTTGACAGTGTAAATTAAACCCTTTTCTTTTGTTCTGCAATTGCCCACCTGGGTGTGTATTGCTAGTTATTTCCCATACATATGCTGTCATGGAGGCTGTCAGGAAAACAGAAAATTTCACATCAATACTTACCGTAATTTTATTTTCCTGATGGACGTCTCCATGGCAGCAGGAGTTCCCTCCCAGAGTCATGAGTAGGCTAGTTACGGAACGTGGCCTCTGGCTCAGAGCAAAGATTTATGGGAGTGGGGTCCTATAGAGGAGGAGTAGAGGGCAGGTTAACCAATGCGTATGCTGCAATGGAGTCCATAAGGAAAGGAAAATTACTGTTAGGATTTGATAGGAAATTTTCCGTTCTGTAGGAAGGACCCCTGCAAATTTTGTCCTGCAGTGGATCCCTGAAAAGTGAAAATAGCAGTGAACCCCTGACCATAGCTGACATCTTCCTTGTTTTAGGGGGGCAGGCTACACATCACTGCAGCGCAGCTCCCAGCTGCATTTCAGTGTGAATCGTACACATAGAAAACAATTTATTTTCTGTGTGTCATTTCGGTGACCTGCGTTTTCTAGTGCGGGAAAACACTGGTAACCGCATTAGGGTAAATTGGCCCCAAGAATTAGTAAGCTGGAATATATTCTATTTTTGTTTTTGGGTTTAATCCTGTTTTGTTACCACTGCTAAATACTTCTTTCTTTAAGCACTGGTTTTGAGTCATGACAGCTGCCTAAACCAGCGCTACATGGAAGAAGAATTTAAAAATGATCCTAGCAGTCCTGGTGGATGAGGTCCCAGTTTTTAAAGATACCTCCTCTTGCATACAGAGCAGCTATGCATCCTGTGCTGTGAGCTTGCCAGGTCCTTAGAAAAAAATTGGGTGAATCATATACTCTGTTCTAGATAATCAGACTCAGGAGATCCTGCCTTTTGGCAGCTTCTGTAAGACTTTCCGAGAGCCTTGAGTTTCTTGATGGCTGCCTTGGAAGACTCCAAAAGGCTGCTTTCGTGAGTGGGCACTATGTCTGTAAAAGGAAGGATCCTATGGCTTAAGTGTCGGTTGGCAGAACTTCTCTGCAAGAAACTAATTGAGAGGCTGCTCTTTGAGGGTGAACACTTGCTTGTAGATAACTGGGCCTGCAGCATGGTATCCATAGGCTACAAGCTGAAGTTTCCCCTCAAGGTTTATGCACTCTGAGAATTTGCAAAAAAATAGCGTTTTTCTTGGATAGACTTGTCCCAAGAGGTCATCGCACTCGGTGTTTGCGGAGGAAAGGTCTCACTGCTTCTGTCCCTAAAGGCTTTGTTTCCAAAGCCAAACGGAGATGTTCAGCCTATTCTGGACCTCCAGGGCCTCAGCAAGTCCACCCTGGTCAGTGATTGCTTCGCTTCAACAGGAGGACTTCCTGTTGTCCTACCATGTCGAGGATGTCTGCCTACACATCCTTATTTTCCTACCTCACCAATGCTTTCTGTGATTTACAGTAGAGTATCGCCACCATCAAATCTTATTGGCTCTAACACTTCAGCCTATCTATGTCCCCCAGGGTGTTTACTAAAGTGTTTGCTCTGGTTCTGAGGTTTTTGAGGACCCGGAGCATGCCTTTTGGGGAGTACCTTGATGACCTGGTTTGAAGGGAGCAGTTGGCCCAGCAACTAATGTCCTGCAGATGGTACAATTCCTGGAGAGGTTCCACTGGATGCTGAATCTTCAGAAGCCAGCCTTGGTTCCGCCTGAGGTACTTAGGCTTAGTCCTCGATACAGCTCAGGTGAAGTTACTACATCCCTCAGAGGAAATGCCTGTCTTGTCGAGCCCTGTAGCAATCCCTGAGGTCATTGCAAAGTCCCTGTATTTGCACCTGCCTGCAGATGCTGGAGAAATGGTAGCCATCTTTGATGTGGTACCCTATTTATTTATTTATTTTCAGGTACTTGTATAGCGCTGTCAATTTACGCAGCGCTTTAAATATACATTGCACATTCACATCAGTCCCTGCCCTCAAGGAGCTTACAATCTAAGGTCCCTAACTCGCATACATACACAGTAGGGCCAATTTATACAGGATCCAATTAACCTACCAGCATGTCTTTGGAGTGTGGGAGGAAACCGGAGTACCCGGAGGAAACCCACGCAGGCACAGGGAGAACATGCAAACTACAGGCAGGTAGTGTCGTGGTTGGGATTCAAACTAGCGACCCTCTTGCTGCTAGGTGAAAGTGCTAACCACTACACCACTGTGCCGCCCTATGCCCAGTTCCATTCCAAAGCTGCTGCAGCTCAATATCCTGTAACTATGTAACAAAAACATCAGGAGCCTTTGGATTTGCCAGTGTGTCTGACTCCCAAGATCAGGTTGGCTTTGGAATGGTGGATAGCTATGCAGATGGAGTACAACGAGATGACTGTGCTGAGGGGACCATCCCAGAGAGAGCGACACTGAGCCACCGGAAAGCCATTGTTGTGTAGAGGGATAAAACCACTGCTAGGATACAGACTGGAGTCGCCCTAGGCAACCCCATATAAGTGAAGAACTAACAAGGGGGACCACTGCTATTGAGTCGCCAAATTTAGTGAAAGGGCTGTGGCCATTATTTGTTTCTACCATTAGAAATTGAGCCTTAGGGAACAGACTACACAGTTTTTTTTTTTTTTTTTTTTTTTTTTTTTTTTAGCTCTATTGCTATCTTTAGGCCTTATTGACCTGTCCTGAAGCTCGTCAACAGGGTCATTGAGCCGCAAGGTCAGCCTGCTAAAGAGTCGGGACTTATGACTGCCTAACAGTTGCTACCAAAGGACCCTTGCCCATTTCTTAGCTCAAAGCTACTAATCAGTGGACACCATGCTACCTTAAATACAATTTCAACAAACAATTACTAGCATTTTTGTGGCTGCACTTTAATCTCACAAGCAGCTGAAAACACATCAGAACACAGGGCTTGTAATTTTGCTTTGGCTGTCACTGTTGGGGGGCTGCTGTTGGAAGAGGCCCAGTCATGTAGGTAGTTTCATCTCTCCAAAGTGGTATCCTCAAGTCCTTTTTATTCAGCCATCATCACATTTTTTCTTTTTTGTGATTACACTGAGACTTTGCAGCGAATTAGTCCACAGCAGCTGTTTGTGTCTTTATTTTACTTACTTGACTCTTTGATGTTTGTTAGTTTTTGCATATTTAAATTCCTTATTGCTTGGTTTGCTTTCCACAGGTGAGCTGATCCGAATGCCGAAAATGGGAAAGAACATCCATAAATATGTTCACTTATTCCCCAAGCTGGATCTCTCGGTGCACTTACAGCCCATTACTCGTTCCACTCTAAAAGTAGAGCTGACAGTCACCCCTGACTTCCAGTGGGATGACAAGGTAAGCTGTAAAAAAACTAACAAAGGATAAATGATGCACTGTGTTAAAGGAGACTTTTATCCTGTGCTCACGTTTGCACTGCATTACCAGGCATACAGCTTATTATTTTAGTAATCTGCATCACACCAAAAAGAGTACTTTTTTTTTTTTTTTTAAGTGTAGCACACCACAACACATGGTAGTGGTATGCTGCAATGTGCATCTGTTGGTAAGGTTTGTTGGGGTTACATTAACCACTTTAGCCCCGGAGGATTTGGCTGCTCAAAGACCAGGCCCTATTTTGCGATTCGGCACTGCGTGACTTTAACAGACAATTGCGCAGTCCTGCGACGCTGTACCCAAACAAAATTGATGTCCTTTTTTTCTTACAAACAGAGCTTTCTTTTGGTGGTATTTGATCACCTGTGCGATTTTTATTTTTTGCGCTATAAACAAAATAAACTACAATTTTGAAAAAAATTAAAAATTTTCACAATTTTTTTATAAAATTCTCAAAAAAAAAAAAAAAGTAAAAATCAAAATTTAACATTTTAGGCCAATTTGTTTTCTGCTACAAATTTTTTTTTTTTTTTTTTGAAACTAGTAATGGCGGCGATCTGCGTTTTTTTTTTTTTTTTTTGCGGGACTGTGACATTGCGGCGGACAGATCGGACCCCTAACTGACATTTTTGACACTTTTGGGGGGTACCAGGAAAGGGGTTAACTTTACTGGTGATCAAGGGGTTAAGCGTGTATCTATGGGTGTGATTTTTAACTGTCAGGGGGCGTGGCTTGGGAAGTAATCCCAGAGACATGCGATCCTATATAGCAGGATCACATAGCCTCTGTCATTACTTCAGTGATAATGACAGACGGCTGTGTTTACATCAGCCGTCTGTCCTTCTCTCACTGCTGCGGGAGATCGCAAGTGGCCAGTGCCCATCGGAGCCACCGGTCACACGCGCTGGCTTCCCAGCTGACGAGCGGTCGCCCCCTAGCTCCTCCCAGGTGAGCGCCGTACATGTACGACGCTTTGCCTGGGAGCGCCGGACTGCTGCCGTACAACTGCGGCGGGCAGTTGGCAAGCAGTTAAAAGTAGGAGGCACCTACGCTCCTTGGTATTTGAATAATATCCATTTTCCTCACCTATTGTCGAGAAACACACAAGGATTAAAAATCTTAGCACTGTAATGTTGAAAAATGGCTGTTCCTACCATTCCACATTCTCCTCTTATGCCAGGAGAATATTTACGGGTATCGCCATAAATCCCTCAGTAACAGGTCAACCCCTAAAGACTGATCCCTTAGGATGTTATGTAATACTGGTGTTGGAATTTATAGGTAAACCATTAACTGTTATTAATTTGATATACAGTATCTCACAAAAATGAGTACACCCCTCACTTTTTTGTAAATATTTTATTATATCGTTTCATGTGAAAACACTGATGAAATGACTCTTTGCTACAATGTAAAGTAGTGAGTGTACAGCTTGTATAACAGTGTAAATTTGCTGTCCCCTCAAAATAACTCAACACACAGCCATTAATGTCTAAACCGCTGGCAACAAAAGTGTGTACACCTCTAAGTGAAAATGTCCAAATTAAGCCCAACGTGTCAATATTTTGTGTGGCCACCATTATTTTCCAGCAGTGCCTTAATCCTCTTGGGCATGGAGTCCTCTTCCAATCCTCCATGACAACATCACGGATCTGGTGGATGTTAGAGACCTTACGTTCCTCTACCTTCTGCTTGAGGATGCCCCACAGATGCTCAATAGGGTTTAGGTCTGGAGATCCTTGTTAATATATGCCCTTAGTATTTTGTGTAGAGAAATATGTCCTAGTTCAGGGGTGTCAAACTCCATTTCATTGTGGGCCGCATCAGCATTATGGTTGCCCTCAAAGGGCCTGTTATATCTGTAGAATTAGATGTCCAGAGCACCCCATGTCCTGGGGGGGCAAAGAGGAGCCTTACTACAGCTGCACAGAGGAGTGCAGGATCTGGCAAAGGATTTCTTTCCTCTGCTGTAGACTACAGAGACAAGGTGGGGGCAGAGACAAGGGGGGTGCTGCAGCTGCAGGAGAGGTGCGAGGGCCACATGAAATGGCCTGGGGGGCCGCATTCGGCCTGCGGGCCTTGTTTGACACCTGTGTCCTAGTTGATCGATGTCGGTGTATATTCCCCATGCTGGGAAAATACTTGTGCTAGTCTCGTTTCCATCACACCTTATCCTTAATAGATCTGTTTTTAGTCTCCCGGGAACTGGCTTCATTCATATGAGACAAAATATTTACCAAGAGCTATCTTGGACCACTCTCCTGCTTTGTTAGCACTAAACACAGGGAACACTGATATTGCCATATCCTCCTCTACCTCTTATTAGGTAGAAGGCCCTTAAAGCTACAATGCTTGGAATTTTGCACTTGCTATCAGTACAGCCCACAAAACTCATGCATGATAAAACTGAATTGGCAGAAACTGCATACTCCACATCAAGAGAGACCATTCACAAGAGAACCCATCTGCCTGTATTTCTCAGCAGTGAGGACACCATTAATCCTTACCAAATCTTCAGCCACATATTCTGAAATGCAGCCCCAAACTTGCAAGGAACCTCCTTCATGCATCACAGTAGCCTGCAGACACTCGTTATTGTATTGCTCTCCAGAAGTTCAGTGAACAAACTCACTGCTGCTACAGCCAAATCTTTCAAATCTTGACTCATCAGTTCAGAGCAACTGCGGCCATTTTTCTGCACACCAGTTCCTATGTTTTCATGCATAGTTGAGTCACTTAGCCTTGTTTCCACGTTCCTATGCACGAAAACATAGGCACTGGGGTTGCTGTGGATTTTTTGTAAGTGTACCTAGAATTGTTGCTGTTTTGATGGCAGAGTGGTCACACCAACTATTGATTTGATTCAAATTTCTTTTCTGTTCATTCCCTTTCCATTTTGTCAATTGATAAATTTAAACTATTAACACTTCTATTTCTGAAAGCTATATATTGTGTGTGTGTGTGTGTAATGTATGTATGTGTATATATATATATATATATATATATATAATATGTGTGTATGTGTATGTGTGTATATATATATATATATATATATATATATATATTGCTCAAAAAGAACACTTTTCAATCGGAGTATAGCATCAATTCAGTTAAACACCTGGGATATTGATCTGGTCAGTTAAGTAGCAGAGGGGGTTGTTAATTTCATTAACATCAAAGCAGCTAAAACTGATTAACAGGTGCATTGGATGGGCAACAATGGACAACCCCCCAAAACAGGAATGGTTTTACAGGTAAAGGCTACTGACATTTTGTTTCCCTACTCCTCTTTTCTGACAGTTTTTCACTAGTTTTTCATTTGGCTAAGGCCAGTGTCATTACTGGTAGTATGAGGTGGTACCTGGACACTATAGAGGTTGCACAGGCAGTCCAACTCCTCCAGGATGGCACATCAATACATGCCATTGCCAGAAGGTATGCTGTGTCTCCCAGCACAGTCTCAAGAGCCTGGAGGAGATTCCAGGACACAGGCAGTTACTCTAGGAGAGCTGGACGGGGCTGTACACAAGGTCCTTACCCATCAGCAGGACCCCGGTATCTGCTCTTTTGGGCAAAAGGAACAGGATGCGCACTGCCAGAGCCCTACAAAACGACCTCCAGCAGACCACTTTCCAAACAATCAGAAACCGACTTCATGTTGAGGGGGGTCTGAGGGCACTCTGTTTCGGTCCATCTGGCACCGCCAGGTTGCACCTCAGTCTGTTCAGGAGCTCAGTGATGTCCTGGTCCAGATCTTGGAGGAAATACCCCTGGACACCATTCGTCGTCTCATTAGGAGCATGCCACAACATTGCCAGGCATGCATACAAGCATGTGGGGGCCAAACTAAGTACCATTTTTGAGTTGCTACAATGAAAATTTCAGCAAAATAGACTACCCTTATACATCATTTTTTCACTTTGATTTTGGGGGTGTCTTTGAATTAAGCCCTCTGTAGGTTGATCATTTTCATTTCCATCTAATGATGTGGCATCCTTTTGTTCCTAATTAAAAAAAAAAAAAAAAACTCGCTAAATTAAAATCTTAACACATAATCACCATTGCTGCTGTTCAAGGGTAATAAATAATCATAAATCACACCGCAAAACAGTGTAAACATACTAAAACCGTATGTGACAAATGATAATTGCAAGCAAATGCTCAGTGAATGTCCAAAGTATAAAAAAAACATTGATCCAGATAAAGTGCTGTGCTTCACAACTTTACTCATACAGTGAAATGTGCTCATCACCCTCTGCTTGCACTTACCAAAGGATGTGGACCCCTTAGCAGTTCTGCATGTGGGTCTATATAGCTGTATGGTAAGTGGGACGATGTCAGCTCACGTATATCTTATGGCTTGGTGCTCATGGATGGAGAAGAGAGAATCCCAATAGTGTAATAAAGCCTTTTTTGTTTTTTTAGCAATTGTCCCGACAAACCCCCAGCATACCTCTAAGGCCCCTTTCACATGGGGGTGAATCCACTTGCTCAGTGAGGGATGTCCACTGATGCCCAGCTGAGCAGAGTGGACGCAGACACAGCCGCTCTGCTCTATTGGCGGTCGGTTGTAAATGGACAGGCTGATCCACCTAGACCAGAGCGGAGCGGCTGTGTCTGCATCCACTCTGCTCAGCTGGGCATCAGTGGACATCCCTCACTGAGCAAGCTGAATTCCCTCTGTGTGAAAGGGGCCTTAGAGGTATGCTGGAGGTTGTTGGGACAACGGCTGAAAAAACCCCAAAAAAGGCTTTATTGCACTATTGGGATTCTCTCTTCTCCATCCATGAGCACTAAGCCACAAAATACATGAGCCGACATCTTCCCACTTACCATACAGCTATATAGACCCACATGCAGAATTGCTAAGGGGTCCACAACATTTGGTAAGTGCAAGCAGAGGGTGATGAGCACATTTCACTGCATGAGTCTGAAGATGTGAAGCACTTCAGCACTTTATCTGAATCAATGTTGGATTTTTTTTTTTTTTTACATTTGGACGGTCACTGGGCACTTGCTTGCAATTAATATTTGTCACATATGGTATTTTTAGCATGTGTACACTGTTTTGCGTTGTGATTTACGATTGATTATCCTTTCATTCCTAACACATTACCCAGTCCATATCAGTATAGATATCCAGCATGATATTGTTCCCTATTGATGATCTGATGTGTTTTCAAAGTGTTCCTTTAATTTTTTTGAGCTGTGTGTGTGTGTGTTTGTGTGTCTATATGTATATATATATAATTATACACACACACACACACCGATTTAGTAATAAAACTATGACCACTGACCAGTAAAGTGAATAAATAATACATGATTTCTGTCTTTACAATGGCATTTCAAGGTCAGTGGGATATTTTGGGCAGCAAGTAAACATGACCTCCCTGAAGTTGATGTGTTGATAGCCAGAAAAATGGGGAGAGTATTGATTTGAGTGACTTTGATGAAGACCAAATTGTAATGGCTAGACGACTGGATCATAGCAGCTGTAGTGGTTAGGACCTACCAAAAATGGTCCAAAGAAGGAAAACCAACAACAGGGTCATGGAATGGCTAAGGCTTATTGATTAACCCCTTAAGCCCCGGAGGATTTGGCTGCTCAAAGACCAGGGCCTATTTTGCGATTCGGCACTGCGTGACTTTAACGGACCTTTGCGCGGTTGTGCGACGCTGTACACAAATGAAATTGACGTCCTTTTTTTTCCGCCCCCACAAACGGAGCTTTCTTTTGGTGGTATTTGATCACCTGTGTGATTTTTACTTTTTGCGCTATAAACAAAAAAAGAGCGACAATTTTGAAAAAAATAACATTTTTCAAAATTTTTTTATATGAAATCCCCCCCCCCCCCCCCCCCCCGCCAAAAAATGTAAAAATCTAAATTTTTTAACATTTTAGGCCAATTTTTTTCTGCTACATATTTTTGGTGAAAAAATCGCAATAAGTATATTTTGATTGGTTTGCGCTAAAGCTATTGCGTTTACTAACTACGGGAAAGATTTTTCATTTTTATTTTTTTTTTTTTTAACTAGTAATGGCGGGAATTTTTTTTTTTTTTTGCGGGACTGCGACTTTGCGGTGGACAGATCGGACCCTTGACTGACATTTTTTACACTTTTTTGGGGGTACCAGTGACATTACTACAGTAATCAATGCTATACATATGCACTGTTACTGTAAAAATGACACTGGCAGGGAAGCGGTTAACTTTATTAGAGATCAAGGGGTTAAGTGTGTCCCTAGGGGCGTGCGTCTAACTGTAAAGGGGCGTGGCTTTTGATGTAACCACAGAGACATACGATCCTACATAGCAGGATCGTATGATCTCTGCTGTTACACCAGGGAGAATGACAGGCGGCTTTGTTTACATCAGCCGTCTGCCTTTCTCCATCCACAGCGGGAGATCGCGAGTGACCTCCAATGTTCGCCGGGGATGGCAGTGAACGAGCGGGGGCGGGAGCGTGCACTCGCCTCCTATTGGCTCGTGGGCGAGTGACGTATCCATGCGTCACTTTGCCCAGGCGGGGCTGACTGCCGTAGTATATGTACTTGCGGCGGACGGCAAGTGGTTAACATATGGAGCAAAAGCTGGCCCATGTAGTCCAATCAAATGTCACTGCAATTAAAACTGCTGATAAAGATAATGCTGGCCCCAATAGAAAGCTGTCACAAACCACAATGCATTGCAGTTTGTTGCGTATCGGGCTTCGTAGTCACAGACCTGTCAGGGTGCCCATTAGACATATGCCGGTTTTCGGTAATTCGATATATCGCGGTATTGCATAGCCACGGTATTGTTATTGTGGCATTTTTAAAATACCGAGTTTCTCTGCTCCTCAGGCTCGGTTCACATATATGCGATGCGGGAAGGCTGCGAATTCGCAGCCTTTTCCCGCATCGCACACGCACCCCCGGCAGTTCACACTGCCATATGCGATACGCTGGGGGTGTCAATGTAATCTTAACGACACCCCCAGTTTGATCGCATATCGCAGTGCGATCGTGCATTTCGCACAGGAGCGGATCGCACAAGTGTGAACCGCTGTGCGATCCGATCCTGATGCGGCAGCAAAAATGCCTCCTGTGCGTGTTTGCTGCGGGTGCGATGCGAATTTAGCCATACAAACTGTATGGCTAAACTCGCACCGCACAGCTGATCGCATGTAATGTCGGAGCAGTGCGCTCCGACATTACATGCGAACCCCGCACACGCAGAAGTGTGAACCAGGGCTCAGTCTGACTTGTGAATTGATACATTTCAGTGAGCTGGATGACTCATTCACTCACACAGCTAAGCCCTTTCAGCATCTCCCAGTAACTATAAACAAAAATGATTACATTGTATCTTTTCCTTCCCTCTGCCAGGGAGAAAGGAAGTTTAACCTCTTAAAGACTGGATCTTTTTCTGACACTTGTTGCTTGCAAGTTAAAATCAGTTTTTTTTTGCTAGAAAATTACTTAGAACCCCCAAACATTTTATATATTTTTTTAGCAGAGACCCTACAGAAAAAAAATGGCGATTGTTGTAATATTTTATGTCACACTGTATTTGCGCAGCAGTCTTTCAAACGCAATTAATAGACTTTAATGAATAAAAAAAAAAAAAAAAACGTAACAGTAAGTTATCCCAATTTTTTTTTTTTTTGTTACACAGAGAATCGTGATCTTTATTCCAAGCTAAAAAATCGTGATTCTCATTTTGGCCAGAATCGTGCAGCTCTAATATATATATATATATACACACACACGCATAGCAGCCCACATTACATTATTATATAGCCATCAAGCAGTGTCTGGCTTACCTGGTGATGACTGGTCCTGGCGCTCTGATCCGATGGCCTGGTCTTTAAAGGGGCAAATCCTTGCGATCCAGAAGTGGTTAAACCTGCAGGAGGACCGGTGTTTTTATCTATTAATGACTTTACTATTGCTTTAGGCCTGGTTCACATGTATGCGGGTTGGTGGTTCACATGTATTGCGGGTTGGTGGTTCACATGTATGCGGGTTGGCGGCCCACATTTGCACAGGCATAGCAGCCCATTGATGTGAATGGGCTTGAGCTGCTATGCCTGCGTTTTCAGCTGAAAAAAGGTGCATGCAGAATTTAAAAAAATGCAGTGGCCATGAAATCCATCCTTCTTTTGCACCATGCGACTTACCTGCCGTTGCTGCACACGCAAACTGTTTTTAAATGCCGTGCCCACGTATATAAAAAATGCAGAAAGCTTGCCAGAGCAGGAACTGCAGGTTAGTCGCATGGTGCAAAAGCAGGATGGATTTCAAGGCCACTGAATTTAAAAAAAATGCTGCATGCACCTTTTTTCTGCGGAAAATGAGGGCATAGCAGCCCGTTCAAATCAATGGTCTGCTATGCCTGTGCAAATGTGGGCTGCCAACCCGCATACATGTGAACCGCCAACCCGCATACATGTGAACCACCAACCCGCATAAGTGAACCAGGCCTAAAGCAATAGTAAACTAATTTATAAACAACACCTCCTTCAGGTTTAACCACTTCTTGACCACAAGGATTTGCCCTCTTAATGACCAGGCCATCGGATCAGAGCCGAGTGCCAGGACCAGTTATCACCAGTTAGGCCAGACACTGCTTGATGACCTATTTTAGGCCTGGTTCACAGAGTCTGTACTGACTGACTATATAATAATGTGCATAAGTGAACCAAAGCCCCTAAATTCAGCAATGCAATTCAAGTGAGGTAGAAATTTAATAATTTAAATTTAATAATAGAATACCGTGATAATACCATATACCGTGGCAAAACCTTAATCAATTAACCGCAGCATGAAAATCTGATACCGTCACAAGCCTAGTGCCCATGCTGACCTCTGTCCACAGCCAAAAGCACCTACAATCGACAAATGCGTATCAGAACTAGTTCATAGAGCAATGGAAGAAGGTGGCCTGGTATGATGAATTCAAGAATGGTTTGAGGAACATTACAGATTCAAGGTGTTGACTTAACCTCCAAATTCCTAAAATCTTATCCCAATCAAGCATCTATGGGATATGCTGGAAAAATAAGTCCAATCCATTGAGGCCCCATCTTGCAACTTTCAGGATTTTAACGATCTGCTAGTGATGGCTTGGTGCCAGACACCAAAACATACCTTAAGGGCTCTTTCACACGGGCGTTCCTTTTTTTTTGCCCGATCAGGTCCTTTTTTTTTTTTTTGTAACAGACACGGATGACACTTGTGTCATCCGGTCCGTATGTCTGTTTTTCATCCCATCCGTTTGCGGATGAAAAACTGACATACGGACCGCCCGTGTGAAAGAGCCCTAAGAGGTCTAATGAAATCTCTGCCTCGGTTGTGGGTGGCATTAATATTATGGCTAAATACTCACCAGCCACTTTATTAGGTACAGTAAAGTACTTGCTAGTACCAGGTTGGACCCCCTTTTGCCTTTAGAACTGCCTTAATTCTTTGTGGCATAGATTCAACAAGGTGTTGGAAACATTCCTTCAGTGATTTTAGTTCCATATTGACATGATAGCATCACGCAGTTGCTGCAGATTTGTCAGCTGCACATCCACCACATCCCAAAGGTTCTATATTTGATCAAGATCTGGTGGCTGTGGAGGCCATTGGGAGTACAGTGAACACATTGTGTTCAAGAAACCAGTTTGAGATGATTTGAGCTTTGTGACATGGTGCATTATCCTGCTGAAAGTAGCCATCAGAAGATGAGTTTATTGTAGTCCTAAAGTTCCTCAGTTCAACATTGTGAACCCAGTCTTATGGTGACCTTGTGATCACTGCATATTAAACAAGGATCCTGTAATAAAAAGCAATAATAAAGTGCCTTGTGCATACCTTTTTGCTAAATGAAGCACTAGTGCACCCTTGCACAATCACTAAAAACCCTTATGTTAGGTGACCACTACTTTCCCAGAAGTTGGAGATTAAAGTGGTTGTAAACCCTAACATATATCCAGTGAAGCGAATAGCCTCAGATGATTTACAGAGAATAACCAAATCCATCTACATAAGTTTTACATGTATATCTGCGGTCTTCCCCTTTCTACACCCTTTTGAAAAAGCAGATTGTGTTTTAAAAATCTTTCTCCCTTATTCAGCAGCACATAGGTGGGTTGGGATAGTGGACTTACATGGTGTGAGAGTTGATTGGCGAAAAGGTACACACTACACCCCCTGTTCATAGGCAGAGAAAAGAAGGAACATGCAGAGCTGTAGTCCAAATAGATAAGCTCCCTCCCCGACACAAATTTTCGACAACTGTTATCTCATATGGAGAGCTTGTCAGAAGTGACTCATGCTTATAACAGAGGAACAAAGCACCAGAGAGAGAGTGCACTTAAAGCTTTGGAGAGAGATGAATAAAACACTACATATATATGTGCTTAGTTCAACTTTAATGAATGGGCTTTACAACCACTTGCCAACCACGCTATAGCCGAAAGACTGCTACAGCGCACGTTCATCCAGTTTTGGGAGGGCATGTATTGACATCCTCCCAAAACTACACCTGGTGCGCTCTGATCGGGGTAAAGTCAATCACAGCTGATCACAATGTAAACATACTTGGTGGTTATCTGAATTCCTTTCCTCACGCTGTTACAGCATAAGGAGAGGAAAGAGCGGGCAAGTGTGAAAGGAGACATCTACATTGATAATCAAGGGACTAATCATCTGTGCCATGATTATCAGTGCAGTCCCAACAGTGCCCATCAGTTCCTCAAATCAGTGCTGCCTCATCTGTGCCTATTAGTGGCCATTAGTGCAGCCTCATCAGCGCACATCAGTGAAAGAGAGAAATTACCGGTTTGCTAAATTTGAATACAAACTAAGAAAAAAATTTTGCTAATTTTTCATCAGTTTAGCAAAAAATGAAAAACCCAGTGGTGATTAAATACCACCAAAAGAACGCTCTGTGTGTGAAAAAAATGTCCAGTGTTGCATGACCGGACCGCACAATTGTCTTTCAAAATGCGACAGCACTAAAAGTTTAAAGTGCCCAGTATGCAAGTGGTTAAGAGTACTTCAATCCTACCTCCCAGTGTGGACACTGTGTCTAGGGCACTTTGCAGTGTGGCAGCTAGTGCCATGTTTATTCAGCTTAGAGAAAAATGGCTGTTTTTATATGGCCCCTGCCCTAGTCTTAGGTGCCTTTGGCATGATCAAGCACTTTATTTGGCATAAAAAAACATGGTATGTACAGGCAACTTATGCTGCTGCCATTGCATGAGATAACATTTTTAATGAATTTATGTAATTGAGAATTTTGCCAAGCTCCTTAATTTTCTTGGATGTTGTTTTTAGGTTCATGGATCTTCTGAAGCTTTCTGGATTCTGGTGGAAGATGTTGACAGTGAAGTGATTCTGCATCATGAGTATTTTCTTCTCAAAGCTAAATATGCCCAGGACGAGCATCTTGTTACATTCTTTGTGCCAGTGTTTGAGCCGCTTCCTCCACAATACTTCATCCGAGTTGTGTCTGACCGCTGGCTATGTGAGTGTTCCCTTCAATATATTCTAACACCTTATTATATCCAATGTAGTTGCACAGTGGTCATATGACTGCTAATGTTTTTTTCTATAGCTGGTTCCTTCATCTTTGTTTTTATTTTGATGTCCTGAAAAATCTTGGGCCCTGAGTACAAAGAATAGGGAGGACCTTTATGCTGCAAAGACAAATGGCTTTTATATCATCAATTAATGTTTAATTTACTGAAACTCATTTCATCTTAGTAATAGAGAATTTCTGACAGATTGGGTTCCAAAGCTGTACACAATACTTTAGTCCCTTGTCTGTAATTCATTCCACAGTCCACATGTGTTATTCTTATCTTACTACTTCAATACCAGACACCCCCTTCCTGCCCAGGACAATTTTCAGATTTCAGCACTGTCACACTTTGAATGACATTTACTCAGTCATGCAACACTGTAACCAAATGAAAGATTAATTTTGGTGGTATTTAATCACCGCTGTTTGTTTTTGTTTGTTTTTTGCTATATAAAAAAAATCCTGAAACATTAAAAAAAAAAAATTTTTTTTCATAGTTTTATAACATTTTGCAAATCTTTCTTCATAAATTTAGCCCAAAATGTATTCTGTTGCATTTGTGGCAAAAAATAACCCAAATAGTGTATATTGTTTACTCTGCGTAAAAGTTAGTGTCTACAAACTATGGTGTGTGTGTGCGTGTTTATATATTTTGAAAATTGATGATTCCTCAGGTACTGACGGCATAACCAATTTCTTAAGTACAAATTACCCCTTTTTGAAAAGTAGACACCCCTATGTATTTAGTAAAAGGTGTGGTGAGTTTTTTGAAGTTAGAAATTGTTGTCATTTTTTTTTTTTTTTTTTGTGTGAAAATGACAAAAAATAAAATCTTTTTAATATTTTTTTTTTTTTTTTTTTTAAAACATGCTTTCACCAAAGTAAGCTTCACCCTATGACTGTTGTGGCAGTAATCAGGGTCCCTGACTGATGACAGTATGTTTAAAAAAAAAAAAAGAATCTTTTTTTAATTTTTTATATTTTTTTTCCCCTTACATTTATTTTCTTCATTTTTTTAAATTTCCTTTTCCTTTTACTATTTTTTTAGTTTATTTTTTTTTTTTTTACAAACTGTCACCAGACCAGTATTTTGTCATCATAGTGGCACGGTACTGCTCTGGGAAATTTTCTTTGGCCCTGTATCATGTGATCACTATGACCAATTAAAGAGATCACAATAGTACACAATAAATGCCTATGAATGAAAGCCATTGTGTACAACTGACATGACCCAGTGATTGGTCACAGTGATCACATGGTACAACAATCTGTGTTCCATTGCACAGAGGGTCACAGATCGCACCGCTGCACAGCCCCTTGGGCACACACGAGTTCCGCAAGTGGCTGGACGTCATATGATGTCCACTCAGGATAATAGTGCTCCCGCTCAGCCATATTATAATAGGCTGGGTGGGAGGTGGTTATATTAGTTTCTGCTGTATACAATATAGTATAGCTCTGGAATGATTGTGTTTGTGATCAGCCTGGTATAAGCTGGTATACGCTGTTCTAAAACTGCAGCTGAAATTGATATTCTCTTTTTTCTTTCTCTTCTCGTGTTTAAGCCTGCGAGACACAGCTGCCGGTCTCATTCCGCCACTTGATTCTGCCTGAGAAATACCCACCACCAACTGAACTGCTGGACCTTCAGCCCCTGCCTGTTTCTGCTTTGAGAAACAGTGCATTTGAGAGCCTTTATCAAGACAAATTCCCATTTTTTAACCCCATACAAACCCAAGGTGAGTGATTTGATGTACAGAATTAGCGGTTACAATCAAGTTAACAACATCTGTTATTTACAGAATCTTTTTTGGAATTTTTTTGTTTTTGTGTATGCTGAAATTTATTTGCATTCCATTTTTTTTTAAATCCTCAATGTGTATATTTGAGTTATCATCGGCATAGACCTTGAGCTGTATTACATTTCAGATGATTGACTTATAAACGGAAATATTGTTAATACTGTAGATGAACACCGGCAGTGTTCACATTTAAACTACTACATCATTGGTATAAAATTCTGAAACCTCAACGCAGAAAGTGACTAACCAGTCTGACTTCCTTGCATCAAGACAGGTTTTTATTACAAGAATGAAAAACAAGCACTAGTAGGCAAAGATTAGAACCGGGTTAGAGCAGTCCTCTCCCAAGCACGTAAGTTGACTCCTTGGTTTTTGTCGAGGCAGGGTATGGCTTGGCCTGATCCTGGAGAGGGGAGGGAGGAAGGAGGACGTATTCAGATGAAGAGAATGTAGAGAGGATAGGTAATGCCCCTGTCACACAGGCTTTCCGATCCAGTCTGTCTGTCAATTTTTCAGGCGAACCTGATCGGATGCTCCATGTACCTCTTTGGAGCAGTGGATGTCAGCGGAGACATGTCCGCTGACGCCCGCTGCTTTCAGATCCGATCCTGTCCGTGAAAGCCAGACGGAGGGAAACCCTATTTTCCATGCGTCTGGACAATAGGATCGGATGAAAACGGACAGGCAGTCTGTTTTCAGCCTATCTCCCATGGAGAGCGGGGCTCTGACAGCTCTGTCCTCTGCAAAGTAAGTGGAGACGGAGGTGTCATCCGCTTTCTCAGCGGGGATCAGCGGATCGATCCCCGCTGAGAAAAATGGAGTCCGCCGAGCGCACCGCTCGTGAGAAGACCCAAAGAGGCAGATCAGAGTATAAGGAGGAGCAGGGAGCTCCTCAGGATGTCAGTCCAGGACTCAGGTGGCAGCGAGAGTAGAAACATTATCACACCTGTAGTATGTAAAAAGCAGCAGAGCATGTCCTCACATGTTTTTGTTTTTTCTAGTCTCACAGTTGCCTTTTAAGGAGTGTTTTTTTTATTATTTATTTTTTTTAATTGAAAAATTTGAGGTACCAAATTAAGGTTAAGTAACACACACACAGTACAGGAGTCCTATCCCTGGTGAGTCATGTCAAAAAAAATTATATAAATTAAATAACCATGGAAAACTATAGACACCTTTTTAGGATTTTATTTACTTCTAGAGGCATATCTCAACCACTCCTGTCTCTAATCCCTTCATTATATTGAAGATGTTATTGGGTGGAGGGGCCTAAGAAGAAAATGAAAAGTTACCCACCGATAGGTTGCACTTCAAGTTGTACGGTTTTTACTTCTGTTCATTGAAGGACACACCTAGGGCAAAGAAATTTTTTTTTCCTAGCATCTTTTCAGCAGCAGGACACACCAATTTTTTATGTCTTCTTTTTTATGTCTTCTTTGGAATTTTTTGTTCCAGTACACAGAAATATTTCGTCCAACTGTGGTGCTAAGCAACAGGCTAGATATCATAGATTTGAGTAGTCCCCAAAACACTGCCATCGAGTGCATGCAGACCCCTATATAGGGGAGATCAGCTGCAACAGGTCTGTCTTGTACACATACCAGAAAGAGTATTACTCTTTGGTGGATACATACAATGCTTGGAGCAGGTCTTTCTGTTGCAGCGCTGATGACCGTTGAATCCATAATCCGTTGAAACCCAGGGGGGGGGGGGGGGTGTACAAGGGACAGGTAACGCGGGGGTGACGTCTCGGCATTATTTTAGACCATCTCAGCTCTGTTGGAGGTCGGGGCTTTCCTCACACAGCTCTCAGGGCAATATTCCACAAACTGCGCCTCCCCCAGCAAGCAGGATGATGCCACAGATCTCTCCACCTGCAGTGCACAGTGACCCACTCCTCAGTCAGTGCTGATTCTAGTCATGGTGAGTGTATCTCTCTGGGGGGGGAGGGGGGAGGTGGGGGGGGAGAGAATCAGGCTGCTCCCTATCTGCAGCTCCAAATATTGCTGATATGGGTGCGTTTTAAAAAAAGCGCCTGGTGTCTCCAAATTTAGGGATCTCCTGAACACTTGTACCTCATATGGTGGTAAGGGTGAATTTTTTTTTTGTTTCCATGACAAACCACACTGCTTAGCTTGCCAGACTCCTTGGATCTTGGAGGCTTCTGTTCAATCAGATACTAGTCAGATGGCATTGTGGTCTTCCAGGGTCCCCCTTACCTTTCACTCCTTTTCTGTTGTGATGGAGGGTTTTATTTCATGCATGAAGTGGATGATGAAAAAGAGCTGCTGGCAGCAAGATAGGTGTGAGAGGGACCTCATTATGGTGGTCAGGAAAACTTTGATAATAGAAAATTCCCCATCCCAGGCGTTGGATTCCCAGGTATCTAATGGGACTCACAAGTGCAAGCAATCTTCCGTATGACCCCCCCCCCCCCCCCCTTTGGCAATTTTACAAACTTTGGTCACGGCCGACCAAGTCTGACACTACCCATCTGACAGGCCGAGAGCGTGACATGTTCTATGTACATAATCTCTGGAGCCTAAGTGCCGGGTCACACTTGTGCGATGCAGGAAGGCTGTGAATTCGCAGCCTGTTCCCGCATCGCAAAAGCACATCTGGCAGTTCACACTGCCATATGCGATACGCTGGGGGTGTCAATGAAATGTTAACGACACCCCCAGTTTGATCGCATATCGCAGTGCGATCTGACAGTTCGCACAGGATCGGATCTCTCAAGTGTGAACCACTATGCGATCCGATCCTGATGCGGCTGAAAAAATGCCTCATGTGCGTGTTTGGTGCGGGTGCAGTGCAAATTTAGCCATACAAAGTGTATGGCTGAATTAGCACTGCACATCCGATCGCATGTAATGAAGGAGCAGTGCGCTCCGATATTACACGCGATCGCCGCACACGCGGAAGTGTGAACCGGCACTTAAAGGGGTTGTAAATTCTTATGTTTTTTTATTTTTTATTTTATAAAAATAAATATGTTTATACTTACCTGCTCTGTGCAATCCATTTGCATAAAGCAGCCCTGATCCTCTAATTCTGAGGTGCCCCATCGGTGCTCCAGGCCTCTTCTCTTCATCTGGTGCCTTCATTGCTCCTGAGTCTGGTTTGCGGTGTGACAGGGGCACGGGCACTACCAAGTTTTCTGATTTCTGCGTTGTGGGTCTTCACCAAGACGACGAGGTGTGATGGACCTTATCCGTGCAGGGCTGTTGGTCTCTAGAAGACCAGTCTTCCCCCTCCATATTCTGCAACTTTGGGCTATCTCTCCCTCTTCTGTTTTACCCAATCAGGGTGCAATCAGACAACAACATGGTTGTGGCCTAAATCAATCACCAATGGGCACCAGGAGCTTGGTTGTGGCTCTGAGAGACTGAGCAGACTGGTCGCGCAAGGCTTGGTTCGCCGATCTCGTTCAGCTGGTTGCAGACACTCCGTGGCCCCTTCTACTCTGCTCGGACCTTCGTTCTTAAGGTCCAATTTTCCTACCTGCTTCAGTCGCTCGCTTTTATGGCATGGCTGGTGAAACTCAGGTAATGAAGGACAAATACCTTTCTCAGGCTGTCATATCTACCATGCTTCGTGCTTGTAAGTCCACTTCCTGGTTTACATACTATTAACTGGAGGGCCTACTTTGCTTACTGTGAGTTTTTTTGGAGTACATCCCTGAAAATTCTCCATTGCTCACGCTCTTGGCCAGGTATTGGTCTTAGCCGTTCTGTTTCAGCAACCCTTGCCTTCTAATTCCCTCATTCAGAGCTTCATTCAAGGGGTTTTCAGGATTCTCCCCCCCCCCCCTTTTTTAGACCACCTTTACCTTCTTGGGAACCTTGTCTTGTTGGCCCTACAAGAGCCTCCTTTTGAAAATATCTGGGATATTCCCTTCTCGTGTTTGTCTCAGTAGGTGGCCTTTCTGGTGGCCATCATATCTGCACGTGTCCAAGCTTTTTTTTCTCTTTCTTGTAAGCAGGGCTTCTTTGCTCTTGCTTTCCTACTTGCTTAAGGTGATGTCGGTTTTCCACTTGAATGAGGTCATTGTTTTGCCATTACCATCCTTCTGTCCTCACCCGTCTCATCTCAAAGAGGTGGCCCTTCATTGCCTTGATGTAGTTAGGGCCATTGGGGTCTACCTTTCCACTATGGTCTCTATTCATAAATCTTTTTCTTTATTCTTTGTCTTGAATGGTCCTAAGAAAAGAGAAGGACCTTTTTTGTCTTTTACCATTTTCAGGTGGATTCATCAAACTGTTGTCTGGCCTTACCCTTTCAAGCTGCGATCCTCCATTTCCGGTCACTGCACATTCTACCAGTTTTCTTAGTGCATCTGTGCTTTTCATCATTCTGATTTGGTTGTGCAAGTTTGCAGGGCAGCTACTTGGTTGTCTGTTCACACTTTTACCAAGTTCTACTAGGTTGTCGTAGCTGCCTCTGCGGATTCCATATTTGATCGGAAATGTTTGCAGGCAGTTTGAATTCTGCCAGGGTGTGCAGGTCCTTGTTATAATTTGTTTTTCATTTATGGACTCACCCTTCTTCTTTCTAGCACTGCTTTGAGATGTCCCATCTGTCATGACGAATGGCTGTGTACTGCAGTGAACAGAAGAAAAAAAAAAAACGGGATACTTGTACTCACAGTAAAATCCTTTTCTCGAAGTTCATTGACACAGCACCCGCCCACACTGCTGGCTACTAACTGACCTTGCTGCAGATGGGGGGGGGGGGGTTTGACCACCCTTGGAGGGCTTACCCCCCAGTTGTGCTTTTACTTTAGTTACACTTGGCGTCCTGCTCCTTTAGGTGGCCATGTCAAACCCCATCCATCATAAAGAATGGAAGTGTCCTTCACTCAACTCAGAGAAAAGGATTTTTTACATTGAGTACAGAAATCCCTCAAAAATCCCTGCATCCTATTTGCAGCTGGCAGAGTACCATGGAATGGATGACAAAGGGGGCCTAAGCAAAAGTGTATACAAAATGCCTTAATGCTGGGCCATTTACAGTTGTCTTGTCTCACTGTCTAAAGGTTAGGTTTGCCCGAGTCTAGGTTTGCTAGAACTTCAAGAGAAGCAGAGTGATGATACATTTGGAAACAGCAGTCTTGCAGTATAGGAAAATATCGCTTGGACTCCTATGCATGTACTCGATGTTGTCTCCTCCCATCTTAACTTGATTCTAAAGGTTGTAAATAAAAAAAATAAATAAATCTACTTACCTGCACTGTGTAATGATTTTACACAGAGCAGCTCCGTTTCTCTTTTTGGGTCCCCCCGCTGGCGGTCCTGGTTCCCCCCCGCCCTGCTGATTTTCTCCTGAGCCACGCTCCTGTGAATGGACGTTGTCCACTCACACAGAACTCGACTCATTCTCACCCCTGCCCGGCTCACTAGCTTTGATTGACAGGAGCAGGAGCCAATGACTCCCGACGGCGATGTGAGCCAGTGAGGAGAGAGAGATCCAGGAGATCTGCTGCTCTCATGCACATCACTGGATTGAGATGGGGCTCAGGTAAGTATAAGGGGAGGGGCACTGCACCCAGAAGGTTTTTTTTACCTTAGAATAGAATGCATTAAGGTAAAAAAACCTTCTGCCCTTAGAACCACTTTAAGTACTTTCTGAGTTTTGCTGGCCATACACTATGAAAAATCTCAGCAATGAGAGCAAACTATTTTGCCATCATATAATGACATTTTAATCGATTTAATCCTTCAAAGGGCATATAAATGAGCCAGTTTTTTTTTTTTTGTCAAATATGCCTAGTGCAAACAGTTTGGACGAGAAACACATTTACCTTTCAGTTTCTTGTTCGTTCAGCAGAAATTTTACAAACTTGTCCTTCGTTTTTCGGCTCACAAACGTCACAACCGATTACCAATTTGTGCCCATTACCTGGCCGAAAAACAAACCTGTGCAAATGAAAGATTTTGAAAAGATTTTTCATATAGTGTTTGACCAGCATTCGACTGTGTAGTTTTTTTTTTTTTTTTTTTTTTTTAAGAATGCTATGTTTTGTGTGTATAGGAAGATATGTTAAGTTTGAAACACATCCTATGCATAGTAAGTATATATAACATGACTGGTTTCTATTTTTTTCCTTTTCTGTTTTAGTCTTTAACACCATATATAACAGTGATGACAATGTGTTTGTGGGAGCCCCCACTGGCAGTGGGAAGACTATATGTGCTGAATTTGCCATCCTTCGAATGCTGCTACAGAACTCAGAGGGACGCTGTGTATATATCACTCCTATGGAGGCTCTGGCTGAGCAGGTATTTTCTGTTTCAAGATGACGTAACATTGTTCCAATGTTTGTCCGTTCCATTGTTTGTCCATTCCACCTACTGAAACATTTCACTAATTTTACAGCTGTCATCCCAGTTGTAATCCATGTTCAAGAGGAAACCAGAGGGTTAAAGCAACCCTGTTAGGCATAAAAAATTCTGAAGGAAGGTCTCTGCGATATAAAAGGGTATTCTACTCTCCTCTCCAGTAGACCTACCTCCAGTCTCCTACCTCCCCTATGCTCTAGACCTGTAGCTACTTTCAGTCTTGAGTGCTGAAAACTTCTGGAGGTGTCAGTTGCCTGTGTCTCCACAGTACACTGTGGTTCCTTTCTCCAACCTCTGTCATTGCTAACTCCTGCATTCTCATAAAGATGGAATCATGGTGGAGAACAGGCATGGAAATGTTGGATGATGACAAGACTGACAGATGATGCAGTCCCTAACCCTCCTGGGAGAAAGTACAAGGCACGAGTCCAGGTCACCACATGGATTTGTGTAATATCTTTCAGTGACCTGCAAATAAGATTTTTATTTTTTTTTGCCTAGGTCTCGTGGTTTTTTTTATAGCCTGATATACATGAACACCCTGCTGCATTTCCTAGCATTTTGCATTTATTTAGAATGAAAAACATGGCAGTGAAAGTTGCATGAAACTGGGAGATCTCTGAGCTAGTGAACGATTGTTTGCTAGCATGTCAGCAAAAATCTTCAATTCTTGGTGCAATCATCCTTTTTGCTTTAACCCTATGTTCTCACTGATGATGCTTAATTCTTACTATATATACCTGAAACCCTGATCATTCAATTATACAAATGTCATGCTGATTTTGTAATTGAGAGCTCAAGCTGTGCCCCATCAATATCTTGGTCATTGATAAGGCATTTGTGGGGTGACTGCTGAGCTATAAATCCCCTCCAGCAGTATGCCAACGAAATGTTCACATGTGAAGCTGAGCCTCTATGATTGAAAGAACTGAAATCCAATGAATGAAAGGGGCAGGACAAGTAAAGAAAAGAGCTAGGTGATGCTGGATGTTCTCTAGCCAGAAAATAAGGTGGGCTCTATCTGAATTACTGCATCTTCTAATGCACACTGTGAGAAATGAAGTGTGCAGTTAAATGTGTGTAAGCAATTTCAGTACAGGAAAGGAGCCGTACAATTGTGCAAAGCTGAAGGAAAGGCGGGAGTTCAGCTTTAAATTCTTATTACTTACCTTTTGTTTTCTCTTCTGTCCCCCACCACTCTTCCCCAAAACAGTGAGCTATTACTTGTCGTGCTGACCTTTTTGTTCTAACTCTTCATAAAATCCGCCTCCATATAACTGCACTTGAAACTTTTCTTCTCTTCTAAGTAATGAAAGCCGTTTTTGTTGTGCTCAGGTGTTAGGATTTTACAGTTGTCGTGCAGCTTTTCTGAGCACAGTTAGTAATTGTCAGCACATTTGAACATAAAGTTCTTTCTGCTCTCCCACTCCAATCCCAGCAAAGATTTATCTTCAAGATATCAGACATGTTAATCAGCCTAATCCTCTGCCTTCCTTTTCAGAAACTGTCTGATATTTTAAGGACACTGAAATTCTTACTTAGTTGCACACTGTAATTACACTATTTTTCCCTAGCTCTGATTTGTGTTTAAGTTGTTCTGGGGAGGCTGTACACACTTAATATGTCTTCCACCCACGCACACACTCAAACTGCTGCATTATCCCATTACTACTTTTGTGCATTCATTAGCTGTAAGTGTCAGCTGTTAGATGTGATTCATTTATGGAAATGTATGCAAATAACACATCTCTCTCATCTCTCAGCCCATTTTTCTATCTGTCTGTGACTGAGGCATATACAATCAGGAACGTCTTAAGGGGACCATACACATTGTGTTGGCAAATGAAGGTCATTTCCGGCATAGTTTTATGATCAGCATATTCATGGACTGCACCAATTTTCTGACTATATAGTTGATGCTTCTTTATAGTGGTTTGAAATGGCCAGTTGCTTGATAACCAATGTGGCGAATGCTTGCGATTGGTATTATATTTCCCTTTTTTTTGTCATTGGAACAATCCTACAACTTGTCCTGGTGCCATGAGACTGGATTGACAGATTAAGATTAAGTCATACGGATTTATTTGCAAATCTGATTGAGTTACCCAAATTTAAATTTGTCTATCTTTTTTTTTTTTTACTATAATTTAGTGTCTGACACTCCTATTCATGTGGAGAAGAAAATCATTGTCATGGGCTGATAAAATTGGAACAATAAAGTCAATAAAATATAAGGAGATCGCAAAATGTCCCCACCCCCAAATCTGTAAATAAACACAAACATCAATGAAATAAATTTAGTTAACATAAGCTTTTATTGTCACTTGCTAATGTGTTTTTTTTTTTTTTTTTGTTATGGTCATTGATGGACACCGCTCTTATTCTTGACTGTAGGGTTATATCACCACCTACAGGAGTTGGACACTAGGCTTAAAAAAACACAGGCCCCCCTATGGGCAGTCCTAGCTGGTAGTCAATCCCCTCTGTCATAGGCAGCTCAATTTTTTTCAGTCCATTAGCTCAGGAAGAGGTTAACCAGAAAGCCTAACACGGCAATGAAGGGGGATCACAACAGAACGGGCGGAAGTCAGCATGTACCCTAATATACTGTTACAAAGAAATTAAAGGCCTTGAGATCCAGTACCGGATGGACTTCATCCTTCATCAGAGCCATAAACCGGTTGACATAAAACCCTCAAAAGCCTCCATCCGGATCCAGAACGGGGACCGTCACGCCCTAGAAAAGCAGATCCAGCACCGCCCCTCAAAAAGCCTACAGACATGATGGGGGAAGTGAAGAAGAATGAAAGGAAAAAACTTAAACTTGTCTGGTTCATATTTCAGAAAATCAATTTTACAGCCTGACTAAATCAGCTTGCGGACCCAATGATCGAAGAGCAAATAAACGGATCCGTAAACCAATGAAGGTGACCTCCCACCCTGAACTAGTAGGTACAAGTCTATGTGCCAAGGAGGGCCTGTCCATGGAGTAAGTGGACATGAGAAGCCAAGGAATGCCTCATGCCACGTAAGAATCTTGATGATGTCAACATGTCGTGTGTCAAGGCTGATGGACTTGTCCTGTAAGTCTCCATATTGGGTTGACATAGGGATGAGGTGGTTCTTCATCTGCGTCCCTCCTTCCTCTGAAGGTAGTTGTCAGACTTTCACCTAAATGAGGACATTGTCCTCTCTTCCCTGTGCCTGTGTTTTTCCCATCCTAAGGGGGTTGCGTTGCACTCCTTATATGTGGTCCAAGCGGTTCATGTGTGCCTGCCTGCTACTGCTTCCTTTCATAGGACGTATTCTTTTTTGGGCTTGAGAATATCTCATGAAGAGGGCTGGTGGGCTCCTCTGCCACAATTTCTTGGTGGGTCAGACAGACCATTATCCAAGCTTATGATGTTATGGGTCAGGCTCCTCCCTTTCCCATTGAGCCATATTCTACCAGGAATATTTGTGCCTTCTGGGCATTCCTAAAACAAGAATCTGTCTCAAGTTTGCAAGGCAGCTACAGGGTTCGTAAGGTCCTTGAAAACCTGGAAAAGTTTTGAAATTTGGAGATGACACTTTCCAGGCCTGGAAAGGTCATGGAAAATTAGGATTCCACAAGGGTTTTGGAAAAGTCATGGAAATGTAACTGGGGAGGAGCGGGGAGCGGATGCTTAATTTAAGACTTTAGTGTAATTTTATTTTATTCTGTAATGTGTTTGTGCCACATACGATTTGTCTTCCGGGTCCGCGGTATGCCCGTGCGCACAGCAGCCGAGGAGATGAACGTGCACCAATCCCTGGCAGCGGGGAGGGCCGGCCGTGGTTTGCCTGGATGTGACTGGCCAGCAGCAGAAAACCAATCACAGGCAAGTGTCACTGGAGGGCGGGCCGGGCGTATGAACGTGAGGATGACGCGGAAGGGGGCGGTAACCGTTTCCGGGGGCGGAGTCTACGACGTCATTTCCGGCACCCGGAGCCAGAGCCGTGGAACGCGGAAGCTTCCCGGCAAACAACAACACTGATCGCGGACAGCCTACATCTCTACCTGTGAGTCACTACACGCATTTGTTTTACACACATGTAGGATATGATACCAGGGGGTTTCCTTCTCTGCATTTTTCTTTGAGGACTATACGATCTACCAAAGAATTGGAAGGAGCGGAGGAGCCCCTAAGCAGTATCCCCCAGCAAAAAAAGCCATAACAGGTTGTATATAGGGTGCGTCACCTAGTGGTCACGCAGGTGTCTGCAACCCGAAGCCTTTTCATTCATTTTAATCTTTTACAACTGAACGGCTTTTGGATTTAATTCCTCACCTTGCTCACGGCAGCACATATTATATATTTTTTCTGTATACTGTATAATCACTTCTAATCTGTTTTGAGATCGGATGTATATTTCACTTGGTATATTTAATTTTAAATAAAAGTCACTACCCCTTGCCATTTTTGTGACTTTTTTAGCACTTTGCACTGCATCTTTGCACTATTTAAAGGTACAGGATACTTTCACTACAACAGGTCTCTAAAAAATTGTGAATCACACGTGCACCTCATAATTTATATTTATTTCATTTTAAAAGGCCCATATAGCACTTTATTATCCATTTATTTTAATAATACTGTTCACGGTATTTATTTGTTCACTAAGTGCACCTAAACCTTTTAAACGATAGCGCCGTTCACAACCCCACTTGCACATATTCTACCTTATGACTGTGGCCTGGGCCTAAAAAGATTAAGTGCTGCATTTTGTGCTATCCATACCAGTCCGTTCACAGTGTTACAGCAATGCCAGGGAAATGCAGCTTTAAAAATGTATGGCTTCATGATGAAAAGTATGAGAGGTGGCTGGAGAAAGATCAGGACCCGGGACGTGCTAAATGTACAGTGTGTGTCGTAAAACGTTTGACATTTCGAACATGGGAGAGGCAGCGCTGTCTAGCCACGCTAAAGGTGCAAAGCACCAGTCTGCAGCTGCGTGCTCGACAGCTTCCAATCCGATCGCTGGCTTTTTCACCCGTGCGCCTGAAGTGACACCGGCTCCCAGCTGCAGCAGCAGTGCTTCCACCTCATCTACTGTAAAACAAGGGACCATTTTGAGTCACGCTGTATCCAGAAACGAAACTCTAACGGCAGAGGTACTGTGGGCTCTAAAGGTGGCTAATTCACATAGATTTTCTTCTTATTTAACACGTATACATAGACAGGTGAAGTCATGGAAAAGTCATGGAATTTCATTGGTGAAAATGTGTATGAACCCTGCCTACCTGGTTGTCTGTGCACTCCTTTGCTAAGTTTTGGGCCGTTGACATTTTGGCACCTTCGGATGCGGTTTTGCAGGCGTCCATTTGAGTTTTGCCTCTTCCTGGGGGGGGCTCTAAGCTGTTCTTTGATTGCCCATACCCCCAATGAGGCACTAATTTGAGACATCCCCACGGTCAAGAATAAAGAAGAGCTGTGTCCGTCGATGAACCTGAAAGAGAATGAGATTTTTTTTACTTACTGTAGAATCCTTCCAAATTCCATCACTCTTTCCACCCTATGTCGGAACGCCTACTCTGCCATTTTAGAAATTGATATAATCATTATACAACATCTCAAAATCTTGCAAGATCTTTGGAAATCGTACACTTTTTTTTTTTTTTTTTTTACTTCCAAAATCTTGAAGCTTAGCAATGAGTGATCCCTAGAAGGCTGCTTCCTGGAAAGGCTATTTCACCAGTGCCTTAGGAATGACAGTAATGTAGAAAATAGTATGTTTTTCTAAATTATAGTATTCTGCAATATGAAACTAATTTTTTTTAATGCTGAGAATGCAGATGTGCTTTAATGTTTTTGTTTTTTTTTTGGAGGGGGGCGGGGGGGGGTTGCTTTGCTTTAACTTTTTAGTTCTTTAGATTTGACAGTGGTAGATGTAAAACCGACAAATACACCATTCTAATAGACTGTTCTGCCTTTTGTGCTGATGTAGGTGTTCATGAACTGGTTTGAGAAGTTCCAGGACAGGCTGTATAAGAAGGTCGTCCTGCTGACTGGTGAGACCAGCACAGACTTGAAATTATTAGGAAAAGGGAACATCATTATCAGCACCCCAGAGAAGTGGGACATCCTTTCCCGAAGATGGAAACAACGAAAGAATGTGCAGAATGTTAGCTTGTTTATCGTGGACGAGACCCATCTGATTGGTGGATCCAATGGGGTGAGTTTTTTTGTTGTCCCAGCCCTTGCTTTGGCTTATATCTGACCATTTTTATTTTCTCCATTTTATTTGTTTCATTGTTTTCTATGATTTTATATGTATACAACATTTTCAGAGTATGTAAAACTTGTTTTTGTTATAGGCTATTATATTTACTAGTTGTGCTCTCTTATTCATAGCCTGTACTGGAGGTCATCTGTTCCCGTATGCGCTATATTTCTTCTCAAATTGAGAGGCCAATCCGCATTGTGGCTCTCAGCTCCTCTTTGTCTAATGCTAAAGATGTGGCCCACTGGCTGGGATGCAGCGCCACGGCAACATTCAACTTCCATCCCAACGTGAGACCTGTCCCACTAGAATTGCACATACAGGTAAGACGCGTTAATGCTTATCCTAATCAAATCACTTAAGCATAGGGCAGCTGTAGGTTTCTGTGTTAACTGCTTTTGTTCACTTGGAAAAATGCTTCATCATAAAAAGTTGTGAAAATCATATTTTCTGTGTGGGCATTGAAAAAGTTTATGTTGCAACACTTGATTTTTCATGGGATGTTTAGTTAAAAAGGTGACGTTTACAATCAAAATACAAATTTGGATCTGATGTATATGGAAGTCCTCAATCCTGTCTAACAGTTGAATAATTGAAGTTGGTCATTCAGAAGATCCTGACAGGATAGTAATAAGGGAGGCGATGTTGATGACAGGCTTATGTTCTAGGGCTGTCATCTCAAACTTACTTTCTTACCTAGTGAGCCTCTGACCTGAAACAAGCATGCAGCCAGCCAACTTTAGGGGCAGCTGTTATGATCATACTTTCTCCAGCCCAGTGGCTCACCAGGTAATGGAAGAGTCTGCGCCTTCAAAAACAAGACCACTTCCATAATTCTGTCCTGACAGCTTCTTTTTTGTAGCTCATGTGCTATTGATAAGGTGCTTACTGATGCTAATGGGAGGACATATGCCGACCTCAACTTTGTCTTTTTCTGATTGCTATTTGTTTAATTACATACATTTTATTTTAGGGATTTAACATCAGTCACACGCAGACAAGATTATTGTCCATGGCCAAGCCTGTGTACCATGCCATAGTGAAACATTCACCCAAGAAACCCATTATTGTTTTTGTTCCATCAAGAAAACAGACTCGGCTCACAGCGATTGACATAATAAATACATGTTCCTCTGATGTGCAGCGACAAAGGTAATGGGGGGGAGGGGCTAGGTAAAAATAAATAAATAGATCTATCTATATATGTAATAAAATGTGTATGTGTGGCTTTTAAAGCGTCACCTATGAACATTTTTAGGTACTGTAGTTTTTTTCCATTTCACAGGAGTGCGAAATTTCAAGTCTTAACCTGTTTAGTATCTGTTTACTTGGCGCAACATTATATTAATTTACCAAAAAGTGTGGTACTATATTGTGTTTGAAATTGGAATTGTTATTTCTTTTCATGAAATTTGTAGAAAAAATATGCTGAACCCCGTTCTGCTAAAGGGGGACTTTACTGGCATAAGCATGGGACCAACACACTTTTAGCTTAAAAGTATCAAAAAAAAATTTTTAAACATGTAATAAAAAAGGATGTTTAGCATAACATCCAAACACACAAAGACACAATAAAATCAACAGGGAAATATATAAATATAGGATGAGGCCCTAGTACAGCACCTCCCTAGCTCACACATCTAGGGTGTAGTTTCCAGAGGGGGTGTCCACCTCCACTGGTCGACGCGTTTTGCTATAAATTGTAGCTTCCTCAAAACCACTTTGGGAGGAAATCTATTCTGTTAAATATAATAAAAGCGTTCTACGTAGATATAATTGATTAGTGAAATTTGTGTTTGGTAAACTGGTGCGCAAATATTGTATCACATAAATTGCATCAGCCACCCTTTTATTATTCAGGACATCTTCTTTCAGAAAATCTATAATGTTTAGGGGTTATTAGTAATTGTCAGAAAAAAAAATTCAACTCTTTACCGTGTATGTGAAAAATGTCAAAATTTCTCTGGGTAGCAAGTGGTAAATTTTAGTATCTGCATTTCTTGTAAAAACCAGACTATAATTTAACTCCTCCATACAGGTTCCTGTATTGCACAGAGAAGGACCTGGCTCCATACCTTGACAAGCTAAGCGATAACACTTTGAAAGAGACCCTTTTGAATGGTGTGGGTTATCTGCACGAAGGCCTCTCATCTTTGGAGAGGCGAATTGTCGAGCAGCTCTTTAACTCGGGTAAGCACCAACTGACTTTTTCTTCTATCCAACATGCGTTGCCTATCTGTATTTCTGTTAAGAGATGTATGGGATTATTTTTTTCCCCCGTTCATACTTACCTGCTGCGTCTGTTCCCCAACACCTCTACACTGAGAACGGAGCGATCAAACACAGCCAATCGCTCGGTTCGGACAGCCCCCGATCAGAGAGCGGCTGACTGTCAGTCACAGCTCTTTGTTCTGCCCTCTCCTCACTCATTGGATCGCTGGGCTGCGGAGGGGCAGGGAGCGGCTGGCTCAGGCTCTCAGTGGCTTGCTGAGAGGCTGAGCTGGGTGTTGGTCCAGGCACCTGGTGGATCCTGACTCTGTGGTTGGTATGACATGGTGCCTGGACTGACTTCTGTGACGTCAGCAGAGAGCGAACTTAAGCCTGCTCTCTGCTGAAAAGGGGTCACAGGAGTGCAAAATGAACTGCATTCCTGTGATCCATAGGAGATGTACAGCCAAACGAGCTTTGGCTGTACATCTCCTTTTAATTTGAGGAGAGAGGTTCAAGAAAGTAACATTCATAAAGTGATACTAATAGAGAAGTGTTAATTGCCATGATTATTTCACATAAATTATATACAGTCAGTCCGAAAGTATTTACAGCGCTTCACTTTTTTTTCACATTTTAATGTTACAGCTGTATTCCAAAATGGAATAAATTCATTATTTTCCTCAAAATAACTACAAACAATACCACATAATGACATTGTGAAAGAAGTTTGTTTGAAATCTTTGCAAATTTATTAAAAATATAAGTGAAAAAAAATCACATGTACATAAGTGTTCACAGCTTTTGCCAAATACTTTGTTGAAGCACCTTTGGCACCAAATACAGCCTCAAGACTTTTTGAGTATGATGCTACAAGCTTGGCACACCCATTTTAGGGCAGTTTCTCCCTTTCTTTGCAGGATCTCTCAAACTCCATCAGTTTGGATGGGGAGCATCGGTGCACAGCCATTTTCAGATCTCTCCAGAGATGTTCAATCAGGTTCAAGTCTGGGCTCTGCCTGGGACACTCAAGGACATTCATAGAGTTGTCCTGTAGCTACTCCTTTGTTATCTTGGCTGTGTGCTTAGAGTCGTTGCCTGTTAGAAGATGAACGTTTGCCCCATTCTGAGGTCTAGAAGGCTCTGGAGCAGGTTTTCATCAAGGATGTCTCTGTATATTGCTGCATTCATCTTTCCCTCGATCCTGACTAGTCTCCCAGTTCCTGCCCCTGAAAAACATCCCCACAGCATGATGCTGCCACCGCCATGCTTCACTGTAGGGATGGTATTAGGTGATGAGCGGTGCCTGGTTTCCTCCAAACATGACGCTTGCTATTCAGTCGAAAAAGTTCAATCTTTGTTTCATCAGACCAGAGAATTTTGTTTCTCATGGTCAGAGTCCTTCAGGTGCCTTTTTGCAAACTCCAAACGGGCTGCCATGTGCCTTTTACTGAGGAGTGTCTTCCATCTGGCCACTCTACCATACAGGCCTGATTGGTGGAGTGCTGCAGAGATGGTTGTTCTTCTGGAAGTTTCTCCTCTCTCCACAGAGAAATGCTGGAGCTCTGTCAGAGTGACCATCCGGTTCTTGGTCACCTCCCTAACTAAGGCCCTTCAATCCCAAACACTAAGTTTGGCATGGCGGCCCACTCTAGCAAGATTCCGGGTGGTTCCAAACTTCTCCCATTTACGGGTGATGGAGGCCACTGTGCTCATTGGGACCTTGAAATGCTGCAGACATTTTTATGTACCCTTCCCCAGATCTGTGCCTTCATACAATCCTGTCTCGGAGGGCTACAGACAATTCCTTGGACTTCATGGCTTGGTTTGTGCTCTGAAAAGCCCTGTTAATTGTGAGACCTTATATAGACAGGTGTGTGCCTTTCCAAATCATGTCCAATCAACTGAGATTACCACAGGGGGACTCCAATCAAGTTGTAGAAATATCTCAAAGATCATCAGTGGAATCACGATGCCCCTGAGCTCAATTTTGAGTGTCATGGCAAATGCTGTGAATGCTTATGTACATGTGATTTTTATTTTTTTTTTATAAATTTGCAAAGATTTCAAATAAACTTCTTTCATGTTGTCATTACGGGGTATTGTTTGTAGAATGTTGATAAAAATAATGAATGTAATCCACTCAACTGCAGACCTATAGTAGAGAGGGGGAGTATACCACATGGGATTGCCCATAGGCGTAGCCAAGTTCTTTTTTTCTGCCTAGTGTTCTACTCCTGTAGGGGGCAATATAACTCAATTGTTCAGAATCTAGAGCTGTGTCTGTCAATGAACTCAGAGAAATGGATTTTTCGGTAAGTCAAAAATCCCATTTAGTGGTGCATTAATATGGTTTAGGCGGAGTCAAAGATGATTGACACTAGCTTTCATTTTGTTGAGACAACATATGCATCCAAGATCCCCCCCCCCCACACTTTTTTTTTCCTCTTTTTATACTTTATTTGGTAGTAGCAATTACATTTTCACATATTTAATAATCAATCAGCATACTATATCCAGCCCCCGCGTAGAGCTTACCAATAGGAGTACACAGAGGAGGGAGGGGAGTGTCATTTACCATTGTGTATACACCCACATGTGTGGCTCTATAGTCATGCGGGCTGCTTAAATAAGATAAAGCAGTAAATAAAGAGCTCTGAATGGAACTGAAATTGCAGAATGCTCAGTAGATGGCAACAGCTGATCAACACGATCTCAGACTGCAGTGGGGGACACAAAGAGGATTGGAGGGACAGCTGACAACGGGATCAATGAGATATATTTCACTCTACACAAAACAAATGTTTTATTGACTTTAGGAGTTTATGTTCTGTGTTTTATATAGCATGTAATGAGTTTTTTTTTAATTTATAGTCTGGGATTAATGACACTTTAATTTAATAATCCAATAGTAATGTACTGGATAGTGAGGAAATAAGTGGAGGAAAGCAAAAACAAATCCCAAAACATCAGGATTTGCAGAAGTCTTTCTTCAGAAATGTTCACAAATAAATTTTATAGTGGTACCTAGTATGAGCTGTGTACAGTGAGATAGCTACCCTTAATGATAAGATATTCTGCTGTTCTTTTCTTTCTGTGGCTTCTCTTGCTTTGATGAAGCGAAGTGCCTGTCTTGTTAGGTAGGGTATAACGCAGTGATCATCTCATTAGTTATTCTGGCAACAAGGAATACACCTTTAAGCTTTTATTTTACTTTAAATAGTTTGTTTCAGCCTAAGTGGCCCAAACAAATAATTTCCTTTAATAATTGCTGTAGCTGCTGTCTGCCCTGTATAAATTGAAGCACCGGTTACATACAGTATACAGCTTGTCTTTTTTTTCAGTGAGTACAAGGCTTTCTCTGTTTGGTGAGAGGTGGGCAGGTGATGTCATAATCTCCACCTCAGCAAATCAGAGGAAGCCTTGTATTCATTGATTCCTTTGAATCCTTCCTGTGAATGGCTGAGAAGCACTCAACCTGACTTAAATTTAGTCTGGCAGCAGACAGGAACTATTTAAAGTAAAAGTAAACCTGGGTTAGGGCTTTAATGTACTTTTATCGCCCAGCATTAATTGTAGAACTTTGATATTATGGAGTGTATGCATAGGCAAAACCTAGGAAAAGGTTAGAACTCCTGTCCAGTATTTATTGATGTCTGTGTCCCTGCTGGCTAGATTCACCCTCTCTATTTGTCTTAGCGATTGCTATCACTAGGACAGAAAGCCATGGCAAATCCACAATACTACAGTTGTCCCCAGAATGGTGGGTAAGGCCAAATCTTTTCAGTGGTGACACCTGTTTGGTGACAACTAAGAGATTTCCTTCCACTTCCATTTTTCCCTTTTCTCTGGATAGGAGGTGAAAGACAATCTCCCCAACGTGAAACACAGGAAAAATATACTAATGGTTTTTAAACTTTTTTTATTATGATATCCAAAAAAAGAATCTGGCCAAACAATATGCTTTATTTTTTTTTCTTGTCATCAGCTATCATTTTTTTAATGGAACCCTAATGTGTATTATTCTCTGATTTATCAGGCGCAGTACAGGTAGTTGTAGCTTCTCGCAGTCTTTGCTGGGGTCTCAACATTGCCGCTCACCTGGTCATCATCATGGACACTCAGTACTATAACGGGAAGATTCATGCGTATGTATCTAATAATTTATTAGTTAGGAAAGTTTCTTCTATTATCTGCTCATCTCATTGCCGTATTTTCCTTCTGCAGTTATGTAGACTACCCCATCTATGATGTTCTTCAGATGGTAGGGTACGCTAACAGGCCCTTGCAGGATGATGAGGGGCGATGTGTCATCATGTGTCAAGGGTCAAAGAAGGTGAGGTTTTATTCACCTATTCCTAAACTTTTTCTAATGTAGTGTTAGATTAAGGTGCTAATAGCAATGTCATAAAGAATCGGTGCTAAGCAACTCATCGGCATTAATCTTTCACTGATTTTCTTGGAATGAATTGATGTGTCTGCTGTCAATGTTCTGCATTGCTATTCATGTTTATGAAGCAGTGTAAAATAGTAATGATGATATGCAAGGTTTTAAAAGTCAGCCATAGCAGCCATTTAGAACGCCTATTTCTCTGTTCTTTTTGCACTTCATGTTTTCGAAGCATGTATGTCTGTAACTTAGTTTTTTTTTTTAATAAATACACTTTATTGAGCATTTTGAACTTCGGGTACAAAACAAAGCTTATTAGGCATACCCAGGCTTAAGATAAACGGACAAAAAAAAAAAAACACACGAATGAAAACAAAATAGTAAAAATACAATGACCAAACTATCCACTTGGCAACCAAGATGGCGGATTTGGTTAATGCTCAATGGCCATAGGCATAACCAAAAATGATACCTCCAAATCAGCCTTCACCCTGCAGATGCTCTAATTGGGTCAGTAGAATGAATTGAGAGAGGAGCACATTCCATAGAGGTATCTCCAGGAGGATTTGTTTCAACGGAGGTAACCCAGATATCCCATGTTTGGTAAATTTCCCTGGAAAACCCCTAGACTCATAAGTGAACTTGTACAGTGGTATTGCTGAGTTGACCAATATTTTCCAAAATGTAGCTTCGTTTTTCCCTTCTTTTCAGCCAGTATTTTATACATGTCTTGGTGTCTTATGCATGTCCTTACTGTTGCTTATAAACTGTTTTCCAGGATTTCTTTAAGAAGTTTCTGTATGAGCCTCTGCCTGTGGAATCTCACTTGGATCACTGCTTACATGACCACTTCAATGCAGAAATTGTCACCAAGACCATAGAAAACAAACAGGACGCTGTGGATTATCTGACCTGGACATTCTTGTACAGAAGAATGACACAAAACCCAAACTACTACAATTTACAGGGTGAGAACAGAGATTGGATTTAGTGATTTCACTCTTATAATCCTCCTTTATGCCTCATTATTCTTAACTTTTGCTGGCTTACATTTATAAATCTATTTACACTGATCAGCCATGATATTATGACTGCCCACCATAACCTGTTGTAACGTTGACTCCGCTAGACCTCTGAAGGTATGCTGCCACCAAGTCATCAGTAGACGATACGAAGTACCTGAAATAAATAAATAAATAAAATACGAAGTCCTGTAAATTGCGAGGTGTGACCTCCAGGATCGGACTTGTTTAAGTTATATCAACACCTGGACCTCATATTCCTCAAACTATTCTTGAATCCATTAAAGCAGGCCACCTCCTTCCATTGCTACATGGTCCTGTTCTGATTCTCACGTGCCCAATGTAGGCACTTTTGGCTGTGGACATGGGTCAGCGTGGGCACTCTGACCAGCTTGCTGCTACGTAGCCTCATACGCAACAAACTGCAAATCTCTGTGTTTTCTGCCACCTTTCAGTCTGAACTAGCATTACATTTTTCAGCAGTTTGAGCTACAGTACTCTTCTAAAAGATTACACAGGCCAGCTTTTGCTCCCCACGTGCTGTGCATCTGTGAGCCTCAGCTACCCATGACTTGTTGCTTGTTTGCTGGTTCTCCTTCTGTAGACCACTTTTAGTAGGTCTTGACCACTGCAGACTGGGAATAATTCCACAAGCGCTCTGACCCAGTCGTATAGCCATTACAATTTGGACCTTTGTTAAATCCTTACACTTGCCCATTTTTCTGCTTTCAACACATCAACTTCAGCGACAACATGTTCACTTGTTGCCTAATTTATCCCACCCAATTTCAAAAACCGTTGCCATAAGATAATCAATGTTATTAACTTTGTCAGTGATCATAATGTTATGGCTAAACTGTGTATATCTATCTTTTTTTACTCATATTTGTTAAATCTGTCATGAAATGATTCTTGTAAAGTCAGCAATATAGCATTAGTTAAAAAGCAGTTTGCAGGAGAACCTGTATGTAGGTATGTTTCTTTATTTTTTTTTTTTTACATATATATTTGTGACCTTGAGTACCCAAAAGCCTCTGACTCTGAAATGTACATATACAACCTATGGATCAAGAGCTAAAGCTTTGGGGCTACTAGAGCACCCAGGAGGACACCGAAAAAAGGGTATATAGTCTCACTGGGGTTCATTTACTAAAACTGGAGAGTGCAAAAATCTGGCAGCTGTGAATGATAGCCAATCAGCTTCTACTTCGGCTTGTTCAATTAAAGGATAAGTTCACCCTTCATAACATGTTACACCCATATTCAGGGTGTAATATGTTATGAAGGGACCACCCCCAATCCCCCGCTCTGATGACTAGCTGTAAAAATTCAATGGAAAACTACAAGTCCCGGCAGGCTTAGAGTGCTGTTGTTCATTGATTCTTCCTGTCAGAGTGTATCGGCTTGCCAAGCACTCTCCAGTCTTAGTAAATAAACCCCATGGTGCCTTTTAACAATAAAAGTTTAACACTGGCACTTTACAACACATTACACATCCACATAAATTACTCCTCTCTCCATCGAATATTGTTACCTATGCTTTGTTCCAGCAATATTATAAATGTCTTAGAAATATCTAACGTTCTATATAGCAGCATATGTCCTCTGTGATGCCACTGTCATACTGGGTCAAAGATTAAATGCTCCAGAATAGTAAACAGCCAGCGACTTGCACTAAAAATGGTGTATGCTGATAGTGTATGGGCACAATCTGTTTTTCGTACCTTTTTGTTTTCCAACCTCATACCCCACATATACAGGTACCAGAATCTAAAACAAAGCAGTGAGTTGAAAGGGATCTAGTCCTTTGTATACATCTTCTATGCCCATTATATGCTGACAAAGGGTTAGCTCGACACATTTCTTTGCAATGGCCATTGCCACAATATGATCTTTGTTTTTTAAATCCATATTGCATTGAAGTATCTGATTAGAACATAATAAATTATTTATAGTGCTCAGTAAAAAGTGTACTTCTATTATGTTCAAAATAAGTACGTTTAAACTTGAATCCTCTGTGGAAGGCTTAAAAACTTTCAGGTGTCAGCAATAGTCTTTTGGGCTATTACAGGAGCTTGTGAAAGGACTCCAAGATGAGACTAAGCAATCTTTCACCTTTATCACTGCACGGCTAGTCAGGGTCTCCCCAGTCCCAACCGGAAAGGTAGAAATTCAGCCACACACCAGGAAGGGAAGTTTTGGCTCATGGAATTTCATTTCAACAAGTGCTCAGTGTCCAAACTAGCTAATTTAAGTAATTTGGTTCACTCCATAACTATGGCTAAGGCCATTATGGGGATAGAGCTTGTCAGAGGAAGGCGCTAGATTTGGGCTAGCTTTACTGTCATAGTAAACTGCCATGAGCAAGTATTTACATGTGTATGACTGTATTTCCTCCTCCTAAACTTGTATTGAGAATACTGATATTATTTAACAACTTGTTTCTTTTGGTAAGTCCCAAATAATTTACCTCATTTTATATTGGATTCTAAAATCTTTTTTTAAGTTTTAATGTTGGAGTTATGTCAGTCTATAACCTGATCTATGAACATGCCGTTTTCAGGTGTTTCCCATAGACATCTGTCAGATCACTTGTCAGAACTGGTGGAACAAACACTCAGTGACCTAGAACAATCCAAGTGCATCAGCATTGAAGATGAAATGGATGTGGCTCCGCTTAATCTGGGCATGATTGCAGCCTATTATTATATTAACTACACCACAATTGGTAAGCAACTGTCCTTTTCTCTTTCCACCTCATATTTAGCATAATTGACCAACAAGAGCAAAGTAAATTTGCCAATAGTTGACTGCTCCAGTCTGGTGAAAGGTGAAATTTGATTGCTTCAGCTAACCTGATCAGGTTGCTGACACCTCTGTGTTAGTCAATCCTTTTTGTGTTCTCTCCCCTCATTCTTTATTTTTATTTATTACTCAGAGCTCTTCAGCATGTCTTTGAATGCCAAGACGAAGGTACGAGGATTGATCGAGATCATTTCAAATGCTGCAGAGTACGAAAGTATACCCATCCGTCACCGGGAGGACAACCTGCTGCGCCAGGTAGGAAGTCGCGTGTAATAATTATGTGGGATTGACATTTGTTGCCTCATATGTAGTGACCTTGTGGCCTTAGCTTTAGGTATTTCAAACACAAATTATCTGTCTTGGCCTACAGCAGGCAGTCAGATTCTTCCTTTCACTATCTGATAACCCCAAAGCAGAAGAAAAGGGAGAATTCGGTTTGTTATGGACAAATCTAATGCCTGACCAATCCTGTTCAACCAAGTTTTCAGGTTAAAGACATCCAAACTTTACAAAAAGGGGGTGCAAGTTGATCAAAAATGTCCTTTAGAAAGACTTTTAAAAAAAGGTTGTAAAAAATTTAAAAGAAAAACCTGAAAGACAAAGGCATGAGCTAGTATGCATCGCATACTAGCTCATTATGAAATATTTACCTTAGACCGAAGCCCCCGCAGTGCTGCCTGCTCACCTGTAACACCGCAGAAATTTTCGGCCGTCCTACTTCCTGGTTTGCATTCTCTGGCCATCTGATTGACCGGAGACGCAATTACATCACTCCCGCACATGCGCACGGGAGCTGCCGTTCATGGCACAGGGCTCTGAAGGAATGGCACGGGTGGCTGTTTCTTCAGAGCGCATGCGCCAATGACATCATTGTCTGCATGCAATGTAAATATCTCCTAAACGGTGCAAGTTTAGGAGATATTTACAGTACCTATAGGTAAGTCTTATCATAGGATTTCCTGTAGGCACAAGTCATTAAGGGGGGTTTACAACCTCTTTAAGATGATGGTTTCAAATTGTATTTATCACCCCTTTTGATTAATTTGGTTGCTGAATCTAGGAAACATTTGTACTTGAAAGCTGATTGAAAAGCGCCAAACTGCCTAGTGTACAGAAACCATTCTATGTAGGGAGCCCCTGACTCAGTGACCATAAAGCCAAACTAAATTCCTCAATATGCTCACCCCCCCCATTTCAGTGATGCTGCAATTACTTCCCTTGCTGGCTGTTGTCATCTTCTCCTGTGTGCTAGGTTCTTGGCCTCTTGATTAGCTGGTGGGGGTGGGGTGGGGGGAACGTCATTGTGTACATTCAATAGAAAACTGCGAGCAGGCAAATGATTATTATTGCATACATAGCATGCCTCTTCTAAAGAGCTGCCTGCTCACAGCTCACAGGTTTTTTACAAGTTAGGTTTCGCTATGTTTTAAGTATGACAAAGTAAGCTTGTAGGGAAGTGTGTGGAGTCATCATTAGATTTAAATACTGATAAAACAGCTGTCATTGTCTGGTGAATCTTTGTTTTGATAT
Organism: Pelophylax lessonae; assembly: GCF_965119305.1. Taxonomy (NCBI): domain Eukaryota; kingdom Metazoa; phylum Chordata; class Amphibia; order Anura; family Ranidae; genus Pelophylax; species Pelophylax lessonae. The sequence goes on along the minus strand of NC_138771.1, from coordinate 547,084,518 downwards.
ACATTGTGTCATTCTTCAGCTGTCACAGAAAGTCCCCCACAAACTGACAAATCCCAAATTCAACGACCCCCATGTAAAGACCAACCTGCTGCTCCAGGCTCACCTCTCCCGCATGCAACTGAGTGCAGAACTCCAGTCAGACACAGAAGAGATCCTTAGTAAGGTGAGTGAGCGCTGCCAGATATTTAACTGATCATTTGCTCTTTTTAGGGATGAGTACTCATTCTTCTGTCTACTGTTCCAGGCAATCCGACTTATCCAGGCATGTGTGGATGTGCTTTCCAGTAATGGCTGGCTCAGTCCAGCCCTCGCTGCTATGGAACTGGCACAAATGGTCACACAAGCTATGTGGTCTAAGGACTCTTACTTGAAACAGTTGCCACACTTCACTTCTGATAACATCAAGAGGTGCACAGATAAGGTAAGAGCTATACTTGCAGAACTGGCTGTAGTATGCAAAGAGCACAACTTGGGTACAAAAGTAGGTTATATTTTGGTGTCTTTCAGGGAGTGGAAAGTGTGTTTGATATCATGGAGATGGAAGATGAAGATCGCACAGAACTTCTGCAGCTCACTGATTCTCAGATGGCCGATGTGGCCAGGTTCTGTAACCGCTATCCTAATATTGAGCTGTCTTATGAGGTAGCAGAGAAAGACATTATTAGAAGGTGAGCGATTTACTGGGAAGGGTCTTATCTGTGCAAACTGGAACAGCCACTTATAGAAGCCACACAGATTCCAGATGAACCAAGATATTTGGTTCCTATGGGCAACCATAGAAAATGTACATAGCATGATAAAGCTGGCCATACAGGTATAGATTTTTTTTTTTCTAGGTAGCCTGCCCGCTGTCAAAATACTAGAAAAGTGCCTGCATCTAATTGGATGCAGTCACTATTCAGCCAACAATCTTACGCTCAGATGTTGGGCAGGTGGTGACCGACAAGGCCACAGACTAAATTAATTTTGGCCAGGTCATCAGTGGTTATCTACATATAGCTATAAAGTAATGTTATTTAGCTGATGAATGCACTTATATTAAAAATTTCATGTTTGTTTTATCCTAATATAGTGGTGGTGCCGTTGTTGTTCTTGTGCAACTGGAACGAGAGGAAGAAGTTACAGGTCCTGTAATTGCTCCCTTATTCCCCCAGGTATGTTTTATTTCTTAAGGTCTATGTGTCATTTATACCATGGGGTAGCTGGAAAACTGAAGTACAAGCAGTTTATAATCTAAATAAAATTGGTTTTGAAATGGGAGTATTTCCATGATATCTACTGCCAGTAACCAAGCCATGTAGTTCAGACTTATACTATTCATTCTAGTAGGCTTTCTTCCTCTTATAACTACTTTTTATAAAATGGAAGTGTGCATAGAATTGGGAGATAAATGGTTGTGGTCATGCTCTAAAGTGTTTTTATCTTGATTGAAACCATTTCCCTACATATCATAAGAATGTTATGTTGTAGTAAATTGACGTCAGAAAAAAAAAGCTATGCGCTCTGCATCAAACTATATATTTGCTACCAAATAGGAATATATGAAATTGCTGCAGCTACAAATTAAGGCAAATCTATAACCGGTTCATTTGATAGCCCACTTCTTCTTTCTGCTGTTTACCTTCCCAGTGCTCTACCCTGCTGGAGCCCCCCATGTAAAATGCTGTACATCCAGGTATGGTGGTCACTCTCCTCTTCCTACCACAATAAAGCTGCTTCAGGCATCTGCGCAGCCAATTGTCAGGCCTGAGTTGTGTGGGGGCTGGGTAGAGCCATTAATTTTGTGTAAGTTCCAATTTGAGGTTGAGGCTGGAAATTACACAGGATCTTTGGGGCTGTGAGGAAAGCTATTAAAAGTATCAGTGGCAGAGGATATCAGCAAACTGTTATCTTAAATGGTACAGGTTCATTTTAAACCAATAATTCCATATATCAAGTTTACACAATAACCTGTGTATTAGTCCTGTATACACTACAGCTGTAAAATTTGTCTACTGCAATCTTTTCAGAAACGTGAAGAAGGCTGGTGGGTTGTGATAGGTGATGCCAAATCCAACAGTCTAATCTCTATCAAGAGGCTGACATTACAGCAGAAAGCAAAGGTTAGTTGTGTTTGTGTTCATCCTAAGTAGGTATGTTTATAAAGTGGAGAGTGATGCTGCTTCTCCTTTATCATTTGCTGTAGCTCTAAAAAGGCCATCTTCTACTTTGTTTCACATCTGCATGTCACTTTCCCGATTGGGAAATCAAAGTCTCAGTCATTTTCATCATATTTGTACTCTAGTAAATGTCAGTTTTGAGACTAAATTTGGTTTTGGATATTTGCATTTGGAAGTGATTAAGTATGAATTTCTCTGTCGCTCATTGACGGACGTAGTCCTCTTTGATTCAACACACTCGGGTTATGCTGCCCTCTACAGGAGTAGGACTAGACAGGAAAGAAAACGTTCTGGCCACACCCTAGGGGCAGTCCCAGAGGGTATATCCTCTCACTTCCTGCTCTAGCAAATCAGTTTTTTCTGTCTAGTTAGGAGTAAGGACCTAGATACCTTGCTGGGATCTTCGGTCCTGGCAGGATTTTTTTCTTAGAAAAGATTTTTTAGACAGCTTTTTTTCTCCAGTGTTCCTGTGAGATCTTCAAGCAAGAAAGCTGAACTGGGCGACGGGCTGGATGTTGAGATCCAGTGGTCACCCCAGTTCAGCCTACGAGCGCGTGCAGGCCATAGCTCCGCGCTGGGTCGGCCGCCACATAGTCCCGCTGGACGGGGACTGACCCTGCGAGTTAAACGTCTCGCCGAAACGCCTAAGACCATGAGTCACGGCGTCCGTACTGGTCTACAGCCCTCCCACCTCGGTGGAGAGGGGTACTGTCAGGAGTTGGCGCCCGCCTGGTTCCGGTATGGTGAGTAGTATGTTCCCCCTTTCCCCCTGACGGATCTTGTGGTGAACGCGGGCCCCTCGCTGTAATGGTAAGGATGGGTCTCCCCTCTATCCTATAACATGTCACAGATCCCCCTATCTGAGTGTGATTTTTGTGAACAAGTAACCAGGAGGCTTGGTTTGGGAGCTGACAATCTAATTGCAAAAATGTTTAAATGATTGTAGGCAGTGGCAGTACTAGAACATTACTGTGATAGTATAAGGTATCCTACCTGTCAGAAGCCACAGGGCGATGTCTATACATGTATACTGCATTCCAGATCATATTCCTCCAGCTAAAGCAGATGCCTCCCGACGGCCACGGACCGCATACGGCCCGCCAGGGTCCGGTACCGCTGACCACCATGAGGGTGAAGGGCTGTGAGGCCGAGAACCTTCTGCAGACATGCCGCTGTTCTGTGCAGGCCGCCGCCATTGTCTGGTAGTTCGCACGAGGCCGCCATTTTGGCGTAGCCTCGTGTCTCCAGCATGGGGGCGGCCATGTTTGAGGTGACTCAAACACCTCGTGGAGCTAGGGGAGGCGCCGGAAGGCGTGCAGAGGGGCGGAGCCGCCTCCTTTCTTCCCGGGAAGCCAGCCAAAAGACTTCCTGTCTGTTCTAGACAATGCTGAAACTCTGAGCAGTAAGTGGTGAGCTTTGGGGTCTATCTCTCTCTCTCACTCTATAGGGGTCCCTAAGCAGGCAACACTGAGGGGCTTTGTGGCGCTGGGGGTCTGAAAAAAAAAAAAAAAGTTTTATTTCTTTTTGGCAAATTGATTTTTCCGGGCAGTATCTGGAATTATCATGGACCCTGCCACACAGGTACCCCCACCGGTTTCCCTCGGGGGGGGCGGCGGGACCCGCCAGTGCACAGTATGGATGCATTCACAGCAGTTTTGAAGTCTTTGGTGGCTCGGGTGGAGACGGCCTGTCAGGAACGGGGGTCAAGAAAGCGACCCCCGCCTACCCCTATATCGTCTGAGACTTCAGATTCAGATGCTGAGATGGTTATTGCAGCTGCAGGCCCCTCTGCAGGGGCTGTTATCTCAGGTAAGGTTCCCTCAGACAGTGAGGAGAACGTTCATGCTTCCGCCATAAATCAGGAAGAAGCATTGGTGGACGCACTAGTTGTGCGGTTCGGTAAACCTTAAGACTTGAGGTTTTTCCGGCAGAGGCAAATAAAAAGGAATTTCCCTTTTGGTACTAGCAGACCCACCAGGACGGTGAAGGTTTTTTCTTTACCCAAGTGTTTGGGTAAAAAGATTAAAGAGGTATGGGATCATTCTAAGCGTACCTTTACTAGTTCCAAGCACATTACTAGACGCTATCCGTTTGAGGAATCCCTCATTAAGAAATGGACGGTATCACCAGTGGTGGATCCACCTATTTCCAGACTGAATAAAGCCACAGTTTTTTTCAGTGGAGGACGCTTCGTCCTTTAAGAATTCGGTGGATCGGAAGGTAGAAGCGGAGTCCCGCACTATCTTTCCCTAATAGGATCAGCCTTTAGACCAATTATTGTCATTTGATCTAGTTCTCAGACAATTACGGAATGGGCGAGATTGGTGCGCCAGGACCTGAAGGGGAAAGGTATCCCCCAGGCAACATCTGTTTTGATGGAACAGATTATATAAGGACTACAGGTTGTCTTTGACGCAGCCTTGGATGCTACCCCCCTATTAGGGCATGCATCTATGTAAGAGGTAATCCTCAGACGTGTGCTGTGGTTAAAATGCTGGGTCAGCGTAAGTACTACAGGGAGCGGTAGTTAACGTTCCCTGAACAGATCATTTTCTTTACCTTTTCCAAAGATTAGCATCAGTTCCCCACAAGAATCGGATCCGGTTGAACGGACAGACCAAGGAGCCTCTAGCCGGGTGACTTCGGTCTCTAATGTTTAACCAGGAGAAATCACCACTCGTGATAGGAATCCGGTGTCTAAAGAATGTGTGGGAACAGAGAACGATCAGACTTTGTCGGATTGCCAGGGCCAAATAGCTCTAGGGCAGCCTGGTTCGGATCCAGTCAGGCAATATCAGGGTGATGACTTAAGTCATTCGCCAAGGATTTCACCATCTGTGTCTTCTTCACAGCATCCCGAAGGCGCGGAGATTGGTAACGCGCGCCCACGATGCTCCAGTGGATGCAGCAGACGCGCTGAACGGCCTGTGGCAGCCTAAAGGCAGTGTCAGCTATTAAAGGGATTCCCTCATCTCAGATTGCTGCTGAGATTTCTCCACAGGATGGAGATGGAGGGAACTCCAGTTGTCCTAGAAATTCTAGGCTAGCCTCATCAAGCCGGTCCGGCCGACTTGGACATGCTAGTCGCGAACGTTCCTTGGGAACTTCTTCTCAGGGAGTGTCTGCGGTCTCGAGGACCGATCTTCCATTGTGCTTTACAATCGCTGGGTTTAATGGCCTGGCCATTGAGACCCAGGTACTGAAGGACAGAGGGTTGTCAGCTTCAGTTATTCCTACGCTAATTAAAGCAGGGGAAGCGACTTCCAGCAAGGTCTATTATCGCACATGGAAGACGTATATCGCGTGGTGTGAATCTTTAGAAATTCCTCCACGTACCTATTCGGTGACCCGAATATTGGCCTTTCTGCGAAAGGGGGTTGAGCAAAAACTAGCCTTGAGCACCATCAAGGGTCAGGTTTCAGCATTAGCAATCTTCTTTCAGAAGCCTTTGGCTATTAAGTCCTTGGTGCGGAATTTCATCCAGGGGGTGCGGCACCTGGCTCCACCAGTCCGCGCGCCCTTATCGCCCTGGGATTTTAATTTGGTTGTCGGTTCTGAAGAAACCTCCTTTTGAAAGCATCAGGGAGATTCCCTTGTTTACTTTATTCCAGAAGGTGGCCTTCTTAGTGGCTATCACTTCTGCACGCAGGGTGTCAGAACTGGCTGCATTGTCATGCCAGTCCCCATACTTAGTGATTCATAGGGATAAGGTAGTTCTTCATCCTAAGCCATCCTTTCTTCCAAAGGTGGTTTCAGACTTTCATCTAAATGAAGATATTGTACTACCTTCCTTGTGTCCTCAGCCCAATCATCATCAGGAACATGCGTTGCATTCCTTGGATGTGGTTCGGGCAATCAGGGTACACCTGAAGGCTACGGAATCATTCCGTAAGACGGATTCACTTTTTGTGATCACGGATGGCCCCAGATAGGGGTTGCCTGCATCTGCCACGACTATCTCCAAATGGATTAGACAGACGGTGGTACAGGCTTATTCTAGTAAGGGTCGGAATCCTCCGTTCCCTGTTAGGGCGCACTTCACTCGAGCGCTCAGTACTCCTGGGCTTTCCGCCATCAGGCATCAGTGGTCCAGGTATGTAAGGCGGCCACCTGGTCGTCGGTACATACCTTTACAAAATTTTATAAGATTTAGGTGATGGCATCGGTGGATGCCTCATTTGGCCGCAAGGTTTGCAGGCCGCAATTTGAGGAGACCGGTGGTCTACCTCGAGTGTTGTTTTCTGTTGAATCTCATCTTTAATTGATGAGCATTGGAAACTTCTAGTTGGCACCGGTTGGGCCTTCTAGATGGATTTGTTTTCCATTTTCCCACCCCTCATTTGTGGTACTGCTTTGGGACGTCCCGAGTGTGTTGAATCAACGAGGACTACGTCTGTCAATGAGCGACAGAGAAAAATGGATTTTTGTAAAATCTTACCGTAAAATCCTTTTCTCTTAAGCTCATTGACAGACATAGTACCCGCCCCTCTGTTTTTGAGTTGGGTTGGGTTGGGTTAAATTCTCTAAACACTGCTTTGTGACATAACTGATTTGCTAGAGCAGGAAGTGAGAGGATATACCCTCTGGGACTGCCCCTAGGGTGTGGCCAGAACGTTTTCTTTCCTGTCTAGTCCTACTCCTGTAGAGGGCAGCATAACCCGAGTGTGTTGAATCAACGAGGACTACGTCTGTCAATGAGCTTAAGAGAAAAGGATTTTACGGTAAGATTTTACAAAAATCCATTTTTTCTCAGGATTTTGCCATGGATTTCTATAAAGGACCTGTCGTGTTTGCTGTATACATTTCCTGTACTTCAGCCTTTGCTGTACAATCCTAAATTACATCTGCCCTCTCTACTTGCTGCAAATTCTCAAAATAAAATAAAAGGAAGTCCTGCTACAGTTTCCAGGTTTGCCTGCTTCTATAACAATATTCGTAGGTTCCCAAGACCATTTCAAAAGCAGAACTCCAGTTTCTCTAATTTTGCATAGTAAGCAAGCCATCTCTGCCTCAGTTCCTTTGTTCATTTTCATCCTTGCTGCTTACATCTTCAAGTTTCCACTCTACATCTGTCAGTCAGACACCTCTCTTCCCTTCTCCTTCCTAGGAAGGGCTACCCTATAGGATGTACCCTATTGTCTACTCTTTGAGTTCAATTTTCTGGTACAGATAGTTGGTCTGTCTATCTGACCTCTACTGCTTGACCTTTTACCTCTGGATGATTTGAGATCTCCCTCCTGCCTACGCTATACAGCGTAAATGTTTCTATTCATGCCATCCTTTGTAATGTCTTTGGATCCCCTCTTCTGATCATTTCTATACAGAAGTACATGTCCTTCCTTGCCATGGAAGTAACTATAACTTGAAGATGTACTTCCTTGGGGGCCAGCAGGTTAGATGCATGCCACCCTGGTAAAGATTTCACCTTCGTAGATTTCGTTGGATCTAATTACTTGAAGATGATCCTCTACAGGTTTATGAGGGGGTCTCTCTAAATTATTTTTTTCTGTTCTATCAGGAAATATTCCTAGTACTAATACAAGGATTCCTTCCCTTGCTTCTAGACAGAATTCAGTTTTTTTTTGTTTGACAAGGGTGGATTAGATTGTTAGAATCTCAAATATTATATTGAGTTAGGCAGTGTGGATATTATATTGAGTTACGCAGTGTGGTGCCCACACCGCTTCCTATTCCTTCCCTACATATGGGGTTTGCTTGCTAAGATTTTGTGAGTACCCTTCAGTTTCCTTGTCCATTAGGATTTCTTCTCCACTTTTCTTCATTTAGATTTGTACCATGAGAGCTCGGACTTACTTGGATATCGCCTTTGGAGATTAGCTCTGTTATCATGCTTTTTGATTACCTCCCCATTTTGTTTTTTTTCTTTCTTTATTTGTTCAAGTTTTCCTTTTAAGAAGCCAATGGTTATGTTTATTAGGCTTTAACATTTACTGCAGCTGTCAAAACTGTTTTTAATTATTAGACCTATTTTACTTTGAGGCTGGTCACAGTAAACATTTTGTTTTGCTAACCACCTTAATTCTTTTGTTCAGGTAGTATGTTGTTCCACCTTTTATTTTGTTGGTTACTTCTTTTGGTAGCTCTGCCTTCCCTTAGCAGTTTCTTTCTGTCCTGGTCCATCCTAAGTGCCCTTCCTTTTGGGCTTAGCAAATGTAAATTGTTCCCCCCCCCCCCTTTTTTTTTTTTGGCGTATGTCACGTGCCATTTTTAGAGGAGTTGATAATTTTTGTTTCTATTGCTGGCTTTTGGATAGCCTGTGTAAAGAATTTCTAGTTCATGTGTCCCTCAAAAGATGATAAAGAAACCAAGGGTTTTGTACTTGCTGTAAAATCTGTTTCTTGAAGTCTTCTGAGGGACATGGGTCCTGTCCCTCTAAATTATTGGCATTAGCTTGCTCACAAAACTGAGGCATAATGGTTGGAGGTGGAATTATAAGGAAAGTCGATATTTACTGTCTCCAACTTTGAATTATTTATTCAGAACAAAAAATGCAGAATAGGAGTTTGGACTTTCTAATCTGAATGCTTTTTCCTTTGTCAGTAAGTGAGAAAATATTGAACTGATAGCCATGCAGCTAGTAATTCTAAGGAGGAGAATAGTAACAGCTCCTTTAATTCCCATAGTACAGTTTTTCTTTGGCGGTTGTGTTAATCAGGTATGGAATACATGTAGTATGTACCCCTAGCCTCACAGTCTGATGTTCTTAGTGCAGTCATGTGGCAGAAGAACAGCTGCCTAGCTTTGTGCCTGTATCGACTTTCAGAAAGTCAGGATTTGCATATATTTTTTGTTGATGCTGTACATTACCTTTGTGCACTGGTTATACAGTGTTGGCTTGCTTTAACCTACCATATTACCCTGTGTTCATTTTAATTTCTTATAGTATAGGACTGCATTTGAATGTTTTTTCTTTTGAAGTGTTTATAGGTTATGGTGTTCTAACAGTGCTTTTTCTTTCTCCCATTAGGTAAAACTGGATTTTGTGGCTCCAGCCACAGGAACACACAATTATACGTTGTACTTTATGAGCGATGCTTACATGGGCTGTGACCAGGAATACAAGTTCAGTGTAGATGTGAAAGAGGCAGAGAGTGACAGTGATTCTGATTAAGATCTTCCAGCTGTTCTGTCATTCTTCATTATTGCATACCAATGCCTTGTGTGGGCAATTGTAGACACAGTACAGATTGTTGTAAATAGAACTTTTAAATGTGATATCGCTGAGACACCAGTTAATATGTATGGAGTAACTCAGTGCTGCTATTAATAGTAACAGAGGTTTGTGACTCTTGTCATGTTTTGTTTCTCTGCAAGAGTATAAAATAAACTTTTTTTGTTACATGTTCTTTAGTTTTATTTCCTCAGCACATGAATGTCTTAAAGCAGTAGTACACTGCCCCAAAATAAAAATTGGGCCCTCTGCAGCATAACACATTCTGACACTTACCTGCACACCGAGCCCTCCAACACTTCCATCTTCATCAGGTCTCCCTTTCGGGTTCATGGGCTCCCGCTGTATGACTAGCTAGGGTTATGATGATGTCACTCCCGCACATGCACACACACAGGAGCCCTGGTACAGATATGCCATCCCTTCAGAGCGCATACCCTAGTGATGTCACCAGCTGCATCCTGTGTGAATATCTGCTAAACAGTACAAGTTTAGGAGATATTCATGGTACCTACAGGTAAGCCTTAGTATAGGCTTAATAATGACAGAATGATCTGCGCGCTTCTATGGGTATGCCGCTAGCACTAATCACTCCCCTTAAGGTAAGTGTGTGGGTAATTTAAAAAAATATAAATAAATGTGCAGCACAAATGTGAACTATGAGTTCACAAACTGCAAAAAAAGTGGAAACAATTCAGGTGTGTATAACTGAAATAAATAAAAGTACTGTGCAAATATGTAATGTGGATACTAAATCCACTTTGTGTATACACACTAATTAAATAGTATCCTTGTATAACTTTAACGATGACTAGCAAATTCAATATATATAAAGTGCTGTGAAAATATACACTGTTAAATCCACCTTGTGCATTAAAAAAAGTTATTGGTTTGTGAAGTTTATTGATGTACATTTTAAATAACATCTTTTTATGCACAAGGTGGATTTAACATTGTATATTTTCACAGCACTTTATATATGTTGAATTTGCTAGTTATCATTAAAGTGATACAAGGATACTATTTAATTTATACACAAAGTGGATTTAGTATCCACTTTACATATATGCACAGTACTTATTTGCAGTTTGTGAACTCGTAGTTCACATTTGTGCAGCACTTTTATTTATACTTTTCATAGTATAAGACTTACACTTTACACAGAAGCTGCATTTGGAGTGGTTCTTCACCTACTAATCCTCTGCACTGAATGAATTACGGGAGCTGCCTTTCCAATGACTCAATCTGTACCCAAACACGCCTGGTTTTTGGGGGAAAAAATAAGCACATTTGGCAGCAGCTTACAATAATGGGGTAAATATTTATTGACAGCACACTGTAATAGAATTTTATTTATTTTTTTTAAGAAATACGGTGCTTCATACTTTCTGGACAAATAATATTCTTGTTCTACAAATATCCTATGATTTCTCTGTTGTGGTTGGAGTAAAGCAGGACGTAAATCTCATTTGTTGTTCCTACGTTGAGGAAGCCTGGTGAAGCTGAGTTATGTGCTAAACAGCTCCCCTCTGCCTTCTCCATGTACTGCCCTGAAGCAAAAACATTTGGACACAGGTGATGACAATGGGGTTGATTTACTAAAGGCAAATCCACTGTGCACTACAAGTGCATTCGCTGTAAATTTGAGAGGAAGATTTACTGATTTCTATCATCAAACCAAGTGCAAGCAAAAATGCTGTTTTTCATTTTCCTTGCATGTCCCCCTTATATCTACAGTGACTGCTTTTCCAAGTGCAGAGGCTTTGCCTTTAGTAAATTAACCCCATTGTGCCTGGTCTCCACAGCTGCAGGCAACATGTAAACCAGCGACTTAGCCATGCTGACCATATTTCACAGCTGCAGCAGGGTGATGCAAGATCTCTTCATCCTGCTTCTGGAAAGTAGGAGTTGAGTTTTGCATTACTGCTCCCAAAGTGGGTAAACTGATGTTGTACCAAGTTGCTCTCTGAAGCTAGCCCAGAATAAGACAGCTGTATGCTTTCACAGTTTTCATGCTAGATCTTGAAAATGCACCACAGAGCAGTCCTAATTCAAATGGTTGCGAAGAAGAAATGCTTATCCACCCAGCAAGTGTTTTTCAAAGCCAAGCAACCTTATGCTGCATCTTAACTAATGTGTCTGAAACAAAGAATCCACAAACTAGGTTTGAAATTATTAGTCACCTAAACCTGATTATCAGTTATTCTGGCCGTTGGTACTGCCAAAATGCCATGTCTCCATCATCACTACAAGATGCCAAAAGCCCAGGCTCCTTGGGATGCCATGCTACGCAGTTTACATCCTGAGAGTGGGCTCGTGGCATGTGGGCTGTAAGAGAAAAAGTTTGTTGCATGGGATCAGAGCCTGGTGGGTCTTCTTCAAATATTCGAATGCCATCATCTCCACAAGCTGAGGCAAGAGAACCAGTCAGATGACTCCTGTTGGATACAAAGAAAGAAAATGCTCAGAACCAAAACAGAAGTATTAAACATATCAGTAAGAAGAGCTGTTTTAGGAGACTTACCAACTAACATCATAGACTGTCCTGGTGTGGTACCCTGTCAGTGTGCATACACACTTCCAGCTTGCATCTCTTTTACTTCCACCTACAGTGAAATTAAAACAGAAAAGCTATTAGTATAGCACCTGTGGGAAAAATATGTAAAGGGATGATGCCCCTAAAATTGAGATGTTCTACATTTAGGTTAGGAGGATGGAGCCACAAGCAGGTTCAGGTAAGTTCACATCTTTCCTATTTTGCAGCCCTGAACTGGTTGAATGGAATACACTTAATGAGGCTCCATGTGATAAAGGCTGCACTCCCTTGTATTTAGCTGTAAAATTATTCATCATAAAAAAGCAACTTTGACAAAAAAAAATTACTAAGATTAATTACCAAAGTTCTACAGTACTTTTTGAAAGTATGTTATGAACCTTTAACCACTTAAGCCCCGGAGGATTTGGTGATTCGGCACTGCGTGACTTTAACGGACAATTGCGCGGTCGTGCGACGCTGTACCAAAATGAAATGGACGTCCTTTTTTTTCCCCACAGAGCTTTCTTTTGGTGGTATTTGATCACCTGTGCGATTTTTATTTTTTGCGCTATAAACAAAAAAAGAGCGTCAATTTTGAAAAACAATATTTTTCATTTTTTTTTTATAAAATTCCCAAAAAAAAAAATGTAAAAATCAAAATCGTGAGAGAATTTGGTCGATTCTATGCGTCGCTATACGCCTTGACAGACGTCTCGGAGATGGAAGATTATCTCGTAAAATCTCACCTACCCACTCTCTCTACCGAGATAAGAGAACAATTAGAGGAGCCAATCACCCTGATAGAGATTCAACAGACCATCAATACCATGAAGTTAAAGAAAGCTCCTGGCCCAGATGGCTTCACGCTCCAATACTTTCAAGTTTTTCTCCCCATTTTGGGTCCGTATCTGGTTAGACTCTTCAATTCGTCAAGAGAAAACCCTAATATGCTTAGAGACACCTTAGCAGCACATATAACTGTGATTTTGAAAGAGGGAAAAGATCCCACATGTTGTGGAAGCTATAGGCCCATTTCTTAATATTGATTTAAAAATTTTTACAAAAATCTTAGCTACCCGATTAGTTCTCGATCTTGTTCACCTTGACCAAGTGGGATTTGTCCCCGGCCGAGAGGCTAGGGACAATACTACTAAAATACTAAATTTGATCCACGTTGCTGATACTTCTCGAACATCAAGTGTCTTTATCAATACAGACGCAGAAAAAGCCTTTGATAGGGTGAACTGGCGATTTATGTTTACGGTTCTCAAACATATAGGCTTGAGAAGTAATGTGCAACCGTGGATCACTAGCATTTACTCAAATCCTACTGCACAGGTCAAAGTGAATGGACTCCTATCTGACTTTTACCATGAATAACGGTACGAGACAAGGGTGTCCTTTATCTCCTCTCTTATTCGCCCTCTTGCTGGAACCCTTTCTTTGTACTGTTCGGCAAAATCCAGATATACAGGGACTGCAAGTGGGTGTGGGTCATTATAAGATTTCTGCTTACGCTGATGACCTTATGTTTTCCCTGATAAATCCAATTATCTCTTTGCCGAATTTACTGCGGGAACTAACCAGATACGGATCCCTATCGAACTTTAAAATCAACTATAGTAAGTCGGAGGCGATGGGAGTGGGGGTGAGTGCGCCACTCCTGCGAACGTTACAGACAAGCTTTTGCTTCCGATGGACTAATAGAGCCTTACGTTACCTTGGTACTTATATCCCACCATGTCTATCCAAGGTTTAGGATTTGAATTTTCCCCCTTTGATAGCGGAGACACATACCCTTCTGGAAAAGTGGCACACGGGCCTCCACTCGTGGTTAGGCAGGTGTAATTTGATAAAGATGAATATTCTGCCTAAACATATCTATCTGATAAGGGCTTTACCTGCCCGATACTTCCATTTGATTCATGCTCTTTTTATTAAATTTGTCTGGGCAAAGAAAAGACCCCGCTTAGCGCGGAAGCAATTAACTTTGCCAAAAAAGTGTGGTGGTCTAGCCCTCCCGGATATGCAAAAATACTTTCAGGCAGCCCACCTGAGTAGGGTGGTTGATTGGTGTAGACATCATGCATTTAAATTATGGATTAGTATAGAACAAGCACAGACAAATATCCCCCTCAGAGGAGCACTTTGGTGCTATTCAGATTTACCTCCACAACTGAGACTCCATCCTCTTATAGGTACCACGTTGCGTATAGGCTATCTGGCTAATGTGAGATACTCTATTACTCCCTCCTGCTCCCGGTGATCGGAAATCCCCGATTTAAGCCTGGATTCTCATCATCAGACCTGATGGCACTGGGCACAGCTGGATGCGCTCGAGCTGAGCAATTCCTTGTAGCAGATAATTGGCCGACAGTAGAGACTCTGATGAACAAGGATGGTGACTTTAAGCTAACCTTCTGGTCGGCTTTACAACTTCATCATTTCCTGGGCACCTTGCCGAACTCTGCAGAGTACTCAAGGAGCCTGTCTAAATTCGAAGGATACTGTCTGGGAGAAGGAGTGCTATTCCATACGCTCTCCTTACTATACAGCTTATTAATGCCATCACCGGATAATTCTGCTCTGCCCTGGTTGACCAAGTGGGCAACTGATCTAAATTGTACCATCACAAATACAGAATATGATCTCGCTGGCTTTTAAAACATCTATCTGCACTAAAATCCAAGAGACCAATTATTGACCAGGTGGTATTATACACCTCAAACTCCATAGGATATTTCCAAGCACATCAGCGAACTGTTGGTGATGTGGAGGAGAGGATGCAATGATACTTCCCATTTTTTGGTCCTGTCCGAAACTCTTAGGATATTGGGCTGAGGTGAAATCTAATGTCCAAAAATTTACGGAATACCCTATTCAGGAGGACCCGGCTTTTTTTCTTGTTTCATCTCTCAGATATTCCCATACAGAGATATGAGAAGTCAGTGGTGCGACATTTGGTTAATGGGGCAAAGGCTTGTATCCCTGCGTTATGGAAAAGCCCATACCCCCCCTACGATAAAGGACTGGTTACGCAGAGTAGAGGCTATTAATAAAATGGAAGACTTGGTGTTGACATCACAGTGCAAACGTGGACTGTATACTGAGACTTGGGAGCTCTGGAACACCTTCATCTTGTCAGAGGAGGGGGTTAAGTTGCTGCATGCATGAGTGGAGAGGAAGGAGAGACCCACAGGGCCAGTGATGGGAAGGGGAAGAGAGGAAAACTTTTGGGGAGGGGGGGGTTTCTCCCCCCCCCCTTTTTTTTTTTTCTTCTCCTTCTCTTTGTTTTTGTTTTGTTTTTTCCTTGGCATTTGTTTGTTTATGCAATTGGGGTAATATGGATGAGACTAGTAAGTTATTAGGCTGCCTTAATGTTTGATGTGACTATAGATTGTGGGAAGATATATAAATTTAAGAGACTTCCCTGAAGGGATATACAGTGGATGAGGTTAGGATTGGAACGGTCTCTCAAGTATGTAGGAGTTTCAATGTTGTTATAATTGGACAGTGTTGTATTTACCTTTCTTTTGAACTGTTGTAAATCCCTATTTGTGTTTGGAAAAAAAGAATAAAAGATATATTTGAAAAAAAAAAAAATCAAAAATGTAACATTTTAGGCCAATTTGTTTTCTGCTACAAATTCATGGTAGAAAAAAAAAAAAAAAAATCGCAATAAGCGTATTTTGATTGGTTTGCGCAAAAGTTATTGCATTTACTAACTAAGGGAAAGATTTCTGTAATTTGTTTTTTTTTTTTTAACTAGTAATGGCAGCGATCTGCGTTTTTTTTTTTTTTTTAGCAGAGACCCTAGAGAATAAAATGAAGATCGTTGCAATATTTTTTATCACACCATATTTGCATATGTAAACTGTGTTCAAACCACACATGTGAGGTATCGCCGCGATCGTTAGAGCAATAATTTGAGCCCTAGACCTCCTCTGTAACTCTAAGCTGGTAACCTGTAGAAATTTTTTAATTTTCGCCTATGGGGATTTTTAAGTACCAATGTTTGTTGCCATTCCACGAGTGTGCACAATTTTGAAGCATGACATGTTGAGTATCTATTTACTCGGTGTAACATTATCTTTCACATTATAGAAAAAAATTGGGCTAAATTTACGGTTTTCTTATTTTTTAATCTAAAGAAATTGCGTTTGGAAAACTGATGTGCAAATATGGCCTGGACATTAGGGGGAAAACCTTCCTGTCCAGAAATGGTTAAAGTTGTTGTAAACCGCAGACATTAAATTCGAACAAAGCATATCCCTTGATAGTGTGCATCTGTCCCAATTCAGAGCACCAAGTGTTTTCTGTCAGCTGCCTGATTACACTGCTATTAGTATGAGTCACTTCTGACAAGTTTTCCTGACACCAAGAGAAAAATGGTGACAGACGAGGGACCAGCTAGTTGACAGCCTCAGCTCTGTTACTGTGTGAAGTGAGCAGTGGCGGCTGGTGCTCAAATTTTTTGGGGGGGCGCAAAAAGAAAAATGTAATAGGTATTGCTTCGCGCCAAAAAAACGCAGTAAAAAAAAAAATTGCGTGACTTTGAAGCTGTGCCCCCTTCAATGCAATGAACACTGTGCTGTGCCCCCTTCAATGCAATGACCACTGTGCTGTGCCCCCTTCAATGCAGAGTTCAGCGTGCATGCCCCTTTCAATTCAGAGCGCCACAGCATTGTCCCCAATCACTGCAGAGCGCCACAGCATTGTCCCCAATGATTGCATTTATTGGGGTACAATGCTGTGGGCACTCTGCAATCATTGGGGTACAATGCTGTGGGCACTCTGCATTTATTGGGGTACAAAATGCTGTGGGCACTCTGCAGAGTGCCCACAGCATTGTACCCCAATGATTGCAGAGTGCCCACAGCATTGTACCCCGATGATTGCAGAGTGCCACAGAATTGTACCCCGATGATTGCAGAGTGCCCACAGCATTGTACACCAATAAATGCAGAGCGCCACAGCATTGTACCCCAATAAATGCAGAGCGCCACAGCATTGTACCCCAATAAATACAGAGCGCCTCAGCATTGTACCCCAATAAATGCAGAGCGCCACAGAATTGTACCCCAATGATTGCAGAGTGCCACAGAATTGTACCCCAATAAATGCAGAGTGCCCACAGCATTGTCCCCAATGATTGCAGAGTGCCACAGAATTGTAACCCAATGATTACAGAGTGCCACAGAATTGTAACCCAATGATTACAGAGTGCCACAGAATTGTACCCCAATAAATGCAGAGTGCCCACAGCATTGTACCCCAATGATTGCAGAGTGCCACAGCATTGTATCCCAATAAATACAGAGTGCCTCAGCATTGTATCCCACTAAATGCAGAGTGCCACAGAATTGTACCCCAATGATTGCAGAGCGCCACAGAATTGTACCCCAATGATTGCAGAATGCCACAGCATTGTACCCCAATAAATGCAGAGTGCCCACAGCATTGTACCCCAATGATTGCAGAGTGCCCACAGCATTGTACCCCAATAAATGCAGAGTGCCCACAGCATTGTCCCCAATGATTGCAGAGTGCCCACAGCATTGTCCCCCAATGATTGCAGTGTGCCACAGAATTGTACCCCAATAAATCAGCATTGTACCCCAATGATTGCAGAGTGCCCACAGCATTGTACCCCAATGATTGCAGAGTGCCACAGAATTGTACCCCAATGATTGCAGAGTGCCACAGCATTGTACCCCAATGATTGCAGAGCGCCACAGCATTGTATCCCAATAAATGCAGAGCGCCACAGCATTGTCCCCCAATAAATGCAGAGCGCCACAGCATTGTATCCCAATAAATGCAGAGTGCCCACAGCATTGTCCCCCAATAAATGCAGAGTGCCCACAGCATTGTCCCCCAATAAATGCAGAGTGCCCACAGCATTGTCCCCCAATAAATGCAGAGTGCCCACAGCATTGTACCCCAATAAATGCAGAGTGCCCACAGAATTGTCCCCCAATAAATGCAGAGTGCCACAGCAATGTACCCCAATAAATGCAGAGTGCCCACAGCATTGTCCCCCAATCAATGCAGAGTGCAGCGTGCGTGCTCCCTTCAATTTAATGCACTAACCTGGCGGCGGCGGGTTCTTCCCTCCTCGATCCAGTCCGTCCTCTCTGCGGCGGCGGGAAGGAGAGCAGCTTCTCCCTCGTCCTCCGAGCGGCGGTGACGGTGAGTGACTGACTCACGCACCGGCACCGCCCCCATTGTGACATCAGGGATCGGATGTCCTGGAGGATGATTGGTCCAGGCTGGAGACTGGACCAATCACAGCCAGGATATCCGAAAGTGGGGGTGTCCAATCGCAAGGACTTGCGATCGGGTTACGCCCCCAGAAGGCTGCCGATCGGCGCCTCTTCGGGGACGTAACCCCACCTTCCCCCCCTAGCCACCACTTCCATTACAAAGGCCAGCGAACCCAATTTTTTTTTTTGTAAAACTTTATTTGTCATTTTTTTTTTCTTTTTTTCAGGAGTAGGGGGGCGGCGCCCTGGCGCCCGCTATGCACGGGCCGCCACTGGAAGTGAGTCCCTTCCCTCCAATCAGCTCTCCTCACTGAGCTCTGAAGGGTGTAGTTTCAGCTCGCTCCGCTGAACTCTCACACAAGCTTTATAAATTCAGCACTTTGAATGGCTGTAGAGAAGACTGCAGGTAGACAGGTACAACTTATGTAGAAGGATTTGTTTATCTGTGTATCACCTGTTACTTCACGGATATATGCAAGCGTTTACAACCACTACGTGTCTTTTTTTTTTTTTTACCTTTATGCATACTCTGCATTAAGATAAAAAAAAAACCTGTGTCCATTTCTTCCCCCCTTATAATTACCTGAGCCCAATCTTGATCTAGCGCTGTGTAATAAAGCAGCAGTTCTCACAGAACAGATTAACAGTGGGGGCCATTGGCTCCTGCTGCTGTCAATCAAATCCTATAACAAGGGGGCGGGGTAAAGCCCAGCTGTCTGTGTCTATCAATGCGGGGTTTAGGATTGAGCCTGCCCCCCCCAGCAAGTGGCTTGGGACACACGGAATGCAGGAGGAGCCCAGAAGAGTAGGATCAGGGCTGCTCTATACAAAACCATTGCACAGAGCAGGAAAGTATAACACGTTTGTTATTTTTAAAAAATGTAAAAGGTTTAAAATCACTTTAACTGGTTTACAACTTTGCTGAAGCTTAGGAGCGCTATTTTATATCAGCATAGCTAAAATCTATGTTCTGTTTCTGCCAACTATAATTAGTTCCCAGTGTAACATCAACAAGCTAAGCTCTTTATAAAGTTACCTGTAGGCATAAAAGTCTCAAATACTTCTTCTGCACTAAAACTTACCTTGCTCCTCTTCAGCCTTAATCTGCCTCCATATGCGCAAAGTTTTATCATCACTGCAGGTTGCTAGCTGCTCTCCGCTCTGATCAAAAGCCAAGCTCCAAACTGTAGATGTGTGACCCTCTAGGGTGGCACAACACACCCAGTCATCCTCCTCCTCTCGATACAACTTAACGGTGTCATCATAGCTGGCAGAAGCTAGGAGCTGAGGAAGACAAGTATAAATGAGATGCTTTCTTTGGTTTTGTAAAATCTACACAACACACACTGCTAGGACAAGTTTTTTTGCTGTTGCTTTGGGAAGTACAATATTTCAGAACTTTTTTCTATTTGAACTCCAATAGTAAAGATGCAACCTTTATCTCTATCAGCATTAATTACTAAATACATCTGGGACTTTACTGAAATAAGATAAATTGATTGAGATCAAAGGACCCCAAAACTCAGCAGCTGAAGGCAACTGGACCTCAGCCTTAGTAGCACAAAGATGAAATGAATGAGACTATCATCTTATGAGAGTGCCAACAATCTCAGCATTTAGCCAAAAGCAGCACAAAACCTATGCCCAATTTTAAGCACTGCCCATTTTACTGACAGACTCCATGGCAGCATACACATGGTTAACCCCACCTCCACTCCTCTCCTATAGGACCCCACTCCCATAAATATTTGCTGTAAGCCAGAGGCCACGTTCCTTTTTTGTACTTCATCCAAGGTAAGACTTCTGGTCCTTAGGAGAAGTATCCATGATCGAGGCCTGGTTTTTCGGCAAGCTGTGCCCCAGAAGACTCCAGCAGTCCCAAGCTATTAGAGGGGTGGAGAAGAGTGATGGATTCGGGGGCTATGTGGAGTCTCCAGCAGTCCCTAGCTATTAGCGGGGTGAAGAAAGGCTATGGATGCGGTGCCATGAAGAGCTTAAGCATGGCGATTGGCAGGCAAAGCGGCAGTACAGCCTAAGAGCCTAGCCATTAGCAGGTGGCCTTGGGCCCATACAGCAGTGTCTTCTGGATCCAGGCATGGTCGTGGGGGATGCAGTATGCGGTGATGTATACTTTTATATTGCGTATTCCGTGGCAACCATTTTGTGTGTTTGTCGGTTTTTCTTCCCTGGCTCTAGTGTCTTCCAGCCTATAGCGGCCGGAGCGCATCTGCGCACCAAGTCGCTGCTCTCTTCCGGGCTGGCATTCCTGGGTTATTCTTGCCCAGGGACTCAGTGCATGTGCACTGTGGGCAATGGTGGCCTCATTACAGTGGGGAAAGTCAATCAGCGGTGAATACTGTTGATATTGGGTTTTCTCTGTGGGCAGCTTGCAGCAGTTTTCCCTAAATTCTGTGTGCAAACATCACAGGTATATTCTCTACAATAACACCCTTGTGTGCTGCCTGTGTGTGTGATCCTACATTGGTTTTTACCTGTGCAGGCTGGCTGTCTGTGCAGTTTCAACTCTACCGATGTACCATTTCTCCCCCCCCCCCCCCCCCGGGGGGGGGGGGGGGTGAGAGAGTGTTTAACCCTTTCCTTGCTTGCCTGGGCACTCCTTTTTAACCTATTTTGTTTTCTTTAGGTTTTTTTTTTTTTAGTCCTAGGTCAGATTGACAATACACGGCACAAGATCATAAAGACCTCATTAGGTCACAAAATCAACATTCTTCTTCCATATGTAGTCATCATTGGTAACTGTCAATGTCCAGCCTTCATAGCAGAAGCTATGAATCCTCCTTTAGGCACCACATTCACCGCTCCAAGGAAGGAGCCTGCTGGGGATGCAGGACTTAGGTCCCAGAGGGCAAGTCTCTGTGTAAGACATGTTAAGCCCAGGTGGTTGGAAAAGGGGATGGTGATTTCCAGCAAATGGAATCTCTGAGGCGAGTAGTTCAAGAATCCCTTAAAGAGTGGGGTACAAGCCACAAGCAAAGTCCAACAGCCATTACGGCGTGTTCTCCCACTAGGGATGGCCAGGAAGAACTGGAACTGTCCTAACCAAGCCATCCATATATGAAGACCTCAGACAATGAGGCAGAGCGAGATGAGTCCCTTTGCCCTTGTGACTCTTTTAGTCAAGGCAATGAAGGGGGCATTTACATGAGCAGAACCTGTAGAGTCTCACGCCAAGCAGGAGGAAGTTCTTAAAGTACCTCTAGAGAGAGCGTTCCAATTTCCCATTTCCAACGGAAATAAGGGACATAATTTTGGATGAGTGGAGCAAGGTCGCAAGATATACCCCCCTTCTGAGCAAGATGGCCAAGCTCTATCCTTTCAGAGATAATGATGCGAAGCATCTAAAAGGCTGCCTCTCTTTTTGCTGAGGCAAGCAAGAATGTCGCTCTTCCTTGGAAGATGCAGTGAATGGCCTGAAAGTCGGCCTGGGCTCTTGTGGCTATGTTTAAAGTGATGGAAACGTGGAAGGAGAATGTGGACGCAGATCCCCCCTCTAACAGACCTAGTGTAAGATCCCTTTGAGGGAGCTTCATCTTTTAGCAAGCTGGATAGCACCGTATCCCGGGCCACAGTTGGCAAGTTGGGTCTTGCCTCAGGGCGGCCGCCTGCTAGGCCGGAAGACGACACAGTCTAAAGGACAAAGTTCAGAACGTGCGAGGGTGGCACATTTTTACAGACCAGGTCTTAAATTTAGCAAGAGCTGGTGAGGAGCCCAGATATCCTCTCAGAAGTATGCTAAAAGCTTGACCTCAGGTATCCAAGAAGCTACTGAGTTTGAGCCTCAGACTATTGGAACTTCAAAGCGGTCTTTTTCAGGACACGCATGGTCCATCAGAAGTCCTCCTCACCTCTGATTCGTTTCAATGGATTTTGCCTAACTCTATGTAATATATGCTTAATTTTTACCTTAAGTCACTGGTGATGAAAAGTGCAGCTGTGCCAGTCCCAGAATGCAAGAGATTTCAGGGCAAGTACTCTCCCTTCTTTATGGTCATAAAGAGGAGCGGCTTGCGGAGGCCCATTTTAGAACTCGCGCACCTGAAACAATTTTTACCAAAAAGGAGAAGTTCAAGATGGAAACATTGTACCTGATTCATAAGGGGTCCAGCCAGGTGGCTCGTTTCCAATAGACCTAAAGATGCTTACTTTCATGTGCCCATTGTAGAAGACTTCCGCAAGTTCCTTTGGTTCGCCGTAGGTCAAGACCATCTTCCGCTTGCTTGTCTACCATTCAGACTTTCAACATCACCCTGTGTGTTTTTTAGGATCTTATTGGTTGCTAAGGTCTTTATCAAAGCAAGGAGCATACGCCTGCATAGTTACTTGGATGTCCTTCTACTGTCCCAAGACAGGGCAGCCGCTGGAGCCCCAGAGCTCAGGTATTTTCAATGCTCCTGAAATACGGCTGAGTCTGGAAAAGATACACCTGGAGCCCACTCAGTCTCTTGCATGCTTTAGGGGCTCAGTTCGATATAATCATGAGGACCATTGATTTGTCTCTGGATCCCAATGTTCTAGAACAGAATACTCCTGGCCCTGTCTTCTTCCCACCTGCACACCTTTCAGTGTCTAAAATAATCGGCACTATGGTGTTTATGGAACCGATGGTCAAGTGAACGCTCTGGATAAGGCAACTGATTCCGGAAGGGGTTTCTCCAGCATTGATAGCCAGGAGGCAGAATTCAGGTCATCTACATAATCTCAGTCATGAGAGTGAGTCCCCTGGTGACTGCAATGGAGAAACTGGCTCATTTGTCATTCCATTGCCCCATTTCCTGGTTCACAATCACATTTGATACTACCAATATGGGATAGGGTGGCTTTCTGCCTGTTGGGGATAGCTCACGGCAAGCGGGGCTGTCAATTTCACAAGATTGTGTTGAACAATCTGAAACTATGGCCAGCCTTATTTCACCATATAAACGAAGCGAGCATCAGTGCTCTTTAACACTAGTTAACACTACGCCGGTCTCCTACATTAAAAGACAAGTGGGACTCATAGCCTGTTCTCTATTACAAGAAGCAAAGCCAATTAGGTCTTGGGCTCAGAAGAATTGAACCTACATCTTAGAGGCTTATGTCCCCAGAGTCCAGAATCAGAATAGTCTAACAAACTTTCTTTCCAGAGTCCAGTTGGACAACGACGAATGGTCTCTACAGGTGGAGGTTTTTCCAGACGGATCATTGGAAATGCAGGGGGTCCTGTGCATTTCTTCAAGTCCTGGTCATCCTCGGGTTTCTACGAGAACCCTGAACAGAAGTTGTGGAGGTAGTGGCAGTGATGCCTTTTGGCCAATTAGGCCATGGTTCCCCTTGCTAGCATTGTTCAGCTTCCGGAACCCAGTGCCCCTTCTCATTAGTCCAGACCTTCTGTCACTGGGTGCATTTCTACAGCCTTGTCCAGCACGGTTACGTTTGACAGTCTGGTTCTTGAGATTGGAGGTCCTTGGCTGCTCCTCAGAGTCACCTCATCTCTCTTGAACGCTAGGATAGTGAACACAAACAAAAGGTTAAGGGAGAATCTGGTCAAAGTCTGTGAAATTCATGTCTGCTGCTGTCGGATCATGAACTGATCTAGAAGTCCTAAATATTCTGGGCTTCCTCCAGTCGGATTTAGATCTGGCTCTATCGATCAGTTCCCTCAGAGTACAAGTGTCAGCTGTATCAGCCTTCAAAGGTGTTTCCAGGTCTAGGCATCTTTTCCTGTCCAATAATTCTTCAAGGAAGCAACTAGGCTCAGACCTCGGAGTAAGCGGAGGATTTCCAAATGGAGTCTCCCTCCTGTTCTCAACTCTCTCTCAGGGACTGGAGCGGTGTGTTCTAGGGCTGTCTCCATTAAAGGCCTGTCTGTTATGTCTCCTGGCTATCACGTCGACATAAAAAGCCTCAGAGATTGAGTCACCGGTCATGGAGAACTTTTCTTAACGTTCTTCCAGTTTGAGCAGTGCTTTTACCTATACTTGACTTAAATCCCAGGGGTACATCAGTCTTTCATGGGAACCAAGAAATTGTTCTGCCAACCTTTGGAGTACTAACTTGCTTCCTTTAGAGGTTGCGCTGTGGCTTAGTTGGTTAAAGCGCATGTCTAAGTAAACAGGGAATCCTGAGTTTGACTCAGCAGTGCCTTTCTTGGGTTCTAGGAATCTCTCAGATATTGTGAAGTTATAGCTACAAGTTCAGCTTCCTTTAGGCTTCAGAACGCCTGTTCGTTCTTTTTGCCGGAAAGAACAAAGGGAAACGTGCCGTATCTGGGACGATTGTGGCATGGATTGTCTGGGACATCCGACAGGCTCACAGAGCTAAGGGCTTGGCTTCTTTGGGGATGGTGACCACTCACTTGACCAGCAGTGTGTCTACATACTGGGTGGCTTTGCAGCAATGGGTTCCCATTGTAATCGGTAGGGCAGCCTTGTGGTCCCTGATCAATACATTTATGGTTCATTATTGTGTAGAGCCAGCCTCTATCTTTTGTTAATTTTTGGTTTACAAATCCTGTCAGTTGACGGTGTCAAATAAACCCTTTTCTTTTGCTCTGCAATGCCCACCCGGGTGTATATGGCTAGTTGTTTCCCGTACGTATGCTGCCATGGAGGCTGTCAGGAAAACTGAAAATTTCCTATCAAATACATACCGTAATTTTCCTTTCCTGATGGACTCCATGGGAGCAGGAGTTCCCTCCCAGAGTCATGAGTAGGCTAGTTACAGAATGTGTCTTCTGGCTCAGAGCAAAAATTTATGGGAGTGGGGTCCTATAGGTGAGGAGTGGAGGCGGGGTTAACCATATGTATGCTGCCATGGATTCTATCAGGGAAGGAAAATTACGTTAAGTATTTGATAGGAAATTTTCAGTTTTCCCAACCATAATTTCAAACACACATCTAGGAATCCCTAATAAATTTCCTTGCTCTCAGTCCTGGTCTAAGGCATTCTGCGCTCTACACTGAAGAAAGCAGACTGCAGACATCATAAATGTCAACAAAGCAATGTCCACACTGGCCTGAGATTATGATGACAGTTATCAAGAACAGGAGTATAAAAAGGGTCTTGATAGATTTATACTCTAGGCTTTATCACTCACCTCCTGATTAGGGTGCCACACCACATGCTTCACATCTTGTGTGTGTGAATTAAGAACACTGACACACTCATATTCCTCCTCTTCATCCACTAGAGTAAACACAAATAAAATTTAGATCCAACATGCATAGTGTTTAAAACAATAAATCGGACAAATCTGGCGCAATGAGAACAGGAGGCACAACACGGTCAGTCTGGGGGGGAGGGGAGTGTTACATGTATTAGCAGATTTATATATACTATTTTAAGCCAAACTCCAGCTCACATTTTAGAATCAGTTACAACAGTATTTTTTTTTCCTTTTGGGATAAGGGTTTTGCATGAATAAATAAAATTAATAATTTTAATCACCCCTGCCAGTGTTAATTGGTTGGCCTCATCCATGTACACAGATACATTCTGCTGGAGAGCTTCTGCTTTTGAAAATCAACAGACTTGCTGGTTGGTTCACCAGATGAAAATACATTCACCCGCCACTTTATTTAGGTTCACTTGTTCAATTGCTTGATAACACAAATTGCTAATCAGCCAATCACATGGCAGCAACTCAATGCATTTCTGCATCTAAGCGTGGTAAAGACGACAGCCAAAGTTTAAACAGAGCATCAGAAGAGGGGGATTTAATTGACTTTGAACATGGCATGGTTGTTGGTGCCAGATGGGCTGGTCTTGAGTGCTTTTTGTAAAAAAAACTGCTCATCTACTGGGATTTTCACACACAACCATCTCTAGGATTTGCAGAGAATGGTCCGAAAAATGCAAAAATATCCAGTGAACGACAGATGTGTGGACGAAAATGCATTATTGATGTCAGAAGAGAATGGGCAGAGATGATAGAAAGGCAACAGCAACTCAAATAACCACTTGTTACAACCAAGGTGTGCAGAATACCATCTCTGAACGCACAACACATAGAACCTTGACCTCCCTGGTGGTCTGATTATGTCTAAAAGTGGCATATTGTTTTGCATAGAAATCGGTTGTTTTACATTTTAAAACTCACCTTCCCCTGCCGTCCTTCCGCTCTGTGCTTGGCCGATGCCGGCACCTGCCTTTCTGGTTCCCTTCGTTGCGACGCAGGGGGGTGGAACCAGCGGCAAATTCAAAAATGTTAATACACTAAATGATATGATACAAAGCTGTGATCCTAATGGATTACACTGCATCATGCCATTTCACTTGGTGACTTTTCCAGTGCCCTGCCTGTGCTTTTCCAGTTCTTTGTGCCTGGAAAATAGAGAACGTCGTAACATTCTGGGATAATACCGATTGTGGCTCGGGGTTACCCCTTTTGGTACTGAAAGTCAACCCCGAGCCACACTCGGGAATACCACCAGGGAGGTTAAAGCAGATGGGCTGTCACTCATGTCAGCTAAGGAAACTGAGGCAACAATTCGCACAGGCTCACCAAAATTGGACAATAGAAGATTGGAAAAACGTTGCTTGGTCTGAAAAGTCTCACTTTCAGCTGCGACATTCAGATGGTAGGTCAGAATTTGGCGTAAACAACACGGAAGCATGGATCCATCCCGCCTTGTATCAACGGTTTAGGCTCGTGGTGTAAGTGTTTGGGGATATATTTTCCTGGCACACCACTTTTAGCCCCTTAGTACCAATTGAGCATCGTTTAAATGCCACGCCTTTCCTGAGTATTGTTGCTGACCATGTCCATCCCTTTATTACAGTGTACCCATCTTCTGATGGCTACTCCCAGCAGGATAATGTACCATGTCACAAAGCTCAAATCATCTCACCACTGGTTTCCTGAACATGACAATGAGGTCACTGTACTCCAATGGCCTCCACAGTAATCAGATCTCAATCCAATAGAGCAGTGGTCCTCAACCCTGGCCTACAGGGCCCACTACCAGGCCAGATTTTAGGTATTACCTTGGGGAGATGCAGACTAGAGTACTGCAATCACTGAGCAGCAAATTATATCACCTGGGATGTATTTCAGTTATCTTGAAAATCTGGCCTGTTAGTGGGCCCTGTAGGCCAGGGTTGAGGACCACTGCAATAGAGCACCTATGTCAATATGGACAGAAATCTCTGAGGAATGTTTCCAACACCTTGTTTAATCTATGCCACGAAGAATGAAGGCAGTTCTGAAGGTAAAAGGGGGTCCAAGCCGGTACTAGCAAGGTGTACCTAATAAAGTGGCCAGTGAGTTTAGTTGTGATGGCTGTATTAGTTTCCTTTTTTAGGCTTTCTTGAAAAGAACTGGTAAGCCGCAATATAATAAATGTTTGCTTTCGGGCTTAAACTGCTTTAACAGACACTTGGTTCTATACAGTCAGCAGTCCAATCACAAGATGGGTCAGTGTCTCTCATAGAACATACCGGATGTTCCTTGTTTGATGTTAAGAGAGCACCCATGCCTGATTTACCACAGTAGTTCCTACTCCATGTCCCCTCCATCCCTCTTAATTATTACAAATGCATTCTGCCTCATCTTCTAAATGCAGCACTACGACTAATTCCAGTCTACTGGAAGAAGACCCAAATTTGGAACCGTGCAGGGTGGATACGATTGGGGGATATAATGGAGGCAGAGGAATGGATGGCAACATGCAAGGCTCGCTAGCAAGTTTTATGCTGTTTGAGCCACCTGGATTCAATATACTTTGTACGCCTTGGCGGCCTCACAACCCACTTCACCTATGCCTGATGTATCCCAAGGTAGGGGTTTGAGAACTGCCCTTAGCTTCTTTCCTCTCTATGAGGCATTGAGGTATGACTTCTGATAATCGGATATGCGATCTACAGCCTACAAAGGGACAATATGTTTTGTGGCCTATGTTATTTTAATTTAAATTGATATTTAAAGTGTTCATGTTGCGCTCTGGCCCACTGTTTATACTTAAAATGTGACAACGCAACCTTATCAAAAGTGCTTTTTTGTTGACATTTCCTTTTATTTATTTTTTTCTTTGTTCAAATTTTTAATTTTTTTTCCCTTGTGTTGCTTATTCTGTGAGTGCTCTGTTGCTCTCATTTCAACATCAGGTATATTACTGCTGACAATTCACACAATATGATGTGGAACCTAGCAACCTGAATCTCATAGCCATCCTGCATAGAAGATCAGATTGTGTCCACTTTTGTATAATATTTTCTACAATGTCAGCTGTATGTTTCTTCTTTGCTGTGATTGCCACATTCATCTGTAATGTGATGCTTTTTCTCGTTTCCGATTTATCTTTGTGGGGAAAAAAAAAAAAAAATGTTCCCTCTCAAAATAAAGATAACAAAAAAGAGAGAGCTCCCAACTGCTAATGCAGCGCCTCGTCTGGACCATGAGGAGGATGTTGACAGAAATGATCTGACCAATTAAGAAGTCTGATGAGTGGCCGATTAGAGATCACAGTTTTATGACCATACTGCTCTCCTCTTATTAAGGATTAAAGGCTAGCGCTGAGGATTATAATTATACTTATAATTATACAAATACCACTGTATAGTGGGCTGCTGCTGGTATAAAAGGTGATGTACCTTCATAAAGTGTATAGTGCAAAAGTATACCTGCGCTGCTACCAAAACAAACTAATAAATAAATCTCAGTAATTATTATGTATAAATAATCTGTGTAAAGTGCTAGTGCTCAACTTAAAATACACAATCCTATATCTTAAATACCAATCAATATAAAAATATACATAAATACAAATTTATTACACGTGAAATAAATAAATGTGAATAAAAATTCTTCAATTAACGACGTGCTGAAATAGTGACAGTCTTTGTGCAAAGTATAAGTCCAAAGTGCTGCGTGCTCATAAAACAAGTGCCGGTGCTCTCTCTACATGGGTAGGTGCTCCCCTCCTGGACCCCTACTCACCAGAAGCCAAATAATACACCGCCTTCAAAAAATATATCCTTAGGTGGAACGAGCCTTATTGGACCATCAACTCAATAGCTTTACTGTAGATCACATCATCCAGGTATTTGCTCAAAAAAAGAAAAGAGATGCTGGCATCGTGAAGTATGTAACTACTTTATTCGATGCACACAATACAAGGTACACTTACAATATGGCAAAGGTTCAAACGCCTAAAAGTCATCCCACGGGTTGCCAATCCAAACGACTGTACTTACTCCCCGTGTCCCCGTAACTCGGAAGGTGGATGTATTCCGGCGTAGTGCGTACTCGGACGGACAGCTTGACGCGTTTCGCTCCTCACACAGAGCGTTATCAAAAGCTGGTCCGCTCCAGATACGCACTATATTTATAAGGTAACAAAATTACATAATTGCTGACACCTTAGAGGAACCGGAAGTAGAATGCCGCCATTTTGTGATTCCTATGGTGGTAAACTTCCTGTTCACCATCATCCTACTATGTCTTTTCATTGATATCTACAACAGTTTATCCCCACATCATAAGCTTTTGTTGATCGCTTTAATATTTTCTGGTGCAATATGATATATTCCTAAAATTGTGAGTTAAAAGCTAGTATGGGCAGCGTGGTATTCCAATGGCGGAACCGGAAGTGGCTCCGCCATGTTGGGACTCACAATCTCTCCATATGCCGGAACCGGAAGTGATGTCGTCATATCGGGGTGAGCCGATGACGCACTTCCTGTTCCTCGTAACGATCTAGTTTTGGCTTAATCCAGCTCATGGGGTATACCAATCTGACTCAAGATGCGTCTAGCTATGGGGCCAATTCACTTTTACTGCCTTGTTACAAACTAAGCCGGCCGTGACTTATTATTAACATTCGGCGGCGGAACCGGAAGTCCCGCCGCCATATTGGAACACCCATTATCATATAAAAATATCATAGCGGCCACCATATTGGGACTCCTAATCCTATTGTACTTCCTGTACACCACCTTACTCATCCTTACTGCTCATATTTAATTACTGCTCTAATTAATAAGTGTCAAAACTTTTAAAACACGGAGGCGTTCTAATTGCGGTGCCCCTTTACATACAATACACCTTACAAATAAAAAAATTAAATTAAAATAAAATTAATTTCAATAAAAATACTCAATACATCCACATATATTAAATCAATAATTGTATGACCACTATGCAAAATCTTTTTCATAAATTCAAGATAATTTATATGAGCCTATATCAAGTTTCCCTGAGAAGGCCTATATGTATATATACTGTAAATGTCATTATGTTATACAACAATTCCATATCTAATACATTAACAAATTATTAAATAATTAAAAAATTATTAAAAAATTATTAAAAAATATATACTTTTCTCAAATCATTCTATATGCCTAATTATACTAGAAAAGGCTAAAAAGTACATAATAATTGGCTACACAATATCCCAATTTTTGTCCTATTAAAAGACTTAAAATTAAAAATTATTAATAAAACAATTAATATCCAATTCTACATTAAGACCTGCAGGGATCATGGTTTTTAACTGTTGAATCCACCATGTTTCGTTCTGAGACACTGCTCTTTTTAAATGTGTCCCTCTCCAATGCGGAATAATCCTATCTATACCGCAAAAGGTCATCTTCCGAGGGTCCTTATTATGGTATAGTCTGAAGTGGTTGGAAAGGCTATGTTTGCGGAATCCTTTCTTTATATTACTTATATGCTCCCTCAACCGTATTCTTAATTCTCTCGTAGTGCGGCCCACATATTGAAGGCCGCACTCACACTGTAGTAAGTATGTCACATGTGTATTCCTGCAATTAATAAATTGGTTAATCTCATATTTCTTCTTTGTTGCCCAAGATTCAAAGTGCTTAATACTTCTCCTTTTGTCTATGCGACATGTCTTGCAGGCTACACACCTGCCACATTTATAAAAACCTGTTCTATCCAAGAAGGTTACCAATTTCTTTGGGGGATCTGGAATGCTCTTGACAATTCTATCTTTCAAAGTGGGAGGCCTTCTATAGATGAACTTGGGTTTATTAGGCAACATTTGTTTAAAAATTGGGTCCCTTAATAAGATGTTCCAATGTTTCCTTATACTTTTCTCTATGGATCTGTATTGTTGATTAAATTCGGTGCAAAATGCAATATCAAAAGTTTTTTTATTATTATTTTTGGGTTTGTCAGCCAGTAGTTCTTTCCTATTTCTTTAGAAAACAGCTAGATAGAGTGAAAAAACAAGTTGAGAAAATAGATAGGAAAGAACTACTGGCTGACAAACCCAAAAATAATAATAAAAAAACTTTTGATATTGCATTTTGCACCGAATTTAATCAACAATACAGATCCATAGAGAAAAGTATAAGGAAACATTGGAACATCTTATTAAGGGACCCAATTTTTAAACAAATGTTGCCTAATAAACCCAAGTTCATCTATAGAAGGCCTCCCACTTTGAAAGATAGAATTGTCAAGAGCATTCCAGATCCCCCAAAGAAATTGGTAACCTTCTTGGATAGAACAGGTTTTTATAAATGTGGCAGGTGTGTAGCCTGCAAGACATGTCGCATAGACAAAAGGAGAAGTATTAAGCACTTTGAATCTTGGGCAACAAAGAAGAAATATGAGATTAACCAATTTATTAATTGCAGGAATACACATGTGACATACTTACTACAGTGTGAGTGCGGCCTTCAATATGTGGGCCGCACTACGAGAGAATTAAGAATACGGTTGAGGGAGCATATAAGTAATATAAAGAAAGGATTCCGCAAACATAGCCTTTCCAACCACTTCAGACTATACCATAATAAGGACCCTCGGAAGATGACCTTTTGCGGTATAGATAGGATTATTCCGCATTGGAGAGGGACACATTTAAAAAGAGCAGTGTCTCAGAACGAAACATGGTGGATTCAACAGTTAAAAACCATGATCCCTGCAGGTCTTAATGTAGAATTGGATATTAATTGTTTTATTAATAATTTTTAATTTTAAGTCTTTTAATAGGACAAAAATTGGGATATTGTGTAGCCAATTATTATGTACTTTTTAGCCTTTTCTAGTATAATTAGGCATATAGAATGATTTGAGAAAAGTATATATTTTTTAATAATTTTTTAATAATTTTTTAATTATTTAATAATTTGTTAATGTATTAGATATGGAATTGTTGTATAACATAATGACATTTACAGTATATATACATATAGGCCTTCTCAGGGAAACTTGATATAGGCTCATATAAATTATCTTGAATTTATGAAAAAGATTTTGCATAGTGGTCATACAATTATTGATTTAATATATGTGGATGTATTGAGTATTTTTATTGAAATTAATTTTATTTTAATTTAATTTTTTTATTTGTAAGGTGTATTGTATGTAAAGGGGCACCGCAATTAGAACGCCTCCGTGTTTTAAAAGTTTTGACACTTATTAATTAGAGCAGTAATTAAATATGAGCAGTAAGGATGAGTAAGGTGGTGTACAGGAAGTACAATAGGATTAGGAGTCCCAATATGGTGGCCGCTATGATATTTTTATATGATAATGGGTGTTCCAATATGGCGGCGGGACTTCCGGTTCCGCCGCCGAATGTTAATAATAAGTCACGGCCGGCTTAGTTTGTAACAAGGCAGTAAAAGTGAATTGGCCCCATAGCTAGACGCATCTTGAGTCAGATTGGTATACCCCATGAGCTGGATTAAGCCAAAACCAGATCGTTACGAGGAACAGGAAGTGCGTCATCGGCTCACCCCGATATGACGACATCACTTCCGGTTCCGGCATATGGAGAGATTGTGAGTCCCAACATGGCGGAGCCACTTCCGGTTCCGCCATTGGAATACCACGCTGCCCATACTAGCTTTTAACTCACAATTTTAGGAATATATCATATTGCACCAGAAAATATTAAAGCGATCAACAAAAGCTTATGATGTGGGGATAAACTGTTGTAGATATCAATGAAAAGACATAGTAGGATGATGGTGAACAGGAAGTTTACCACCATAGGAATCACAAAATGGCGGCATTCTACTTCCGGTTCCTCTAAGGTGTCAGCAATTATGTAATTTTGTTACCTTATAAATATAGTGCGTATCTGGAGCGGACCAGCTTTTGATAACGCTCTGTGTGAGGAGCGAAACGCGTCAAGCTGTCCGTCCGAGTACGCACTACGCCGGAATACATCCACCTTCCGAGTTACGGGGACACGGGGAGTAAGTACAGTCGTTTGGATTGGCAACCCGTGGGATGACTTTTAGGCGTTTGAACCTTTGCCATATTGTAAGTGTACCTTGTATTGTGTGCATCGAATAAAGTAGTTACATACTTCACGATGCCAGCATCTCTTTTCTTTTTTTGAGCAAATACCTGGATGATGTGATCTACAGTAAAGCTATTGAGTTGATGGTCCAATAAGGCTCGTTCCACCTAAGGATATATTTTTTGAAGGCGGTGTATTATTTGGCTTCTGGTGAGTAGGGGTCCAGGAGGGGAGCACCTACCCATGTAGAGAGAGCACCGGCACTTGTTTTATGAGCACGCAGCACTTTGGACTTATACTTTGCACAAAGACTGTCACTATTTCAGCACGTCGTTAATTGAAGAATTTTTATTCACATTTATTTATTTCACGTGTAATAAATTTGTATTTATGTATATTTTTATATTGATTGGTATTTAAGATATAGGATTGTGTATTTTAAGTTGAGCACTAGCACTTTACACAGATTATTTATACATAATAATTACTGAGATTTATTTATTAGTTTGTTTTGGTAGCAGCGCAGGTATACTTTTGCACTATATGCTCTCCTCTTATGCCTTGTACACACGCATCGATTATTGGCCAGGAATTTTCGGCCAACGTCCGATCGGACGATTTTCGGCTTGTTAGTATGATGCTTCCGACAACCGACTCTGACTTTTCGGCCGAAAAAAAATCTGGTGTGCAGGCTATAAAATTTTTGTTGGCCGTCAACACAACGGCCGATTTTCCCTCAGTCAGTACAGATTTCGGCAGACAAAAATCTGATGAGCAAGACTGGGCATGCTCAGAGAAGAAAAAACACACGGAAAGTAAACCAGAACATGACATCACTTCTGAAGTAGATTTTTGTTGGCCGAGAAAATTCATGTGCAGTCTAGGCACATTCCAACCAACAAAACACCACTCTGGACAAAAGTCGGACGATCGGTCGGCCGATAATCGTTGCGTGTGTACGAGGCATTAGTCAAAATCCGATCACAGCAGTGTGAACCTAGCCTAAAACTCTGACACTGACCTAGATCAAACCAAAACCATGATCTAGCTAAATTTTCTTTCTTGCTTTGCAAGGAGAAAAAGAAAAGACACAATGAGGATAATTCACTAAGGCTTCGTTCACACCTAGGCGGTTTGAATTGCGGGCAGAATCGCAGCAAAAATATGGGAGGCGTTTGCGATGCCATTATTTCTTAATGGCACCCCAACGCAGTGCGATTTTGCTGCGATTGTCAAGCATCAACATGTGCAAAAATCGCAACGCCAAATGCTCCTGGCTCTGTGCAAAGATTTGGTACATAAACTTCTTTGGAGCAGAGGGAGGCCCATTCAAATTAATGGTGCCGCTTCAAAATGCTCCACGCTAAAGTCTGAATGAAGCCTAAAGATTGAAAGTGCAAAATCAGGCTCACTTCTGCACAGAAACCAAAAACCTGGAAGATGATTGGTTTCTATGTAAAGGTGAGCCTGATTTTGCAATCTCCAGCTTTAGTAAATAAACCCCAATGTATCTTTTTCTCCATTCAGCACAAACACAGCAACGTATACAGGTGCATCGCATACAATTAGAATATTATCAAAAAGTTATTTCAGTATTTCAATTCAAAAAGTGAAACCCATATTTTATATAGGGTAAAATATTTCAAGCATTCCTTCCTTTTCATTTTGATGATTATGGCTTACTGCTTGTGAAAACCCAAAATTCAGTATCTCAGAAAATTAGAATATTACATAAGATCAAAAAAAAAAAAGGATTTTCAATACAGAAATGTTGGCTTACTGAAAAGTATGTCCATGTACAGTATAGTATGCACTCAGTACTTGGCTGGGGCTCCTTTTGCATGCATCAATGCGGTGATCAGCCTGTGGCACTGCTGACTCTTTATGGAAGCCCAGGTTGCTTTGATAACAGCTTTCAGCATTTTTGGATCTTGATTCTCTCATCTTCTTCTTGACAATATCCCAAAGATTCTCTATGGGCTTTAGGTCAGGGGAGTTTGCTGGCCAATCAAGTACAGTGATACCATTAAACCAGATACTGGTACTTTTGGCAATGTGGGCAGGTGCCAAGTCCTGCTGGAAAATGAAAATCAGCATCTCCATAAAGCTGGTCAGCAGAGGGAAGCATGAATGCTCTAGAATTTCCTGGTAGAGGGCTGTGCTGACTTTGGACTTTATTTGGGGATCCATGTCATCTGCTGGTGTTGGTCCAACGTGTTTTATCATCACAGACTGTGGAAACATGGAAACAGTGGACCTCATGCAACTTGGATTCTGTGCCTCTCCATTCTTCCTCCAGACTCCTTTACCTTGATTTCCAAATGAAGTGCAACATTTTCCACATTCCATGATGATTTGGAGCATATTGTCAAGAGGAAGATGAGAGACACCAGACCCAACAATGCAGATGAGCTGAAGGCCGCTATCAAAGCAACCTGGGCTTCCATAACACCTCAGCAGTGCCACAGGCTGATCGCCTCCATGCTACGCCGCATTGATGCAGTAATTCATGCAAAAGGCGCCCCAAACAAGTATTGAGCGCATACTATACTGTAGATGGATATACTTTTCAGTAGGCCAACATTTCTGTATTGAAAATCCTTTTTTTTTGTATTATTGGTTCTATGTAATATTCTATTTTTTTGAGAAACTGAATTTTGGGTTTTCACTAGCTGTAAGCCATAATCATCAAAACTAAAAAGAAAGAAATGCTTGAAATATATCACTCTGTGTAACACATCTATATAAAATATGAGCTTCACTTTTCGAATTGAATTTTCCTGAAATAAAATTAATTTTTTAAAAATATTCTAATTTTATGAGATGCACCTGTATATGTGACCCCATGGATAAAGACCCACTTCCGGGAGGCCGCTTATATGCGTACGCTCCTTCATTTGCAAATATACCTTTTGCACTGTGATAATAAATACACTTTAAAGCCTCGTGCACACTGGACGTTATCAAAACGTCAGTAGAAAGCTGTAGAAGGCGTTTTCAGCAGCGTTTTCCAGCGTTATTTAGCAAAACTATACTCCCACAAAAGCTTATGGCTCAAAAACGTTGATAAACGCCGAATAGCCACATTTCTTAGCGTTTTTTAGCTTTTATCTGAGTTAGAGCGTTTTTACGGTTAGAAAAAGGCCTCCTAAAACCCACTAGTTCTGGGGTTTTTTTGCAGCCAGAAAACGACCCTGCCAAAAACTGCTGATAACAGTCCATGTGTGCACGGACACATAGGATAACATGCTGGGGAGTTTGCTGTCTGCAGAAAAAAACATCTGACGCCAAAAACAGCAGCTGTAAAAATGTCCAGTGTGCATGAGGCCTAAGGGTAAAATGATTTCAATCTTCCTGTGTCCCTAGTGGAGTCCACTGATTCTGCAGTGATCGCACTCCAAGGAAGTGAAGAGGCTGGGGGTATATACACAACACATGCACCACACCTTACCTTACAATGCATTCAAAACACAGAACATGCACAGAAAACAAGTGTCCAAACAATACACAGCATGGAACATATACCACATATAGAATACACAGAACAGAGGATAGGCAGTATACAAAATTCAACTGCGCATTTTTAACACTCCCCCAATCCTAAATCTAAATGAGCCCTTACTTGGTATCTTACAGTAAAATAGTTTCAATTAATATGTGGGCCATAAATACAGTCCTTCAGAAGAACATGATTATATTTAGTCCTGATAAATATGGTTGCAAAAAATGCCAGTTACAAAGTTCCTTCCAAGCATGCAGAGGACTACAAAAGATAACGTACTGTATATAAAACTGCTATGTCAGTGGGACCTTTTAGTTATAATGTACTGCCCCATACTCATACAGCCATCTTTAATGAACTGTCTTAATGACAAAATAAAACTGGAGCACGTATTGCTGTCTACATGGCCATGTTGACTAAATTTTTGTGCATGCAAAATCATCATTCTCCCTGGGAAACCCATGTGGGGCCATTGCACAATAGCATGACTAATGCAGCCACAGAGTTACACCGACTTACCATAATTCTGAAGCTGTACACTATGAAAACCAAAGTAATAGCAACCTTTAATACATTTTAAAGCAGAACTCCAAGATCGAATTATTTTTGCGATAGCTGATTATCTCCCTCAGTCACACCCCATTGCCAGCAATGGAACCGTTGATGTTGCATTGATTATGAAAAAGATTCCTGAACTACTTTTTACCAATTTAATTGCCACTTGCCTAGACTTCTTTAAATTAAGTTGAAACCTGCAATGAAATTGGCAGTGCAAATCGCACTGATGTGTGGCTCTGAAATCACAAAATTTCAAAGCTACACAGGTGTGAATCAGGGCTAAGTTCTCTTGAACTGCTAAAACAGTTTAAATGATATTGCCTTACTTTTCTTGTAATCCATGAGCTTCAGCCCCAGTGACGTCCTATTTCCTTAGGAAAAAAGTGCTCGCTCTACATTACATCCAAGCAGGGAATGGGGACTATATTTCCCATGATGCATAGGGAAATGCAGGAATTGAGTTAGCGTGGGCAGTGAACTGGAGGAGTGGAGGAAGGAGTTAGCACTGATAGCTGTGACTGTTATCCTGAGAGGCAGCACGTACAGAGAACTAGAGGGGAGGTAGAGGAGTTTACGCACAGGGCTGTATTTGCTATGCACAGTGGGCGGCTTGGACCGGGAGTCTCAGACTGCGGAGTCCGCTAACTACAGTGAGCAGGGACATAATTACATCTTTGCTCACTGTAAGGAACTACAGTGGGGCAAAGACAAGACCAGTGGCCAAGGAGATACAGAGCATAGCGGCCATCGGTCTTACAAAACAGAGGTCAGAGTGATTCACGCCAGGATTCAAATATTATAAATTCACCCTGGATTTCTCTGGGGAGAGAAACAAGTAGCACATTGCACCAACGTATGACAGCACCAATACTGCCAGATAATAAAATGTTCTGCCTGGAGTTCTGCTTTAATATTCAAAATAAGCATTCCAAGAAACACACTTTGCTCATTTTTTTTTTAGCACATTTTTCTCACCACATTAACAGGTTGAATTCATCAGCAAATAAATTACTACCCCTTAACATTTAGCAATAGGTACACTAAACTGCAGGTCAAATGGTCAGGCTCACCTTCCCACACCCAGACACTCTTGTCACGGCTGCATGTGGCCAGAAGATTTCCTGAAGGTGCCCAGGCCACAGATTTGACCTCATTTTCATGCCCCTCGAGTGTTGTAACCACCTGGAATTGGAAAAATAAGGAATATTCAAACCCGACAACACTCCTTTTAATCAGATACTTATGGCCCCTTTGTTTAACCCAAACATTTGCCTACCTCAAACTCCTCTTTCTTCTTTATCCAGATGCAGGTGGTGGCATCAAAGCTGGCAGAAGCAAGGTAGTTGCCACAAGGTGACCATGACACTTTTCTTACAGTGCGCTGGTGCCCGTCACCGAGGACTGACTTGCATACCCAGTTACCATCTGCACAACAAAAAGCAAAATGATGTGTAGAAAAAAAAAACAAAACACAATAAAAGCCATAGCAGAATGGATAGGTGAATGCTGTTTATTACATGTATTTATCTATATTAAAAAAGAAAATAAAACCATGCCTTGTTCTACGCTGTGTGAAGTCAGTCTTCGTGGTGAAGACAGGGCTTTGCTTCCTTATGTCAGAGACTTCAGCAAAAAGAACAGTGAGCAGCACAGTAGTAAAATCACTATCTCTCACTTCAAATCTCAGAAACCAAAATTGCCTAAATTCACACTAGAGATATAAAACTATGAGATTACAGACACTCTAACATGCCAGGAAATGCTATTTTTCAGACGTTTAATAATTATTTTTTTTTTTAATTTAAGATTTGTGGGTACTGCTTAGGCACAACTAACACTTCTAGATGTTGCCTATACTATAACAAATCTTCAACTTTTGTGAGTTCAGGTCCACTTTAAAGCAGAACTATGCTCACCTTGGCACCAGCGATGCGACGTCCTGCAGCTCCCTGCCAGCCGCTGACATCTTTGAGTGGCTGGCTTCCGGGTATCAAACACCAGCCGCTTTCATTAGCTGGGCAGGGATGACATCATGCGCATGTGTAGGCAATTCTTCGGTATAGCTGAATTTCTACAGTGAGCTGTAGAACAATCCCTATTTCCATACCTAATTTTTATTTCAGGCAACTCAAAGCAAAATTTGGTAAATGTATTTGGTGCCAGAAAAATTCCAAGTAGGTAACAGTATACTCTACAGAATGATGATGGAATACAGCTGTGCATTTTTTAGGATGAATGCAATTCTCTCCCTTCCTCATTGCAGCATTTTTTCATTTAACCAACATTTAATGGGGAAATGTATACATTTTTCACACACATGGTAAATTTGCATTTAGAAAATTAAGAAAATTGCTTAAAATACCAAAACAATTTTCTGAAAACCAAGGCCTTTAGAATAAAAATGGTAATTTTTTTATGTTGTACGATATTTGCACAACTGTTTAACAAACATATTTTTAGGAATACACAAAAATAGCTTTCAGTGCACATGAACACAAAATACCAAATTTTTTAGTAAAATATAAAAAAAATAGGGTTTTGCATTAAGTAAATACCAAACCCCTATAAAGCTAAAAAAAATTGCACGCCTGAGAAATGGCAAAAAACGAAGTTACACAAAACTATCTATAACTGATGCTTCAAAAGCCTTTACAGGTCATCAGTTTAAAGCAGTAGTAAACTTAAAAAAAAAAAAAAAAGGAGGACCCTTGGGGATGTGTCATAATGTGCTCGTATGTGTTGTCACTACCGAAAGGGCTTCCAAATGGCCTTAGCTATGATGCCATCCCTCCCACACTTGCGCAAGCACAGCTCTCTCAATGGATGGCATGCGCCAATGTCGTCAATGGCTGCTACTAAAGTAAATGTCTCCTAAACGGTGCACATTTAGGAGATATTTACTGTACCTACAAGTAAGCATTATTATAAGACTTAAATTCTTCTGACCTCAAATTCCAGCCATAATGATAGATTTACTAAAACCGGAGAGTGCAAAATCTGGTGCAGCTCTACATAGAAACCAATCAGCTTCCAGGATTTGTCAAATCCTAATTAAACAAGCTGAAGTTAGAAGCTAATTGGTTGCCATGCACAGTTGCACGCTCCAGTTTTAGTGAATAAACTGTAGTGTCCAGCTCTATAGAAACCTAATTTCCATAATTTCTATAGATTTATTCTTGCATTCTCATAGTTTCACATCACACCATTCTCCCAATGAGGGAATATTCATTGTGTTCCAATTTTGTCTATGTACGGTTGTCCTTGCTACAGCTAAACATATCTTTATATGGATCTTTTAGCATTCTAAATTGAATCTGAAGTAAACCAGTTCTGGAGTCATTTTGTTTTTTTTTATTCTGTTATAATATTGTGTAATTGATAGACTTTTCCCCTAAGATAGGCAGCTCTTTTCACAATCCTACCAAATATTGACCAGTGTGCCTATTTGCTTTTGACAGCTCCAAAATGTATCTCATCTATTTGGAAACGTTCTATGTAAAAGATGAGGTGGCCTATAACATGTTGTCAGTAATATAAAATAGTTATTGATTATAAATTGAACAAGGCCAAAGCTGTTCTCCGGCTGATGAGGCAATACTGCCTTATATCATTTTGCAGCTGACTAGATCAGAAAAGGTTTTCAATAATAGGTGCATTTTAAAACAAACTAAAGTTGCTAGCGTTTCTAACAGAAAAGTCTGTCCCCCCCTGGTAAAATATACGGGGGTTGGACAAAATTATGGAAACACTAGCTAAAAGAACAAAATCATAAGCTTTTATGGTGTTGGACCGCCTTTGCCATCTAAGATGCCATGAATTCTCATGGGAATAGACAAATATAAAGTCTTGAATGGTGGGTAATGGAATATGTAACCACTCATGCAAAAATCGTTCCAGTTCTCACAGATATGCACGAGCCTGAACCTTGTTCTCCCAAATTGATCATAGTGGCTCTAGGATATTGAGGTACAGAGACTGTGGTACCCGGGGAAGGAGACAGACTTCATCTACACGCTCGTCAAACCATGATTTGACAACACCAGCTGTGTGAATCAGAGCATTATCTTGGTAAATGTCTTCAGCAAACAACCATGGGGTGCACATGGTCGGCCAAATTGTGTAGCAGTAGCGGATGCAAAAGAACGTGAGGAAAGAGGGGGGGGGGGGGTAGCCTGTTTTAAGACCCCTCTTTTGCTCATGGGATTATGGCGGTAGAAGTTTTAAGCCCCCCACTGATTTAAATCGGGGGAAGGGGGGTGGGGTTTGTGATAGGTCAAAAAAGGCCGGTTGATTTGGAAAGTTCTGGGGGGGTCCTCTATGATAGGTAATTAAAGGTCATCTGACCCCCCAGAACATTCCAGAAATTCCCAGGACCCATATTTAGGCAGGAGGCTGAGGGGGGGTCTTTGTCAGTCACCAGAGAGATAGTTGAAGAGCCCCCCCACTGATTTTAAAGCATTTATGGATGTAGCACCCTACAGGTAGGTGCTAGGTAAAGTATAGTGGGTCTTGTCTGCTGAACAGCAGGGCCATGATTCCTTTTGTCAGTCAGGGTGTCATGGCTTCCAGGTGTGTCTGCTGAGAGGGGAGTCTCCCCACTGGCTCTATGAGAGGCTTCTCATTGGGCAATGAAGGAAACCCAATCAGGGATATATTCAGGCTTGTAACTACCCCAGAAGGCAGATTCTGTCGCAGAGGATTCTGGGAGTGGGTTTAAGTCTGAAGGGGTTGCATGACGCAGTGTCTTTGGCCAGAAGCAGAGTCCCAGGAGGGAGAGTACGGCTTTCTCTCCTCCTGTCAGAGGAAGCGGGAGACCCGGGTGGCGGCCTGGGAATCCAGAGAGTGTAAAGCCGAGCTGCAGAGGGGATCCAGTGTGCCGAGAACCTGCGGAGAGAGAGAGGGGTCCAGTTACAGGAAAGCCTACAAAGGTTGTGAGTACTGTGGACTGCCCCTGGGGATCTGCCTAGTGTCAGAGGGGACCACTCCGGAGAAGGTTCTAGGGATCCAGAAGTCAGCTAGTGTAAAGGGGGTACCTAGTCAGAGGACCCTAAAGTGTTAAAGGGGCGCCTGCAGTTTGGGCACTGAAGAGTCAGTGTACAGTGCGAAGTGTATAAAGTTAAGAGTTGCAGCAGCACAAGTATCTACACAGAGCTACCTCAGCT
Source organism: Pelophylax lessonae (assembly GCF_965119305.1). Taxonomy (NCBI): domain Eukaryota; kingdom Metazoa; phylum Chordata; class Amphibia; order Anura; family Ranidae; genus Pelophylax; species Pelophylax lessonae. Next base: position 547,041,916 of record NC_138771.1, on the reverse strand, counting down.
AGTGCAGGGCTTGAGGGAGCTGTTCAGTGACTTTTGAGCTAAAGCAGTGTCAGGAGTCAAGTGTTCTACAGTCCTGGATCTTCTGAATTAAAGTCGAGGATTCCAGCACAGTTTCAGTACTACAGTGTCTTTGAGCGACAGGAAGCGCTGGTTGGCATTCAGCCGGCATCAAGGCAGCGCTAACAGGCATCTTTCTTCAAGTGTAGCTAGTTGAGCCAGAGGAGTATCTCACTCATTCCCTTCTCCCATCCCCTAAATACAATAAAACAACCAAACCAAAGATGCCGGAATGGTCATTGTCTCAGTTCTCACACCTGGGGTCTCAACTCAAACGTGTTGGAGGTGTCACCGTTAACAATGGCAGACCCACATCAGGCATAAGACCTGGAAATACTGCTACATGGATTAAAAGAGTTACAGTGAATTCATTATATTTGTGAAAACCAATCAACAAGGCCGCAATCATTATTAATCCGGTTAGGGATGTCTAGTGTTCTTTGTAGGTTTGGAGTTTATGCCACCTACTGTCCCATGTTACATCACTTCTGCTTTCAACACAAAACATGTTGACACTTTCACACCTGCAAATCATATAATCTTTTCATATTTTTAAAAATCCTAAATAAATCAGCACACGTTTATATCCCTCTCCTGTTGACTAAAACTTATATTCAATATATAAAAAAGAGCTAATATACCACAAAAATCAGAGATCTCAATACATATTCATATAAAATATAAGGTTACGGAAAAAGTGCAAAGTACACTGTGCAAAATAGAAGTGCAAATTTGTTTAACAAAAAAATCTTAACCGCTTCCATACAGAGCAGTTAGACCCCCTTCCTGCCCAGACCAATTTTCAGCTTTCAGCACTCTCACACTTTGAATGACAATTGCTCAGTCATGCTACACTGTAACCAAACAAAATTTTTATCATTTTTTTCACACAAATAGAGCTTTCTTTTGGTGGTATTTGATCACAACTGGGGTTTTTTTTTTTCATGATATAAGCAAAAAAAGAGCAAAAATTTTGCAAAAAAAAAAAACACTTTTTTTTAGTTTCTATTATAAAATTTTGCAAAAAATTAATTTTTCTTCATACATTTGGGCCAAAATTTATACTGCTACATATCTCTGGTAAAATTAACCCAAATTAGTGTATATTATTTAGTCTGTGTGAAAGTTAGAGTCTAGAAGCTATGGTACCAATTACTGAAAATTGATCACACCAGATGTACTGATGGCCTCTCCTTTCTTGAGGCCCTGAAATGTCAGGACAGTACAAATACCCCCCAAATGACCCCTTTTTGTAAAGTAGACAGTCCAAGGTATTTAGTAAGAGGCATGGTGAGTTTTTTGAAGTTATAATTTTTTCCCACAATTCTTGGGAAAATGAAGAAAACATTTTTTTTTTTTCCCAAAACGTTGTCAATTTATAAGCTATTTCTAACACATAGCATGTACACAGCAAAAATGACACCCCAAAATTCATTCTGCTACTCCTTCTGAGTATGGTGATACCACATGTGTGAGACTTTTACACAGCCTGGCCACAAAAAGAGACTCCACGTCAAAGTAGCGCCATAAGGCGTTTTAGGAGCATAAATACACATAAAACTTTCTTACTACCTATCACACTTTTCAAGGCCCTAGAGCACCAATACAATGGAAAAGTCCACAAAATGACCCCATTTTGGAAAGCAAACACTCCAACGTATATTCTATGAGGCATTATGGGTCCTTTGAACATGTCATTTTTTTCCACAAGTTTTTGGAAAATGTGGGAAAAAAATAAAAACTTTTTTTTTTTTACACAAAGTTGTAAATTTATAGAATATTCCTAACACATAGCATGTACATAGCAAAAATGACACCCCAAAATACATTCTGCCACTCCTCCTGAGTATGGCAATACCACATGTGTGAGACTTTTTCACAGCCTAGCCATATAGAGGGGCCTAACATCCAAGGAGCATCATCATGCATCCTAGCCACTTGCCTAGGCCTATTTTTGACATTTGGTGTTTACAAGCTAAAATCAGTTGTTTTTGCTAGAAAACTACTTAGAACCCCAAAACATTATATATTTTTTTTTAGCAGAGACCCTAGAGAATAAATGGGAGATTATTGCAATATTTTTTATCACACCGTATTTGCGCAGCGGTCTTCCAAACGCAATTTTTTGGGAAAAAAATCACTTTTTTTAATTAAAAAATAAGAAACCAGTAAAGTTAGCCCAATTGTTTTCCATAATGTGAAAGATAATGTTACGCCGAGTAAATAGATACCCAACATGTCATGCTTCAAAATTGCGCACGCTCACAGAATGGTGACAAACTTTGGTACTTAAAAATCCCCATAGGCGACATTTTAAAAATTTCTACAGGTTGCTATCTTAGAGTTACAGAGGAGTTCTAGGGCTCAAATTATTGCTCTTGCTCTAACGATCGCGACGATACCTCACATGTGTAGTTTGAACACTGTTTACATATGTGGGCGGGGTTTCCGTATGCGTTCGCTTCTGCGCGCGAGCTCGCGGGGACAGGGCGCTTTAATTTTTTTTTTTTTTTTTACTATTTATTTTATTTATTATTTTTTATTTTTACACTGTTTTTTTAAAAAAAAAAAATTGATCATTTTTATTTCTATTACAAGAAATGTAAACATTACTTGTAATAGAAAAAGGCACGACAGGACCTCTTTTTTTGTGAGATCTGGGGTCAAAAAGTCCTCAGATCTCACAAGTACACTAAAAGATAGAAAAAAAAAAAAAAAAAAAAAAAAAAAAAATTTAATAAAATGAAAAAAAAAAAAAAAGGGACCTTTAAACTGGTTGCTAGGCAACGACGTTTGCCGTAGCTCCGGTCCTCCAAGACCATAGAGTCGAGTGAGGGCAAGCTTGCCCTCACTCGACATCCTGTCTGTGAGGATCTGGGACCGGATCGTTTTCCCCGCTTCCGGCGGGTCCGGTAAGCGGGGAAAAGGACCAGAATGCAGCGGGAGGGGGGCACCTCTTCCGCCACCCCGGAAGGGTGATCCCGCGGCGAATCCGCCGCTGGGACAACCCTTATCGGAAAGCCAACCGTCCACCGTTTAAAAAAATACCAGGGTTATGGCAGCTATCTGCTGCCATAACACCGGTATTTAGGTTTAAACGAACAACGTATATAAACCTTTTTGGACTTGGACATGGTGGCTGTATGAAGGGTGACAGGTACTCGGGTAATTTGCTGGGCAGGTGACAGGTACTCTGGTACTGATGAGCAAGTGGCAGGTACTCGAGTACTCCGATAGGCAGGTGACAGGTACTCGGGTACTCTTATGGGCAGGTGACAGGCAGGTGATAGGTACTGATGAGTAGTACTGATACTGATAGGTGATACTGAACTGATGATGGGTACGGATGATCAGTACTGATACTAATAGGTGATAGGTACTGATGGGTACTGATGAGTACTGATGAGTAGTGATGGTTAATGATGAGCAGGTGGCAAGTACTCGGGTACTTCAGGTGTCAGGTACTCTGATGAGCAGGTGGAAGGTACTCGGGTACTCTGTTGGGTAGGTGACAGGTACTCGGGTACTCTGATGGGTAGGTGACAGGTACTCGGGTACTCCGATGACGGGTACTCGGATACTCTGGTGACGGGTACTCAAAGTACCAGAGTACCTGTCATCAGAGTACCCGAGTACCTGTCATCAGAGTACCCGAGTACCTGTCATCAGAGCACCCGAGTACCCGTCATCAGAGTACCCGAGTACCCGTCATCAGAGTACCCGAGTACCTGTCATCAGAGCACCCGAGTACCCGTCATCAGAGTACCCGAGTACCCGTCATCAGAGTACCTGAGTACCCGTCATCAGAGTACCCGAGTACCCGTCATCAGAGTACCCGAGTACCCGTCATCAGAGTACCCGAGTACCCGTCATCAGCGTACCCGAGTACCCGTCATCAGCGTACCCGAGTACCTGTCATCAGCGTACCCGAGTACCTGTCATCAGCGTACCCGAGTACCCGTCATCAGAGTACCCGAGTACCTGTCACCAGCCCATCAGAGTACCTGTCACCAGCCCATCAGAGTACCTGTCATCAGAGTACCCGAGTACCTGTCATCAGAGTACCCGAGTACCCGTCATCAGAGTACCCGAGTACCTGTCATCAGAGTACCCGAGTACCTGTCATCAGAGTACCCGAGTACCTGTCATCAGAGTACCCGTCATCAGAGTACCCGTCATCAGAGTACCCGAGTACCTGTCATCAGCCCATCAGAGTACCCGAGTACCTGTCATCAGAGTACCTGATGGGCTGGTGACAGGTACTCTGGTACTTTGATGGGCTAGTGACAGGTGCTCTTTATTGGGGGGGGGGCAATTAGTGTGTTTGGGGTGCACTGTATTTGGTAACTAGCTGTTACCACAATCTCTTCCTCACACAGGATCAGTGTGTGAGGAGGAGAACACGGTGACGGCTAGTTACCGTGTTCTCTGATGACATTTGTGACCGGCTGTGATTGGACACAGCCGGTCACGTGGTAAAGAGCCAATTTCATTGGCTCTTTACCTAGATCGGGGATGGGCTCTGTCCGAGGGACGAGCCTCGTCCCCGATCGCCGCGCTGCGCGCCCCCGGGGGCGCGCATTAAGGAAGGAACGAGCGGCTCGCGCTGGAGCCGCTCATGTGATCGGCTGTGATTGACACAGCCGATCACGTGGTAAACAGCCAATTTCATTGGCTGTTTACCTTGATCGGGGTTGGGCTCAGTCCGAGCCTCACCCCCGATCGCCACGCTGCGCGCCGTAGCGGGGAGATCCGGGCGCCGTCATATGACGTCCGCCCAGATCGAGAAAGGATTTGTGCCGACGTCATTTTACATGACGCGGTACGGAAGGGGTTAAATACCACATAAGTAATTGTGGCCAGGACGCCGACCAACACAGCTTTGCATCGCACTCCATTCTCAGAGCTAGAGCCGGAGTGAAAGAGAGATATGTACACATTACCCCAGTGTCAGGTTGACACATAAGAAGACGAGTGCATTTTAACATGTTTTAAAAAAATTTAATTTTACGGAACTACGCTATGGAATCCTTCCTTCTCTCTTTACCGGACATATCCCTGAGATTGTAAACATCTATGGACAGAGTGGGAAGATCCACCTGTGGATTTTAGACCAACCTGCTGGAAAAGTCTTACACTATTTGACGCCCGATTGCTGGTTTATAATTTTACCAGCTTCCCATCTGGTGAGTTGGTTTGGGATACAGTGAATGGAGCACATTGGGTGTCTTACACGAGTTGACACAGAAGATATAGCATTGAGTGAATTATATATTTACTTTGGCACTTGAATCACTGATTGATCTTTTTTCACAAGACCTACAGTGAATAAATATTGGTCCATAAATATTGGGACATCGACACAATTCTAATCTTTTTGTCTCTATAATGGATTTGAAATGAAACAAACAAGATGTGCTTTAACTGCAGACTTTCAGCTTTAATTTGAGGTTATTTACATCCAAATCAGGTGAAAGGTGTAGGAATTACAGTTTGTATATGTTCCTCCCACTTTTTAAGGGACCAAAAGTAATGGGACAATTGGCTGCTCAGTTGTTCCATGGCCAGGTGTGTGCCATTCCCTCATTATCCCATTTACAAGGAGCAGATAAAATATCCAGAGTTCATTTCAAGTGTGCTATTTGGATTTGGAATCTGTTGCTGTCAACTCTCAATATGAGATCCAAACAGCTATCACTATCAGTGAAGCAAGCCATCATTAGGCTGAAAAAACAAAACAAACCCATCAGAGAGATAGCAAAAACATTAGGTGTGGCCAAATCAACTCTTTGGAACATCCTTAAAAAGAAAGAACGCACCGGTGAGCTCAGCAACACCAAAAGACCCAGAAGACCATGGAAAACCACTGTGGTGGATGACCGAAGAATTCTTTCCCTGGTGAAGAAAACACCCTTCACAACAGTTGGCCAGATCAAGAACACTCTCCAGGAGGTAGATGTATGTGTGTCAAAGTCAACAATCAAGAGAAGACTTCACCAGAGTGAATACAGAGGGTTCACCACAAGATGTAAACCATTGGTGAGCCTCAAAAACAAGAAGGCCAGATTAGAGTTTGCCAAACAACATCTAAAAAAGCCTTCACAGTTCTGGAACAACATCCTATGGCCAGATGAGACCAAGATCAACTTGTACCAGAGTGATGGGAAGAGAAGAGTATGGAGAAGGAAAGCAACTGCTCATGATCCAAAGCATACCACCTCATCAATGCAGCATGGTGGTGGTAGTGTCATGGCGTGGGCATGTATGGCTGCCAATGGAACTGGTTCTCTTGTATTTATTGATGATGTGACTGCTGACAAAAGCATCAGGATAAATTCTGAAGTGTTTTGGGCAATATTATCTGCTCATATTCAGCCAAATGCTTCAGAACTCATTGGACAGCGCTTCACAGTGCAGATGGACAATGACCCGAAGCATACTGTGAAAGAAACCAAAGAGTTTTTTCTGTCTGCAGTTAAAGCACATCTTGTTTGTTTTATTTCAAATCCATTGTGGTGGTGTATAGAGCCAAAAAGATTAGAATTGTGTCAATGTCCCAATATTTATGGACCTGACTGTATACATATATAAAATATATGTGATTTTATTCACATATGAGTTTATTTTATATATTTTTATTGTATTTGTGTCCCACATTTTTTATTTATTTTTTTTAAAAAAAAGATATGAATTACTTATGTGGTATTTAAGATTTTTTTGTTAACATCTTTACAACCGCCTGCCTCAGATGTACTGCTGCAGGCAGCCGGTCCTGCGCAAACCGCCGTAACTGTACGGCGGTCGCGAGCAGAAGGCTAGGGGGCGAGTGCGCGCACTCCTGCCCCTGCCCGTCAGTGGGGAAGCCGATACAGCGGGCAGGTGGCTTCCGATTGCCGTCTGACACCCGCAATCATTCCTCGCTGAGAGAAAAGAACGGTCAGCTGTTGTAAACACAGTTGACCGATCTTCTCCCTGAAATGATCATAGAGCCCCTGTGATCCTTCTATATAGGATCACATGTCTATGGTCATTCCACAAGCCACGCCCCCCCTTAGTTGGAATCACTCCCCTAGGCTCACGAGTAACCCCTTGATCACCCACAATGTCAACCCCTTCCCTGCCAGTGTCATTATTACAGCAACAGTGCATATTTTTAACACTGATTACTGTAGTAATGTCACTGGTCCCCTAAAAGTGTAAAAAATGTCAGTCAGGGGTCCGATCTGTCCGCCGCAATGTCCCACAAAAAAAAAAAAAACACAATAAAAAGGACATACATATTTCCCGTAGTTAGTAGACGCAATAACTTTTGCGCAAACCAATAAAAATACGCTTATTGCGATTTTTTTTTTTACCAAAAATATGTAGCAGAAAACAAATTGGCCTAAAATGTTAAAAGAAATTGGATATTTTAATTTTTTTGGGGGGGAATGTTATATAGCAGAATGTGAAAAATATTTTTTTTTTTTTTCAGAATTGTCGCACAGGTGATCAAATACCACCAAAAGAAAGCTCTATTCGTGGGGAAAAAAAGGACGTAAATTTTGTTTGGGTACAGTGTCGCATGACCGCGCAATTGTCAGTTAAAGTCACGCAGTGCCAAGTTGAAAAAAGTGGCCTGGTCATTAAGGGAGCAAATCATTCTGGTCTTAAAGTGGTTAAACAAATTTGCAGTGCGTACTTTGCACTTTTTTGTATAAATTTTTCCATAACCTTAGGATATGTCTATGAATATGTATTGAGATCTCTGATTTTTGTGGTACATTAGCTTTTTTTTTTTTATATATTGAATATAAGTTTTAGTCAACAGGAGAGGGATATAAAACGTGTGCTGATTATTTAGGATTTTTAATTTGATGTGGTGAATCTGCAGCAGTTTGTTTGGATTACTCTGTCCCTATTTTACTATTTAACCGTTGACTGTCTGGGTGCTTGGTTATTATTAGGTTTCTTTTCATATTTTTGTTCAACCCCTGTACTTCCATTGCTCATAAATATAACAAAAACTCACCTTCTTTGCCCCAGATACGGATAACTTTATCCCCACCACAGGAAGCCAAGAGAGTTCCAGATGGATTCCATGCTAGGAACCAGCAGCGGGAGTCAGGGTGGGCTGTAACTCGAGCCAGCAGGGTCAGTGTGTCCTTCATCCTAAATCACACCTGTGAATAGTAAGGTGGAGCTGTACAACACGGGACTCATTTTTTGACCCTTTATTAACATTTCATTTAAAAAATGATATACAGTACTGTGCAAAAGTTTTAGGCAGGAATGAAAGAATGCTGTAAATTAGGAATGCTTTCAGAAATCAAAGTGTTTTTTTTTTTTTTTTTTAAATTAACAAAAGTGGAAAGTAAATGAACAGAAGAGAAATCCAAATCAAATCAATATTTGGTGTGACCTTCAAACCAACATTAACCACTTAAGGACCAGGCCTATTTCCGACATGTTTACAAGTTAAAATAAGTATTTTTTGAGATTATATATATATATATTTAGCAAAGACTCTGGAGAATAAGATGACGGTTTAAGAAATATTTTTTGTCACGCGGTATTTGCGCATCGGTCTTTCAAACGCAATTTGTTTGGAAAAGACTCTTTACTGAATTAAAAAAAAAAAAAAAAAACCCACAACAGTAAAGTTAGCCTACATTTTTTGTACATTGTGAAAGATGTCACGCTGAGTAAATAGATACCTAACATGTTACGGTTTAAAATTGCGCACACTCATGGAATGGCGACAATCTACGTTACTTAAAAATCTCCATAGGTGACGCTTTAAAACATTTTTAACGGTTACCAGCTTAGAGTTACAGAAGAGGTCTTTTGCTAGAATTATTGCTCTCACTCTGACGATCGCGGCGATACTTCACGTGTGATTTGAACACCGTTTACATTTGTGAGCACGACTTATGTATGCATTTTCTTTGGTGCGCAAGCTCGCGGGGACGGGGGAGCTTTAAAAAAATATTTTCCCATTTAAAATTTTTTATTTTTTAACGGTTTAAAAAAAAAAAAAAAAATCTGATCACTTTCATTGCTGTCACAAGGAATGTAAACATCCCTTGTGACAGTAATAGGCAGTGACAGGTAATCTCTATGGAGAGATCTGGGGTCTTAAAGACCTCAAACTCCTCCACTGCACTTCAAAGTATTGAAAACGCAGAAATCTGCATTTTTCAACACGGACAGGTTTTTAAATATGCGCTGTTGGTAGACGAGTAAACCGGAAGTGACGTAGCGACGCTGCTTCTGGGTTACGCGATCTGAGACCCGATCTAAGCCAAATACGGCTTCATTTGGGACTCTAACCAGCCAGGTAGACGTGTTGGCTGGTTGCTCGGGTCTCCCGGTGGGACAGGAGACCCGGGCAGAGCGGGAGGGGGCACGTTCCCTGGGATAACAGCCGAGTGGCCGCTGAGCCGCATTGGTTGTTATCACCATAAAGCCAGCTGTCGGCTTTAAAAATAAAAAATAAAAAAAATGGCAGCTGCAGGCATCACCCCAGTACAACCACTTCTTCATGCCGACATCAGTTTGGGGGAAGCGGATAATTCTTCTAGGTACACTTGCATACAGATTTTTAAAGGAACTCGGTAGGTAGGTTGTTCCAAACATCATGGATAACTACAGATCTTCGGTTGATGTAGGCTGCCTCAAACCCTTCGTCTCTTCATGTGATCCAAGACAGACTTGATATTGAGAACCGGGCTTTGTGGGGGCCAAACCATCACTTCCAGGACTCCTTGTTCTTCTATACACCAAGATGGCTCTTAATGACATAGGCTGTATGTTTGGGGTTGATGTCCTGCTGCAGAATAAATTTGGGGCCAATCACACGCCTCCATGATGGTATGATACGATGGATAAATATCGACCTGTATTTCTAAGCACTGTGGATACCAATGATCCTGGCCAAATCTCCAACTCCATTTGCAGACCCAAACTTGCAAGGAACCTCCACCATGCTTCATTGTTGCCCACCACTTTCCAGTGCTTTGGTGAACAAACTGCCTCCTGCTACAGCCAAATATTTTACATGTTCAGTCATCAGTCTAGAGCATTTGCTGCCATTTTTCTGCACCCCAGTTCTTAGGTTTTCATGCATAGCTGAGTTGCTTATCCTTATTTCCACGTCCTATGCATAAAAACATAGGAAATATGGATTTTTTCCTACAGCTCACCTGTAAAATCCATTTCTTAGAGTACACAGGATACAGAGCCATATTCATTACCATATGGGTTATATTCCACCTATAGGTGAATGGACACTGGCAACCAATCAGTCAGGAAGTCCCCCTATATAACCCCTCCTACACAGAAGTACCTCAGTTTTATAGCAAGAAATAAACATCCCATTAAGCCTCGGTTCACACTAGGGCGACCTGTGAGGCGACCTGGTCGCCTCACAGGTCGCCTCCCATAGGGAAGCTGCGGACCCGTTCTAATAGGAGCGACACAAGTCGCTCCGACCTAGAAAAAGGGTCCGGAGCTTCTTTGGGGCGACCAGGAGGCGACCGCCATAGACTTCAATGTTATGAAGTCCGTGGCGGCCGCTCCGAGGTCGCGGCGCGCTGCTCGCACCGCGATCTCGGAGGTCGCCCCGGGAAGTAGCGTCGCGGTAGTGTGAACCGGCGCTTAAGAGAGGAGGGATCTCTGTGTCCCGTGATGTACTCCAAGATATGGATTTTACAGGTAAGCTGTAGGAAAAATCCACATCTCTATCGTACATCACGGGACACAGAGCCACATTCATTACCATACAGGGCGTCCAATAACAATGCACTTGGGGGGGAACGCCATAAATACCGCCATCAGACCACAAAATATATACATAGCTGCCTGCAAAACACTGTGGCCAAATGCAGACTCCTCCTGGATCCCAACAGAATCTAGTGAATGTATGCACTGACGACCAAGTATGGCTTTACAAATCTGAGCCATAGAAGCTTGATGGCGAACTGGCCAAGAGGGCGAGGCACCTACTCTTCTGGTAGAGTGTGCATTTACCGGAAAAGGTGGAACCTTCCCTTTCAAGCCATACACCTGGATAATAACCTGGCAAATCCATTGAGAAATTGTAGACTCATGCCTCGTACACACGCATCGATTATTGGCTGGGAATTTTTGTCCAACGTCCGATCGGCCGATTTTCGGCTTGTTAGTATGATGCTTCCGACAACCGACTCCGACTTTTCGGCCGAAAAAAATCTGGTGTGTAGACTATAAAATTTTTGTTGGCCGTCAACACAACGCCCGATTTTCCGTCAGTCAGTACAGATTTCGGCAGACAAAAATCTGATGAGCAAGACTGGGCATGCTCAGAGAAGAAAAAACACACGGAAAGTAAACCAGAACATGACATCACTTCTGAAGTAGATTTTTGTTGGCCGAGAAAATTCGTGTGCAGTCTAGGCACATTCCAACCAACAAAATACCACTCTGGACAAAAGTCGGATGATCGGTCGGCCGATAATCGTTGCGTGTGTGTACGAGGCATTAGATGCTGCCTGCCCTTTCCTGGGCCCTTCCAGGGACACAAACAAAAGGTCGGAGCCAACCTTTTCAAGTCAATCTCAAGTGCCCGTACTACATTAAGAGAATGTAATAACTTTTCCTCTTCTGTTTGAGGATCTGAAAAAAAGGAAGGCGGTATAATGTCCTGATTCAAATGAAAAGCGGACACCACCTTGAGCAAAAAACCTGAGTGTGGACGTAGAGTCTCCCTATCTTGATGTAAAATCAAGAAAGAGTTGCTAGTTCTGATACTCTTCTGGCTGAAGTTAGCGCAATCAAAAAGACAGATAACAAAAAAAGAGGGGCGCACCTCTAGTGCATTACCACTAAAAACATTTATTAACCGCTTGCCGACTGCGCACAGTATATTTACTGCGGCAGTCGGCCCCGGCCAGGCAGAGTGACGTAGGTCTACGTCGCTCGCCTGTCACTCCTTCCAGAGCCAATAGCGGGCGGGCGCGCGCCCGCCTCGTTCACGGAGGAGTGCGGGAGTGTGACTGGCGGACCCGATGTCCGCCGGTCACACTACGATCGCCGGTACAGCGGGAGAAAGACAGAGCGGCTTATGTAAACAAGCCGCCTGTCAGTTCTCCCTGTGTAAAAGTAAAGATCAGACAGTTCTACTATGTAGAACTGTTGATCTTTGTTTTTACACTAGTAGACCTGTCCCTGCACAGTTAGAATCACGCCCCTAGGACACACTTAACCCCTCCCTGTCCAATACTGTTAACCCCTTCCCTGCCAGTGTCATTTTTGCAGTAACAGTGCATATATATAGCACTGATTACTGCAGTAATGTCACTGGTACCCCCAAAAGTGTCAAAAATGTCAGTCAAGGGTCCGATCTGTCCGCCGCAATGTCGCAGTACCGCAAAAAAAAAAAATCGCAGATCGCCGCCATTACTCGTTAAAAAAAAAAAAACACCAAAAATGACAAAAATCTTTCCCTTTGTTAGTAAACGCGATAACTTTTGCGCAAACCAATCAAAATACGCTTTTTGCGATTTTTTTTACCAAACATAGGTAGCGTAAAAAAAATTGGCCGAAAATTTTAAAAAATTTTGATTTTTACATTTTTTTTTGGGGGAATTTCATATAAAAAAAAGTGAAAAATATTGTTGTTTTTGCAAAAATTACGCTCTTTTTTTGTTTATAGCGCGTGATCAAAAAATCGCACAGGTGATCAAATACCACCAAAAGAATGCTCTGTTTGTGGGAAAAAAAGGACGTGAAATTCGCTTAGGTACAGCGTCGCACGACCGCGCGATTGTCCGTTAAAGTCACGCAGTAAAAAATTGCAAAAAAACCCCTGGTCTTTTAGCAGGAAAATCCTCCGGTGGTAAAGTGGTTAAAATAGTAAAATGCATAAAATATACTCACAAAAATAGTGTGATAATACACACATATCAACAATTCTATAAATGAGTGAAGAGGTCTCAAAAGGTGGCCAGGCCCTGCGTAATGCTGAACGGTGTGCGGTGAACCGCACAGAGCTGCTGTGGCTTAGGCTGACGCGTTTCGAGGGCGAACCCCCTTCCTCAGAGCCAAGAAATGCAGCATTTCCACTGTGACCATCACCTTTAAGACACAGGCAAAAAAACTGAGGTACTGCCTGCTTAGGAAGGGTTATATAAGGGGACTTCCTGTCTGATTGGTTGCCATTGTCCATTCATCAATAGGTGGCGTATAACCCACATGGTAATGAATATGGCTCTGTGTCCCGTGATGTACGATAAAGAAATAGGTTTTGCCCAAAATTATTCTGCAACAGGACAATGTCCCCAAACTTGCAGCCGATGTCATTAAGAACTATCTTCAGTGTAAAGAACAAGGAGTCCTGGCAGTCATGGTTTGGCCCCCACAGAGCCCTAATCTCAACATCATCGGATCTGTCTGGGATTACATGAACAGGATTTGAGGCAGCCTACATCTACAGAAGATCTACAGTTAGTTCCCAAAATGTTTGGAACAACCTACCTGTACCCCACTGCTAGCGAAATATGAAAATGAATGACAGGCTAAAATATGCTTCAGCTTTACACAGCTGTTAATTGTATGCACACCTAACATGGACTTTCTGCATTTGGGACGTAGGCACCAATATGCGAGTACCCCTCGGATACGTATGACCAAAGCACATTTCAGCCCTTTATTCATTTTGACAGGCTGCGCGCAGCTCTGTGCCTCCCAGGTTTTTACACAGTACAGGCAAATGCACCCCTGTGCATACGGCAGTTGTAAGCGCTTCATTTATCTCTTATATTACGTCTCTTCTTCCTGTCCATACTCACCCTTCACTCTGATCAAAACGCCCCATCCAAACTCACTCTCTACCTACAATCCAACATCAACACTGATCCGCCCCTCTGCCTACAATTCACATCCATACTCACCCTCCATTCTGTCCACATTTACCCTCCACACTCCCTTCCATGCTTACCCTCAACTCTGCCTACATTCCCTTCATCTATTCATGTTCATCCTCTGCTCACACTCCCTCCTTCCTTGTTCATCCTCTGCTCCCCTCACACTCCCTCCTTCCTTGTTCATCCTCTTCTCCCCCTCACACTCCCTCCTTCCTTGTTCATCCTCTTCTCCCCCTCACACTCCCTCCTTCCTTGTTCATCCTCTTCTCCCCCTCACACTCCCTCCTTCCATGTTCATCCTCTTCTCCCCCTCACACTCCCTCCTTCCTTGTTCATCCTATGCTCCCCTCACACTCCCTCCTTCCGTGTTCATCCTATGCTCCCCTCACACTCCCTCCTTCCGTGTTCATCCTCTGCTCCCCTCACACTCCCTCCTTCCGTGTTCATCCTCTGCTCCCCTCACACTCCCTCCTTCCGTGTTCATCCTCTGCTCCCCTCACACTCCCTCCTTCCGTGTTCATCCTCTGCTCCCCTCACACTCCCTCCTTCCTTGTTCATCCTCTGCTCCCCTCACACTCCCTCCTTCCGTGTTCATCCTCTTCTCCCCCTCACACTCCCTCCTTCCATGTTCATCCTATGCTCCCCTCACACTCCCTCCTTCCTTGTTCATCCTCTGCTCCCCTCGCACTCCCTCCTTCCATGTTCATCCTCTGCTCCCCTCACACTCCCTCCTTCCGTGTTCATCCTCTGCTCCCCTCACACTCCCTCCTTCCGTGTTCATCCTCTTCTCCCCCTCACACTCCCTCCTTCCTTGTTCATCCTCTGCTCCCCTCACACTCCCTCCTTCCTTGTTCATCCTCTGCTCCCCTCACACTCCCTCCTTCCGTGTTCATCCTATGCTCCCCTCACACTCCCTCCTTCCGTGTTCATCCTCTGCTCCCCTCACACTCCCTCCTTCCGTGTTCATCCTCTGCTCCCCTCACACTCCCTCCTTCCGTGTTCATCCTCTTCTCCCCCTCACACTCCCTCCTTCCGTGTTCATCCTCTTCTCCCCCTCACACTCCCTCCTTCCTTGTTCATCCTCTGCTCCCCTCACACTCCCTCCTTCCTTGTTCATCCTCTGCTCCCCTCACACTCCCTCCTTCCGTGTTCATCCTCTTCTCCCCCTCACACTCCCTCCTTCCGTGTTCATCCTCTTCTCCCCCTCACACTCCCTCCTTCCTTGTTCATCCTCTGCTCCCCTCACACTCCCTCCTTCCTTGTTCATCCTCTGCTCCCCTCACACTCCCTCCTTCCATGTTCATCCTATGCTCCCCTCACACTCCCTCCTTCCGTGTTCATCCTCTGCTCCCCTCACACTCCCTCCTTCCGTGTTCATCCTCTGCTCCCCTCACACTCCCTCCTTCCTTGTTCATCCTCTGCTCCCCTCACACTCCCTCCTTCCGTGTTCATCCTCTTCTCCCCCTCACACTCCCTCCTTCCATGTTCATCCTATGCTCCCCTCACACTCCCTCCTTCCTTGTTCATCCTCTGCTCCCCTCACACTCCCTCCTTCCATGTTCATCCTCTGCTCCCCTCACACTCCCTCCTTCCGTGTTCATCCTCTGCTCCCCTCACACTCCCTCCTTCCGTGTTCATCCTCTTCTCCCCCTCACACTCCCTCCTTCCTTGTTCATCCTCTGCTCCCCTCACACTCCCTCCTTCCTTGTTCATCCTCTGCTCCCCTCACACTCCCTCCTTCCGTGTTCATCCTATGCTCCCCTCACACTCCCTCCTTCCGTGTTCATCCTCTGCTCCCCTCACACTCCCTCCTTCCGTGTTCATCCTCTGCTCCCCTCACACTCCCTCCTTCCGTGTTCATCCTCTTCTCCCCCTCAAACTCCCTCCTTCCGTGTTCATCCTCTTCTCCCCCTCACACTCCCTCCTTCCTTGTTCATCCTCTGCTCCCCTCACACTCCCTCCTTCCTTGTTCATCCTCTGCTCCCCTCACACTCCCTCCTTCCGTGTTCATCCTCTGCTCCCCTCACACTCCCTCCTTCCGTGTTCATCCTCTGCTCCCCTCACACTCCCTCCTTCCGTGTTCATCCTCTGCTCCCCTCACACTCCCTCCTTCCGTGTTCATCCTCTGCTCCCCTCACACTCCCTCCTTCCGTGTTCATCCTCTGCTCCCCTCACACTCCCTCCTTCCGTGTTCATCCTCTGCTCCCCTCACACTCCCTCCTTCCGTGTTCATCCTCTGCTCCCCTCACACTCCCTCCTTCCGTGTTCATCCTCTGCTCCCCTCACACTCCCTCCTTCCGTGTTCATCCTCTGCTCCCCTCACACTCCCTCCTTCCGTGTTCATCCTCTGCTCCCCTCACACTCCCTCCTTCCGTGTTCATCCTCTGCTCCCCTCACACTCCCTCCTTCCGTGTTCATCCTCAGCTCCCCTCACACTCCCTTCTTCCATGTTCATCCTCCGCTCCCCTCACACTCCCTCCTTCCGTGTTCATCCTATGCTCCCCTCACACTCCCTTCTTCCGTGTTCATCCTCCGCTCCGGTCATACTCCCTTCTTCCATGTTCATCCTCCGCTCCCCTCACACTCCCTTCTTCCATGTTCATCCTCCGCTCCGGTCATACTCCCTTCTTCCATGTTCATCCTCCGCTCCCCTCACACTCCCTTCTTCCATGTTCATCCTCCGCTCCGGTCACACTCCCTCTGTCCACGTCCCTCCTTTCATGTTCATCCTCCCTACTGCCCATACTCCCAACCATGCTTACACTCCACTCTACACACACCAACCCTCCACTTTGCCCACACTTCACTCTGTCCACATTTACCCACCACACTCCCTACCATGCTCGCCCCCGCATTCTGCCCACACTCCCTCCATGTTAATCCTCCATTCTGCCCACATTCCCTCCTACCATGCTCACCCTCCACTCCCCTTCCATAACCCACCCCCCCCCCCCCCTGTTTATATTTTCCCTCCACTTTGGCAAACTCTTTATCCTTACTCACTCTGCACTCAGTCCACACTCCCCTATCCAGGCTCTCACAACACTGCATAATATTCTCCATCCATAGTCACCTTCCACTCTGCCTATCCATATTCACCCTCCACTCTTCCAACACTTTACTCTGTTTCACTCCCCTATCCACACTCCGCTCTGCTACGCCCTCCCCAGTCCACACTTCACCCTCCTATACATCCCTATCCGTACTTACCCTCCTCTCACGTTGGCCTTTCTCACACTTCCTGACTCAGGCACAGTCCTTCCTCCACACACCTCCCTCTGCTGGTCAATGGAAGAATTACGGCATTACACTAGTCTCTTCCTCCAGCCTATAGAGGCCGGAGAATGCAGGCGATAACTATGCCCTACGTCGGCCATTTTGGATGAGGCAAGCTATGTTAAAGTGTAAAGAACAGACTTCTTAATAATGGCCTCCGCTCTGGAGACAGCACACAGAGATGAGTGCGGGTTTGGAGGTAATCTCAGCCTCCAGCCTTCGCTCTAGTAGCGGGATACCGGTGTTCGGTGTGGGGCGGTGATGACGCGGGAGGAGGCGGAAGTCAGCTGTACGGAGATTACAGACGGGGAGAGGAGTACCGGGGACCGCGGTGAGTGACACTGGGGGTGGGAAGGCGATAAGGAGGAGATCATGGCGGCCTATTATCTGAGGGGAGATGTGGGGTGCTCTCTGTGCTGGGGAGGGGTAGGAAACACCCGCCTGGGATGTATTCCAGTCCTGTCTGCTCTCCATAGGATCGGTCAGTGTATGGTGACACACAATGCTGGGGGTGTCAGCCCTGCCCTATTGCTTTCAGCTAGAAGAATGTGAGTGTACAGCTCATCACCAATCAGTGCTATTCATAATCCTCACCCCAGGAGCCCCCACAATGGTGTCTGATCTGTATACATGGTGTCACAGGAGCTCCTTACTGTCTGATCTGTATACATGGTGTCACAGGAGGCGCTCCTTCCTGTCTGATCTGTATACATGGTGTCACAGGAGGAGCTCCTTCCTGTCTGATCTGTATACATGGTGTCACAGGAGGAGCTCCTTCCTGTCTGATCTGTATACATGGTGTCACAGGAGGAGCTCCTTCCTGTCTGATCTGTATACATGGTGTCACAGGAGGAGCTCCTTCCTGTCTGATCTGTATACATGGTGTCACAGGAGGAGCTCCTTCCTGTCTGATCTGTATACATGGTGTCACAGGAGGCGCTCCTTCCTGTCTGATCTGTATACATGGTGTCACAGGAGGAGCTCCTTCCTGTCTGATCTGTATACATGGTGTCACAGGAGGAGCTCCTTCCTGTCTGATCTGTATACATGGTGTCACAGGAGGAGCTCCTTCCTGTCTGATCTGTATACATGGTGTCACAGGAGGAGCTCCTTCCTGTCTGATCTGTATACATGGTGTCACAAGAGGAGCGCCTTCCTGTCTGATCTGTATACATGGTGTCACAGGAGCTCCTTCCTGTCTGATCTGTATACATGGTGTCACAGGAGGAGCTCCTTCCTGTCTGATCTGTATACATGGTGTCACAGGAGCTCCTTCCTGTCTGATCTGTATACATGGTGTCACAGGAGGAGCTCCTTCCTGTCTGATCTGTATACATGGTGTCACAGGAGGAGCTCCTTCCTGTCTGATCTGTATACATGGTGTCACAGGAGGAGCTCCTTCCTGTCTGATCTGTATACATGGTGTCACAGGAGGAACGCCTTCCTGTCTGATCTGTATACATGGTGTCACAGGAGGAGCTCCTTCCTGTCTGATCTGTATACATGGTGTCACAGGAGGAGCTCCTTCCTGTCTGATCTGTATACATGGTGTCACAGGAGCTCCTTACTGTCTGATCTGTATACATGGTGTCACAGGAGGAGCTCCTTCCTGTCTGATCTGTATACATGGTGTCACAGGGGGAGCTCCTTCCTGTCTGATCTGTATACATGGTGTCACAGGAGGCGCTCCTTCCTGTCTGATCTGTATACATGGTGTCACAGGAGGAGCTCCTTCCTGTCTGATCTGTATACATGGTGTCACAGGAGGAGCTCCTTCCTGTCTGGTCTGTATACATGGTGTCACAGGAGGAGCTCCTTCCTGTCTGATCTGTATACATGGTGTCACAGGAGGAGCTCCTTCCTGTCTGATCTGTATACATGGTGTCACAGGAGGCACTCCTTCCTGTCTGATCTGTATACATGGTGTCACAGGAGGCGCTCCTTCCTGTCTGATCTGTATACATGGTGTCACAGGAGGAGCTCCTTCCTGTCTGATCTGTATACATGGTGTCACAGGAGGAGCTCCTTCCTGTCTGATCTGTATACATGGTGTCACAGGAGGCGCTCCTTCCTGTCTGATCTGTATACATGGTGTCACAGGAGGAGCTCCTTCCTGTCTGATCTGTATACATGGTGTCACAGGAGGAGCTCCTTCCTGTCTGATCTGTATACATGGTGTCACAGGAGGAGCTCCTTCCTGTCTGATCTGTATACATGGTGTCACAGGAGGAGCTCCTTCCTGTCTGATCTGTATACATGGTGTCACAAGAGGAGCGCCTTCCTGTCTGATCTGTATACATGGTGTCACAGGAGCTCCTTCCTGTCTGATCTGTATACATGGTGTCACAGGAGGAGCTCCTTCCTGTCTGATCTGTATACATGGTGTCACAGGAGCTCCTTCCTGTCTGATCTGTATACATGGTGTCACAGGAGGAGCTCCTTCCTGTCTGATCTGTATACATGGTGTCACAGGAGGAGCTCCTTCCTGTCTGATCTGTATACATGGTGTCACAGGAGGAGCTCCTTCCTGTCTGATCTGTATACATGGTGTCACAGGAGGAACGCCTTCCTGTCTGATCTGTATACATGGTGTCACAGGAGGAGCTCCTTCCTGTCTGATCTGTATACATGGTGTCACAGGAGGAGCTCCTTCCTGTCTGATCTGTATACATGGTGTCACAGGAGGAGCTCCTACCTGTCTGATCTGTATACATGGTGTCACAGGAGGAGCTCCTTCCTGTCTGATCTGTATACACGGTGTCACAGGAGGAGCTCCTTCCTGTCTGGTCTGTATACATGGTGTCACAGGAGGAGCTCCTACCTGTCTGATCTGTATACATGGTGTCACAGGAGGAGCTCCTTCCTGTCTGATCTGTATACATGGTGTCACAGGAGGAGCTCCTTCCTGTCTGGTCTGTATACATGGTGTCACAGGAGGAGCGCCTTCCTGTCTGATCTGTATACATGGTGTCACAGGAGGAGCTCCTTCCTGTCTGATCTGTATACATGGTGTCACAGGAGGAGCTCCTTCCTGTCTGGTCTGTATACATGGTGTCACAGGAGGAGCTCCTTCCTGTCTGGTCTGTATACATGGTGTCACAGGAGGAGCTCCTTCTTGTCTGATCTGTATACATGGTGTCAAAGGAGGAGCTCCTTCCTGTCTGATCTGTATACATGGTGTCACAGGAGGAGCTCCTACCTGTCTGATCTGTATACATGGTGTCACAGGAGGAGCTCCTTCCTGTCTGATCTGTATACATGGTGTCACAGGAGGAGCTCCTTCCGGTCTGATCTGTATACATGGTGTCACAGGAGGAGCTCCTTCCTGTCTGATCTGTATACATGGTGTCACAGGAGGAGCTCCTTCCTGTCTGATCTGTATACATGGTGTCACAGGAGGAGCTCCTTCCTGTCTGATCTGTATACATGGTGTCACAGGAGGAGCTCCTTCCTGTCTGATCTGTATACATGGTGTCACAGGAGGAGCTCCTTCCTGTCTGATCTGTATACATGGTGTCACAGGAGGAGCGCCTTCCTGTCTGATCTGTATACATGGTGTCACAGGAGCTCCTTCCTGTCTGATCTGTATACATGGTGTCACAGGAGGAGCTCCTTCCTGTCTGGTCTGTATACATGGTGTCACAGGAGGAGCTCCTACCTGTCTGATCTGTATACATGGTGTCACAGGAGGAGCTCCTTCCTGTCTGATCTGTATACATGGTGTCACAGGAGGAGCTCCTTCCTGTCTGATCTGTATACATGGTGTCACAGGAGGAGCTCCTTCCTGTCTGGTCTGTATACATGGTGTCACAGGAGGAGCGCCTTCCTGTCTGATCTGTATACATGGTGTCACAGGAGGAGCTCCTTCCTGTCTGATCTGTATACATGGTGTCACAGGAGGAGCTCCTTCCTGTCTGGTCTGTATACATGGTGTCACAGGAGGAGCTCCTTCCTGTCTGGTCTGTATACATGGTGTCACAGGAGGAGCTCCTTCCTGTCTGATCTGTATACATGGTGTCACAGGAGGAGCTCCTTCCTGTCTGGTCTGTATACATGGTGTCACAGGAGGAGCTCCTTCCTGTCTGGTCTGTATACATGGTGTCACAGGAGGAGCTCCTTCCTGTCTGATCTGTATACATGGTGTCACAGGAGGAGCTCCTACCTGTCTGATCTGTATACATGGTGTCACAGGAGGAGCTCCTTCCTGTCTGATCTGTATACATGGTGTCACAGGAGGAGCTCCTTCCGGTCTGATCTGTATACATGGTGTCACAGGAGGAGCTCCTTCCTGTCTGATCTGTATACATGGTGTCACAGGAGGAGCTCCTTCCTGTCTGATCTGTATACATGGTGTCACAGGAGGAGCTCCTTCCTGTCTGATCTGTATACATGGTGTCACAGGAGGAGCTCCTTCCTGTCTGATCTGTATACATGGTGTCACAGGAGGAGCTCCTACTGCCTGATCTGTATACATGGTGTCACAGGAGGAGCTCCTTCCTGTCTGATCTGTATACATGGTGTCACAGGAGGAGCTCCTTCCTGTCTGATCTGTATACATGGTGTCACAGGAGGAGCTCCTACTGCCTGATCTGTATACATGGTGTCACAGGAGCTCCTTCCTGTCTGATCTGTATACATGGTGCGCTTTTCTGCGATTTCTTGCGGCTGCATTTAGCTGCGGTAGTAAATTCTTGCCTTTTCTATAGCTAGGAATGACTTATTTTTTCTTTGTACTGCGATTAGCTGCGTTTATGTACAGATTGCTGCAGTACATACCTCCTGGACGCTGTCAATTTTATTTTTTCCTAAACGCACAAAAGTGTATGTTGTTAAAAAGTTGCTAAATGCAGTGTGTGAATGGGGCCATAGGGATACATTGTCTGCAATCAGCTGCGGTAAATAAGATTCTCTACCTGCAGCTAAAAGCTGAAAACCAAGGGCCCGTGTGAAAGGGGATTAAGGCCCCGTTCACACTTGGAATCTGTCAGCGAACTCCGTTTTTGTCAGTGGGGGAATTGATCCGCTGATCCCCCACTGAGCAGGCGGATGGCAGATGTTCTCCGCGCTGTGTGTGGAGACAGAGCTGTCAGGTCCCCGCTCTTCTCTATGGGGGAATCGGATGACAGCGGACCGCCTGTCTGTTCCCATCCAATCCAATCCTCCAGACGAATGAAAAATAGGGTTTCCATGCGTCGAGATTTGACGGACCGGATCGGATCGGATGTCAGCGGACATGTCTCCACTGACATCTGCTGCCCCATAGAGATGCATGGGGCATCCGTTCAGATCCGCCTGAAAAACGGACAGGTGGATCTGAACGGTCCGCAAGTGTGAAAGGGGCCTTAGGGTTTATGTGCACCCAATGTATTTCCCGAACGTGGACATATTGTGTTCACAGAATACATCAAGGCACACATGCGCAGGTAAACATTAGAGAAACCTCAGAAGAATATGTCTGCGCACCATCATTCACTTGTATGGCACACTGTACGCCGCATGCGCGGTCCCCAGCCATGGGAAATCGCCTGG
Organism: Pelophylax lessonae; assembly: GCF_965119305.1. Taxonomy (NCBI): domain Eukaryota; kingdom Metazoa; phylum Chordata; class Amphibia; order Anura; family Ranidae; genus Pelophylax; species Pelophylax lessonae. Next base: position 547,019,171 of record NC_138771.1, on the reverse strand, counting down.
ATATGCACACTTGGCTCATATAATGCCTGCAAATAGTCATGTACATGAACCTTTGTAGCCACTGCTTGTATTCAGTTTGCTTTTCTAGCGTTGCCTTTCTGCTAGTTTCCTGGTATTTTCACAGCCAGCCCATTCCTTTGGTTCATCCTTGTGTTTATTTACTCAGGACTCCTCCCTGTCGCTCAAAGTGCATATCGCAAAACATTCTGTTCTTTACCTGATTGACACAAGCAGTCTTTTCTTTTTCCGGGAGTTTAGAAAGCAGTGATTTGCTATGTACAGACTGGAGGTCACAATGATACATGTACAGTGCCTTGAAAAACTATTCATACCCCTTGAATTTTCCACATTTTGTCTTTTTACAACCAAAAATGTAAATGTATATTATGTGATAGACCAATGCAAAGTTGAAGGAAAATGATTCCATTTTTTACAAATAAATATGTGAAAAGTGTGGTGTGTATTTGTATTCAGCCCCCCGAGTCAATACTTTGTAGAGCCACCTTTCACTGCAATTACAGCTGCCAGTATTTTTGGGGATGTCTCTACCAGCTTTGCACATCTAGAGAGTGACATATTTGCCCATTCTTCTTTGCAAAATAGCTTAAGCTCTGTCGCATTGGATGGAGAGCGTCTGTGAACAGCAATTTTCAAATCTTGCCACAGATTTTCAATTGGATTTAGGTCTGGACTTTAACTGAGCTATTCTAACACATGAATACTGAATGCTTTGGCCTAAACCATTGCATTGTAGCGCAGGCCATATGTTTAGGGTCGTTGTCCTGCTGGCAGGTGAACCCCTGTCCCAGTCTCAAGTCTTTTGCAGACTCCAACAGGTTTTCTTCTAAGATTGCCTTATACCCAGCTCCGTCCATCTTCCCATCAACTCTGACCAGCTTCCCTGTCCCTGCTGAAGGACATCGCTGTGTGTTGACAGTAATGTGCACTGTTTGTTTTTTGCCACATATAGCGTTTTGCTTTTAGGCCAAAAAGTTTAAATGTGGACTCATCTGACCAGAGCACCTTCTTCCACATGTTTGATGTGTCCCCTGCGTAGCTTCTTACAAATGGGACTTCTTATGGCTTTCTTTCAACAATGGCTTTCTTTTTGCCACTCTTCCATAAAGGCCAGATTTGTGGAGTGCATGACTAATAGTTGTCCTGTGGACAGATTCTCCCAACTGAGTCAGTCGGGCGCACCCCCTCTGTGATAGGGGCCTTAGGGGTATCAGAGTAAATGGTGCCACTTTGTGTTGGTCTATCACATAAAATCCCAATAAAATACATTTACGTTTTTGGTTGTAACATGACAAAATGTGGAAATTTCAAGGGGTATGAATACTTTTTCAAGACACTGTATTTAAGTTAGCTGTATGTAATGGTGCGTTTTATTGATATTTAAAGTGGAAGTAAAGGTTACATATAAGTATGCTCAGAAACACTGCTTTCCCCTCCTCCTACCTATGCTGTATACTGCTAGCAGCCCTCAAAAATTTCACTCGCCTGCTCCCATTTTGCGAGTGGAATGATGAGGATGGCGAGTAAGGGCTGTGCTGTATGGGGAATATATTAGATTCTGCCGCCGCCTGCATTCTTTCGTACAGCTCCTCTCTACCTCCTGCCCCTAGGACCGCCCCTCTCCGCCTCCTGAATGTCCCCATCCCTCACAGGCTCGCAGAGCGAGCATCAGTGGCGGCCGGTGCGTTGGCTTCAGAAAAGGATGGACCTGGGGCGCAGAGCAGTGCGCCCTGAGCCCACCCATTGTGTGACAATAGCGAATGAATATTCGCTATTGTCACACGGATCCTCCTCCTGATCCTCCTCCTGGCCAATCAGGAAGCGGGTCCGAGACCCGTTTCCTGATTGGCCGAAAGGGGAACAATTGCCATTGGCCAAGGAGGAGGACTCGGGAGACGTGGAGGATTGAGGAGAAGCCACTGCTGCATCAGGTAAGTGCACTGGTCTCTCTGCACGCTGTGGTCACTCTGCATTGAAAGGGGGCACACTGTTGTCACTCTGCATTGAAAGGGGGCACGCTGTGGTCACTCTGCATTTAAGGGGGCACACTGTGGTCACTCTGCATTGAAAGGGGGCACGCTGTGGTCACTCTGCATTGAAAGGGGGCATGCTGTGGTCACTCTGCATTTAAGGGGGCATGCTGTGGTCACTCTGCATTTAAGGGGGCACACTGGTCACTCTGCATTGAAAGGGGGCACGCTGTGGTCACTCTGCATTGAAAGGGGGCACGCTTATGAAATATTTTACGAGGGCGTGTTTAGGGACGGAGCAGGGTAGGGTTTGGGTGGGGCAACAAGTGGCGAGTAACTCTTAAGGCCTGGCTAGTAGCACATGACTTGAAATTTTGAGCCCTGCTGCTAGTAAAAAAGATTTGTGTAAATACCGTTTTCCCAATCTGCTCCAGTGTTATGGAGCACTCGTCAACAGGGCTGAATTTCGGGGGCCGTGATGTCACCCTCCGGCTTCCATTACCCATCCGTTTTTCAGCCCCCTCTCCTCTCCCTTGCAGCAGCCGCTCCATGACACAGGAAGTGGGAGCTTCTGGATCACGTGACCGGAGCGAATTTAAAAAAGTATTTACATGCATGCAAGAAGATTCATCCTCTCTATTTCTCCTGTTTACTATTATCATTAAGAGTAAAGGTAAAAGAAAATCCAAAAATTTAGGTTGTCCCCAGCAAAGTGATAAAGGAAAAATCTTCAATTAGGGACACTAGTTCTGGTGACCTGGTGGTCCCCAAGAGATTACCTTAATTTGCAGGGATTTCCTCTCACTTCTTGTTTGGCTATGGGACAGGAAGTGAAGGGAAATCTCCAAATGTAACAAAGATGGCAGACCAAAACCAGACAGGGGTTATAATCCTCCCTTAATCTATCCTAAATGGAAAAAAAAAAGAAAGTTTTTTTGCCCTTAGGCTGGGTTCACACTGCCCCCATGTCCCTGTTCACCGTTTCAGGTCCGAATGTTTGGTTGAGTTCGGAACTGAAATGGACCAGAAGATGCTCAGGACTCCGCTGCTCCGGAGATATGTGAACTGGCTCAATAGAGAGCCGGTCACAATCTCCTGACATGTGAATTGGATTTGGGGAAACCTGCATCCACTTCCCAATAGTGTGAACCCAGCCTTAGTTCTTAGTTTAAAACACTGCTCAAAAAAATTAAAAGGGACACTTTGAAAACACATCAGATCTCAATGAGGAAAAAAAATCATGCTGGATATCTATACTGATCTGGACTGAGTAATGTGTTAGGAATGAAAGGATGCCACATCGTTTGATGAAAATTAAAATGATCAACCTACAGAGGGCTGAATTCAAAGACCCGAAAATCAAAGTAAAAAATGATGAAGCAGGCTAGTCCATTTTACTGAAATTTCATTGCAGCATATCAAAATGGTACTCAGTAGTTTGTATGACCCCCCACGTGCTTGTATGCATTCCTGACAACGTCTGGGCATGCTCCTAATGAGACAACGGATGATGTCCTGGGGTATTTCCTCCCAGATCTGGATCAGGGCATCACTGAGCTCCTGAACAGACCGAGGTGCAACCTGGGGGCGTCGGATGGACCGGAACATAATGTCCCAGAGGTGTTCTATTGCATTTAGGTCAGGCGAGTGTGGGGGCCATTCAATGGTGTCAATTCCTTCATCTCCCAGGAACTGGCTTCATACCCTTGCCATATGAAGCCAGGGATTGTCGTGCACCAGGAGGAACCCAGGACCCACTGCACCAGCGTAGGGTCTGACAATGGGTCCAAGGATTTCATCCTAATACCTAATAACAGTCAGGGTGCCATTGTTTAGCCTGTAGAGGTCTCTGCGTCCCTCCATGGATCTGCCTTCCCAGACCATCACTGACCCACCACCAAACCAGTCATGCTGAATGATGTTACAGACAGCATAACATTCTCCACAGCTTCTTCAGACCCTTTCACATCTGTCACATGTGCTCAGGATGAACCTAATCTCATCTGAGGCAGACCTGCCAATTCTGGTGTTTAATGGCATTCGAGCGCCACAGTACCAGGCAGTGAGCACAGGGCCCAGTAGAAGATGTCAGGACCTCAGGCCACCCTTCTGAAGTCTGTTTCTGATTGTTTGGTCAAAGAAATTCACTCCAGTGGCCTGGAGGTCATTTTGTAGGGCTCTGGCAGTGCTCATCCTGTCCCTCCTTGCATAAAGCAGCAGATACCGGCCCTGCTGATGTGTTAAGGACCTTCTACGGCCCTGTCCAGCTCTCCTAGTGTAACTGCCCGTGTCCTAGAATCTCCTCCATGCTTTTGAGACTGTGCTGGGAGACACAGCAAACCTTCTGGCAATGGCACGTATCAATGTGCCACCCTGGAGGAGTTGGACTGTCTGTGCAACCTCTATAGGGTCCAGATATCACCTCATGCTACCAGTAATGACTCTGACCCTAGCCAAATGCAAAACTAGTGAAAAACTGTCAGAAAAGAGGAGTAGGGAAAAAAGCTTATCTGTGGCCTTCACCTGTAAAACCCTTCCTGTTTTGGGGGGTTGTCTCATTGTTGCCCATCCAGTGCACCTGTTGTTAATTTCATTAACACCAAAGCAGCTGAAACTGAATAACAACCCCCTCTGCTACTTAAAGAGGAAGTAAACCCTCCTCTGCAACTTTTACCAATAGGTAAGCCTATGATAAGGCTTACCTATAGGTACTGTAAATATCTCCTAAAAATGTACCGTTTAGGAGATATTTACCTTACATGCAGCCAGTGACATCACTGGCTTATGCGCTCTGAAGGAACGGCCGCTGGTGCCGTTCCTTCAGAGACCTATGCCGTGACCGTCGGCTCCCGCGCGCGATCCTGGAAGACGGGCGACTGGACATGTCGCCCATCATACAGGTAAGCGGGTGGCACTGCGGGGGGCTCGTTCTAAGGTAAGTATTTCATAATAAGCTAGTATGCGATGCATACTAGCTCATTATGTGTTTCTCTTTCAGGTTGCAAAAAAAAAAAGTTTTATAGGTTTATAACCTCTTTAACTGACCAGATCAATATCCCAGGAGTTTAATTGACTTGAAGTTATACTCTGATTAAAAAGTGTTCCTTTAATCTTTTTTGAGCAGTGTAAATTGAGTACAGTAGAATACACATTCTTCAGTAAATTATTTGTTAGAATTCTTACCCCAGCACCTGAAGTTAACAACTTTGAACACTGTTGGCTCCTGCTCTCTCAGTGCTGCTTCCCTGAAATTTGTGCTGAAGTCCTTGAATCGCACTACTTGAAATCGTACCTATTAAGACACAGAAACACATTAGATGCTACTTAAGGTACGATTTGTAACTTGCATGTTGTACTTGAAGTTGTACCAGTGTGACCGGGGGCTTAATACAAGACTCGTGTGTATTCTTACTTGAATCTTGGTGTACTTTTGAACATTTCTTCCAGATCTGTGCAGTAATCCAGTGTGAAACTATACTGTGCAGGATGTTCCTGTAATAAAGACTGGTCACTGCTGCTCTCTTTCCTTGAGCAGGATGACTGGTCTTGTCTCCGCCCCTACTGTAGTTTTCTGCAGGCATTCTGTAGTGGGTGGAGCCTGCTGGACCCCCTCCCACACTTCTGCTGCCTGCACAGGTTACAGTGCATCCGGAAAGTTTTCACAGCGCTTCAATTTTTCCACATTTTGTTATGTTACAGCCTTATTCCAAAGTAGATTACATTTTTTATTTTCCTCAAAATTCTACAAACAATTTCCCATAATGACAGCGTGAAAGAAGGTTTGAAATCTTTCACGTCATTATGGGGTTTTATATGTATAGTGGGGTTTTATATGTAGAGTTTTGCAGAAAATATTTAACTTCTTCCCATCCGCGCTATAGCCGAAGTACGGCTACAGCGCGGACTCACATTTCCGGGAGGCCGTCTTTAAACGGCCTCCTAGAGACAGGCTCCCCGCGCGCTCCCGCAAGCGCGCATCGGGGAAAATCTGTGTTGGCCGTGTCCCTTGGACACAGCCAATCACAGATCGTGGTAAATGGCCAATCACAGCGGCCATTTACCATGTGATCAGCCCATGCAATGAGAAATGATCTCATATGTAAACATATGAGATCATCTCTTATCGCCAGCGCTCCTTCCTCACACAGAGACTGCAGTGTGAGGAAGGAGGAGAGCCGATCAGCCGTCGGGGACACACAGGAATGTAATCAGGGCACTGATCACCAGTGCCCTGATTACACAAGGTACATTAAACACACTAACTGCCCACCATCAGTGCCCACAGTGCCCCCCATCAGTGCCCACAATCAGTGCCCATAGTGCTGCCAGTCAGTGCCCATCAGTGCCTGCTCATCTAGGCACTGATGAGCACTGACTGGCAGCACTATGGGCACTGAGTGTGGGCACTGATGGTGCTGCCCATCAGTGCTCATCAGTGCCACCCATCAGTGTCCATCAGTGCCACCCGCCAGTGCCGCCTCTCAGTGCCCAGCAGTGCCACCTCTCAGTGCCCAGCAGTGCCGCCTATCAGTGCTCATCAGTCCCGCCTATCAGTGCTGCCTATCAGTGCGGCATATTAGTACCTCCTCATAAGTGCCACCTCATCAGTGCCCATCAGTGCCGCCTCATCAGCACACATCAGTGAAAGAGAAAAATTTATTTATTTTCAAAATTTACTCACAGAAAATAAGAAAAACTTTTTTTTTTTCAAAATTTTCTGTCTTTTTTTCTTTTTTTTGTTGTAAAAAATAAAAAACCCAGAGGTGATTAAATACCACCAAAAGAAAGCTCTATTTGTGTGAAAAAAAAATGTCATATGGGTTCAGTGTTGCATGACCAAGCAATTGTCATTCAAAGTGTGAGAGCGCTGAAAGCTAAAAATTGGTCTGGATGGGAAGGGGGTTTAAGTGCACAGAAGGCAAGTGGTTAACAACAAGGGATTTAAATCCACTTTTGTATACCACATGGCTTTTCAACCCCCGATATTACCTTGTAAAAGTAGAAGTGACCTCATCACTGTGCTCTATATACAGCGAAGAAAGTATTCACAGCGCTTCAATTTTTCCACATTTTGTTATGTTAAAGCCATATTCCTAAGTGGATTAAATTCAATTAATATGGAATTTTATTTCAATCAAAGTTTTTTGTGTGAGTTTTCATTTTTTATGGTTCTGCTAGAAAGCCAGGACCAAGTTTAGGGAAAATCTTTATAATTCAGGATTGCATGCAGTAGTTGTTTCGATGATTGGATGTTCTCTACATTCATAGTTCTATAGACCCACCAGCTTTATTCTGATGATGTGAACTATTTTTCTTCATGTGGTTTTTCTGGATAGATGTTATACGTCATGCTGGCATTTTTATATGGAATAACTGCATGATGAAAAGACTGGTCTGGTGACTCAGGCAGATATAAATAAATTGCACAATTTCAGTCACCGCCACGTAGGAACAACAAATGTTTTCCAGCAACATTTCTTCATCAATTCATTCATTTACATGCATAGGTACAGAAATTTCAGCATTACGCTCAGGTTGCTCTACTAGTATGTGGCATCTTCAAATTCATGATAACATTTTGCATTGATATTGAAGTACAGTAAAACCTTTGATTGCGAACATATTGTGTTCTGGAAACGTACTTGTAAACCAAAGCACTCTTATGTCAAATCAAATATCCCCATAAGAAATAATGAAAACTCCGATGATTCATTCCACAACCACAAAAAAAGTGTCACTAGGGAATGCATAAAGCCGAATCCAGCAGGAGCCACAAAGTATAAAATAGAGGCGCAATATGGTTACATTTAATGAAGGTACAACATTAACCACTTGCCGACCGCCCTATGCAGATTTACTGCGGCAGGGCGGCTCGGCTGCACATAATCACGTAGATCTACGTCATTATGTGCATGTCGGCTCGGCGCCGGAGCCGTGCTCCCATTGTGATTACACACAGCGGGAGCCAGACCACGGGAGGAGCGGGCACGATCGCCGCCAGCCTCCCGCAATCTTCACAGAAACTGACAGAAGAGCTGCCTGCCTATGTAAACAAAGCAGGCGGCTCTTCTGTCAGACATGCAGAGAGATCACGTGAAACACTGATCTCTGTGTCTCTTTGACAGAGCCCCCCCTACAGTTAGTAAGCACTTTAGGCATACATTTAACCCCTTCCCTGGCAGTGTCATTTATACAGTAACAGTGCATATTATTTAGCACTGATCATTGTATTGGTGTCATTGGTCCCCAAAAACTGTCACTTAGTGTCAGATTTGTCCGCCGCAATGTCGCAATCCTGCTAAAAATCGCTAATCGCCGCCATTACTAATAAAAACAAAATAAATAAAATAAAAGGTCCATAAATCTATCCTGTAGTTTGTAAGCGCAATAACAATTACGCAAACCAATTAATATACGCTTTTTGGGATTTTTTTTTACCAAAATATGTAGCGGAATACAAATTAACCTAAACTGCTAAAAAAATTTGATTTTTAAAAAATTTTTATTGGGAATGTTTTATAGCAGAAAGTAAAAAATATTGTGTTTTTTTTTTTTTTCAAAATTGTCACTTTTTTTGTTCATAGCGCAAAATCTAAAAACCGCAGAGGTGATAAAGTACCACCAAAAGAAAGCTCTATTTATGGGAAAAAAGGACATCAATTGTATTTGGGTACAGCTTTGCATGATTGCAATTGTTAGAGTGACGCAGTGCCGAATCGCAAAAGATGGCCTGGTCATTAAAGGGGTAAAACCTTCCGGAACTGAAGTGGTTAAGGCTCCGTTCACACTAGATGCGGTGCGAATTGGCTGCAAATACGCCCTGCTTTAAAAATTGCAACTCGTACATGCGAACAGATTGCGGAGTGTATGTTAACAGCACTCCAAAATTGGTTTGCAGTGCGATTTGCAGAATTGGATTGTATGTGATCTGATTCTGGTGCGGACAAAAAAGGGTCCTGCATGAGTTTGGCGCAAATGCAGTGTGATTTAAGCCATACAAATCCATGGCTCAAATCGTACCCCATTTGCTGTGCAAATTACATGTGATGTCTCGCATCGGATTAGTGTGAACCCTGCCTTAGCAACTCGCATGGTTGATGATTAACCCCTTCACGCCTAAGCCTTTTTCTGACACTTGTTGCTTACAAGATGAAATCAGTATTTTTTGCTAGAAAATTACTTAGAAACCCCCAAATATTATATATATTTTATTAGCAGAGACCCTAGAGAATAAAATGGCAATCATTGCAATATTTTATGTCGCACTAAATTTGCACAGCGGTCTTTCAAATGCAATTTCTTTGGACAAAATACACTTTCGTGAATTAAAAAAAAAAAAAAACAGTAAAGGTAGCCCACGTTTACAGTTACAAAGGAGGTCTAGTGCTATTGCTCTTGCTCTAACGATCTTGACGATACCTCACATGTGTGGTTTGAACACTTTTTACATTTACGGGCACAATTTATGTATAGGTTAGCTTCTGCGCACGAGCACGGAGGGATGGGGGTGCTTTACTTTTTTTTTTTCTTATTTATTTTATTGTATTTTCCTAATTTTTGCACTTTTACCTTTTTTTTTTCTTTTTTTTTATCACTTTTATTGCTGTCACAAGGAATAGCGGATGTGCTGGCTGGTGGCTCGGGTCTCCTGGTGAGACGGGAGATCGGGGTGGAGCGACAGTGGGGGACATCCCCTCCCGCTGCTTGTGATACCGGCCAGGTGGCTGCTTAGCCGCATCGGTTGTTATCACAAGGAAGTTGACCATCTGCTCTAAAAAATGGGGTACCGGGTGATACTTGCAGCTGCAGGCATCACCCTGTAACAACCCCTTGAAGCCGAAGGATGCATATTTGCATTACATTGGCGTGAAGGGGTTTAAACAGGTACACCTAAGTATGCAGGCATCCAGGGCAAGGTTGTCCTCCATAGACCTTCCTCCGCACCGCCACTGGCATCATCCCTTCCACGCTGCGCTCCACGAGCGCTTCAAGCCTCGCTTTCAGATCGCTCTACTGCAAAGTTGTCTTTCTGATCATGACTGCAGACTGACAGCAGTGAGAGCCTGCAGTGAGGAGGACGGTCTATGTGGACAGCTTTCCCCCGGATGCCTGCATACTTAGATGTTCCTGTTTTATACATCAACCATGTGAGTTGTTAAATGTTGTACCTTCATTCTATGTAACCATATTGCTACACTTAGGCCCCTTTCACACGATTGGACCGATAAGGTCTGCCTGTCTGTTTTTCAGGTGGACCTGAACGGGCCACCCATTCTACTCTATGGATGTCAGCGGCACCCTTCTGGCATCAGATCCGACAAGATCCGCTGAAAACAGACGGATGGCGATATAGTCGCCATCCTCCAGCGGGTTGGTTCGGATGGGATCAGATAAACGGACATGCTGTCCCTTTTCATCCGATCTCCCCATAGAGGAAAGCGGGACTGTCTCTGCACACAGAGCAGAGACAGACCTGTCATCCGCCTGCTCAGTGGGGATCAACGGAGGGAGGGAAAATGTAAAAGAGGCCTTAGAGTCGCTTCTCTTACTTGAGTCTGAAAGAGGTTAAATATTAACTCTTTGCTAGTTAAACTTTTGTTCATAACATCACTGTTCCTCCCTGTGACATGGACAGTCCCTCTCGCTGAAGTAGCACTGAAGTCATATCAAATTGTTAGAATCTCACAAAAGTAGGGCTAAAGTAGTGGTTGAAGTCGGGTTTTAAATGGCACTTCTTTAAACCGTACCCGGTGTGACCGCAGGCTTCTACTCAGTTGCTGCTCGCATTGCAAGATATTGCTCCTTTTATCAAGTTTAAAAGTTATTTAAAAAATTTACTCATCCTGTAAAACACTCGCAGACCAAATTACGCGCAATCCAAGGTTTTATATCTATCTATATCGAAAAGAAATGATGCTAACAGTCTTGTGTGACAGATCAGCAAGATTTAACAGAAGGAACTACTATAAAACTTTTCATGGACAAAATGCTACTAGTCAGATTATCTGTCCTCTAATCTTCACCTTCAGAAAAACATGTGACCGAAAGTCTAGGACTGCTTATCAAAGAAAACTTGTCAAAAGAGCAAGATAAGGGCTGCCATTGCCTGCCATGCTCTAAAAAATGCTAGTTAAGGCCCCTTTCACACTTATGCGACGCAATTTTGCGGCACAATTTTGACACGACTTTGCCGCGATTTTGAAAGCAATGGCTATGGCTCAAAATGCAATCAAATCGTGGCAAAGTAGTGCAGGAACTACTTTGAAGTCGGTGCGACTTCAAAACACACTATATGAATGGGGCTCATTGAAAATTATGGAAAATGACTTGTCATGCGATTTTGCGGTCCAAAATCGCGGGACAAGTCGCACTAGTGTGAAAGGGGCCTAATTGGTTGCTACGCTGACCCACTGGCTGTAATATTTGCCAAGTCATTGATTTGGAGCAAGTAAGCAGATCTGGGAAGTAAGAGAAAAGTTAGAAGTCCTCATGTGCATACCTGTTCTGGTCAGAGACTTAAAGAGGAAGTAAACCCTCCTCAGGAAGTTGTACCTATAGGTAAGCCTATGATAAGGCTTACCTATAGGTACTGTAAATATCTCCTAAACATGTACCGTTTAGGAGATATTTACCTTTAATGCAGCCAGTGACGTCACTGGCGCATGCGCTCTGAAGGAACGGCTGATCGTGCCGTTCCTTCAGAGCCCCGTGCCGTGACCGTCGGCTCCCGCGCGCGTGCGCGGGAGTGACGTCACCGCGGCTCCGGCCAATCAGATGACCGGATGCCGCGATCCCGGAAGACGAGCGACATGTCATGTCGCCCGTCATACAGGTAAGAGAGCGGCACGGCGGGGGCTCGTTCTAAGGTAAGTATTTCATAATGAGCTAGTATGCGATGCATACTAGCTCATTATGTCTTTCTCTTGCAGGTTTTAAAAAAAAAAAAAAATTTTTAAACAAGTTTACAACCTCTTTAAAGCATCTGAGCAAGAGAGTCATCAAATGATGGCCAGGCAACTAGCATGTTCATGTATCATGTCTGGATGCATTCCAGATGTGTTTCTGCATGCGCATTTTTTATTCGAGTGTACCAGTATGTTTTTACTGCGTTTTTTTTTTCACCTTTTTTTTCCCCCAAAGTTTCCTGCTTTTCTTTTTTGCTGTAATGTGTTTAATACCGAAACGGAAAATACAGGATGCATTAGGCCTTTTTATATATATATATATATATATATATATATATATATATATATATATATATATATATATATATATATATATATATATATGTATGTATGTATGTGTGTGTGTGTATATATATATATAATTATTTTTTATAAATAATTGTATTATATTCGACTTTTAAATTAATATCAGGAGTTTAAATGAATATGAATTTATTGTTGTCCATTATCGGCACCTTTAGCGCAAGAAAAGCTCAAGAAAAAATACTATGAACACAACAAGTCTGGAGCTAAAGGACCAGGACAGGGAATCCCTCCATGGTGGTGTCTAGTATCTTGCTGGAAGCCATGAAGCGGCTGTGTGTGAGTTCTGCATCAGGAGCGGTGCTGTAAAACAAACCAAAAACAAACCCCAAAAAAAGCACTAAATGGAATGTCTAGTGGAAAATGCGATTAACCGCTATGAACACCGAAAGCAGTTCTGGGGGTGTGAAAAGATAAAAACAAGAATACATTTATTTAAAATGAATTATAAGAACAATGAGTCATTAATTGTAGGACAATTCCTATTGCCCGCCGTATGCAGCACCCCATCCATACTTTTATCATCTGCCGAAAATTCATAAATTCACTGTGTGTCCCCCTGGCAGAACGATCGTAGCCAGTATGGATAACTTCACTGCTGGACTATCCCATCATAGTGATATTTTTTCTTACAACCTATAGTTTCGATGCTACCATCCTACATTAAATGAGTTGTAAATTCAGAAGGTTTTTTATCTTAAAGAATTCTATGCATTAAGATAAAAAAAACCTTCTGTGTGCAGCTGCCCCCCTAACACTTACCTGAGGTCCCTCTCTGTCCACGAGTGTCTCAGGCATCCGAGATTCTCCCTTCTGATTGGCTGAGACACAGCAGCGGCACCATTGGCTGCCGCTGCTGTCCAAGTCAGCTAGCCAACCGGGAGGGCCGGGTCGAGGCTTCGTGTCTGAATAGACACAGGGAGCTGTGACTCGGCTCGGGTGCCCCCATAGCAAGCTGCTTGCTGTGGGGGCACTGAACAGGAGGGAGGGGCCAGGATCACAAAAAAGAGACCCGAGAAGAGGAGGATCCGGGCCACGCTGTGCAAAACCAACTGCAACAGAGCAGGTTTGTTGTTTTTATAGGAAAAAAAAAAACGAGACTTTACAATCACTTTAAGGATTCAGGTCATGTTATTGACATCCTTCAAAATTACAGTTGCGAGACAGATAACATGTGGGCCTCACTGGATGTGTGCTCTCTTTACACATCCATCCCACATCCAGTGGGCCTTGAGGCTCTTCAGCATTTGCTTTTCAAGACCCTAATATGAACTACAGATAGGCCCAATTTTAATCGATGCTACAAGCTTCTGCTTGGAAGACAATTATTTTTTGTGTTCCAAGATAAATTCGATCTTCAGACGCACGGAACAGCTAAGGGTACGAATTTCGCTCCCTCACCTGCCAACATTGTCATGAGATATTGGGAGGAGCAATTTGTTTGGGACCACAACCCCTTTGCCAGACCTACTGTATTGTGTTGTTTGGGCGATACATCAATGGCATCCTGGTCATTTGGGGTGGTGACCCAGAGGTGTGTATGGCCTTTGTGTCCCATTGCAACAACAACACAGTTCACACGTGATAGATCCCCATAGTCTGTTTTTTTTTTTTTTTCTTTTAGATCTGGAGTTACAACATGAGGATGGGTCCATTTGTACAAACAATTATTGTAAGCCCACTAGTGTCAATTTTGTATTTGCTCTATACGAGCTGCCATCACCCTTCTTGGGTGAAAATCCCGAGCGGACAGTTTCAAAGATTTTGTAAAGATTTTTACAAAAAGGGTACCCACTGGAACTAATTCAGATAGCCTATGAAAAATTTCTAGAAGGCCCACCACTTCCCAAAAAAGATAAAAGACCCAACACCGACACTACCATGTTTGTGACAGAATTCAATAACAAATACAGATCCATCACTAATATTGTCAAAAACCATTGGCACAATTTGCAGATGGATCCAAAGTTAGGGCCCACTCTACCTCCAGTTCTCCAGGTCACCTTTAAAAGAACCTGCACTATCAAAAACATTGTTGCTCCCAGGAAATTAAAAATTTCTCGAGCTGAGAGAACTATGGATATACGTTCCTACTTTTATAAAATAATTGGCATTTTTCAATGCAGAAAAGAGGGTGCTTGACTTGCCAGTTTATTCAGCATGGTCAGTCCTCATTCTCAGATAGAGCTGGTAACACTTATGATATCAAACAATTTATAACCAGCTCTTCTGAGTATGTCATTTAGATACTCCAATGTCCTTGCAACCTTCTGTATGTGAGACGCACGATGGACACCTTACGAAAACACATTGGCGAGAATCGGCGGTTCATACAGAAGGGCTCCCAGGAACATAGTGTTCCCCGCCACTTCAAAATCCATCATGCCAAAAAAATTTGGAGCCTAAGGGTGGCAGCTATAGAGTTCATACCCGGAGGGTCTTTGACTGCCAATGAGAGGTTCTGCCTTCTAGATTTACACACTGGCATCTCGATCTCCAAATAGGTTGCACGAGGAGCTGGAAGTGCACAGCTATAAATGATAAATGGTTTTCAAATTTTTTTTTACAAATAAATATCTGAAAAATGTGACATGCATTTGTATTCAGCCCCCTTTACTCTGATCCCCCTAACTAAAATCCAGTGGAACCAATTGCCTTCAGAATTCACCTAATTAGTAAATCGAATCCACCTGTGTGTAATTTAATCTCAGTATAAATACAGCTGTCTGTGAAGCCCTCAGAGGTTTGTTAGAGAACCTTAGTGAACAAACATCAACATGAAGGTCAAGGAACAAACCAGACAGGTCAGGGATAAAGTTGTGGAGAATTTTAAAGCCGGGTTAGGTTATAAAAAAAAAAAAAAATATCCCAAGCTTTGAACATCTCATGAAGCACTTTTCAATCCATCATCTGAAAATGGAAAGAGTGTGGCACAACTGCAAACCTACTAAGACATGGCCGTCCACCTAAATTATAAAATATATATAATATTCTGTGTGTGTGTGTGTGTGTGTGTGTGTGTGTGTGTGTGTGTGTGTATGTGTATTAATAGACTGGCTACTGATTGCGTTGGAAGGAACAATGCTGGTGTGCTAATTCTAGTGCATTGCACTGTTTCCAGTCCCTACACACCTGGTGTGAATGGGCACTAAAAAGAGCGTAAAATATTTCACATGGTTGTGTACAGCAGGTGAATTAATTGTGTTTGATGTTGGGAAAATAATGAATGTGTTACCTTCATAGTCCTTTAATACATTGCATCCCACCAAATATATAGATCATTTAAATAAACTGTGTTTTTACTGTCAATGGGTAGTGTTTGCTTTACAGCAAAATTTGCTGTAAAGTTGATTTGATTTTTATTTATTTACACGCTTTTGTGTCAGTGCTTTTTTCCTTTATTATACCCACTAGCCACTTTGCCTGTTTTATCATTGACCAGATTCTGAAATTCATGTTTGTGTTTCTTGTTTGCAGAGTAAAAGCTCTTCTCAGCACTTGAGATGTTTGCTCCCGGCGGGTCCGGAGGTTCTTCCATGCCCAGGAGAAGGGGCCATGGAACCCATTCCCTTCCCAAGCAGCCAGAGAGAAGCCTGGCATCAGCTCTGCCCGGTGCTTTGTCTATTACTGCCCTATGCACTGCTCTGGCAGAACCCGCCTGGCTACATATCCATGGAGGGTCCTGCAAACGTCAGGAGTTGGGGGTTGCCGATGTGCTAGGACCAGAAGATCCTGAACTACTGACAAGTAAGTTGTGAGATCTCTTTGAATGGATAATGAAGACTTTTTATTGGTGTTTTACTTGGATATTTACCTGTCAATAAAGGTAGTATTTTTTTTGTTTTTTTTAACAAACAAGACTCGTTTTTGACAACTTCATCTTGCTATAATTTATTTCATTTTCTATCTATTCTAAAGATGGGCATCTAGGATAATCAAACCCAATAACAAAAATTTAATATGTTTTAGCTTACCAGTCCTTCGATGCGGTGGCTGCATTATTTATTTATTTTTTTCAAGCTAAGAACATTTTTAGAAAGAACAGAAAATACCTGTTGATCTTGCCACAATTGCAGTGCCCTTGTCACTTCTTGTGAGCTAAATGGAAAGCATAAACAATGTTATCGATCTTCTATGAAGTACTCCTCTCCCCATCCCTCATATAATGAGGATGAAGAGAGGAAGTCCAGCCTGGGTGACAACCATGGCTTCCCCTATAGCAACAGTGGAGCCACCCTGTAAGTGTAAGTGTAGCCACCCTGGGACAGAAAGTGTGTTACAGGTTTACTACGGGAAAAAAATGAATGCCTAAAGACTGGTAAGCTGCAATAGATTACATTTTGATTTTTGGATACTCTAAGAATACTTTTGCAGTCAAATTTGAGAAAACCTCACGATGTTAAATGTTCCTATTCACACAGCATGCTTAACCATTTTCCGTCCGGCCTATACCAGAATGACAGCTGGGCGGGGATTTCATTGTTCTGACTGGACATCATATGACGTCCTTCAGAACAAGCCGCTCATGCGCACCCCCCAGGGGCGTGCAGTGCAGCGATCGGTGGTGCGCTGTGTCCAAGGGACACGTAGGCACTTTACCATGTGACCAGCTGTGTCTAATCACAGCTGATCAGAGTGTAAATTAAAAGTGTCAGTTATCGGCATTCTTCTCCTCAGGCTAACAGCGTGTTACGCGAGGAGAACCAATAAGCGACTTTCCTCAGTGGGGGGACATCTGCACTGATGATCAGTGCAGCTCCACCAGTGATGCCCATCAGTGCCGCCTATCAATGCTGCATATTAATACCTCCTCATCAGTGCAGCCTCATCAGCGCACATCAGTAAAGGAGAAAAATTACTTATTTACAAAATTTTATAACAGAAACTAAGAAAAACTTTTTTCATTTGTTTAGCAAAAAATAAAAAAAAAAAAAACAAATCCAGTGGTAATTAAATACCACCAACAGAAAGATCTGTCTCAAAAAAATGATAAAAAATTTTGTTTGGGTACAGCATTGCATGACTGCGCAATTGTTATTTCTGAAAGCTGAAAATTGGCCTGGACAGGAAGGGGGTAAAAGTGCTATGTATTGAATTGGTTAAAATTAAAAAAATATATATATATTTGTTATCTTTTAGATGTTTCACAAGGGGAGGTGTCCTGGCTGACTGCAAAGTTGTTTCAACAATGTTAGAGTGAGTTTGTCCTAGATCTGTCCTCCTTACCATAAAAATACAAGAAGCCCAGCCACTACACCTGTAACCCTTTGACAGTACAGAAAGTGTTCAAATCAGGTTATAATTGAAGGAATGTCTACCTGCATAGTACAGACAGGGTTAATTATGGAAAACACATCTTCCCAGACACCTCATAAACAAAGAGAACACTTTAAAGAACTACACCACTGATATCAACATTTCCAGGTATGCTGGATACCTTGTCCTCCGCTATGCTTTGTGGTTCCTCCTGCCAGCTGCTTTGATTCTACTGTGTCCCATAGAGGCCTATCAGCAGGCAAGGGGAACCACAGCACCCAGCGGGGGACCAAGTATCCAATATACCCAGAACCGGTAATTTATTCTGTCTTCTTTTACAGGGTGCCCTTTTAAAGTGGTAGTAAACACTGCTTGGTAACATGTATAATAAAGCTAAACTGTAGGTACAAGAAATATCTCCTAAACATGCACTGTTTGTTTAGGAGACATTCACTATTTCTGCAGCTGGCGTTGGCACCAGAGCATGCACACTGCGCTCTGAATGGAGGGCATGCTGAGTGTGCCATCCATTCAGAGCGCTATGGCACGATCATGACTTCTGTGCTCACGAGTGACGTCATCGTGGCTCAGCCATTCAAACGTCCACAGCCTGCTAACCTGGAAGGAAGGACAGATGAAGATGGTAGCTCTGTAAGCGGTGACAGCGCGCCGCTGGGGGGGCTTTGTTTTAAAGTACGTCAATGCATACTAGCACATGCATGGGGGAGGTTTTTTATTTTAACCTTCTGGTGTTCTACATGAGAGTGTTTTAGTGTACTTTAAATAGGTAAAAATTTTGTAAATGAAGATATTTATTTCATGTACTTGCAGAGTTTTGTATGAATCGTCAGACTATACTTCTCCTCCGTGTCATTGCTGGCTTCTGCTTCCTGGGCATTGCCTGCAGTATGACTGCTTTCTTGCTTGATGTTTTTGGGCCCAAACACCCAGCTCTGAAAATCACACGTCGCTACGCCTTTGCTCACATTCTTACAGGTATGATTGTTCTATTTTTTTATTTTTTTATTGCGATAACAAGATATATATATATATATATATTATACACTGCTCAAAAAAAAAAAATTAAAGGAACAATTTGAAAACACATCAGATCTCATTGGTGAAAATATTATGCTGAATATCTATGCCAATATGGACTGGGTAATGTGTTAGGAACGAAAGGATGCCACATCGTTTGATGGAAATAAAAATTATCAAAAAAATTATCTCGCCCAACATCAGTGCCTGACCTCACAAATATGCTTCTGGAAGAATGGGCAAACATTCACGTGGACAGACTTCCCAGAAGAGTTGAAGCTGTTATAGCTGCAAAGGGTGTACCAACTCAATATTGAACCCTACGGACTAAGACTGGGATGCCATTAAAGTTCATGTGTGTGTAAAAGCAGGTGTCCCAATACTCTTGGTAATATAGTGTATATGTAGTACATTTGCAAGTTGTATTCATGTATAGTACCAATTACAAAGCTGCATTTATTTATTTATTTTTCTATGTAGTTATTTAATAAAGGTTTCCACAGAAAGTCTTAAAAATGTCCTGAACAAAATTTACCTAAAGCTGCCCATAGATGGATCCGTTTCTTTTGATCATCCAGAGGGCCGATCCTAAAAAACAGAACAGATTCCCCCATCCACACAAGCATGGATAGAGGTATCCTCAAGCCAGGAGCACAGGGAAAATCTGGTGTTGCAGATAGCTGATCAGGTCATTTTTTCACTTGCATTTTAATTTGAAAAATAGAAATATAACCGTGATAGAGTGGACTTGTGCTCTATTGGCTGCTCAAGCATTTGGGGGTAGGGAGTGGCTTCTCAGCTCTATGTAAGCTCCTGGTTTCGACTTGGAACCTATAAAAGGACTCTTTGTCAGGTAGGAAACAGAGTAAGACAATTTTGCTTGGGGGCCACCACTAAAGTTCTCCCTCTTTGCCCTGCCTGGTTTCTTTAGGAGAAAAGGGAGATTAGGAACTCATGAAAGGGTAAATAAAAAATAAAAAGGTGAACAAATTCCAAATATCCTGACTACCCCTGCAGGCCCCCCTGCGCATAGCAGCCATGTTCACTGCAATACACAGGCCCATAGCGAGTATCCATCATAATAACCAATGAGAAGTGCTTTTTTCTTCTGGGACACCTTACCGGAAAAAAAAAAACCTTAGATTTGTTTGTCATTGGTCAGCATGGTCACATGGCTGCGCTGACCAATGAGCACTTTAAATTTCGAGCACTATGATTGATACTCACTCTGGGGGCTGTGTATTACAGCATATGGGACATTAAGGCCTCTATGTGCAGTGGGGTCCAGAGGGGTGGCTATGATATTTGGAGTTAGTCAATCTCTTTGTTTTTCGCAAAAAGCTGAGTTTACCTTTTAACTAAATGACCACTGACAAATTGTGCTCACCAGCTTGAAGTTGATATGTTTGTAGCTCTTAGCTCTTTTCAATTTAAGCAAGATTGTTAGTAACATCCTAGTCACAGAAGGTATACAGTGTAATACTTGTGTATGTGTGTATAATAGAAGTCGTAACTAATGTAATACATGTACAGCCTGATGTAAACCTATGACAGTTGTAGATCTACTACTGTTGACCTGAAGGCGTAAAGGAGTCAAATTATATGCATCTTCATGAACAATAAAAAGCTAGATAACGGTCTATCTATTGTTAACCTGAATACCAGGGGCAAAATGTGTTGTTTTGATTTTCCCTCAAGCCTGGTCGTGTCTTTCATTTAAAGTCCCAAACCTCCTCTTTATGACCAGGGGCAGAGAGAGACGTAAATAATAGGACTTTACATGTGCCTTCCAGGGAATACCACACACTAAATTTAAAACATAATTTTAGTACAAATCTAAAAACCAGCAAAACATTTAAGGATTACATGAAAACCATCTTTCCACCAACAGGAAACACATATCACATTAAAAGTTGAAGATATTCTAATTCCACATCTTATGGTAATACAGTGGGGGGGGGGGGGAGTATTTGATCCCCTGCTGATTTTGTATGTTTGCCCACTGACAAAGAAACGATCAGTCAATAATTTTAATGGTAGGTTCATTTCAACAGTGAGAGACAGAATAACAACAAAAAGAAAAACCCATTTCAAAAAAGTTAAAAATTGATTTTCATTATAAGTGAAAAGATTATTTGACCCCTTTGAAAAACATGACTTGGTACTTGGTTGCAAAACCCTTGTTGGCAATCAGAGGTCAGACATTTCTTGTAGTTGGCCACCAGGTTTTCACACATCTCAAGAGGGATTTTGTCTCACTTCTTTTTGCAGGTCCTCTCCAAGTCCTTACGGTTTGGAGGCTGACCTTTAGTAGCTTGAAACGTCAGCTCCCTCCACATATTTTCTATGGGAATAAGGTCTGGAGACTGGCTAGGGCACTCCAGGACCCTTATGTTCTTCTTCTGGAGCCTCTCCTTTGTTGCCTTGGCCGTGTGTTTCCCTGTGTTTTGGGTTATTGTCATGCTGAAATACCTATCTACGACCCATTTTCAATGCCCTGGCTGAGGGAGGGAGGTTAAGTTGTCCTGTTCTCTTAGCAGAAAAACACCCCAAAGTATTATGTTTCCACTTCCACGTTTGGCCGTTGGGATGGTGTTCTTGGGGTCGTAGGCAGCATTCCTCCTCCAAACATGGTGAGTTGAGTAAAATGCCAAAGAGCTAGATTTGGGTCTCATCTGACCACAACACTTTCACCCAGTTCTCCTCTGAATCATTCAGATGTTTATTAGAAAACTTCAGACGGCCTTTACATGTGATTTCTTGAGCAGGGGGACCTTGCGGGCGATGCAGGATTTCAGTCCTTCATGGCGTAGTGTGTTACCAATTGTTTCCTTGGTAAATATGGTCCCAGCTGCCTTGAGATCATTGACAAGATTTTCCCGTGTAGTTCTGGGCTGATTCCTCACTGTTCTCATGATCAATATAACTCCATGAGGTGAGATCTTGCATGGAGCCCCAGACTGAGAGAGATTGACAGTTTTTTTCGTGTTTCTTTAATTTGCAAATAATCGCACCAACTGTTGTCACCCTCTCACCAAGCTGTTTGGCGATGGCCTTGTAGCCCATTTCAGCTATGTTTAGGTTTACAATCTTATCCCTGAAATCCTTGGACAGCTCTTTGGTCTTGGCCATGGTGGAGAGATTGGAATCTGATTCATTGATTTGCGCTTCTGTGGACAGGTGTCTTTTATACAGGTAACAATCTGAGTTTAGGCGCACTCCCTTTAAGAGAGTGCTCCTAATCTCAGCTCATTACCTGTAAAGAAGACACCTGGGAGCCAGAAATCTTGCTGATTGATAAGGGATCCAATACTTATTTCACTTCCTAAAATGCAAATCAATTTATAACTTTTTTTGAAATACGTTTTTCTGGATATTTTGTTTCTCGCAGTTTAAATAAACCTACCATTAAAATGATAGAATGATCATTTCTTTGTCAGTGGGCAAAGGTACAAAATCATCAGGGAGTCGTATACTTTTTTCCCTCACTGTAGGCGTCATGGATCTACGCATTTTGACAAAAGGTTAGCTTCATCAGGATCCATTGCCCTTAGATGTGACTATGCAATGCTCAGGAAATTATTTACGTCTCTCATTTCCCCTGGTATTTAGGTTGACCGTAGATATATAGTTGATCAGATTGCATTTGTATAGGGATGGTGCCCTCAGGGAAATTTTTTAAATGTTATTTTGAGTAGTAATTCAATAAAAAGCTAGTTGCCACCTTTTGCCAGCTTGTGAATTGTCCAGCCCCAGAAATGTTATGTAAAAACTGCAGAAATGATGTTCCTCTGTTTCTTACTTTCACAGTTTTACAATGTGCTACAGTGATTGGCTTCTGCTACTGGGCCTCAGAACTTATACTTGCCCTTCAGCAGCAGCACAAGCAGTACCATGGTTCCCAAGTCTACGTCACCTTTGCTGTCAGTTTCTACCTGGTGGCTGGTGCTGGTGGAGCATCCATCTTGGCTACTGCAGCAAATCTCCTGCGCCACTACCCTACAGAAGAGGAAGAGCAGGCTCTGGAGCTGCTGTCAGAGATGGAAGCTGACTCTTACCCTGCAGAGTATGATGTCATGAATCCTTTCCAGCCTCCACCAGCCTACACTCCCTAATGAGGCTCCAAGGAAGAGATCTGGGATATTATCCATTAGTCTGTCTCCATGTAATGGGAGAGAGCACCTGGCTGCCTGAATCAAGAAGAGGACATTTCAGCCGAATTGCTGTAAATATGCAAACAGGCAGTTTGTTCATCTTTCCTTGCAGACAGGTCATCAATGCTGATTTCACATTTTGCTTCCCTTGCCCTTTGTTATATAATGTTCGTTTTTTGGAATCGTTCACAATTCCCATAATGCTTTCCTCATTTAGTATCGCTTTCTCCCTTGTGCTTGTCCAGATACACCCTTTAGTCTAAAAAGGAAACTCTCATTGGTGGGCCTTCTTCAGAAAAGCAGTTTCTGTTCCTGAAAGGCAGAAGGTCATTCTGTGGTTGCTTACAATTGTAAGCTTTTTATTTCCAATCAAATCCCAAGACACAATAAATAAATGTTTTCCTAATGGATGCTTAGGGAAAAGAGAGACTAGGCATTTAAGCCAGGTAGGACAAGGGCTATGAGAAAAGAAGTAAGCCGTTTTGCTCTGCTGTTGACAGGTCAGGGATCTTAAAGTGGATCTATCATCCATACAGATTGCTGGCAGCCATTTTTTTCTGAATCAAAATATCATCAGTTCTCAATGAACCTATGTCATCTTTTCGTAGTGAGGCACTCTCTACCTTGTAACTCAATGAAGTTTCTTGCAATTTAATATGCTGCATTTACTGAAATATCAGTCCAGCCCGTAACATGGCTGCCTCCACAGGGTATGGCTGACTGGCATGCTGTTGAAAAGGGAGAATGTATTTAGCCTGAGAAAAGTAGGTTTGTCTAACGTTTGGGTTGCAGTACGTTGGTGTGATTGGGAAAATTGTGTGTGCTTTGTTTTGTTTTACACCCTCACTTAATATATGGGTGATATTTATATACCTGTGGTGTATATATTCATTTTTTATTTTTTTTATTTTTATTTTTTTGAACCGCTTCTAAAATGTATATTTTCTTGTGGTTTTACAAGGCACAGTAGATAGACTGTAAGTGGTTACTTACCAGGCAGGCTCTTGGAAAGAATTATCAAAGCATTATTTAACCATCCTGCATCCCAGCCCCAGATACCAATTATTTACATATTTATAAAGTACAAAATGGAGAGGATTGTCCATTGCTTCCCTGTAACATTTTATTATTTACACAGAGACATTTTATCACTTGCAAAACAGCAATATGCAGCTGTTCAAGGCTTTAGGAGAGTTTACAGCTTTTGGATCCCATCCGGAGGTATTATCGAAAACGTTACGACGGGGAGAAAGGAAGACGCAAATAATTGCTTCCGTTCACCTCGATAGCGCATACTGATGTAGTTGTTCTTTGACGGAACAGTGGCAATCCTGTTGGATTGGATTATTCAGATGCCTGCATCCGTTACAGGGTTGCCAACCATCAGTAAATTCAAGGACAGAAATCATGGATGTTACAACTTGTCCTTGAATTTACTGATGGTTGGCAACCCTGAATTTGTGAATAAAAGTTCACTCACAAGCACACGTGTGCTTATTACCCTGACTGGGCTGTCAATGACTTATGCAGGTAGAATAAAAAGTTCAAAAAGAGGGTTTCCTTGCTGTGGGTTATTGACAGCAACTAATGGTGAACTAAGAAAATAAGTGCTAATGCACACAGTTATAAACAATGTTTCATTCCTTTCCACTTCTGTTTTAAAACTGTAGCATAATGCACTTTTGATGTGTCCGATTTATTTTCTCTGCATTGTAGTCTTTAGCAAGTAGAGTCCATTTTTTCACCCCATTTTATTCCATTTTCATTACATTTTATGCATTGTAGTCTTTAGAAAGTAGAGTCCATTTTTTCACCCCATTTTATTCCATTTTCATTACATTTTATAATCTGTTTTTCAGTCCGTTTTTAGATAGGTTTTTGTAATAACAAGTGGAAATCATCCGAAAAAAATTACAATAAAATTGAATGGAATGAACGTTGAAGCTTCATTTAAAAAGTGATTCAGAACCAGTCACCATGGGATTGAGTAAAATAACGTGCATTTTCTTTAAGTTTTTGTTAAGGTTTTTATTGGAGTGGTAGGGGAGTTGTTAATCATTTCATTGAAGACAAAAAGATTAGGCTGGGTATTGACATTATTGAGCGTTTGAACATGGATGTATGCTCTTATTATCAGTGTCTAGGCTAGCCTCTAAGCTAAGCAGAGACCTCCTGGTTGCACTACTCTTCTTCTCTAGGTTGTGAAGGGGGATGAGGCTAAAGTCACCCAGATGGTCTCATTGTCAGCTTATCTTGGGGGTAACAATAGTGATTGTTCAAGGTTGTACAGCCTGGCTGATTTTTTTCGCAAATAATAGAATTACGGGAATATGTCATATAGACGTTCATCATTACCCAGTCTAGCCAAAAACATTGGTATTGGGAGACTGCCATATATTATCTATGAGCTCCATAAAAAACAATACAGGGAATGCTGAGGTCATGTTAAATCACGTTGATTTTATTGTGGTCCCCTCTCCACATTGTGAAAAATATGTTACAAATATATCCCTTGCCTGCACATTAAAATTGACATGTGAAAGATTTAGCCTCTAAATCACACTGGAACCTTTTATCATAATGTGACTATGGATACATTGGCTTGTCTATCTAAGAATATGACTTGCATCTTAAGATATTTAAAAAAAAAGTGTTTATAGATGACGTGTTTTTGAAAGTTTCTGCAATCAGATTCTTGTAAAGTTAATCCTCACAGAAACTAAAACAAATTAATTTCAGTATCAGCTGGCAAATTTTATAGCCGAATTCCAGGTCGGGCTTGGACCAATGTAAGTATGCATATGCCATACCTGTGGGATTGATGTGGAGGTGGAGAATTACTTTAGTCACCGCTACTACAGTGACCACTGAGCTCTTCCAGGTCATGTGCCAAGTAGCTGCCTTGCAGCATAGTTAAAATGGGGTCACTCATCCCTGGTGCCGTTCACATTTTTCTCAATTAATGCAAGGCGTTCTCTGATTGGACAAGGTGGAGATGAAGGGCAGTGACATCATAATCTCCACCAATCAGAGAATGGTTTTCATTCATTGAGAAAATATGCAGGGCTTTCGGTGAATGGTGTCCTTTCTGAGCAAATGACCCCCTGTGTTCACTATACTTTACAAGCAGGGTATGGGAGACCTGGAAGATCAATATCTGGAATTCATACAAATTTATTCTTTACTCTTATTCTTCTTACAGCAACTATATGCTTCCTGATAAATACAACTAAAAGGAATACTCCGTTTTCTTATTCAATTGAACAATATCAATAATCTTTCCTGACTGTTCAAGTTTTTATAAATCATAAAAGCATTCACATAAATGTACCTGTTGTCTGTTTTCTCCAGTTATTCATTGGATATTACTATGTGGTTGTTTTGCAATATTTGTGACCCTTACATGGAGATACTTGGAAGTAGACTAGCATATTTTAGAGCGATCAGCACCACACTATTTTAAAACAATATATAGAATAACGGGCAGCGCTAAAAAAAATACTCAATAAAGAAGTACAATGATTAAAGTGAACAATGTGACTAAAATATCATAAAAGTCCCAAGTGCAAAACGTAAAAATCAATTCCAGTGTGATGTGCATGATCCACGTAGGACAACAGATCCCAACACCAAGAGGAAAGACATATAATTACGCTCACCGGAACAAATGGACCCAACTTGTCATATGACAAAAGGGTCAGATAGGCTCATAAGATATCCTGAGGGTCTTCAAACTGCAGTAGAGGATGTTCATGTTTGCAGTCAAAGGGCCAGATTTAGTAAATCTCCCCTCTCCCCAGATTACATGGAAATGATAATCCCAGACAAAGCAAACATAGTGTAATTCCCCTAAAATAAATTTATTAAAAGTAAAAAATACACTTGCAAACATCCAGAAATATTAGGCAGTGAATGACAGAGACATGAATCCAGCAGTCTTTGGCATAGCCCTGGCTGCATGAGGCAAAGTACTGACGCGTTTCATCAAAAATTATTTTATCAAAGGTACCTTTACAGGTAAAGGTACATTTACCTTTGATAAAATCATTTTTGATGAATTACACTATGTTTGCTTTGTCTGGGATTATCCTTTCCATGTAATCTGGGGAGAGAGGAGATTTACTACATCTGTTCCATTTGTTCCGGTGAGCGTAATTATATGTCTTTCCTCTTGGTGTTGGGATCTGTTGTCCTACGTGGATCATGCACATCACCCTGGAATTGATTTATACGTTTTTGCACTTGAGACTTTTATGATATTTTAGTCACATTGTTCACTTTAGTCATTGTGCTTCTTTATTGAGTATTTTTTTAGCGCTGCAAGTTATTCTATATATTTTATTTTTCAACACATGTCAGTTGAGTGTGTTAGCTGCTTCACATTTTTGAGTTAGTGCCGGTTCACACTATAGCGAGTGCGCCGATCGCATGTAATTGGGAGCGCACTGCTCCTTCATTACATGCGATCGGAGGTGCGGATGGGAATTCAGCCATACACTTTGGCTGAATTCGCACTGTATCCGCACCAAACACGCACATGACCCTTTTTTCCAGCCGCATCAGGATCAGATTGCACAGTGGTTCATACTTGTGCGATCCGATCCTGTGCGAACTGTCAGATCGCACTGCGATATGCGATCAAACTGGGGGTGTCGTTAACATTTCATTGACACCCCCTGCGTATCGCATATAGCAGTGTGAACTGCCAGATGTGCGTTAGCGATGTGGGAACAGGCTGCGAATTTGCAGCCTTCCCGCATCGCACAAGTGTGACCCGGCACTTAGCGCAGTTTATTTATTTCTCTATTTTAAAACAAACAAGTAAGGCCCCTTTCACACGTTATTCTAATTAGATCCGCCTGTCAGTTTTTTAAGTGGAACACAGAAGGTTCATGGAGCCCTAAGGACAGACAGATTTAAAGGGACTTGTCTCCTTTTACACCTGTCTACCTCTGGGTCTGACTAGGTCCGGTTAAAAAAAAAAAAACTGGGCAAGAACCGTGTCCTTTTTTCCATTTTGGCTGACCGAATTTGAGGTAGCCTGATGTAAACGGACAGTGGAGTCCATTTACACCTGGCCGTCATTATTAGTGCTCAGTGGGGGTCTGTCCTCTACGTAAACTTGGAAGGCACGGATGTGATATCATCCCACTCCGCTATGATGAGCGGGGGATCTGCTCACAGATCCCCCTGCTCATCAGAGTAGACTCTGCTCATGTGGAAGAGGCCTAAATGTCCTCTTACAAATGGCACAAGTAATACAGGGCCCCAGGGCCAGCCAAGAAGCATTTGTGTAGAGTTATTTGTTTGGTGGGTATTGGGAAAACATGCTAAATGTTCCCTTTTAATGCCCATGTTTAAAAGGCCTAAGAAGTGGTCGGGAGCAAGTTTTAATTTTGGAAATGCAATGGAAAATTGTTGAATCCTACAGAGCACCTGCATGCTCAAGGTAAATTTATCTTAATAAAAACAGAATATATATAATATATTGGTAATAGTATGAGTCTCGTGCTATCTCGAGGATTCCTTATACCCCTTAAAGCTGCGTATACCCGTTCTGTGAACCAGACAGTGTATAAACAAGTTAGTTGGGGGAGGTATCGCGCTTCAGGGAAAACTAAAATGGTGTTCACTCAATAGTGATAGTGGTATTAAAAATCAAAATCAATATAGATATAAAATATCTTCTGTGATAATATCCAAAATCAATCCATAATTACCAATTGCACACTTAGCGCCGGTTCACACTGCAGCGACGCTACTTCGCATCGCGACCTCCGAGGTCTCGGTGCGAGCAGCGCGCCGCGACCTCGGAGCGGCTGCCACGGACTTCATAACATTGAAGTCTATGGCGGTCGCCTCTGGGTCGCCCCAAAGAAGCTCCGGACCCTTTTTCGACTTGTGTCGCTCCTATTAGAACGGGTCCGCAGCTTCCCTATGGGAGGCGAGCTGTGAGGCGACCAGGTCGCCTCACAGGTCGCCCTAGTGTGAACCGGCACTTAATTATGTGAGTTAAAATAAATAAATACCAATAATGGTGACAGCAATTCCAAAAATAAATATATATATATATATATATATATATATATAAAGTGCTCCTAGTGCTACATCAACAATAAGCTATACCTAAAAAAATATATTAGCAGTGAATAAAGTGACAAGTGCTCATTCAATGCAAATAAATACAAGCAGGTACATATAAAGTGCTTATAAGTGAGGGATTGTGCTTATAGTGTCCCAGTAATGTCCAAATCATGTGACCCGCACAAGCGGTATTTCTTCTTATTTTCTTCATTGTTACACCTCCACCTTACACCAAATATTAATGGGGGTGCTTCTTACTCCTTAAGACCCTAGGGGTGTACTAGCCTCTCACCTCAAACTGTACAGGGATGTGCCTTATAATTATATGGCTCTCCTTTTCCAATCCTTCTTCTAACCCACTTTACAGATGGGGGATGGTGATAGCCTGTTCTCTGGATCGGGGCAAATATTCTCTGGATGTACCACGAATCTCAAACTGTACAGGGATTCGCCTTATAATTATATGGCTCTCCTTTTCCAATCCTTCTTGCACTATTTCCCATAATAACATTTATTGAAAGAAAATATATATATTGCACTCACATAAAACGAAGGTTTAAAAGCATATACACGAGTACAGCTATACTGCGGACTGTCTCTCCGCTTCCAACGTCACTTCCGGCATACCGCCCTACGCGTTACGCCACTTCCGGTCACGTGGCTTCTTCAGGGGATCCCCTGCACTATATAAGCACTTTTCTTTGAGATTCGTGGTACATCCAGAGAATATTTGCCCCGATCCAGAGAACAGGCTATCACCATCCCCCATCTGTGAAGTGGGTTAGAAGAAGGATTGGAAAAGGAGAGCCATATAATTATAAGGCGCATCCCTGTACAGTTTGAGGTGAGAGGCTAGTACACCCCTAGGGGCTTAAGGAGTAAGAAGCACCCCCATTAATATTTGGTGTAAGGTGGAGGTGTAACAACGAAGAAAATAAGAAGAAATACCGCTTGTGCGGGTCACATGATTTGGACATTACTGGGACACTATAAGCACAATCCCTCACTTATAAGCACTTTATATGTACCTGCTTGTATTTATTTGCATTGAATGAGCACTTGTCACTTTATTCACTGTTAATATATTTTTTTAGGTATAGCTTATTGTTGATGTAGCACTAGAGCACTATATATATATATATATATATATATATTTTTTTTTTTTTTGGAATTGCTGTCCCCATTATTGGTATTTATTTATTTTAACTCACATAATTTAAGTGTGCAATTGGTAATTATGGATTGATTTTGGATATTATCACAGAAGATATTTTATATCTATATAATATATTGTGGTGCTTGGTTGATAAATTCTCAATAGATGTCCATCTACCCAGATAATAAAGGGCAAGTTGACTAACACTACGAGAAAACTAGTATTGAGTACAACTTTCTGACTGCATCACTTTGTATGGCAGCATGGTGGCTCTCCTGCACTGGATCATGTACCTAGTACGTGACCAAGCACTTCCGGGTAGGGGAGGCATGCGCACACTGTGGCAGCCGTGCTCTGATTAGACACAGCACAAGCGGATCAGCAGTTGCCGGCCAATGGATGTCTGTTGTCACCCGCTGATCGGTGAGGAGAGATACAGAACAGAGCTGTAAACAAAGCAGAGCTCTGTTCTTTCAGCAGCGATGTGATGAATTTTCTTTCCCTGCAGGGAAAAAAATCTATCATATTCCTTAGTTAAAACAGCACACATGGGGCGTGGCTAAGATGTGAGCGAGTGTGGACGTGTGGCACTGGAGCTCAGCTCCGCTCCGATCCTGACAGTTTTCCGCCAGTATATCCTGACATATCCTGGGACCCTACAGCTCTCTTCAGGTTTGTGTGCACCTCCAACATCTTCTTGCATCCCTCGGCATGGCTTAGATGGCTCAGAATAAGCCGCGCAACACCCGGTCTAAGCCGAGTACTTCACGCCCTTCCTCTTCATGCACCATCTTGCCCACGAGGTCCCCACACTTAACCATGTCGTTTGGCACGCAAACCGAGGCGGCTGCCTCTCCGTCTGGTGCTGACATTCTGGCTGCTATCACTACAAGCACAGAGACCCTGACAGCAAAGATTGTCTTTCTGGCTACAGATATTAGTTGAATACGGAATGATCTAGACAGATTCTGTTCCAGAGTGACTTGAGGCAGAGGATCCCATATCGGCAAGGGAAGACCAGGTTCGGTCAGATTCCAGGGAACTGCGTGCCCTCCAGCTACAAGTCAATGCCCTGCAGGAGAGGGCTATTGACACTGAAAATGTCTCCGGAGAAATAATGTCCGGATCCTGGAGCTGCCGGAGCGCACGGAGGGTAACAAAACTGCAAAGTTTGCTGAGCACCTAATGACCTCATTATTCAACCTCAGTAATATGCCCCCTACTTTTGTGTTTGGCGCAGGGTCCGCCAACTCCTGCTCCAGGAGCCCCCCCGCGACCCTCACTGCTGCGTCTGTTGAGCTACAGAGATCGGGATCGCATATTGGCCACTGTCCGAGCAACTGAATTGAAGTATGAAAATGCCAAACTCCTCTTTCTTTCATTGACGGACACAGCTCCAGAATCTTCTTGACCATTGGGTTATGCTGCCCCTACAGGAGTAGGACACTAGGGAGGAAAAAACTTTACAATGCCTATAGGGCAGTCCCAGGGGATATACTCCCCCTCCCTGCTATAGGCACTCAGTTTTTTTCTGCCTAGTCAGGAGTAAGGACCTAGTTCCTTGCTGGAATCTCTGGTCCTAGCATTTTTCTCTTTTTAAATTTCCTGACAGACTCCATGGCAGCATACGTATCGGGTTTGGCCCCGCCTCCAAACCTACCCATAGGACCTCACTCCCATAAATCTTTGCTCCTGTTCAGCACACGTGTTCTTTTTTTTTGTCCTCCAAAGGATTACCTGATATCCTACCTGAAGATGGAGCCGGGAGATGGATGTCTCTACCAGTCGGGTATTGAGCTCTCCAATAAGCCCCAGCTGCTGCGGGGTATGGAGTAGGGGCGAAGATGTATGCAGCCTTGGCCAAAAAGCCCAGCTGCTGCGGGTGGCCGGTACCCTAGAATGAGATAAGTCCGGTGTGTGCATCCATCCCTGGTGGTCTGCGGTTCGTGAGTAACAAGTTCTCCATGGCAGCTATTTTGTCTCTTTATTGCTTATATTGCCTTGTTATTCAGTATTTGTGCTTACCTGGTGTTTTTCCTGCTTTCCCTGGTGGCTAGTGGTCCGGGGCCGGTCAGCGATTCACTTCCTGACCGGCCGCCGGTGCGGTACGCTACTGCGCATGTGTGGCGCCTCGGGAACGAGGCTTGGCTCTCGCGCATGCGCAGTAAGAGCACGGCGCATGCGCAGTAGGTCGGCATCGGTGGCGATCGCTTATGACGTCACCAGGCGCCATATTTAAACCCCAGAACTGTCAGCAGTGTTGTGTTTATACACACTGCTGATACTGGGACCATTTATACTGCCAGCTGAGTTTTCTTTCGGGAATCCTGCTGTTTGCTGCCGCTCTGCCTGGTCCCCTCCTGGTTCCTGGTGAGTAACTGGCCCCAGTTTGGGAGCCCCCCCCCCCCCTTTTGCTTCATGGTTTTCTGACATTGCTTTCCGGCTCATCCCTGTAGGTCAGCACCAGAATGGAAGCTACTTTGCCCTCTGGTGGTCAGCCCGCCCTTAACAGGTATTGGGGGCTTCTTAGTGGGGGTGTGGGTTACAGGGGGTGGGGATTGGAACTCAAGTGTTCCTAGCTTCCTGTCTGTTTTTTCTTTTGTTTCTTTTTTTTTTTTTTTTCAGCCCTCCTCGTTCTGAGACTAGGCACTCTTCTCAAAGAAGCGAAAGGCGTTTGAGTTCTCGCCACCGGCACTCTACAGGGAAATCCCGATCAGGCTCCCATCATCATAAGACGTCCACTTCAGCCAGTCACGTACGAAGACCTGATAAAGCAGGTTGTCGGGGCTGTGGCGCTAGTGTCCCGGATAGGAAGTCCTTCTGTGACAAATGTTTCTCTCAGGCTGCGGGAGAAAGGGATACTTCCGATCAACGCATTGAAGCCCTGATCAAAAGGGTAGTGAAGGACTCTTTAGCCGAGATGGGTGTCAGCCAATCTCAAAGCTCTGCAACGGCTCCACCAAGCATTTCCCCTGTAGCACTTCAAATACAGGAAGATCTTGAGTCGGCCCATACAAGCCATCAGTCAATGCTC
Source organism: Pelophylax lessonae (assembly GCF_965119305.1). Classification (NCBI taxonomy): domain Eukaryota; kingdom Metazoa; phylum Chordata; class Amphibia; order Anura; family Ranidae; genus Pelophylax; species Pelophylax lessonae. The sequence goes on along the minus strand of NC_138771.1, from coordinate 546,986,193 downwards.
TTGTCAGGTAGCGACTCCGAAGCTGAGGATCCCTGCCTGGGTTTCGAATATGCTTTAGTGCCTTCCCTGGTTAAAGCGGTCAGAGAGACCTTAAACTGGGAGGAGTCAGCAGTTCCCCCTCCCAAACAAAAGAAGTACTTTAAACAGCTCAATAAGGAGCGTGTTAATTTTCCCTTCCTGGGAGAGTTGGGAGATATTATATCAGAAGAATGGAGAAAGGTGGAACGAAAGAATTCCTTAGTCTCCAAGATGGTGAAACTATACCCTTTCAAAGAGGAAGATGTTAAGAACCTTGAGTCTCCTCCTTTAGTAGACGCAGCAGTGATGAGACTGGTCAAGCACGTGACCCTTCCATTAGAGGATACGGTCTCGTTTAAGGATCCGCTGGACCGAAGGATGGACTCCGATTTAAAAAGAATCTACCTCACAGCAGGTATGGCCAGTCCTGGCCTTAGCCGCTCTATCCAAGGCTATGGAATCTTGGGCTGATGTGGTGGATGAATCGGTCAGATCAGTGTCGGAGGAGGTGGCCAGGAGTGCCCCAATCCAGGAGCTTAGGCTGGCCTCGTCGTTCCTGGGTGAGGCTTCCATAGACCTGATACGTCTGTTGGCAAGAGTTATGCTGTCCTCAGTCACAGCTAAGAGAGCCCTTTGGCTCCGCCCTTGGGTTGCTGATCTGGCATCAAAGCAAGTTTGGTTCCGTATTCCCTTTGAGGGGTCTTCCCTTTTCGGGAACAAACTCGATGAGGCCATAACTCGGGCTACGGGCGGGAAGTCTGGGTTTCTTCCTCAGGATCTGCGCCAGTTCAATGTCAAGAAGGGACAGCCTAGCAGGAAGTTTGTTCCCGATCGGGCCAGGGAGGCTCGTACTTATAGACCTGGCCGAGAATTTAACCGAAACTGGAGATCCAGACAGTCTGCCAGGAAGACGACAAAGAATGTCTCCTCAGGGGACCGCGAGCCCACTAAGTCCTTTTGAAGGTGGGCCCGCTCAGGCATGTCAAGTGGGTGCGTGTCTACGCTCCTTCCGTCATGTCTGGGCGGCTTCAATTCAGGACCCCTGGGTCGTCAGGACGGTGTCTTCAGGCCACAAGTGGATCTTCAAGGAGATGCCAGGTTCAAGATTTCTACCTACTGCCACACCATCCCTAGAAGAAAGGCGTCAAATTTTATTTTCCTACGTCGAGTCACTCATTGCTCAAGGGGCTGTCATCTCCGTTCCAGAGTCCGAGCGAGGCCAAGGAATATACTCTCCGCTTTTTCTGGTCCAAAAGAAAAACGGATCATGGAGACCAGTCATAGACCTGACCTTTTTGAACCAATTTATAAAAAAAGTGAGGTTCAAGATGGAGTCCTTGCTGTCCATACAGCAATCAGTTCAGCCGGCCGATTGGATGGTGTCCATCGACTTGAAGGACGCCTACTTTAATGTCCCTGTGGCCGAAGATTTTCAGAGGTTTCTCCGATTCGCAGTGGGCGACTCGCATCTTCAATTTATTGGTCTCCCATTCGGGCTCTCAACATCTCCACGGACCTTTTCAAAAATCTTATTGGCCGTGGTAGCCCTACTGAGATTGAGAGGTATTCGACTCCACCATTATTTGGACGATCTCCTCCTGTTGTCCCAAGACAGAGATCAACTCTTAATTCATCTAGAACAGGTCGTGTCTACTCTCCAGAAGTTTGGATGGCTACTCAACGAAGAGAAGAGCCACTTAATTCCAACACAGTCCCTGGTTTACTTGGGCGCCCTGTTCGACACAGAGAAGGCAACTATCTCCCTTCCAGAGGAGAAAATAGGGACAGTCCGAGACAGGATTCACTTTGCCCTCTCATCTTCAGGCACGCCAATGTCTGAAGGTGATCGGGACTATGGTCGCAGTAGTTCCCATGGTGAAGTGGGCCCTGTGGAGTATGAGACCCTTTCAGAAGGGATTCCTACAACAGTGGGATACGTGGCATCTGGATCAACGCATCTTCTTAACCCCATCCATGAGAGCGAGTCTCCCCTGGTGGTTATGCAGAGTTCACCTGCTGAACTGCCACTCTCTGAAGCCAGCTCCGTGGGTAGTGATCACCTCGGACGCCAGCAACATAGGCTGGGGTGCCCACTGTCTGTCGGATGTGGCTCAGGGCAGGTGGAATTTTCCTACTCGAGGGATAGTATCCAACATACTGGAACTTCGAGCAGCATTCCAAGCTCTACGAGCATTCTCTCATCTAACAAAGGACCAACCTGTCATGCTACGACTGGACAACACCTCAGCAGTAGCATATGTGAGGAAGCAGGGGGGAATGCGCAGCTGGTCCCTATTGAGGGAAGTGGATCCGATCATGTCCTGGGCACAAAGAAATCTCTCGGATCTGTCGGCGGTCTATGTTCCAGGAGTCCAGAATGTCAAAGCAGATTTCTTGTCCAGGGTAGACTTGGACAACAACGACTGGTCCCTTCACAGGGAAACATTCGACTGGATCCTGTCATTGGGGTTCTCTCCAGAAGTAGACCTCTTCGCCTCCCCCTGCAACTTCAAGCTGCCGAAGTACTACACAAGATTCAGAGATCCCCAGGCATTCGGGTTGGATGCTCTCTCGGATCAGTGGAGATTCCACAGGGCATACGCCTTCCCACCAGTTCCGATTGTGTTACAGTTTCTTCGGAGGCTCAGGTCGGAGCCAGTGGAGGTGGTGGCGGTGATTCCCTTCTGGCCGAACAGGCCATGGTTTCCCCTTCTGACGCTACTCAGTGTCCGAGACCCAATCCCACTGCCCTTCAGACCGGATCTGTTGTCCCAGGGGGTCTGTACTCCATCCATGCCCGGCCCGTCTACATCTGAGGGTTTGGATGTTGAGAGGAGGAGGTTGCAGGCTCTAGGTTGTCCGGAAGTGGCAATTTCCACGTTACTCAGTGCTAGAAGAAACTCAACAAACAGAGTTTATCAGAGAATCTGGGCAAGGTTTTCTTCACAGTTGGCTGCAAGGCCTGATCCTCAATCCTCCATTAAGATCCAGGATGTATTGAGCTTTCTACAATCAGGGTTGGATTTGCCGCTATCTGTGAGTTCTCTCAGGGTCCAGGTTTCGGCCATTTCAGCTTTCACGGGGATCTCCTGGGCCAGTCATGCCTTAATACGTCAATTCTTCAAGGGAGCAGTAAGAATTAGACCTCAAAGAAAACCTAGGTTTCCCAAGTGGGATCTGCCTCTAGTACTGGATTTTCTGTCAGATCGTATTCAAGACATGTCCGAATCCATGACCATAAGGGAACTTACTCTGATAACAGTGTTTCTGGTAGCTGTAACCTCAGCAAAAAGAGTGTCAGAAATTGGGTCCTTCGGGGCACAAGAGCCCTTCTTAACATTCTTTCCTGACAGAGTGGTGCTCATTCCCATGTTGGATGCGAGACCAAAAATGACCTCTGTCTTCCATGAAAACATCGAAACTGTGTTACCGACCTTTAGACCAGAGGAAGAATCTTCGGTTCATCCGCTGGATGTTGGGAAGTGTATTAGGAAATATCTGGAAGCCACTTCTTCTTTCAGGAAGTCGGAATATCTTTTCGTTACCTTCTATGGGAAAAACAAAGGTTCAAGGGCCTCGACGAGATCTATCTCCTCATGGATCATTCAGACCATCCAGTGGGCTTATAGGGCTAAGGGCTTGACCCCTCCAGCAGTAGTTACAGCTCATTCGACGCGGAGCATCTCTACCTCCTGGGCCGTTTCCAGACATGTGGCTCCTGATGTTATCTGTAGAGCAGCGGCATGGTCCTCTATTTTTGTCCCATTACTGTGTTGAGCCAGCGGCTCTTTCTTCTGTGAATTTTGGTTTGCAAGTTTTGTCTGTTGACAAAGTGAATTAAACTTTTTTCTGTTCAGCACCTGCCCACCCTGTGTGCACGGCGAGTTATTTCCCGATACGTATGCTGCCATGGAGTCTGTCAGGAAAACGGAAAATTTATATCAAATACTTACCGTAATTTTCCTTTCCTGATGGACTCCATGGCAGCAGGAGTTCCCTCCCGGATTCTGTGGAGGATAGTTACAGAACACGTGTGCTGAACAGGAGCAAAGATTTATGGGAGTGAGGTCCTATGGGTAGGTTTGGAGGAGGGGCCAAACCCGATACGTATGCTGCCATGGAGTCCATCAGGAAAGGAAAATTACGGTAAGTATTTGATATAAATTTTCCGTTTTTTTTCCTCTTATTATTTTCTGTTCCTGTGAGCACTGTAATCAACTGCTGGCCAGCGAGCACCTGCAGGCCTCAGCTCTGCACTAGGTCAGCCGTGACATAGCCCCACTGGATGGGGGCTGGCCTGCGAGTTAAACGTCTTGCAAGGACGCATACGACCTGGTCCGCAGCACCCCCATTCTGATTAGTGCGGTGGTCTGCCTGGAGCGGTGCCCACCTGGTTTCATGGTATGGTAAGTAGTGTCCCCCCCCTTTCCCTGATGGCCTTTTGGGGTAAACATGGGGCCCTCCCTGGGATGGTAGGACCCCTGGGTTCCCCTCCTTCCCACCCAGTGTCCCCCCCAAATGTCAGGGTCCCCTGTGAACCACCCCCTTTCTACCCAAACCTAGCTCCCCCTCAAGGGGTGGATATACCTTTCCAGGCCCATTTTGGGGGTGTCGAGTGGGCGATAGGGGCCAGGGGGGTTGCGCTGCCGGCAGCCAATCGCATGGTTTTTGGGGGAGTTGTCCTGGTGGGGCCCCCCCTTACTGTCCAAATGTCCCCTGTGGGTCCCTGGAGCCGCCATTTTGTTGTGGATGGCTGAATGTATATACCGGCGGCCATGTTTGTGTAGTCTGTCGGACATTTTCTTGTGGTCTCCCGTTGAATAGAGCAGCGGCCATGTTTTTGGAGCCTTATGGGCGGTGGACCTCTAGTGCTGACTCCTGGGCTTACTCTTTGTCTCTGATCGCCGCATGGTGTGCAGCATCTGCCATTCTGCTCTGTGCCTGACCGGGGCTGGTGAGTTCCTGTGGGTGCCTTGCGGCTCTCCCTTTCTCTGCTATAGCAGCTACTGGTTGTGCTGGAACCTGTGGTGCCGCTAGCGCAGCAGTGTTTCTCTTTTTTTTTTTTTTTTTTGCCTGTGTGATTCCCCTGGTTACCCATGGAGTCCCTGGAGCATATTTCACCACCTGACCCCCTCTCAGAGGCTGTGGACCCTTCTGGGTGCCAGTCCACCCTGCCTGCATGGCGGCAGCCCTGGAGTCCTTAGCGTCTAAGGTTATACTGCCCCCTACAGGAATAGGACACTAGGCAGAGAAAAAAGCCTGAGCACGCCTATGGGGCAGTCCCTTGGGGGAATACTCCCATTTCCTCCTATAGGTATTCAGTTTTGTAACAAGCAGTGTCAGAAGAAAAAAAAAACACAACTCCAAAGAGGGACGGGTGCTGTGTCCATCAATGAACACACACACACACATCATAGGTTGAACTGGATGGACTGATGTCTTGTTTGGACCTCACTAACTATGTAACATCAGAAAAATGTATTTTACGGTAAAAATCACATTTTCTCTTTAGTTTGACAGACACAGCTGTTCCTCTTCATGACCGTAGGGACGTGCCAAAGCAGTGTCAAACATGAGGGGTGGGAACAGCAGAAAACAAACTTCCCCAAGGCTAAACATAGCCAACCAGGTAACTCAGAAATATTAACAACTGGAGCTCACCTGAAAAAAATTATCCTCAAAGAGGACAATCCCTTTAAATAGGAGCCTGCAAAACTTTGTGGCCAAAAGAAGCATCCGCAGATGCCAACACATCCACTTTATAAAACTTTGTGAATGTGTGTATGGATGACCAGGTGGCGGCCTGCACCACTGACGCCTGATGACAGAAGGCACTAAGCGCCCAAGCAGAGTGCGCACTGACAGGGAAAGAAGGAACCTGACCCTTAATAGAATAAGCCTGAACCACAGTCTGTCTGATCCATCAGGAAATGGTCGCAGCAGGTGCAGCCAGCCCCTTGCGAGTTCCATCCGTGAGTACAAATAGTGAGTCTGACTTCCAAAACGACTCCGTAGCTGCCAGGTACACCCTAATTGCCTGAACCACAATCAGGGAATGCAAGGCAACTTCCTTAGGATGCTTAGGCTTGGGAAACAGGGAGGGCAACACATTGTCTTCATTCAGATGAAAATCAGAGACGACCTTTGGAAGGAACAATGGACATGGTCGAAGAACCACCTTATCCCTGTGAACCACTAGGTAAGATGAACGACAAGACACCGCCGCCCGCTCAGACACCCTGCGCAGAGAAGTAATAGCCACCAAAAAGGCCACCTTCTAGGACAACGTAAGCAAGGGAATCTCCCAAATATTTTCAAAGGGAGGTTTCTGGAGAACTAACAACACCAAATTGTGGTTAAACTGCGGCAATGGAGACTGCACTGGGGGAACCAAGTGTCTCACTCGCTGGAGAAAGGCACGCACCAAGGAGTGTGTGACCAACGGACATTGAAAGAAAAATGCCAAGGCCGAGACCTGGTCTTTGATTGTACTCAAGGCCACACTCTGCTCGACTCCTCGCTGGAGGAAGGCCAAGATCCAAGACACAGAAAAGGAGCAAGGATGAACCCGCAGGGATTCACTCCATGCAATGTGTGTCTTCCAAGTATGATGTTAACTCTTCCCGGAAGTAGATTTTCTAACTTTTAAAAGCGTAGGAATCCCTGATTTCAGACAACTCTCTATCCTTCAGCACCTGGCTTTCAACAGCCAAGCCGTCAAAGCCAGCCACTGTAAAGCAGGATGGAAGATCGGTCATTGGGACAGCAGATCTTCCCTGAGAGGAAGTCTCCAAGGAGCATCGGCGACCAGCCGTACCAGATCGGCATACCAAACTCCTGCAAAGCCAGTCTGGAGCCACTAGGATGACTGGAATCTCTTTCGCCTCGATCCTGCGCAGGAGTCTCAGCAGAAGCTTGAGAGGGGGAAAGGCATATATCAGACGATACTAACTCTGGGGAGCCACTAAGGTGTCTGTGGCGTCGGCTAGAAGATCCCAAGACCATGCCACAAACCTCTGTACTTTTCTGTTGAGGCAAGAGGTCAACAGATCCACCTCGGGAGTCCCCCACCAGAGACACAACTGATGGAACACCTCCCGATGAAGTGACCATTCTCCTAGGTCTAATGCCTGTCGACTGATAGTCGATAGTCCGCTTGCCAATATTCCACTCCTGGAATGTGCACAGCAGAGAGGGCTGGAACGAAACTTTCTGCCCGCCTTAGAATGCCGCTGCTTCCCAAGCCGCCAGAACACTTCTTGTGCACCCTTGGTGATTGACATAAGCCACGGCCATGGCATTGTCCGATTGGATCCGTACCGGACACCCCTGGAGAGGACTTGTCCAATGATCCAGACAAAGTCTTAATCGCTCGGAGCTCCAGCACATTCATCAGTAGCCTGGACTCTTCCAGAGTCCAGACCCCCTGAGCACACTCTGTACCAAGGGCACCCCCCCACCCAGATATACTCGCATCCGTGGTAACAACTGTCCAGTACAGGGGAAGAAATTATTTTCCTAGAAGCAGTGCCGGAGAATGAAGCCACCAAACCAGGGACCCCCTCATTTTTTTGGCTCAACAAGATCAGATTGTCCAGAGACTAAGGTTCCTTGTTCCACTTCACCAGAATCTCCTTTTGCAGAGATCTCATGTGGAACTGTGCAAATGGGACGGCCTCGAAGGTAGACATCATCGGGCCCAGCACCCGCATGCAAGCCTGCAGAGATGTCCATCTGCTGGACAGCAGAAACTGAATTGCCTCCTGCAACTTGTGAAGTTTTTCCAGAGGAAGGAACACTCTGGCCGAGTCCAGAGTCAGACCCAGATAGTCCAGGTTCATGGACAGGACCAGAGCAGACTTCTGAAGATTCAGAATTCAACCGAACTCCCTTGCATAATACTCTCCAAGGCCAACAGAGCAGTCAAACACTCTGTTCGCAAAAGTACATCGTCCAGGTACCCCAGTATCGCGATCCCCACTGACGCAGTAATGCTAGAACCGGGCCCAATACTTTTGTGAAGACCCGAGGAGTGGAAGCGAAACCAAAGAGTAACGCCACAAATTGATAATACTCCTCGCCCACAGCAAAGCGGAGGAAGTGCTGATGGGCAATACATAGGGGGATGTGAAGGTAGGCGTCCTTGATGATGATGGAGGTGAGCAAATCCCCTTGATGTAGGGACGCCACCACCGTGCAAATGGATTCCATTCTGAACGTCTGTACCCACACAAAGCAGTTTAGCGTCTTGAGGTCCAGAATTGGACGCACTTTGCCCTCCTGCCTGGGAACCGTAAACAGGTTTGACAAGAAACCTTACAAATATTCCGACGTTGGAACTAAAACAATCACCCCTTGAAGAAACATGTCTTGAACTGACCCATAGAGATCCTTTATGCGATCTGGGGATGAGTGCAGGTTGGAAGGGAAGAACCTTTCAAGGGGATATGATTGAAACTTGATCTTGTAGCCAGAGCGAATGACTTTGTGGACCCACTTGTCCTGGATTAGGAAGGTCCACGGATCCAGAAAACAGGGAAGATGCCCCCCCACCCCCGATACGGGTGAGGGCGCTCCTGCATGCAGGGAATTTTTATCTGCAAGTCTGGCAGAACCTGCTCTATTTATCTGACCAAGACTTCTTTGACCTCCAGTGAAGGGTCGAAATGGAGAAAAAGGCCGCTTGTGAGCCAAAAAGGAAGGTCCCCATCTGCGACGGGACTCCTTACCCATGAAAGCCTGAGGAAGAAGATAACTCTTTTCCCATGTGAGACCTTTGATGAGGTCTTCCAAGGAAGCTCCAAGCAGGCGATCCCCCAGGAATGGAAGATTAGACAAAGCCTTTTTTTTAAAGGTATTTTATTATTAATACAAAAGGCACACAAACATCAACTCCAAAACATTGGCAAAAAAATGTCAGGTTACACAAGACAGTCAAACAACAGGAGATGCGTAGACAAGGAGCACATATTCATCAAAACATCAAACATAATAGACCATCCAGGAACTGAAACAACAAGAAAACCTCCCCCCCACCCAACCATCTGACCATATGAAAAACAAGATAGAATATGAGTACCAGTATAGTGACAGAACACATAGAGGCGGGGCCATAGGCTCACCCACACTCATGAGCAGGGAATTCCCGAAACCGAGCCCACCCAAACCAGCCATATTTTGTTAAATTTCTTGGGACAACCCCTAGCTAGATAAGTAAGCTTGTAAAGAGGTAGTGCATTATTAACAAGAGAGACCCAAGCCTCCACAGATGGAGGGTCAGGACTCCTCCACCTTAACGCAATCAGTTTTTTGGCGTAAAAGAACAGAATTCGTGACAGCACCTTCTGAGACTGCCGAAGGCCCTCCTCCGACAGGTTGCCAAGAAGGCACCTATCCGGAGAACAGACATTCGGAAGAGCCAGCTTCTCCTCCATGAGTCGGCAGACCCCCCTCCAGAAGACCTGGATGTTGGGGCAAGCCCACACCATATGAAAGAAATCCCCCTTAGGGGCTTGACACCTAGAACATGCGGCAGAAGGGAGCCTACCCATACGATGCAATCTATACGGAGTATAATATATTCTGTGCAAGTAATTAAGCTGTAGCACTCTATCCCCAGCAGCTAGAATTCCCTCAAACTGGGATTCCAGAAGCTCATCCCACACCTCCCCCTCCAACTGTGGCAAGTCCGAGCCCCAATGGTCCCTGAGTCTGGCCAATTTATTATCCTGATCCAATCTGAGCAAAGAGTAATATCTAGAAATAAGCTTACCATGATCATCAGCCAAGAGCTCCTTCTCCAGGCGTGTCACAGCCAAGTGTACCCCCTTAAGGCCAAATTGTGCTGCCACTGCATGTCTAAGTTGCTGGTACAGGAACCAGCAGGAAGAGGGCAAACCCAGCTCCAGCCTAAGGATCGGGAAGGACTTGAACTCATGATCCCCAAACAGTTGATGTGCATACTTCAGATCAAAGCTCGCCCACCTTCGGGGATCTGACAATTCATACAGTTCAGGGAGCCCAGGGTTATACCACAACGGAGCATTAGGAGAATTATTAAAGGAGGATCCCCCAATACGTTTATTACAAATATGCGTTATTTTATAGGAAAGCTTCAAAATCTCTGCTCCCCCCGAAGGATAAGGACCCTTCCTGTACAAAGAGTTGAGAAGGGCCTCATAAGAGCCCATAACTGCTGCCGCAGTAGTAACCGCAGAATTCGCGAGGTCCGGGAAGAACCAAGCATGCACATGGGTCAATTGGGCTGCTAAATAATACGCTTGAAGGTCAGGGACCGCCAGCCCCCCAGCAGTAGCAGGGAGCTGCAGAGTCTGGAGAGATATCCTCGCCAGCTTCCCACCCCAAATAAAGGACAGGAGGAGAGACTCGATAGCCTTAAAAAGAGACTTGGGGAGATACACCGGTGCCTGCCAGAAGAGATACAGGAAACGAGGCTGGTGGCCGACAGGTGGTGCTGTGCTGCGGACTTGAGCAGCGCGGGAGCAGAGGCTGACAAGGCGGGAGCTGAGGCTGACGTGTGTGAGGAGCGCGGGTGTGTGTTTGACCAAAGGAGCGAGTGTGTGTGTGTAAGCACCCCCCCTTTTTAAAGAGAGCGGTGCCGAGCGGTGCGAACCCCCCCCCCCTGAGAAGAGCGGCGCCGAGCGGTGCGTGACCCCCCCCTCCTGAGAAGAGCGGCGGCGAGACCCCCCCCCCCCCCAGAGGTAAGAGCGTGGTGTGCGGGCAGCGAGCGGTGAGGTAACCCCCCCCCCCTGCAAGGGCGGGCGGCAGACAGAGAGAGGACAGGGGGGGCAGAGGAGACACACAATTCCTGACCTGGCCATTGGCAGGGAGAGGAGCTGAGGGGAGACTGATAGGCAAGTGACAGAGGAGGGAGACAGGAGCCTAAGCAAGTGTCAGGCTTAAAGGAACACACACACATACAGGACTGGTGACTGAGGTTGATCACTGAGGCTCAGCGAGTAACTGGTGAGTATCCTTGCGACTGGGAGTGTCCTTGCGACTGGTGAGTATCTAGCGACTGGTGAGTATCACTGCGACTGGTGGGTGTCCTTGCGACTGGTGAGTGTCCTTGCGACTGGTGAGTGTCCTTGCGACTGGTGAAGTGCCCTTGCGACTGGTGAAGTGTCCTTGCGACTGGTGAGTTTCCTTGCGACTGGTGAGTGTCCCTGCGACTGGTGAGTGTCCCTGCGACTGGTGAGTGTCCCTGCGACTGGTGAAGTGTCCTTGCGACTGGTGAAGTGTCCTTGCGACTGGTGAGTTTCCTTGCGACTGGTGAGTGTCCTTGCGACTGGTGAGTTTCCTTGCGACTGGTGAGTGTCCCTGCGACTGGTGAGTGTCCCTGCGACTGGTGAGTTTCCTTGCGACTGGTGAGTTTCCTTGCGACTGGTGAGTGTCCCTGCGACTGGTGAGTGTCCCTGCGACTGGTGAAGTTTCCTTGCGACTGGTGAGTGTCCTTGCGACTGGTGAGTGTCCTTGCGACTGGAGAGTGTCCCTGCGACTGGTGAGTGTCCCTGCGACTGGTGAGTGTCCCTGCGACTGGTGAAGTTTCCTTGCGACTGGTGAGTATCTTTGCGACTGGTGAGTATCTTTGCGACTGGTGAGTGTCCTTGCGACTGGTGAGTGTCCTTGCGACTGGTGAGTGTCCTAGCGACCGGTAGTGTGGTGCGACTGACCGGCTGTGCGATTGTGAGGGTGGTGCGACTGAACCGGGCTGTGAGACTGTGAGTGAGTGCGACAGGAGTGTGGTGCGACTGACCGGGTGGTGCGGCTGTGAGTGTTGTGCGACTGACTGGGCTGTGAGATTGTGAGTGTTGTGCAACTGAGTGTCAAGTGAGTGAAGCGGAGTACCAGAGGGTGAGAAGGTAGAGTTAGGAAGCCAGGAAATAGCCACATAGGATAGTCTTAAATCGCTGAATCCCCATTAGATTAGATAGTAGGTACAATGCCCGGCGGGTGTGGAGATGCGACTCGGTGTACATCTTGTAATATGTATGCGTTCCTCAGACATGTGATCGAGGGCGAATACAAATGCGCAAAATGTAAGCACGTTGCTTCCCTGGAAGCTCAGGTCCTGAATCTAGGGAAGCAGCTGGCAACACTGAGACGAATGTCCATACCGGAGGAGAGCCAGGATCGTACCAGTCAGGTGCAGGCAGGGGTCTGCACAGAGGTGGGCGGAGTATCGGAGGTGCAGGCATCAGAGCAGAGTAGACATGTGACAGTTAGGAAGGGTAGAGGGCAAAAAGGCAAGGAGGCTGATCCTGGGCTGGAGCACCCCAATAGATATGCCCCGTTGTGTGATGTTGGGGAAACCAGTCAGGGACCAGCATTGCTGGAGCAGAGTGACGCCCCTAGCTGCCAGGGGAAGAACTCCTCCAGTGAGGCTGGGAGAAAGGGAAAGGAAAGACAGGTGCTGGTGGTAGGGGACTCAATTATTAGAAGGACAGACAGTGTAATCTGTGACAAAGACCGTGTGTGCCGAACAGTCTGTTGTTTGCCGGGCGCTCGGGTTCGGCACATCGCGGATCGGGTGGACAGATTATTGGGTGGGGCTGGGGAAGACCGAGCTGTCATGGTACACGTGGGTACCAATGACATAGGCAGAGGAAGACGGAGAGTCCTAAACGATTTCAGGGACTTAGGCGCTAAGTTGAGGACTAGGACCTCCAAGGTAGTATTTTCCGAAATACTACCTGTACCTCGAGCCACACCAGAGAGGCAGCGGGAGATTAGGGAAGTTAACGAGTGGCTGAGGAGCTGGTGTAGTAAGGAGGGTTTTGGGTTCCTGGAGAACTGGGCCGACTTCTCAGTCGGTCACCGGCTCTTTGGTAGGGACGGATTGCACCTAAATGGGGAGGGTGCAGCCGTACTGGGTGCGAGGATGGCCAAAAAGCTAGAGGGGCTTTTAAACTAGGGAATGGGGGGGAGGGTACAGATGTAGAATTAGCCAGTGGAAAGCAAGTTTCAGAGGGCAGAAATGGGGGCATTAGCAGTAGGGTGTACGGAGCTCCTATACCCAGGATGGGTAGGGGGAAAAATCAGGAGAGCAGCCTAAAAACATCAAATGAGGATATATGTAGCCGCTCAAAATTAAGAGGTTTGTATACCAATGCCAGAAGCCTGGCCAACAAGATGGGAGAGCTGGAGCTGCTGATGTTTGAGGAGGACTTAGATTTTGTGGGGATAACAGAGACTTGGTTTGACAGCTCTCATGACTGGATGGCGACCATTCAGGGATATTCCCTTTATCGCAGAGATAGAGAGGGTAAAAAAGGAGGAGGGGTATGTCTGTATATTAAGAACAGTGTGCAGGTAAATATGAGGGATGATATTAATAATGGAGCTAAGGACGAGGCAGAATCCCTATGGGTAGAGCTTCAAAGGGAAGGCACAGTGGGGAAGGTAATATTGGGCGTATGCTATAGGCCCCCCAACCTGAGGGAGGAGGGGGAGGCGGACCTCATTTTACAGATAGGATTGGCAGCAAGGATGGGAAATGTCATTATAATGGGGGACTTTAATTATCCTGATATAGACTGGGCAGATGGAACCGCGCATTCGGCCAAGGCTAGGCAGTTCCTAAATATCTTGCAGGACAATTTCATGGGTCAGATGGTGAATGCACCGACAAGAAACAATGCGGTACTTGACCTACTGATTACCAACAATACAGACCTGCTCACGGATATAGAAATACGGGAGAACTTAGGAAACAGTGACCATAGGTCAATAAGTTTCAGTATTAATTATAGTAATAGGAAGCAGAGGGGTAATTTAAGGACGCTGAATTTCAAAAGAGCCAATTTCCCAAAACTGCGCTCGCTGCTAGAAAATATCAAATGGGATAGAACCCTGGGAACAAAGAACACGGAGGAAAAACAGGAGTGCTTCAAGAGCATACTTAACAAGGGGATTGACCAGTGCATTCCAAAGGGAAATAAATTTAAAAGAGCAAAATTAAACCCTGGGTGGCTAAACTCCAACATAAAAATGCATATTAGTGCTAAAGGAAAGGCTTTCAAAAAATACAAGGCTGAGGGGTCATTGGCAGCATTTAAGCATTACAAAGAGTGTAATAAGAAATGTAAAGATGAAATCAGGGCGGCTAAAATAGAACACGAGAGACATATAGCGGAAGAGAGTAAAAAGAACCCCAAGAAGTTCTTTAAGTATATAAACAGTAAGAAAGCGAGGTCAGAACACATTGGCCCCATAAAAGATGACAAAGGAAATATGGCCACTGAGGACAGGGAAAAGGCGGAAGTGTTAAATAATTTCTTCTCTTCAGTCTTCACAAAAGAATCGGGGGGCTACACGAACCCTGCTTGTAAGGCCAATCTAAACAACACACCTCAGGAAGTGCCGCCATGGCTAACAAAAGACAGACTTAGAACTAAACTTGAGAAACTTAACATAAATAAATCACCGGGACTGGATGGCTTGCACCCGAGGGTTCTTAAAGAGCTCAGCCAGGTGATTGCCAGACCATTATTCTTGATCTTTAAGGATAGTTTACAGACAGGTATGGTGCCAGCAGATTGGAAAAAGGCCAATGTAGTACCAATATTTAAAAAGGGGCCGAGGTGTATCCCGGGTAACTATAGACCTGTCAGCCTAACATCTGTAGTCTGCAAGATTTTGGAGGGGATGTTAAGGGACCACATACAAGACTTTAGTAATGTAAACAATATAATTAGTAGTAATCAGCATGGATTTATGAAAAATCGTTCTTGCCAAACCAATCTATTAACCTTCTACGATGAAGTGAGCTGCCATCTAGATAAAGGTAAGCCAGTGGATGTGGTGTATCTGGACTTTGCAAAGGCCTTTGACACCGTTCCCCACAAACGCTTACTGTACAAACTAAGGAAGGTAGGTATGGACCATAAGGTGAGTACCTGGATAGAGAACTGGCTCCAGAGGAGAGTCCAGAGGGTGGTGATTAATGGGGAGTACTCGGATTGGGCGGGGGTGGAAAGTGGGGTCCCCCAGGGTTCTGTCCTGGGGCCAATCCTGTTTAATTTATTCATAAATGATCTAGAGGAGGGGATATCTAGTACAATCTCAGTATTTGCGGACGATACTAAACTAAGCATGCCAATATCTTCTATACAGGATGTGGAAACCTTACAAGCGGACCTAAACAAAATAACGGGGTGGGCAACTACATGGCAGATGAGGTTTAATGTTGATAAATGTAAAGTAATGTACTTGGGGGCCAGGAACCAGAAAGCAAGCTACTCACTAGGGGGGGAACCTCTGGGGGAGTCTAGGATGGAAAAAGACTTGGGGGTACTGGTAGACAACAGGCTTGGCAGTGGCATGCAATGCCAAGCAGCTGCAAGCAAAGCCAACAGAATATTGGGATGTATAAAAAAGGGGATTCACTCCAGAAATAAAGAGATTATTCTCCCGCTCTACAAGACTCTGGTCCGGCCACATCTGGAGTATGCTGTCCAGTTCTGGGCACCGGTCCTCAGGAAGGATGTGCTGGAATTGGAAAGAGTCAAGAGAAGGGCAACAAAAATAATTAGGGGAATGGAGGACATCAGCTATGAGGAAAGACTACAAGCACTGAACCTATTCTCTCTAGAGAAGAGACGATTGAGGGGGGATATGATATCAATGTACAAATACTGTACTGGCGACCCTAGCATAAGGAACAAACTATTCAGAGTAAGGAAATACAACAAGACACGTGGCCACTCACTAAAACTAGAGGAAAGGCGGTTTAACCTTAAAATGCGTAAGGGGTTCTTCACTGTAAGGGCGGTAAGGATGTGGAATTCTCTTCCACAAGCAGTTGTATCAGCAGGGAGCATTGATAGTTTCAAAAAACTATTAGATGGGCACCTTAAAGACCACAACATACAGGGGTATACAATGTACGGTTAAAAGCAAACACACACACACATCATAGGTTGAACTGGATGGACTGATGTCTTTTTTCAACCTCACTAACTATGTAACTATGTAACTATGAGGTAGGTATACCATTTTAAAAATATTGATCCTCCCCATCAAGTTCAAGGGCAACCTGATCCAGGTGGACAGCGTCAACTTAAGTCTCTGAATCAGCGGAGTAATATTATTCTCAACATAAGATCGGACCGGCTGTTGAACCGTCACCCCCAGATATTTAAATGTGGAAACCACCTTGAGCGGATGTGGGGTGCTCAACGTGGGAACCAAGGCAGGGTCAAAAGGGAAGATCACCGACTTAGTCCAATAGACCCGAAACCCAGAGTATCGGCCAAAGTCGTCGATCACCCTCAACGCAACTGTCAAGGACTCGGCAGAATCCGCCAAGTAAAGAAGCATATCATCAGCATAAAGTGAAGTTTTTTCGACCAGATCTCCTACCCTACAACCCTTTATCCGCTCGTCCCCCCTCAGTAGGGCCGCCAGGGGTTCTATGGCCATGGCAAACAACAGGGGCGACAGAGGGCACCCCTGCCGGGTACCACGACTCACAGAGAATGGTTCAGTGACAATATTATTAACACGAATCCTAGCCACCGTGGAGTTATAAAGTAGTCTAACCCATCCAAGAAACTTAGGTCCAAAACCCAGCCGAGCGAGAACCGCAAACAGGTAAGGCTATTCCACCGAATCAAACGCCTTATGAGTATCCAAGGACACCACCACCCTGGCGTCCGAGGTCTCCGAAGGCAGCTGAAGATTCATGAAAAGTCTGCGCAGGTTTATCGCCGTAGAGCATCCAGGAATAAAGCCGGTTTGGTCCGGGTGGATAAGTTTAGAAATAAGTGTTCACTCTACGGGACAAGACCTTAGCCAAGATCTTAACATCCACATTAATCAAAGAACTAGGATGGTAAGATTCACAGTGTGTGGGATCCTTGCCCGGCTTGGGGATCAGGACTATGAGGGCCTCCCAAAGAGAAGGAGGTAGCTCCCCACTGTCAAAAGCCTCCTTATACATAGCCAACAGGCGCGGGGTGAGGAGTTCCGAATAAGCGCGATACCACTCAATCGGAAAACCATCCAGGCCCGGCGTCTTATTGGCAGCAAAAGAAGCCACAGCAGCCCCTATCTCCTCAGCAGAGACAGGCACGTCCAAGGCCAGCCTATCCTCCTCCCCCAGTTCGGGTAACGGGATTTGTTGCAAATAATCAGCCAGCTCCGTAGTGGTATAAGAAACCTGAGAGGTGTATAGGGACGTAAAGAAGGAGACAAAAGCCGCCTTAATATCCTCCCTAGAAGTGCACAATCGAGAGTTCTCATCATAAACAGCCGAAATGGTGTAACAGGGTGTTCGGAACGAGAAAGATAAGCTAAGATTTTACTATTTTTATCCCCATACTCAAATATACGTTGTTTTTGATAAAGTAATTTTTTCTGTGTTTTTTCAAGGAGTACCAAGTCTAATTGTCGTGCACTGTCGCGCCACAAAGAATAGTTGGAGGAGGAAGGGTTCCTAACATACTCCAGTTCTGCCGCAGTCACTTCTGACTGTAAAGACTCAACCCTCCAGGCCCTATCCTCCCTCAACTGGTGAATAACCCCTGCAACCGTACCCCTCATGGAAGCCTTGAAGGCGTCCCAGACAATAGCCCCAGAAGCCGTCTCCAGGTTAACCTGCCAGAAGTGGGCAACCTCCTTGGCCGTGGCATTGAAAAAGATTTCTTCAGTCAGCCACATGGGGCTGAGCTGCCATGTTTTAAGGCCCCGTGATGCAGAAAGGCCAAACCGTATTAGCATGGGAGAATGATCCGAAATAGCCCTGGGCAAATATGAGACAGCCAACAGCCTGGGAAGCTAATCCGGAGACACCAAACACATATCAATTCTAGACAGAGTTCTATGAGTAGCAGAGTAGCAGGAATATTCCCTACTATCCAGATTCTTCCATCGCCAGCAGTCCACCAGGGTATATCTGGCCAGAGAGGCCGCCAATGAGGAAGAAGGTCCATTTTCGCCAGGGCACCTATCCAAACCAGGGGATAACACAGAATTGAGGTCCCCGGCAAGTAACACCGGTCCCTCCGCCACCTGGAGAAGCTGGGACATCAAAGTGTCCCAGAAAACCAGGGTAAACGGAGGAGGTATGTATAGAGACACAAAGGTATATACCACATTACCAATGAGTAGGAGCAAGATTACATATCTACCATATACATCAGTAATCACTTGTTTAACCAAACAGCCTAAAGAGCAGGCGACCAAAATGGAGACACCTCTAGCATGGCTAGAAAATGTGGCATGAAAAGTATACGTAACAAAGGCCCGTTAAAGAGCCAGAGTCTTGGATCCAGTCAGGTGAGTCTCTTGTAAGAAAATAATATGCGGTTTGTATTTCTGAATATAGTTGAACACTAACGCCCTCTTAACTCGATCATTTAAGCCCCTGAAATTCCAAGACAGGAGCGTCAGCACCTCCTCAGCCATCAGAGCAGAAGAGACGACGACAACCCCCGCCAGGGAAGGCAGCGCCCCTAGCGGGCACCAGGGCAAGAGCGGAAAGTAGAGGCCACACTGTACTCAAAGAAATAAAAAAGCAGAATTGAAAAGTATGAAAATACATAGGTCGGATAACAGTCCCCAAAAAAATGGAAAAAAAAACCCAACCCCCCACCCTGTTCGCAACCCCAACTGCCACGAACCTGCGCCCCAAACCAAACCAGATGTAGAACTGCAGGGAAAGTACGCAAAGTTGCATTATTCATGTGGACCTCCAGGGCCACAACAGATTCCACGGATGTGTAGCATCCAAGCTGTAGGAGTACATAAGCCTCAAATGAAGGAGTTCTCCAGGCCCACCGTCAAAAAGGAAAATGGCAACGACCAAAAATAACAGGATAGCAGGGAGAATCTTGGACGATGGAACACTCAGGCGAGCAATTCATACCAGAAGGAGAGGAAACAAGGCACTGCAGGAACATCACATCAGCCATCAGGAAATCAAGCTCTGGTCAGCATCAGCAGGATCCAGAAAGAAATGCACCTTACTTTTATGTACCACTCTAAGTTTTGCAGGATAGAGCATGCTGTAAGAGAGATGACGGACCCTAAGCCTTTTCTTCACACTCAGAAAAGCAGCCCTCTGTTTTTGCGTAGAGGCAGAAAAGTCAGGGAATATGGTGATGATGTTATTATTAAAGCTGAGGTCAGGTAGCTCTCTGGCCCTCCACAGGGCTGCATCTCTATCTTTAAAGTGTAAAATACGCGCAAGCAGCGGTCTGGGCCTAGCTCCAGGCACCGGGGCCCTGGAAGGGACCCGGTGCGCCCTCTCAATAGCGAAAAGCGGGGAGAAAGTCTCTGGGCCCAGGGACCTGCGCATCCAGTCCATTAGGAAGTCCCCTGCCTGTCCCCCTTCAGCACCCTCAGGGAACCCCAAAAAGTGGAGATTGTTGTGGCGCAGGCGGTCCTCCATATCACCCAGCTTTGCAGCCTGCGCCCTCTGTTCAGCCTGAACGTCCCGGATGGCGGCGGGAAGAGGGAAGACATCATCCTCCACAGTGCTGATCCACTGCTCTGCCGTTGTGACCCGCTGCCTAATCTTGCTGACATCTTCCTTAAGGAGGGAGAAATCCACTCGCTCAGTCGGCTTGCTTCCAACCCCTCCGGGAAGGCTATGCGAGGGCTGCAGTGCCGG
This sequence comes from Pelophylax lessonae, assembly GCF_965119305.1. Taxonomy (NCBI): domain Eukaryota; kingdom Metazoa; phylum Chordata; class Amphibia; order Anura; family Ranidae; genus Pelophylax; species Pelophylax lessonae. Next base: position 546,966,539 of record NC_138771.1, on the reverse strand, counting down.
CCAATCCCCCCCCATCATCCGGCCACGGCAGGAGCGGGCTGTTAGAGGCCTCCAGGCCTGGAGACTGCGGGCGGCCGCCATCTTGGGCCTGCTCAGGGGAACCCGAGCCGCGGCCTGCTGGGGACAGGGGGACATCTCTCCCGTACTTTACCATGTCCGTGCGAGTCCGGGGGATTCCTGGAGTAAAGGTGAGGCAAATCAGGGTAAGTAGAACAGTGGATGGTGCAGGATTATGTAGCGGATGATACAGCGGTGGAGCTGCCTAAGAACGCTCCTCGCATCCCGGAAGTTGGCCACGCCCCTAGACAAAGCCTTCTTAGAAGCCTGGTCTGCAGACCAGCATTTCAGCCAGATAATGTGCCGCAGGACCACTGCTGAGACAGGGAACCCACAAAAAAGAAGTGTAAAACACTGCAAAAGGGACACCCCACCGCGCTGTGGCACTACAAGGCCCAGCACAGAGCACTACCTCTGCAATAGCAGGAAGAGAGAGAGAAAGCCCCACAACGGCACTCACCACACCGGGCAGGTACTCACAGCCCGAACTATCTGCACACCACACAGCGATCAGGAAGCGTAACATTGCTGTATCATTACTAAAGGCCAACCACTAAATCACCACTCATCTGACTCCAAAAACATGGCCGCCACTATTTGCAATGGGAAACCATAGGAAAATGGCCACCGATCTGTAGCACATGAGGCTACAAGAAAATGGCAGCCCCGCGCGGCGTCACATGGCTCCTGGGGACCCCGGAGCACAAAAAAAAAAACAACCCCAACAGGAAGTGAGCCCTGGTAGACGTGAAATGCAATTCAAAAAGAAGGAAAGAATTGCCAGGGCCAGAGATCCCTGTAAGGTACTAGGTCCTTACTGCCCTATAGGCATGCTCAAGCTTTTTTCTCTACCTAGAGCCCTACTCCTGAGCTGTTTCCGTCAATGAACGAAAGAGAAATATTGTTTTTTTTTTGTTTCAAAATTGTCTGTCTTTTTTTGTTCATGGTGCAAATAATAAAAAACCCAGGGGTGATAAATTATCACCAAAAGAAAGCTATATTTGTGTGGAAACAAAGGAAATACATTTTTATTTGGGTACAGCGTTGCATGACCGCACAACTGTCATTAAAGTAACGCAATGCCGTATTACATAAAATAGTCTGGTCATGAAGGGGGTAAATCTTCCAGAGGTCAAGTGGTTAAGAAATGTGATCCATGATCCACATGTGTAGCATGAAAAGGCAAATGGCACCACCATTCATAACGTCGTTCACGAGATCCATCTCCAGGCTAAAGCTTGAAGGGTAGAAAATGTTGAAACAAAGCTTTGTTACATTTTTGCCTCCACCCCTGAGCTGAAGTAGCCAATCCATCTCCCAGCCCCATAGATTTCCATTGGATTTTATACCGGGCGAAGAAGCTTGCTTGAAGGATATAAGCATTGAGGTGGCTTTTGGTGGTTGGTGCAAACTTGGTAAGTATAGAGCTTTGGTAAAGGTAATAAACCTCATGAGAAGATATTGGCCAGACAGGCATTCTCCGATACAAATCAAATAAAGTCACTGTAGCTTTTTGGTAATTTCCACTATAGTGATCTATATATAGTACAAATGTGCTTGTTTATAATGTCTGGGACCAAGTCTAAAATGTTTGCTTTTGTCAAATAAAGAAGGAATTTATGTGCCAATGGATGGTAAAAGATTGCATAATATCACGACTATTGAGTTATAACTTCATTAATCAATAACTTTTTGCTGCATTGCTAGATAGGATTTATTCATTAATAGCCCCCAATAGTGCAGAGTTCATTGCCAACCTCTGCCATTAGTAAATAAGTAGATTCAGCAGTTTGAGAATAGTCATCACAAGTTTAAAATACCTCAAAAAACTGAAATCTCTGCATAAGTTGGTAGCCTGTATTCACATAAATATAATAACTTCCATTGTTTAATGTGAAGAGGTACACTTCAGCAAAGATCTTTGAAATGTCTCTGAATTTTTGAAATGTTGACATGTGCCCCACATTTCCCATGGTTAATGAAGTACATCCAAACTTATTTAAATTAAAACTGTAATATCCTGATAGCAAGTAAAGCAACAAAAATGCTTTTTCAGCAGGTGCCACCTGCTACTTTCACACCCACAGAAATGCAATCTATCACCAGACCCAAGTACTGTCACCTGAGCAATGCCTAACCTTTTGCAAATGTCAACATTTAGAAAGTCTGTATTGATAGAGGCCTAATCATATCCACTACATGACAGGCCTGGTGATAGGTTGGGTGGAAAGTTAAGGGAGGCTGCGTCCTATACCCATAAATTCAGGATTCTTGGGGGCCTTCAGCAGTGCGGTGTAAGCAGGACTGGCCACTTTATGCTTGCACCTGCTCCAACCTTAAGCCCCGTACACACGATCAGATTATCGAACGATCTGTCGTCCGTTTTTTGTGGCATGCCAGTCTGATGTAGAAAGTGAAGAGGTTATTTTCATACGAATTTTCCCATACAACAGAATTCTACTTCAGAAGTGATGTCATGTGTTGGATTGCTTTGTATGTGTTCTTTCGTCTCTGAGCATGCCTAGTCTTGCTCTTAAGATTTTTTTCTGTTGAAATCTGTACTAATGAGACGAAAATCGGACGTTGTATTACAGACAACAAAAATTTTATAGCCTGCACATCAGGATTTTGTCAGCCGAAAAGTCGGACTTGGCTGTCGAAAGCACCATACTAACAATCCGAAAATCGGCAGATCGGTCGTCGGACGAATTTTCCCTACAGATAATCGTGTGTACGGGCCTTTACTTTCTCTGAAGATATTAGGGTTTCCCTTTAAAAGAGCAACCTGCTAAGGTTTTGTCAGGGTTATTGGGTAGAATAAATAAAAGAAAAATTTAATTTTGGCATAGTCCTATATAGATATTCTGTTTTTATATAGAAATTTTGAGCAGTGACATCCATTTTGTTAAAGGTTGTTAAAAGTTCAAATCTCCTTCTAAGAAAATGTCTATTCAGGAGATTCTTAAAAAAAAAGTTTCAACAGACTTGCTGTGTTGACCTAAGGTAATAAATAAATAGTCTGTTTAACTTTCTTTAGATAAAGTCTAGCTGACGCTATACCAAGGTAATCTTGTTTGTGTGGTCATCATAAAACACTGGTCAAGTATTCTGTGTTTAAACCCATTTAAAAATAAGATTTCCACATACATTATAATCCTATATGTAACAGAATATTAACAATGAAATATATATATAAATAACATACATAGATATGTAGAAAACCGTTATATATTATAATTGTTTCATTCTTGCTAAATCCTAGCTTTAACTGATATTGATGACTCATGATCTCATGTTTAGTAAGGCTTTAGTAAATAAGCTCTTGTAAGTGGTAAAGTATCATAAAACTTTTTCTGACCTTGCCAGGAGTCTAGTCTAGAAGGTCTGGATTTGTAGGCTCTTTGTCAATATAAGGTCAAAGTTTACTTGTAGGTAAATAATGCTGTTATACTGAATTAAAGAGCAACACAATACTGCCATCTTTGCTGACTGCTACTAATTGAATTCTTAGGTTTAAAAGTCATTTTCAATATATATATATTAGATATATTAATAATACTAAAAATGGTGTTACCAGATTTAATCTTTACCTAGATACATGATGGAGATTAGATGGACATGTATATTAGATGAGAGTATGGATAAATTATTATGTTGTTTTTATGATAGTCTTAAATGGAGAAATCATCATTTAATTTTAATATACTGGTCAACCAAGAGGTGTCACCCAATGACCTCACCAGTTAATGAATAAGATGTCCCAACCAATGGGGATAATGTTACTCCCTCTGGGTTTAACTTATGGTAATTTTAATAGTCCTTTGTTCAATACCATGTAAAAAGGGAAACCCAGATGTGAGGGATACACATTACATTACACAACATACATTACACATACAACACACAAACGCTACTACAGCCATGCACATACTCATCTACACAGACTCCATCTTGATCCATCATGTATCTGAAACTTAGAGGGACGCCAAACGAAACTCCTCCCTACCTGGCCACCATCTTGGGAAGGCAGCCATCTTAAGGACTCTGGTAACAACCATTCTAAGCTAGCAGCCATTTTAAATATGGTAAATATACCTTGCTAATTATCTTATTATTATTTACAATCATTTATTTTCTTCCTTACATGTTTTACATTTCATGCTAAACTTAACGAGATTACAGTCCCAGCCGTATTAACCATATGTAGATTTTTCTCTAAGAGCTGATTTTTGCTTTTTATACATTTTTATTAATATCAGATTTAGCGCATTATTAGCGTATTAGTCTACCGTTTTGCTTAGCCTATTCTCGCTCCATCTGCAGTAGAGTGACGGTCGGCTGCGCAATTCGCAGACAATTGTGGTCTGATTATATAGCACACTTAAATATGGTTTATACTGTACCTGGAGAAAACGTAATCTTGCTTTATTTTTACTTTCATTATTGAGCTACAAATCACACTGCATTTATTGTTTGAAGTTTGTATTTTATGTAAAGTTATCTTTTTGTGTCATCTCAAGTCTGATCATTTATTGTGAATACATGTCTTGTGAATAAATATTCTTATATATTCCATACTGTAGACTGTTTTCACTAAGATTGGTATATGCTTTTAAAAAGAAATTAATCGATAAAAAGAATTCGCTACATATTGATTTGTGGAAATAAGTTGAGATTCTCCTACCTCACAGATCTTTGCTTATTGACATAAATAGACACTGTTATATTCAGAGCAGTATAAATATTCTGACAGTTTTATCAGCAGTACCCCATTTGAATTCACGTCTTATTTATTTTTTGTTTTCGGTTTAGGAAAAATTTTCCATACTTTTTAAGAGATTTTTTTTTCATAACCCGACAACTGTTTTGTTTTATATGAAAATAAAGAAATAAATACTGTACTGTTGCTTTGTATTTATGAGATTAAAAAAAAAAATATATATATATATATATATATATATATATATATATATATATATATATAGTAACCCTGCCCCCTGCTCCTGTGTCACAGAACTTGATTGACAGCAGCAGCCAATGGCAACCCGGTACTTATGGGAAGATATTAACCACTTAAGCCCTGGAAGATTTTACCCCCTTCCTGACCAGGGCCTATTTTCCGATTCGGCACTGCGTGACTTTAACGGACAATTGCGCGGTCGTGCAACGCTGTACCTAAACTAATTTGACATCCTTTTTTTCCCACAAACAGAGCTTTCTTTTGGTGGTATTTGATCACCTGTGCGATTTTTTGATCATGCGCTTTAAACAAAAAAAGAGCGACAAATTTGCAAAAATAACAATATTTTTCAATTTTTTTTATATGAAATTCCCAAAAAAAAATGTAAAAAATTTAAATTTTTGAACATTTTAGGCCAATTTGTTTATTGCTACATATGTTTGGTAAAAAAAATTGCAAAAAGCGTATTTTGATTGGTTTGCGCAAAAGTTATTGCGTTTACTAACTAAGGGAAAGATTTTTGTCATTTTTGTTGTTTTTTTTTTTAACGAATAATGGCGGCGATCTGCGTTTTTTTTTTGCAGGACTGCGACATTGCGGCGGACAGATCGGACCCTTGACTGACATTTTTTACACTTTTGGGGTTACCAGTGACATTACTACAGTAATCAGTGCTAAAAATATGCACTGTTACTGTAAAAATGACACTGGCAGGGAAGGGGTTAACTTTATTTGAGAAGGGGGGGTTAAGTGTGTCCCTAGGGGCGTGCTTCTAACTGTGATTGGATGTGGCTTGTGGTGTAAGAACAGAGATATACGATTCTGCATAGCAGGACCGTATGATCTCTATTCTTACACAAGGGAAAATGACAGGCGGCTTTGTTTACATTAGCCACCTGCCTTTCTCACGATGTAACAGACAATCGCAGGGGGGGTCCGTGAACGAGCGGTGGCGGGAGCGCGCCTCCAGTGGCACGCGCTCGCCCCCTAGAGCCTCACAGGCGAGCGACGTAGTACTACGGCGCTTTGCCTGTGAGGGGCTGACTGCCGACGTAAATATACTGTGGGAGGTTGGCAAGTGGTTAATAGTATAAAACTGTGTGTAAGGGAGGGCCATGATACTGTCATAAACCCAGTGACATCCCATGGCCACGCCCCAGATGCTTAATTGGTCAGATGGCCTCTGTCAACACCCCCCTGATCCCAGAGAAAAGGGAGATGCCAGGACAATTTTACAGTTCTCATCTATCATCTTCTCGTTTTTTTTTAACCTCATCTATCATCAACCAAGAAACATCTGTCAAGTTTTGAGAGCCAATAACATCTTGCTCATTGACTGAAATCTGCTAAAACCAAGGACACGCAAGCATTGGTGTGCACAGACTATTGCATGAGGGTGTGCACCCCTAAGGTCAAACACACATGGGTGTCTGTGTGTGTTTATATATATATGTGTGTGTGTGTGTGTACAGTATGTATATGTATGTATATATACACAGAGAGACACACACTTTAAATGTAAACAAACATTTTAAAATGTATTAAACATGGACGGTGACAGTAGGTAAGTGGATGGTGTCAGTTGGGCAGTGTCAGTATTTTATTTTTATGATTTTTTTTTACAATATTTTTTAATTACATTTCTGTTAGAGCCCCATTAGGGGGGCTTTGGTGAAATATCAGGGGTCTAAACAAACCCCTGATGTCTCACTCTTGTGACAGAGAAAGAGGCTGAGGACAGATTCCCCAGCCTTTTTCTCTGCAGCGTCAGCTACACTGGACAGTGAATGAATGGGAAATTCTCTGTACTGAGTGGCTTCCTGTTCATTCACAAACTGAAGCCTACTAAACAGCTTACTAGGCTTCATGTATGAATGAACACAGTGAGTGATCTGTGCCAATCACTCTCTGTGCTCATTCAGAAAAGGAAGTGGGCGGTAAATGACACATGCCTGGGCAGCAGGGGGTATCTTAACCACACGGGGGAAATTAAGGTGGGCCCGGGCACACCCCCTGCGCACGCCTATGATTGCAAGTATTCTTCCTTTTCTGTCTCAATAGTTTTTATTCGGGTTTAACAAGTGTTCTGCCCATGCAGGGGCTGTCATTGAGGTTGAAATGGGTATTAGTTTACAAGGGCAAAAATAAGGTGACACATAAACAGAAAAAATGATAGCTAACACAACGGTAGTAAAAATAGGTGTTAATGATACCATCAGGACCAATGGGTCCCAGAGAGGTTCCCCACAACTACAGGGCACCCCCAAGGCCTATCAACACCCAAAAGGTGGTGCAATGTACAGCCTAAACTGAACTGAAAAGGATAGAGGAGCAGAGAAAGTTAGACAGAAAGGTAAATCTAAACGGAGGGAGGTCGCTCACCTACCAAGTAGGGAGCTAGAGAAGGGATGGGGAAGTCTAGAAAAGAAAAGGAGGCCAGAAGGATAGAGACCAAGTGATTGGGAAAAGAGAAGTGTTCGGAAACATCCGGACTGTATCACAGGGGGCCCAAGTTAGTTGGGGGAAGGGTAGGAAAGGCATATGACAGTCATAGTTCCCAAATTTTGAGGAACTTGGCATAAGTGTCGTTGGTGATGCTCGACGTCTGTTAATTAAGCATCAACGTGGTCATGCGATCTTTCACCCCCTGATAGTTTTTCCCAGGCTTGGGCAATCATTATTTTGGCTTACAGAAATAGGTAGGAGGCAAGTTTCCGTTGATATATGAACAGGCCTGAAATTGGACAGTGTAATAAAGCAAACTTGGCATCTTTTGGTATTGGCAGGTGAAACAATGTGAATAGGAGGCCAAATACCCTGGACCTGAAGCCAATTAGTCTAGGAAACTTCCACCATATATATGTATAACGTCACCCAATGGCCACAAGCCCGGAAACAGTGGTCACTGTAGGATGGATTGGCATGAGCAGTGGGAGCAGGGACCCCCAATTCCAACGTAGGAACACCTTATATGCCTCCTCCAAGGTGGCTGTATTAAACGAGCATTTGGCCACAGAAGACCAGGCCCTCCGTCAGTCCACCAAGTCTATCTCAGTCGCCATTTCTCGTTTCTGCTGAGCTACATAAGTGAGAGAAGTAGGAGATGAATGATTATTCAGAGAAGCATAGAGAGCGGACATGAGGCCTGGGGATCCCAGGGAGTGCGGGCAGATGTGTTTGAACGCCGTTTTCTGGAATGGGAACGTAACAGTCCTGCACAGCGGGGGTATTCTTTCTTTTTAACCTTTTTTTTTTTTCTGCTGCTTTATTGTCCCTTTATTTCTTTGTTAGGCTGGCCATACACTATACAATTTTCTTGTTCAACTTTCCTTTAGATTTACCAAAACCATGTAATATAGGGTCAAACCTAAACACTTTCAATTTGTATGCAGTCAGGCAGGCCCTTGCACTACATAGTTTAAGGTAAATCTAAAGGAAATTGAATAAGAAAAGTGTATAGTGTATGGCCAGCCTAAGTCTTTGCTAGTTTGTGAACCAATCAGGAAAGGGAGGGGCCAAACCGCAGCTCTGTGTGTGAATGGACCTGCTAAAACTAGGTACCCGCTCCACAAAAAAAAAAAAGAACATCCAAAAGTGGGAGGGAGGGGGGGGGGGCGGAGGTGTTAAAGTGGATTTTCCCTTTTAGGGTGAATTCATCTTTAAAGGATCTGCTACTGGTGGCTTGTTACCAGATACCAGAACATACCTTCAGAGGTCTAGTGGCATCCATGCCTCGTGGGTCAGGACTGTTTTGGCACAGAAGGCTCTACTACATCATAAAATGATGTCTGATATATGTACAACATGTACTGTAGATCTGTACAAAGCTTTATTTCAGATCCTCCCCTGCATTTGTTACATGTGAGTAAAAGGGGTGGGGAGGGATCTCACCTTCCACAATCACATAATCAGTCTGAGGTTTTAACCACTTGCCGTCCGCCGCAAGTACATATACTGCGGCGGTCAGCCCCTCACAGGCAAAGTGACATACCGGTACGTCACTAGCCTGTGAGGCTCTGGGGAGCGAGCGCGCGCCTCCGGAGGCGCGCTCCTGCGCGGTCACGGACCCCCCCTGTGTGTGTGAGCGCCGGACCCGATGTTTGCCGCTCACTCACGATCGTCCGTGACAGTATGAGAAAGGCAGGCGGCTGATGTAAACAAGCCGCCTGTCATTCTCCCCTGTGTAGGAACAGTGATCATACGCTTCTACTATGTAGGACCGTTGATCATTGTTTCTACACCTCAAGCCACAGCCAATCACTGTTAGAATCACGCCCCTAGGGACACACACAGCCCCTCCCTAAAAGTTAACCCCTTCCCTGCCAGTGTAATTTTACAGTAACAGTGCATATGTATAGCACTGATTACTGTAGTAATGTCACTGGTGACCCCAAAAGTGTCAAAAATGTCAGACAAGGGTCCGATCTGTCTGCCCCAATGTCGCAGTACCGCAAAAAAAATTGCAGATCGCCGCCATTACGCGTTAAAAAAAAACAACAAAAATGACAAAAATCTTTCCCTTTGTTAGTAAACGCGATAACTTTTGCGCAAACCAATCAAAATACGCTTTTTGCGATTTTTTTTTTACCAAACATATGTAGCATAAAACAAATTGTCCGAAAATGTTAAAAAATTTTGATTTTTACATTTTTATTTTGGGAATTTCACATAAGAAAATGTGAAAAATATTGTTATTTTTGCAAAATTGACACTCTTTTTTTGTTTATAGCGCATGATCAAAAAATCGCACAGGTGATCAAATACCACCAAAAGAAAGCTCTGTTTGTGGGAAAAAAAGGACGTCAAATTAGTTTAGGTACAGCGTCGCACAACCGCGCAATTGTCCGTTAAATTCACGCAGTGCCAAATCGCAAAATACCCCCTGGTCAGGAAGGGGGTAAAATCTTCCGGGGCTTAAGTGGTTAATAAGAGACATTTCATGACTCCCACATACACCATTCCACCTGAACATCCCGCAGACATTCCTGGTGCCACACCTGGCTGGGGATGCTGGGAATGTGACTTCAAGTTCTAAGCAGACACCTGGGAAGATGGTGACTCAACTCAGCTGGGGGATGGGAGATCCTTTGCACACAGTACCGCTGCCATGGTTCCAAGGGAGCAAAATTGTCATTTTTGGAAAAATTAGACAAGCACATAGATATAGATTGAATGGCAAGGCATTTTTTGAGGAAATTTGTCATTTTTTAACCTCATTTTGAAAATGTCAGATGGCTGGCACCAACTTAAAAGACACGGATCTGTCCCCGGCATGTGGATATATATTTGATGTACTAAAACCAATGGATCAACATGACAGCCAGGGAACTAAGATATTCACATAAAGAGTCTTGGGAATAGGAAAATCAGCTCCCATACTTCCTCACTGCAAGTTCCCTTTATTATATTACACGTCATTGTTAGACAATAAAAGAAGCCTCCTGATTGGTTGCCATGGATACCTTGTCACTGTATATGTATGGCACAGAGAAGGGCAACAACTCACGGGTATGGATTTTTCACGGAACACCCAGCACCAGTCCGTCCTCTAAGCAGGTGGCTGATGACCAGTCTGCCCGTCACGTGGCCGGGTCACGTTATCCGCTCCATCACAGTTGCCCTTGAACACCGAGCTTCAATACTGGAAGTTGGTTCCCTGACAGACACGACAGTTCACCAATCGGCGCCCCCGCTGCCGCCCGCTTGCCCAATCGCTATACGCGGGTGGGCGTGGCTCGGGCCTCGCTGTGGAAGGCGTGCTGTAAGCTAGCTACTGCGGCTCCGGGATGTGGCAGCGGGTGGTACGCGGTGTGTCGGCGGGTCTGGCCGGGTGGCTTCGCTCCTGCCGTCCTCCGGTGTGCCACTATGGGAGCGGCCAGCAGAGGGAGAGCAGGAGCCTCCTCCGGGGTGTCCGCTACAGGAACAGGCCGGGGAGGACAGGGAGGCTGCTGGCCGCACTCACTGGGGCCTTCCTGTGGGAAGAAGAGCGAGTGAAAGAGGAGGAGATCCTGAGGTGAGCCCTGGAGGACTGCAACTCCCAGCATGGCCTGTGTATAGACTGGAAGGCAGTGAGCACAATGCATTATTTATGCTCTATCAGAGCCCATCCTCCATGCAGCCTGCACAGCCCTATCAGAGTCCATCCTCCATGCAGCCTGCACAGCCCTATCAGAGTCCATCCTCCATGCAGCCTGCACAGCCCTATCAGAGCCCATCCTCCATGCAGCCTGCACAGCCCTATCAGAGCCCATCCTCCATGCAGCCTGCACAGCCCTATCAGAGCCCATCCTCCATGCAGCCTGCACAGCCCTATCAGAGCCCATCCTCCATGCAGCCTGCACAGTCCTATCAGAGTCCATCCTCCATGCAGCCTGCACAGCCCTATCAGAGCCCATCCTCCATGCAGCCTGCACAGCCCTATCAGAGCCCATCCTCCATGCAGCCTGCACAGCCCTATCAGAGCCCATCCTCCATGCAGCCTGCACAGCCCTATCAGAGCCCATCCTCCATGCAGCCTGCACAGCCCTATCAGAGCCCATCCTCCATGCAGCCTGCACAGCCCTACCAGAACCCATCCTCCATGCAGCCTGCACAGCCCTATCAGAGCCCATCCTCCATGCAGCCTGCACAGCCCTATCAGAGCCCATCCTCCATGCAGCCTGCACAGCCCTATCAGAGCCCATCCTCCATGCAGCCTGCACAGCCCTATCAGAGCCCATCCTCCATGCAGCCTGCACAGCCCTACCAGAGCCCATCCTCCATGCAGCCTGCACAGCCCTACCAGAGCCCATCCTCCATGCAGCCTGCACAGCCCTATCAGAGCCCATCCTCCATGCAGCCTGCACAGCCCTATTAGAGCCCATCCTCCATGCAGCCTGCACAGCCCTATTAGAGCCCATCCTCCATGCAGCCTGCACAGCCCTACCAGAGCCCATCCTCCATGCAGCCTGCACAGCCCTATTAGAGTCCTACCTCCATGCCAGGGGTCTCCAAACTAAAAGCCAATGTACCATCCTTCAAATTCCAGGGAGGCCGGACTGTGACCATCAAGAGTAGAAAATGACCCGGAATCAGTGGGAGTAAGCCATGCCCCATTTTTGGTGTCAGTAAAAGAAATTGTGCTTTGTCATTGTGAGGAATTATGCCCCATCATTGGTTGGTGTTATTAGCCCCATTGTTGGGGAGGAATTGGGCCCTTTTTGGTGTAGTGGAGGGGGATTGTGCGCCATTGCTGGTGTCAGTGGAAGAAAGAGTACCCCAAGGGTTGGTAAAATGTAAACAAAGGGCCAAAGTTTGGAGACCACTGCTCTATGCAGCCTGCATGCCCCTGTCGGGGTCCGTCCTCGGTGGAGCCAGTTGGCCCCTGTCGGGGTCCGTCCTCGGTGGAGCCAGTTGGCCCTTGTCGGGGTCCGTCCTCCGCAGAGCCAGTTGGCCCCTGTCGGGGTCCGTCCTCCGCAGAGCCAGTTGGCCCCTGTCGGGGTCCGTCCTCCGCAGAGCCAGTTGGCCCCTGTCGGGGTCCGTCCTCCGCAGAGCCAGTTGGCCCCTGTCGGGGTCCGTCCTCCGTGCAGCCTGTGCGCCCCTATTAGCGTTCAGGCATCAACCCTTCAAGCAAATGTATAAAGAAGAACTAAACGCAAAACTTTGTCTTTACATTGTGGATAGAATAATGGCCCTTCCATGCCCATTCACAGGAACTCGCTTCCCTGACTAGAAACACCCGGCTGCCTTTACTTGTTAATGGCGAACCAATATATATGCATTCTAGTGTAAGCCGGCTCTAAGGAAGGGTTTTATCCCCCCATCAGTTTTTATTTTTGCCATCTATGTCCCATTGGCGAGATTTTCTGTCACTTCCTGTCCCATATCGAAATCAGAAAATGAGAGGAAATCCCTGCAATGTGAAGGAATCGCTGGTTGTCACCAGAACTAGTGTCCCCATTGGAAGATTTCTGGTGACAATCCAAAGTTTGGGATTTTCTTTCACTTTCGGTGAGAACGGTAAATGGTACTTCCACAGAGCACTGGAACTCTCCATCTATCTGTGCATTTCTATGCATCGCAGCAGAAGGGTTATAGAAATGTCATTTTGTGACATATCAATAAACATAGATAAAAAAGGTAAACGGTGCTTATGCATTGTAAATGCAGAACACCACCCCTATGGAACTGTGGGTAACATGTACCAGGGATCCTCAAACTTCGGCCCTCCAGCTGTTGCACAACTACACATCCCATGAGGCATTGTAAAACTCTGATACTCAGACATGACAAGGCATGATGGGAATTGTAGTTCCTGAACAACTGGAGGGGCCATAGTTTGGAGACCCCTGATTGTATGCTATGTGGCACTGGCTGGGAATGGGTTAAACATCTAGGGGGATCAAAGGGGTAATTGTTTGCCTAGCCAGTGTTTGTGTTTACTATGTTTGCTGCTTTTGCTAGGGGAAGGGATGGATTTTAGTTCCTGCTTTAGGAGGAAGACAAAATCCATACATGAACCTCCCCCAGGCTACTATAAATAAACATCCTGTGCATTATGTAACAGTATGCTTTGTGTGGCAGACTAAATATAGCATGTTTGGATAGTACTGATAATTTTATATAATGAATGATTAAGGATCATGCCACACCCTTCAGCCAAGGTCAGGGAGGGGTGACCGCCTAGAATGAACGGGATGTCTCCGGCCCTCCTGCTTTGATTCATATAAAGTCCTTGTGTTTTTGCAGGCCTGCTGAAGAGATGAAGAAGGTACAGTTTGCAGTCCACAAAGCTCACTGTTCTAACTCAAAGTGTGAGGAGGATGAAGGCTGGGAACTGGTCATGGATAAAAAGGACTTCAGGCTGTGGCGGAAACCAATAGAAGGGACCCATCTGTATCAGTATAGAGGTAAGATCTACTTATCGGCTTATCAATTATGCGGTCCAGACTTGGAAAACATTAATCTTTCTACCAGGAGCAGCTTTAACCTTACTAGTGCTTGCCGTAAGGATTTAAAGTATGTAAAGGAAAAAAAAAATGTCTCTAGATTTGGATGGAGTTGGGAAGGGTGAGAAATACGCCTGGGTTTTTACTGTTATTTTAGACTACATTTAGTTCACCACACACCTTACAATCTGATTGTGCAATCTCCTTTATATCTACCAACGTAAATTTGTTGTTCAAGGGCCACCTGATTGGATAGTTTAGGTAGGCTCTTATATTAGTTTTACCGCTTGAAGACTGGCACGTTTAAATCTGTATTTTTTTTTTTTTTTGTTCCTTGAAAATTACTTATTTTCCAAACATATATATATTTTTTATTTTTATTTTTTTAGCAGAGTCCCTAGGAAATATAGTGGCGATCGTTGCAATTTTTTATCAAACAGTATTTGCGCAGCGTTTATTTTTTTTTTTATAAAAAAAAAATAAACTTTAATGACTAAAAAAAAAAAGCAAAACACAATATATACCCCAATTTTTTTATTTTTTTAAATATGAAAGATGTTACACCGAATAAATGGATACCGAACATGTCACGCTTTAAAATTGCAAAATGCACGCTCGTGGAATGGCAACAAACTAATGCCCCGTACACACGTGCAGATTATCTGAAGACTTTTGTCTGCAGACTTACCAAAACCATATAATATGAGGTCAAACCTAAACACTTTCAATTTGTATGCAATCCGGCAGACCCTTGCACTACATAGAAAAGGTAAGTCTGCAGACAAAAATCTTCAGATAATCTGCACGTCTGTACGGGGCATAAGAGACTTAAAAATCTCCATAGGTGACTCTTTGCAGGTTACCAGTATAGTTATAGAGGAGGTCTTTCATTCATTGACAAACCCAGCTCCTTATCTTCTTGACAGATGGGTTATTCTGCCCCCTACCGGAGTAGGACACTAAGCAGGATAAAGCTTGACTACGCCTATGGGGCAGTCCCAGGGGGTATACACCCACTCTCAGCTATAGGCATTCAGTTTTTTTCTGCCTAGACAGGAGTAAGGACCTAGTTTCTTGCTGGGATCTCAGGTCCTGGCAGTTTTTTTTTCCTTTTTTAAATGTAATTTTTTCCTATCTTTTTTTAATTTTGTTCCTGTGAGAATTTACTATTAACTGCTGAACTGGGCGACTGACTAGATAATCTAGATCCAGATGGCCCCCCCAGTCTGGCCAGCACATGCACGCAGGCCTCAGCTCCAAGTTAGGTCGGCCGCGACATAGCCCCACTGCATGTGAGCTAGCCTACGAATTAAACGTTTTGCGAGAGCTCATACGACCTGGCCTCGTCCTGAGTCGCAGCGTTCCTCCTGGCCGAAAGCCCCTGTTTTCCGATAGAACAGTGGCCTGTCAGAAGCGGTTCCCACCCTGTTCCTGGTATGGTAAGTAGCTGTCCTCCCTCCATCCCTAGAGGTTTTTGGGGTGGACGTGGGCCCTTCCCTCGAACGGTCGGACCCCCGGGTTCCCCTCCTTCCCATGCAGCGCCCCCCCTTCTCGGTGGTCCTCTGCAGACTTGTTCCCCCCCCCCCCCCCAAATGTAGTGGCTATACCTTTTAGGTCCGTCTGGGGTGTCGAGATGGTGGGGCGCCGTCAGAGACCAGATGATCGACCTTTTGGAGGGGGCTGTACCTGGTGGGGGCTCCTGCCAGTGCCCCCCTTCCTGCTGGAATTGTGTTGGGTGCTCCTGGGAGCCGCCATTTTCTTGGGGCCTTTAGTGCTGTGGATCGGCGGCCATTTTATTGTGGTTTTTCCTTTGAAAATAGCAGCGGCCATGTTTTTGATGCTATAGGGGCTGTGATTTTGGTGGTGGGAGCCCCTCCTCATCCCCCTAGTGCTGGGTCCTGGATCTTTCGCTTCCTGATTGCCGCATGGTGTGCGGTTTGTCTGGAACTGTAAGTGCCTCATCAGTGGTGGCGAGTCTTTGTGGGTTTTTCTCTCCCTCTCTCTGCTATAGCAGCGGTATTGCTCTGTGCTGGACTCTGTGGTACCACCAGCGCGGTGAAAGTGTCTCTAGCAGTGTTTTTGTGTGGTTCCTTCTCTTCTCTCATGGAGTTCCTGGAGCACATTTCCCCACCTAATCCCCTCTGAGGCTGCCGGGCCCTCCGCATCCCACCAATCCTTGACTGCGGAGGTCCTAGGTCCTTGGAAAAGGGGCTAGGAAAAAGCGTCCCCTGCCTTGCCCCTGCTTCATGTGTCTCATCAGATCTTGAGTCTGATTCGGCCGCCGCAAATGCAAGTTACCCTTCTGGGTCTTCATCCATGCACCCTGTGTGTTCAGATAGTGAGGATGGTTCCTCTGCTCCTCTAGCCACGCGTGAAAAGTGCTGGTGGATGCGCTGATTGTGTTAGTGCATGAAACGTTAAAGATGGAGGATTCGGCTGATGCTGCGTCTGAGGCGCAGGTCCCTTTTGGCACTCACAAGCCCTCCAAGACGATGAGGGCATTCCCTTTTGCCGCTTACTTTTCATATTATTGTCGCTGAACAGTGGGGTTGTCCAAAATGCACCTTTGCGGTTCCTAAGCATTTTGCGATGCGGTATCCTTATGAGGATTCCTTGCTTACAAAGTGGACAGTCCCACCTGTAGTGGACTCGCCAGTTTCCAAGTTTAAATAAAACCACCTTAATTCCGGTTGAGGAGTCCCTGGCCTTTAAAGGTCTGGCTAATAGGAGGTCAGAGGCTCTGACCTGCGATGTGTTCACTGTGGGTGGTTCAGCACTTAGGCCGGTATTTACTATTGCCCTGGTGTCGCAAATTGACCGAGTGGACTAAACTTTTTCCCCTGGGACCTGGAGGCTTCTGCCTGCCTTTGCGGAGCTGGTGGATCAATTGGTCCAGGGGGTACAGTTTGTCTGTGATGCCTCTTTGGATACGGCTCCATTGATTTCCAGACTGTCTGTCTCAGCAGTGGTCCTTCGGCGTATTATTTGACTGAAATTCGGGTTTGCGGATCAGACTTCTAAGAAGTCTTTATCTGATCTCCCATTTGTGGGGGTTCACCTGTTTGGAGCTTCTTTGGGTGACATGATTAAGGGTCTCGCAGGGGTAAAGAGTACTCTTCTTCCGCAGGTCTCCAAGGGCAAGGAGCCCCGTCATAGACGGAGGCCATTCTTGGCTCATAGGTCTTTTCGTCCCTTAGGGTTTGAAGACAAGGGATCTAAGGCCTTCAGAGCCTCCACCAGAGGTTCCAGGAGGACCTGGTCTGGCAAGTCAGGAGCAGGCTCTTCCAGACCTGCGGACAAGGGTGGCTTCCTCTGCATGAAGGGGTGCCCTCATCCATATCTGGAGTGGGGGGGGGGGGGGGACGTCTTTGCTGGTTTCCGGATCTGTGGACTTCCCTGTAAAAAGACAAGTGCATCCACAAAGTAATTCGGTCCGGCGTTAAGATCGAGTTTCGGTCTTATCCTTTGGAAAGGTTCTTCCCTTCCAACCTCCGCTTGTCCCCTGATCGCTTACGAGGTCTCTTTGGGGCGGTGTAAGACTTGTTACTTCAAGGGGTGATTGTCCCATGTCCAACTTCGGAACATTTTTAGGGATTTTGCCTCAAACCTGTTTCTAGTTCCATGGAAGGGAAGACAAGGTATGTCCAATCCTGGGCCTCGAGGCGCTAAACTGCTTTGTGCGGGTGCAGAAGTTCCGAATGGAGTCCATTCGCTTCGCATGGTAGTGGCGTCCCTACATCAGGGGGATTTTCTTGCTTCTGTTGACATCAAGGACGCCTACCTTCACATTCCAATATGTGCCGGTCACCATCGCTTCTTCCACTTTTGACGTGGGTGAGGAGCATTATCAGTTTGTGGCGTTACCCTTTGGTTTCGCTTCCGCTCCTCGTGTCTTTACTAAATTGTTGGCCCCGGTACTAGCTTCTGTTGTTCAGCAGACGGTCATCCTTCTGGGCTTGCCTGATTGTGTCTACCTTCGAGGCAGTTCTGTTTGCACAGTTCCACACGAGATCTCTGCAAAAGAAGATTCTGGTGAAATGGGACAAGAACCCTCAGTCTCTAGACACTCTGATCCTATTGAGCCAGGGTACAAGAGGTTGCTGATCTGGTGGCTTCGTTCTCCGGCACTTCGACGGGGAAAATCCTTTCTCCCTCTGTACTGCACGGTTGTCACCACGGATGCCAGCTTGTCCAGGTGGGGAAGTGTCCTCGGCACAGTGTGTGCTCAGGGGGTCTGGACTCTGGAAGAGTCCAGACTGCCGATCAGTACTGGACGTCCAAGCAATCAGGCTTTGGATCGATGGACAGTTCGCCTTCAGGGGTGTCCGTTACGCATTCAATCAGACAATGCCACGGTCGTGGCCTATGTCAATCACCAAGGGGGCACAAGAAGTGCCCTGGCGGCTCGGGAGGTAGCCGGTATTCTAAAGGTGGGCAGAACAATTCGTTCCAGCCCTCTCTGTTGTTCACGTTCCAGGGGTGGAAAATTGGCAAGCAGATTATCTCAGTCCACAGGCGTTTCTACCAGGGGGAATGGTCTCTTCATCCGGAGGTGTTTCATCGGTTGTGTCTCCGGTGGGGAACTCCTGAAGTGGACCTGTTGGTATCTCGTCTCAACAGGTTCTGGTACCGCTGGTCGCCGATGCTCCTTGGAGACTTCCTCTCAGGGAAGATCTGCTGTCCCAAGAGCCAATCTTCCATCCTGCTTTACAGTCACTGGCTTTAACCGCTTGGCTGTTATAAGCGTTGCTGAAGGATGGGGGTTTTTCTGAATCAATGATTCCTACGCTGTTAAAGGCTAGAAAATCTACCTCCCTAGGAAGATCTACCATCGTACTTGGAAGATGTACGTTGCGTGGTGTGAGTCTCTTGGGGTTCACTCTCACTTAGTTTCGGTGGCTCGGATATTGGCTTTCCTCCAACCGGGGGTTGAGTAGCGTCTGGCCTTGAGTACCATCAAGGGCCAAGTTTCTGCCTTAGCGGTTTTCTTTCAACGTCCATTGGCCACACATTCCTTGGTGCGCACCTTTATCCAGGGAGTTCGACACTTGGCTCCTCCAGTGCGGTCTCTGTGTCATTGACGGACACCGCACCCCCCCCCTCTGTGGAGTTGGTTTTCTTCTTACACTGCTTGTAACAAAACTGAATTCCTATAGCTGAGTGGGAGTATACCCCTTAGGACTGCCCAATAGGTGTAGTAAAGCTTTTTCCTGCTTAGTGTCCTACTCCTGTAGGGGGCAAAATAACCCAACTGTCAAGAAGATAAGGATCTGTGTTCGTCAATGAACATCAGAGAAATGGATTTTCCGGTAAGTCAAAAATCCCATTATTGCTCTCCCTATGTGTGTGGTGATACCACTCACATATGCATGCATGACTTAAATATGTGTTTGCTTATACGCGCGTGCATAAAGGGATGGGCGCACTTTTTTTATTTTTAATAACTTTTTTCCCTACTACACGGAATTTAAACACCCCTTGTAATAGATATAAGGATAACAAGTCCTCTTTATGGAGAAATCTGTGGTCTAAAAGAAGAATTTTGATCTTTTGCTTTAAAAAAAAAAAAAAAACGGTTTTGTTTAATTGCACTCTAGACCGGAAGTGATGTAATGATGTTGCTTTGGTCCTCTAAGGCCATAGAAGTAATTGGAGACTATCTAGTCTGTCTGCCTCTGCACTGTCGGATTGTTTTTTGGTGCTGGTGAAACCAGTAAGCCCGATATAAACACCGCCAAGGAGGGAGGGGTGTGTCCCCTCCCGCTGCTTCTGAAAGCGAACCAGTGGCTAATGAGCCGCTTGGACTGCTTTTGTTAAAAAATTAACCCGACTGAAAAAAAAATACCGGGTTTATGCCTGATAGCTTCAGCATTAACCTAGGTAAATGGCAGGGGGGGCGCAAACAGAAAAATGTAATAGGCATTGCTTTGCGGCAAAAAACGCTGTAAAAATTTGCGTGACTTTGAGGTCACAAAAGTGTGAATGGGGCCTTAAGTAATTAAGGTATAGCGTGCCCCCTTTCAATGCAGAGATGCCAGCGTGCCCCCTTTCAATGCTGAGTGACCAGCGTAAGCGTGTGTGTGTGTGTCCCCCCCCCCCGCCCGCGAGACCAGTGTACTTACCTCACATCTGTCTGTCTCCTGCCTCGCCCTGCTGTTCTTACCGACATGGGTGATGACAGTGGCCAGCCTCTGGGTGAGCTCTTGGTATCCAGCGGGGGCTCGCAGCTTCTTCAGTTCCCCGGCGTGGCGGCTGCTCTTCAGTCCTCCCGGCTCCCACCTCGTCCCCAGCCAATGACATGGGGTTTGCCTTTCAGCCAATCAGGAAGCGTGTATCGGACGTGCTTCCTGATTGGCTAGGAGGATCTGTGTGACAATAGCAAATTTTAATTTGCTATTGTCACACAATGGGTGGGGTTGGGGCGCACTGCTCTGCGCCCCGGGACCACCCTTTGCATCACCCTATTAGAGCCTCTGGCTCTAATCGGGTGATAAAAAAAAAAAAAAAAAAGCCCCATTGAGCTCCATGCGTCCGGCGCCCCTGCATGTAGATTAGGGGGCCGGACGCATGGATGGGGGGGGGGCTCCCCCGAAAAAAACCTCCAGCCGCCAGTGGTATATGGGTATGAATGTATTGCAGTTGTAAAGTGGTTAAAGTTGATTGTACAGTCAGACGGTAATGTGTATGGTGACCCTCAGAGAGATTTATCCTCACTTCTTGTCCTGCTAACACGTTTCACCTGATTGAAAGTGAGGAAAAATCTGCAATATGGAAATGGGTGTAAAAATATCAAACTTTCAAAGAGAAGTATGGACTTTTTTTTTTTTTTTTTTCTTTTCCCAATCATACTTACAGTGGGGAAAATAATTATTTGATCCCTTTTCAGATTTTGTAAGTTTGCCCCCTTACAAAGAAATGTAGGGTCTATAATTTTTATCATAGGTGTATTTTAAATGATAGACAGAATATCAACCAAAAACACATAAAACAAATACTATAAATTAAATTGCAGTTCAGTGAGTAAACTAAGTATCCCCTTAATAATCCCCAAGCAAAACCTGACTTAGTACTTAGTGGAGACCTTGTTGGCAAGCACAGAGGTAATGAGTTTCTTGTAGTTGGTGACCAGGTTTGCACACCTCGCAGGAGGGATTTTGGTCCACTCTTATTTACAGATCTTCTCCAAATCCTTAACGTTTCTTAGCTGTCGCTTGGCAACTTGAAGTTTCAGCTCCCTCCATCAATTTTGTATTGGATGAAGGTCTGGAGACTGGCTAGGCCACTCCATGACCTTAATGTGCTTCCTCTTGAGCCACTCCTTTGCTGCCTTGGCGGTATGAGGGAAGAAGGTTCTCATCGAAGATTTTACAATACATGGCCCCATCCATTGGTCCCTGAATGTGGCAAAGTTGGCCTGTAGCTTTAGCAGAGAAACAGCCCCAAAGCATCAGGTTTCCACCTCTGTGCTTGACTGTAGGGATGGTGTTCTTAGCGTCTTAGTCAGCATTTTTCTTTCCCCAAACACAGCGAGTCCCCCTGCTCAAGAAGGCAGATGTGCATGCATCTGCATGCTAATGCATCCTGCCCAGTGATTCTTAACTTTGAATGACACCTAGCAGCACACAAATTCTACCCAACTAGCATGGTTGAGTTAGTCGCTGATAAGTTAGTTAATTGCAACACTAACACTGTTGCAATACTCCCCCCTGCCCTGCCTCTGATGTATTGGCAGTTATGGGGAAGTTCTGTTCTGCCTTATCACCACCCAATCAGCTGTGGTCAGCTTTATCTCCCCCATCCCCCCCCCCCCCCCCCCCCAATCCACACTATATAGCTATGAATTTCCAAAAGTCCCTGGAAGTCGTGCCATGTGAGGGAGTCCCTACATCAGCCAGAACCCATGCAAAATGGCCTGCTGACTTATTCCCAACTGTGTTTTGAAGACAGATCATATACTGCCGTGATGTCACAAGGTCTGATTAATGAATTGCAGCAGTTTGGACACAGTAAGGGCTGATCAATTATTTGCCTGGATTTGGGCTTTAAAGTGCAAGTTCACTTCTTCACAAAAAAATGGAAAGGTGAACCTACACCCTTCCCACCACCCTTGTCCCTGCTGCACTCCTTGAATGATTTGTTTTCACTGCCCACAGAGCTGGTGAATGGGTCCATGGGCAGTGAAAGTTCAAGGAGGTTAGTGCAGTGGGAACTGGTAGGGTGTCAACCTCTCCATTTTATTTTTTAAAAGGTGATCTTTCGCTTTAACATTTACGTATTTCTCATTGTATCAGTACTGTTACTGATCTTTCTGATACTGACCTTTATGGGTACTAAAATGGATTGCGGTGACAATGCGCATGGTACAATAAATCTTAGCATCCAATGTGAACTTCTCACCTTGCCACCAGTTAGTAGAAATCTGGTTGTCGTCACTTTACACTGCCGTATTGAAAAGAAAACTGTCAGGTAGTCTTCTGTCTACTCTGTAGATGAGTGGGTGGTTATTAGTCCCTCCCAGGATGTGGTAGAACTTGAGACACGATAAAATCAGCAGGAAACGGCTTAAGTTGTGCTAATGCTGAAAAGGAATTTATTTATAAATGTAGTTCAGAATGCTTGATTCCTTTTGTGCATCATCTGCTTTTATGAAAATCATTGCAGGAGGAGTGTAGAGATTGTTGCGTTTTTTTTTTTTTTTTTTTAAATAACCTAACTGCTTTAAACTTCTCCACAACTTTATCCCTGACGGTGCCTGGTGTGTTCCTTGGCCCTCATGATGCTGTTTGTTCACTAAGGTTCTCTAACAAACCTGAGGGCTTCACAGAACAGCTGTAATTATACTGAAATTAAATTAAAGGCTGACTCAATTTACTAATCAGGTGACTTCTGAAGGCAATTGGTTCTCCTAGATTTTAGTTAGGGGCATCAGAGTAAAGGGGGGCTGTAAACAAATGCATGCCACACTTTTGAGATATTTGTAAAAAGTTTTAAAAACCATTTATCATTTTCCTTCCACTTCACAAATATGTGCCACTTTGTGTTGGTCTATCATATAAAATACACTTACGTTTTTGGTTGTAACCTGACAAAATGTGGAAAATTTTAAGGGGTACGAATACTTTTTCAAGGCAGCGTACCATTTTTGCCATGCACATGACTATTTTTTGCCAATTTTCAATTGATTTCAGCAAACCTTTGATCACCAAAATGATAAAACCAATCATGACAACCTACTAACAAAAGTCTGTATATTTGTACGTGTATCCTGAATAAAACTGTGCCAAAATGTCAGATTGTGTCAGCAAATGAAAATTTACAAATCTGCAGAAGAAAAAGCCCATTTAACATCCAGAATGTAAGCTTGCGTGAGCGTTCAGAAAAAAGGGGGCGGTGCTGAAATTACACACAGTGAGTAGAGCTCTGAGAGCTGATTGGAGGGAAGATACACCTCTGCTCAGCTCACAGGAACAGAGCTTAGGCTGTCAATCTGCTAGAGGTCCTTCCCCTGTTACCATTTTTCTCTTGGTGTCAGGAAAACTTGTAAGAAGTGACTCAGGATGATGGCAGAGGAACAAAGCAGTAGAGAGAAATGACACTTGGTGCTCTGGATTGAGAACCCCAAACACCATTCAGTGTCTGATTTCCTGGGTGACTACTCCGTGATGCCAGTCATTGAACAAGGGCAAAGACCTCAAAGGGCCCCGTAATCACCCATCCACATCAAACAGTACTGTTCAAGTGATGCTTCTCTTTGCTTCCAGCAATAGAGGGGGTCTGCCTGATCAGTCTAGTTAACATGTCTATGGTTGTGCATAAGAAGAATTTGTTGACTGTTAGGGTGCAATTTATTTATTTTTTTATTTTTTTGTAAGATCATTATTAATATAACACTAATCAATCCTGTTAGGCAACGATTTTTGATCCAGTAATTGATTGGAGGTAACAAAGTTTGACTACTTTAAATTGTTCTGGAAATTAATTTTTCCATTAACCACTGTATTGTGATAGTCTAGAGCCTGCGTAAACGTTTGTAGCTCAAGGTGATTGTTTTGTTTCTCAACAGTATTTGGCACGTATAAGGATGTGACACCTCGGCAGTTCTTTAATGTGCAGGTATGAATATCTTCCTTTTGTGTGTTGCATTGAGTTCATGTTGGTTTGTTGCTGATTTTCTCTTCATTTTGCCCACAGTTAGATACAGAGTACCGCAAAAAGTGGGATGCATTGGTGATTAAACTGGAAGTGATTGAGAGAGATGTGGTCTCTGGATCAGAAATCGTTCACTGGGTCACACATTTCCCAGTAAGTCCTGGTTTGTTGGTCAGTCGTTCATACAGTCCATGCATGTTTATTTAAACCTTTTAAGATCTTGCATTGTAAATACCGCTAACAGAATCTGTCACTTTGCCCATTCAGGATAAAGTAATGGTGCCTATGTAAAGCCACCTCCCATCCATTATTCACATCTCTCCAGCAATCCCCTGTGCCCTTCTCCAGCTTTTAATCAAATTGTTTAGCTTGACCCATTTCCCTGAATTTTAGAGTCATTGACAAAACCTTAAAATTCATATTGCATATTGTTTTCTTTACTTTTTCCTTGCAGTATCCAATGTACTCTCGGGACTATGTGTACATCAGGAAGTATCACGTGGATCAGGAGAATAACCTCATGGTGTTGGTCTCTCGGTAATATATACTTTATAATAGTGTCTTTTCTTGTGATGTCTCAGTTTATGTAGCTTACAGTTTAGCTTATGGGTCCTTTCACACGGCCGCTCCGTGTGTCCGCAAATCATCCTATTTTTTTGCGGATGATTTGCGGACATAATGTAAGTCTATGGCATTGCGGATGTCAGCGGAATACCATCCGCTGACATCCGATTTTCCTCCTTTCAGTTCTGTTCCATTTTTTCGAATGGAACAGAACCCTATTTTTTCATCCGTGTAAAAAACGGAAAGGAAGGAAAATCGGATGTCAGCGGTGTCATCCGCTGACATCCGCAATGCCATATACTGACATTATGTCCGCATATCATCCGCAAAGGATGGGATGATATGCGGGCACACGGAGCGGATGACACAAATGTCATCCGCTCCGTGGAAAAAAAAAAAAAAAAGTCCCGCAGCGGACTAAAGCAGCGGAGCGGCCGTGTGAAAGGAGCCTAATAATGTTCACTTTATATTTTAGCTTGTGGTGTGTTTTGTTTTTTTTTTTTTTTTTTTTTGCTGCTAGAGTTGTGTGTGCAGCAATTGTTTTATTTTTTACCGAAAACTCGTAACGGAGGACATAAAATGGTTTGTAAACGATGAAGAACTTGAAAATAAAGCTATGAGTTTACAAAAAACTCTAGTAAAATTGTTTTTACATTAGTTGTTATAAGGAAGTCCCTTTTAATTCCCCCATATCAGGCAGCGATTGTCAGTTTTCTAGAGCACAGTCTCAAAGAATATGTTCACGGCCACATCATTCATTCAGAGTTCTGTGAATGGATGAACTACAACTACCAACAGCCTTTTCGGCTGCCAGTTTATAGTTCTTGGTAAGCTAACTGCACTGTCAGTGTGAAACTGCCTACCAGTACAATGTACGAACAGGCAGCTCACGCCAACAGTCTGCAGGAGACCTGCATGGCTTCAGTGATCTGCAGATCACTGGTGCAATGCTTTTCAGGCGCCTAATAAAAAAAAAAAAAAAAAAAAAATGCAAGTTTTTACTTGCAAAAAAAGTGCATTTATTTTTTTAAGGTTAACTTTTTTTATTCTTTAATGATTGGGATGAGACACAGAACAGATACACATGTGCACAGTACTGATATAAGCTGAGTTGGCTTTTTATTCCTTTTTAATGTGCTGTATAAAAGATTATTAATCAGAGCTGCTGGCGTCAAGCTATTTACTTTTTTCTTTGAGGACGTACACTCCTTTTTTGGACTCCAAAACCACATGGTTCAATGACAATAAGTGACATTGTCTTGTAAGGAATTTTAACTATACAGGCTTAGTTATGAAATATTTATACTTTGCTTACTTAGCTTTATATTATGTAAAAAAGCCCCCTGAAATCACTGAGCCCCATAGTTTAAGGGAATTACAAAAAACTCTTGATGGTTTTTATACTATGCAGTTGACAGGGCAGTGACTGTCAGACTCCAGGGGACTTGTGACTCTTGAATCAAGCTCCAGTTGTACTCGCATGAAATAAATCCTAATTTTAGGAGGCACAAAAAATCTTCCATGAGTAATCCTGCAGGATTATGATAATATAAATTGAAACTCCAGACAAACCTCTAAATGCAAAGCTCAAATCTATGTACCCTTGCCTGCAAAATAATTAGTAATTTTGTTCAGCCATTTCAACTTATGCCACACTGCAGAGCTAGATGCACCTTCTTGCTTCTGGGTTCAGCATTTCAACAATTTGGGTCTCTTCATTTGTCATTGGACTAAGATGGTGATGCATATTCAATGTCCAGTTTGCAGGCCATAAGTGGAGGCGTTTCACTGGAAGTTACAAAGCTGTACCAGAAAGGGTGGGGGCCACAATGGTTTCTTCACTGACTGACTGCAGTATGGCAGAGGTGTGGAAATAAATAAAAAAGTTGATTAACCGAATTTCAAGTTATTGGTAGGTAAAGCAGCGTACATAAGACATAGGAACTGTGTATCTAGTATTCTACTCCTACAGAATTTTGATGCTCTTGTACAAAGCCAGTTGTACCAACAGCGCTAGTGTAATAATTACATGTGTTTTGTCAATTTTACTGACAAAGCTGGGATTTTTATTTAATGAGCATTTTACTTCATTTTTTTTATTGTATTTTCCTGCATTTGCCAGTAGAGCAGCTGCTGCTAAAAGGGAGTTTTGCAATTTTGGGTGTTATCAATTAATGTATATACTGGACTTCAGGTGATTGCTGATTAACTTTATACTGTTGATTACAAAAATAAACTTTCTACAGGAACACAAACCAGTCACTGCAGACATTTGGAGAGCTGTTTCATTGATGGTGTTCTTTTTCTTGACTTGCAGAGCAGTGGAACATCCAGAGGTACCAGAATCTCCTGATTATGTGCGAGTGCGTAACTACCAGTCTCAGATGGTGATCAGACCTCATACAACATTTGATGAGGTATGGCTTTAGTATTCAATACACTAATGGTGGTTGAGTGAAATTGTATCAGTTGTGAGTGGTATATTAGTCCCTTGATTTTTTTATTTTTTTTTAAATAACCATATTGTACTTTGGCACAGATTAGCCTTAACACTGGCGCTCTTACATCTGCGCTCCTGGCTCCTCCCCTCTGAGTGCCCATCATAGCTAGCCGCTTGCTATGAGGGCACTTTTTGCAGACTCCCGAGCTAGCTCTGTATTTCCAGTGACATACAGATCGCAGCTTGGCCCCACCATTGCTCACTGTTTGTGATTGGCAAACCACTGCTGTCTGAGTCAATGAGTGAGAGAATACAACAAAGGACTTCGCGCTTATGGATGAATGGATTAAAGTGCATATATTGATAAGCTGCTGCTAACAAAAAGGTGACTGTGCCTTTTAAATAATGAAATCAAAAGATGTCAGCGCTGCTAAATTTAAATGTGCATATGCCAATGTGTTAAAAACTATGATTAAGTGTTGCTGTGCAGTAAATTTGCAAAAAAGTGATTCAGTGCACTGCTGTAAACCATATAGAAAAAAATGTCAGTATATTACAAATGGCACAAATAATACAAAACACAAATTAATAAAGTCCATATAAAGTGCTCTTAGTGCTTCAAAATTCACTCCTTAAGGTGCTCTAAACGTGCTTGAAATGTGCTCCCCTGTAGTGTTCCCACTCACTGGAAAGACTTAGTAATGAGTCTTTGTGATAATATGCTGCTCCTAGTCACGTCTGGGTTGGTACATTAAGACGGTGTTACAACTTGATAAGGCTGTTAAAAGCTCTCCGTGACCCAAATGAAAAAGAAATCTCCATGGTGAAGTACGTAACAATAGTTTATTACAAAGTAAAATATCCACTTACACATAAAATCAAGCTCTTCCTCCTAACTGTGTACGGCTTGGTGGTTACGGTGGCCTTCCGGCGTGCATTCCACCAACCGGAAATGACGTTGTACGCTCTGGTATCACTAGACGCGTTTCGCCCTCCCACAAGGCTTGCCATTGTCTAGGCATTGAATAGCCCCCACGCTTGCCTGACCTAAATCCAATAGAACAGCTCTCGGATAGGGATAGACCAATATGGTCACAAAGTATGGGTATCGGCCAATATTTTGTACATTTTTAAGTTTTTAAAAATACAATTTTTGACACAAATCTGGTACTGAACATGTTAATGTTTTTGTTAACTTTTTTTTTTTTTTAATCAGAAATGTAACATTTTAAACATGAAAGGCTTGTTCTTCACACCTCACCTGCATGAAAACTGATAGGAAAACTGCACAGCTTTCACTTGCAGGTACATCAGTTTCACATCATGTGAACGAACGAGTCCTAGAAGAGTAGACAACTGTGAAAAATAAAGTGCTGGGACAATAACTAAAGGCTTCCCAAAATAAAATTTACATAAACTGCTGCAGTAGTGCACTCACTTTCTGCAATGATTAAATCTAGTAGCTCCAATGTAAAAGACAGTGGACTGGACTTTTAGTACTACTCCCTTTCAATACTCCCAGTTAATTAGAACAATATTATAGTGCAGAAAGCATAACATTTCAGCATGTTCACCAGTTATAAACGGCTTCTGTTTTTTTCATATATTGCTGCCACTTCACTAAAAACACGCTCACTTGGTACCGAGGAAGGAGGAGCAGAAAGGTATCTTCTAAAATGAGAAGCAAGTCTTTTGTAGCGTGCCTCATTTTCTTTCCACCAATGAAGAGGATCACCACTTCTTCTGTCAATTACTGGTTCCTTCAAATAGAGATGAAGTTCATCATCCAGGGTCATTATTGCAGATTCAGAAGAATCCTCCGCATGAGGCCCCAATAAAACACTGAACATGGCATCTATTCGACCACAATGAAGTTTCTCTTCTGTCCGTTGTCTTTTTGGACATTTTTCTCTTTTTGCAGCATCCTACTCTTCAGATGGCTGGCACCCTGTGGTGGTGGGTGGCTGGCTGGCACCCTGTGGTGGTGGGTGGGTGGCTGGCTGGCACCCTGTGGTGGTGGGTGGGTGGCTGGCTGGCATCCTGTGGTGGTGGGTGGGTGGCTGGCTGGCTGGCATCCTGTGGTGGTGGGTGGCTGGCTGGCTGGCACCCTGTGGTGGTGGGTGGCTGGCTGGCACCCTGTGGTGGTGGGTGGCTGCCTGGCACCCTGTGGTGGTGGGTGGCTGCCTGGCACCCTGTGGTGGTGGGTGGCTGCCTGGCACCCTGTGGTGGGTGGGTGGCTGCCTGGAACCCTGTGGTGGTGGGTGGGTGGCTGCCTGGCACCCTGTGGTGGTGGGTGGCTGGCTGGCTGGCACCCTGTGGTGGTGGGTGGCTGGCTGGCTGGCACCCTGTGGTGGTGGGTGGCTGGCTGGCTGGCACCCTGTGGTGGTGGGTGGCTGGCTGGCTGGCACCCTGTGGTGGTGGGTGGCTGGCTGGCTGGCACCCTGTGGTGGTGGGTGGCTGGCTGGCTGGCTCCCTGTGGTGGTGGGTGGCTGGCTGGCTGGCTGGCTCCCTGTGGTGGTGGCTGGCAGGCACCCTGTGGTGATGGCTGGCACCCTGTGGTGATGGCTGGCACCCTGTGTGTGGTGATGGGTGGCTGGCTGGCACCCTGTGTGTGGTGGTGGGTGGCTGGCTGGCACCCTGTGTGTGGTGGTGGGTGGCTGGCTGGCACCCTGTGTGTGGTGGTGGGTGGCTGGCTGGCACGCTGTGGTGGGTGGCTGGCTGGCACGCTGTGGTGGGTGGGTGGGTGGCTGGCACATGGTGGGTGGCTGGCTGGCATCGGGCTGTTGTGGGTGGGTGTATGGCTGTGTTATACACTCCCGAGAGACTTCAGACAAGACTGTCCAAGGCAAGGGATGCGGCCTACGAAGGCAGAAGGTTAGGCCCAGTGCGCGGAGGTGTGTGGCGCAACATACGCAATGACGTTACGTCAATATCGGCAAGTTCCAGGGCTGATTCTGATAATCGGCTTTGCCGATAATCAGCCGATCCCTCAGGAGCTTAGTTATTTCCTGGTCCAGATCTGGGAGGAAATACCCCAGGGCACAATCCGTCATCTCATTAGGAACATGCCCCGACATTGTCAGGCATGTGGGGGGGCATACAAACTACTGGGTACCATTTTGAGTTGCTGCTATTAATTACATTTCAACAAAATGGTCTATCCTGCTGCATCATTTTTTCACTTTGATTTTCGGGGTGTGTTAGAATTCAGACCTCTATTGATGGAAATAAAATGTTATCAATCTAACGATGTGGCATCCATTTGTTCCTAACACAATACCCGGTTCATATCAGTATAGATAGCCAGCATAGTATTTTTCCCCATTGAGAGCTGATGTTTTTTCAAAGTGTTCCTTTAATTTTTTTGAGCAGTAGTGTATATTGTATTGTACTGTATATATTGTCAACCCTACATCTTGATAAAACAGTATTTTAATATTTTTTTTTTTTTGTTATTTCAGATTAAGTATAATGTTAAACCTCATGACAACAGATAACATCTTCAGTGTTTACATCATTCATAAGTACATTTTAATAGTAAGGCCTTGAGCACATTGTACAATTACTATGTACAGTTGTCATACTTTCAGCCCATTGTACTCACTCCTTTGAGTTGTAAATTTTTGTTCTGGGACTATTTTTTTTATTCCTTTGTTTTTTTGTGTAAAGGGTACTGGGAGCACTAAAGGATGTGTGGGAAATAGTACAGAGCGCAGTTTTTACAGTTTTTGTGTTGCTAATGGTTGTTTCTAATTTTTGCTTTAGAATGGCTTTGATTACTTGTTGACGTATAGCGACAACCCACAGACTGTGTTTCCTCGCTATTGTGTAAATTGGATGGTGTCCAGTGGTAAGTTCATTTAGACCTTTTATTGTGTGAAGCATGAGCCCACCCCCAAATCCCCCCCTAATGTTTGGCCTTTTCTGCCTCATTATCTCAGACATTTCCCGATTCATATCCCAAAACTTGCCACAAAATGTTATAAATATGGTAACCTAAATTGGTAAAGGGATCACCTACTAAATAGTATATGAATATCCCCTTTTTTTAAAAAATAGTTTTATTATATCAAAACAGCAGATTATCCTGCATATGATGCTTTTTATTCAACACTTTTTTTTTACTTTTCTTGGAACAAAGCCTATTTTTTCAAGGATGCATTGCATATCTAGTTCAGATCACAAAGATTATCTTTATTGAAGGAAAAAAGAACAGTACATGGATTAGACCAAAATGGTGTGTGTGTGTGTATGTGTGTGTGTATGTATATGTATATATGTATATATATAATGTGTATGTATGTATGTATGTGTGTGTGTATATGTATATGTATATGTATATATATATATATATATATATATATATATATATATATATATATATATATATATATATATATATATAGTGTAACCGGCCAAAACTAGGCAATTATTGGGTATATCCTTTTTTAAATTACTTTAAGGTATTGTGTAATCTAGTAAGTCCATTCACACTTCCTTCAGCTTTGTAACTGAAAGCCGTATAAAGATATGGGCAGAAAGCTGGAGGGAGATTGTGCAGGGGCCTGACATTACACCCACAATCACTGATGTTTTGCAGGTTCCTGTAGGAAGAAAAAAAATGAATGCCCTTTTTTTTTTTGTTTTTTTTCTGCCAAAGTATATGCATTTATTTTTGCTTTCCTAAAAGGTGAACTTCTTCTTTTAACCCCTCTCTACTTTATGCAAAAAAAAAAAAAAAAGGTTTGGTCTATACATATCCCAAGAACAAAAAATCAAATGTATTGCAGCTTACCAGTCCTTAGATGATGCAACATACCTAGCATTGCCAATACAATTTTTTTATCTTTTTATTTGTGCCACTTTCTCTACTGAGAGATATTTGCTAATGTTAACACACTTGTTTTTTTGTTACAGGGATGCCTGATTTCCTGGACAAGCTGCATTTAGCGACACTCCGTGCCAGAAACATGGAAATCAAAGTGCGAGATTACATATCTGCCCGTCCTCAGGACTGCAGCAGCGAAGCAAGAGCCAGCCCTGAGCGGAAAGCTGCAGCTGCGCACAGTGCACAACAAATAGATTATGCGTAATAGGAGTAGCAGAAAACCACGTTACTTCTACAGGCTAGCATGATGGGCAAGAGCTGCTCGAACAATGAGTGAAGCCCAGCTGTGCAGATCCTGAATGAGTGATAACTGCCAATCAGTACGGTATTTCTGCCAGACAATTCTAAAGATCAGTGGATGCTCTGCTCATGCCAAATGCTTCCTCCTGAGTGGCTACTTTAAGGACTTTTATGAGGTGATGAGATGGCGGGCATTACACAATGCAAATTAAACTTTTTTGATAGTGTCCATCAATGTTAGAAAGCTGTGTGACATCGGTTATCAGTTCTCCAACTGCATCTTTGTCCCCAGCATTGGATTCCTGTCTGACAGTTGGCATCTTCAGCTGCAGAGTCTAGCGCTTTTAGCCTTGGGAATGGATTTATACTCTGTTATGGAGAACCAGGATATTTCTACATCATTTCTGTAATATAGAGCGGCTGGACATTTCATTATCCGCCTCTCTGATCGGTGCGTGAGACCTTGGCTGAGCTCCCACCCTGTGTTGATATGAAGGAATCTCATTGCTGCGATTGCCGGATTCTGCAGGGAAGAGGGGCAAATGTGACTATTTCAACTTGCATGTTTTACTTTTATTAACATGGATAAAGTACTTCATGATCACTGGTTTTATGGTGCAAGGCAAAGTTTAAGTGCTGTTGATTACCCAAAGAATTTTTTTTTTTTACTGCATTCACAAACACAGGTGATGAGTATTTCATATTTTTGTTGGAAAATTTTCTTAACGCTTTTTTTTTTTTTTTTTTAAACTTCAAATTGATTTGTGAAACAGGAAATTTTTTTTACATTCTGTTTTTTTGGGGTTTTATTACCTGGCTAAGAAATAAAGGTCTCTAATGCAGATTAGAACAGATCATTGCCTGACACTGATTATGCTGTGAACACGCTGCCTTACTGGACTTATCCAGGCCTTCCTGCGTGACCTGACTGGTAGCTATTAAAGGACAGGGACACATTTTGTAGGCTGCAGTTGCTGGCTGGATGGTTCAGTGACCTTTTTCATCCACTGTGTTAATTTGGGGTACTGAACATGAGCTTATTGACCCTTACAGAATCATTCAGTAAAGTCCACAACACAGCAACTACTTTGGTTGTAAACAACCATGGTGGCCCCATGGCAGCAGGACTGTAGGCCAGCACCTATAGAAGTCTTTTTGAAATATTTCTGTTACATTTATTAGTATGACAGCAAGCAATCTGAATTACGTTCATATTATTGACTGCAATGTGTTTTGCACCTGGCTCTGTTCCTGAGGGGTCTCCCGTTTTTAAAAATGTTTTCCCTCAGTTTCACACAAAATTCCCTCAGGGCCAGTTCACACAACAAAAGTCCTCCAGATCCATTTTGGATACTTGCATGCGCTTTAACGTCTTTTTGATGTGTTTCTGGATTCGTTCCAGATGCGTTTTTTTTTTTTTTTGTTTTTTTTAAATACTGCGTTCTGGGCAAGAAAAAACAGCATATTGTCTTTTTTTTTTTTTTTTTTTTCTTTTTCTTTCTTTCTGGAACTGAAAAACACTGAAACGCAGTGCGCTGGTGTGAACTATGACATTGGAACCCATATAACCTATTTTCCTTTTTTTTTTTTTTTTCTTTTGATGCATAAGAAAACCCTGCGCTGCATGTGCTGTGAACTGCCCCTAAAAGTGTTTGCAGTCTTTTTTCTCGGGATGCACCGATACCCTTTTATATAACTGAGTACCGATACTTTTAGGCAAGTACTTGCTGATGCAGAGTACCAATACTTTGCAGTGCAATTTTGCATCCATACAAAATGAATGGGCTTGAATTGCATACAATTAGAACAGGAATGCGGTGCGATTTCTGTCTGAATCGCATGCGGTTTCCCTACTGCTCCTGTGTAAACCCAGGGCTTGTAATAGATATTTCCGCCAGTTTCACACGAGCAATGCTGGGAACTGCGTGCGATTCGAACAGGAATCGCACCGCATTCCTGTTCAAAATGCATGCGATTATTTGAAAGGCAATTTGCACCCATTCATTTTGTATGAACGCCAATCGCACCACAAAGTATCAGTTTCGGGCATCGGGAGCATTTTTACTTGTGAAATTACTTGGTATCTGCATAACACTGATGCCAGTATTGGTATATTCCTACTTTTTTTTCTACTCCTATTGGTGCCTTACCTTGCAGTGCAAATAAGTAAAAACATGCACTCCAAATTCAGGTAATGATGGCATTTCCACCCCGTAGTCATATCTGTAACAGACCTAGGTTCTAAAGAATGTACTTGATGCTTCAAAGGGAGGAACCATTCAGAGTCTATTGTCTTGTAAGCTAAGCCATGTGTTGGCAGGCGTTGAGACCTTAACATTTCAGCGGATACTGCCATACAAAGGGCTTTTTTTTCTATACCGCATCTGCCTGAATCTTCTTTTTTCTATCAGTGGGTGGAACTGTACAATGCACTTTTTCTGCATGCACAGTAGGTAGAGAACGAATAATCCTTAGGTAAAGGGTAGTCAGTTTACATCTTCACCCCCTGAGCTGCAGAGCTGTTGCAGTGGAGGTGGTGTTCTTACTAAAACACGACTTGATTTTCGAATCACTCCAAAATGAAAGATTTTCTCCAGAGGCTCCGCTGAAACTTAGCACTTTCTCTAGCTGTATCTGCCAGAACCAGGGGAGCATCACTTTCAGGCAGCGAGTAAAACAATTTTACTAAAAGGTGCAATTTTCTTCCAAAAAGCATTTTAAGAGAACACAATAATAATAATTCATGAAGACAAAGAAAACATGGGAAATCACAGCACTTAAATTCAGGCTTTTAGCTCTCTCAATCTATAATCTTTCAAATTGTTAAAAGTACATTCTATAGACAGGTAAACCAATTACTTCCTGCACAGCCAGTAAAAATTTGTAATGGACCAACCTACAGGAGAATACACTTGAGTGTTCCGGGTTATGTTTAAGGGGTTGTTCTAGTTTTTACAATCCCTCCATGGTTAAATGTGTGGTTGGCTGGGACTGTCAGTGTAGCTGACAAGCCAGTGTAAAACGAATGTCTAGTATTCCTACACGTAGGGGTGATGGGAGAAGAATGTCCATTTTAGGCATCATTTGCTTCGAGAAATTAGGGATTTATAGAATTTCTATATGATCAGAAGCTTTTGTATATTTTGTATTGGAAGAGCTCTTTAGATCTCCATCTAAAGCTTATTACCAAATTTTGTGTCTTAGTTTCTGAAGCTGATATGCAAATTAACTGGTCGTCTAAACCATTCTCTTAGGATATGTTGTCTCTTTCTATGCTTTAAAGTGTGTTTCCATTATTGCAGCCGAATTGATATTTGTTACTTGTTCCCATTCACAAAGAATAACTTGAAAAAGAATAAATAGCTTTTTACCTTTTTAAACGCTCTTTTCTGAAAACTCCTTGACCTAAAAATCACACCTAGCTTTCCGTTCTTTGTAATGTGTAAAGTGGGGTAGAGAGAAAACGTTTCCTGTCGGTGCTGTGCTGGCAGATCTCATCAGTTGTAAACTAGATTTCACGTTCAAGTCCTAGCAAAAGGTTAAATGTCTTGAAGCTTGGCTGCTTCATTGTATGTTAAAAGGGAAAAGCTCAGGGTCCGCAACCTGTGTGGAGACCAAATCAAACTGTTCAGGGTAATTTGCAGTCTGGTTAAAGCCAGGGACACATGGGCCGAATGTCAGGAAATACTGATGGCATTGCAACTGCTGGGTTGCACGAAAAAAAAAAAAAAAACTATTAGTGTGTACCATGCTTAAGGCCCGCTTCAAACAAACCAAAAGGTAAGGAAAAAAAAAAGTATTGAGGTATGCTTTGTGAATGCAACACACTTAGTGTGTATATATGTGTGTGTGTATATGTATGTATTTATGTATATGTGTGTGTGTGTGTGTATATATATATATGTGTGTGTGTGTGTGTATATATATGTATATGTGTGTGTGTGTGTGTATGTGTATATGTATGTATATATATATATATATATATATATATATATATATATATATATATATATATATATATATATATATTACACAAAAAATTATTTTAAATTTCACTGCAAAAATGGAAATACACTTTGTCAGTGTGGGGGCATGCTTAGTCTGTGCACTATAATGCATGCACAGGAAAGGGGGAGACTTCAAACAGCTCTTATATTTGATTGCCTCCATGTGTGTGTTTTTGACTGTTTAAAACCATGAAAACCTTAAATGGTAAAGTTGTGTGTTTTTTTTTAAAAAAGTAGTAATGTTTTCCTGAAATAATTTCTGTATGGTGTCCGTTTACATGCAAACAGTGCTTACCAGAGTTCCTATTTCAAAAAGAACAGCTTGGGGCTATGTAAGAATCAGAATATTAAATTTAACACTTGCAGGGCTACTGCCTATTTAGGTTAATTTATTCTATCTTGATATGACTAAAGCCTAATACAAACTGACAGCTCTGAGCTGCTGTACTAACAATCCGATGTTGGTACAGCAATCCCCCCTGAGCTATTGTGTTCTGACAGGGGGGCGGCTCCCCTCCCCAGAACACTTTGATGAGCGGTCTCAGCCATGGACTGAGAGCACTGACTGGGAGCCAGTCTGCAGACCAGTTTCGGTCATGAGCCTTCAACAGAAGCTGGCCGAATGGCCAACTTCTGTGGGACTGGCTGCCCTACCCATGGGCCGAATCTTTCTCTAGAACTAGCTGATGCCGCCCCGACATTCGGTCCGTGTGTACTATGATTAATGCTAGGTATGCACTAAAAAATGTAATTGGTCATTTTTCATTGTTAGAAAGTTTGTTTTTCTGATCATTGGTGGGGTCAAATTTACTTTTTCATTTTTGACTGCGGGATGGAAAATTTTTCTTAAAGGGTAACTCCACTTTCACGGGGAAAAAAATTAGCAAATTAAAAAGAAATCTATACAGGGTATATAATCAGTCATATTGTAATTGAATGTTATTAAAAAATATCTTTCCCTTTTTATCTGCTGCTTTGTAATTTTCTGTAAAATGGAATGTAATATGGCTACCCGGAGGCATTCTGTACACAGATGGTGTACAGAACACCCCCTAGATATGGAATTTCCTGCTTGTAATTGGCTCACTGATTTTCCCAAAAGTCTGCACAAGTCAGATTTTGAGCATCTCCTGCAACAAAAGGGTCATTTTTGGGGAAATACCCCCAAAGGAAAATCACGTCTAAAGGGATTCAGGCCATGCAGTTTTCCTCATTAGAGCTCTGCAGGTGCAGCAGCTGATTTGACAATTAGAAAATCCCCTTCCATACAGATTCACTTTTTATATGGACGCAGACAAACTGCTATTCCTTCAGAATAACAAAAGGTAGGAATCTGCAACAAAGTTTGTTCAAACCTTGCAATGTACAGAGATCACACAGGGGAATATTTTTTTTTTCACTCAACAAAAGTGGAGTGGCACTTAAAATGTAATAAATTTGAATGAACAGTGAATATGGTTTCATTTGGTAAAGTCCATTTATTCCAAAATCGAATGTTTAAAGCGAAAACTTGAACTATTTTTAAATGACATTTGAATGTTCTGAGAATTTTTGTTCAAAATTCTACTAGCGTATATCTAATAAAAACTCTAGGGATTAGGTGAAAGGTCCCCTGGATTCTGACACTTCACAGCACATCGCTTGAACTAAAACTATCGCATTCTGTCCCTTGAGTGTGTTCAACATAACATAATGGGGCTCTGGAAGACACCACATATTATCAGCATACTCCAGGTAGTTGACAGGCACCAACTTTTATATCTCGGGAGTCATCCTCAGACATCAAAATAAGATAAATAATGGGTACTTCTAAAACTTATACTGAAAATAATACTTCACATTTATTCCTAAATGATTCTTGCATAAACCTGGGTGTGACTGGTTCTTTTACAAATAAGTAGTAGGTACCTGACATTAGGGGTTTAGATCAAGCTCTGAGCATGTGGATGCTTGTAATTGGTAATGAGCACTATTTTAAAAATATGCTTTGTTTTATGACTTGTGTATTTTGGAATCTGAGCGATGCAAATCCTGATTTTGTTAGGACCTCATGCATCTCTACATTAGTAAAATGAGAAAAAGTAGAGGTGAGCAAACTTTACGAATGGGTCCAGTCAGTTCAGCATAAAAAAATCAGTCCAACTGCAAACATTTAACTGCTATTTAATAGCAATTGGAATAAACTCTGCAGAGTTTACTTTTTAATCTGAAACACAAACTGGTTAAATAATAGATCTATACGTTTAGAGATTTTTGGTAATGGCCAGTAAATGCAGAGGGGTCTTTGGGCACTTAAGGTAAGTGCACTGAAATGTTTGTGTGTATTGCTGGGCAGATAAAGTTTAAGGACCCATTTACAGCTATCCTATTTATTGCAATGTGTTTGTACACACAATTCATTTGAATTTGGCTGCCAATGCACCGCAACCGAAAATCAGTAGTGCACTGTTTTCCCTTAAAAGGAAGGTATTGGGGTCAGTAGCTCTGAAAGTGTCCAAAAGAATAGGACAGCATAGTCAACAAGTGTGGATTTCACTTAGATTGGGTTTCCTACCTAAAGCTGACTTCCTGTCTAGTTAATTCCTTAAGACTTTGCAACTAGCCTTTCTTCAGCAAGAAATGTCCGATTTTGGCTACACGTCATAAGTTAATATTGCAATGTCTACTGGCTTGTAGCCCTTTTTAATTATAGCTGGGAAAGAATAAAATCGTGTTGTGTCCTTTATAAAACATAGGCTTTAATTGCAGATCTACTGTTACATATTCTTGGTATTAAATCAGTAACAAGAGCATGATGTATTACGAATCATTTCCTCTTTTGAATTTGCACTGCTCCTACAGAGTTGGAGCTCCCACTGCTGTGATGTTACATTTGTGTTTTGTGTTTTTTTTTTTTTTTTTTTTTTTCAACTAGCAAGTGTAATTAAATGTACAAATTGGTTCTAAAATGCATGTGCTGTGTCTGTCTGATTCCTTTTCTTTTAAGGGTGCATTGGCAGGGTTTAGCCTGCATTGCAGACATATTTGGCAAAAATATGGTGAGAGAAGCCCCGTACACACGTACCGATCGTCGGCCGTCTTTTGTCCAGGGCTGTCATGTCTGTTGAAAACTGCAAAAGACTGCACACGAATTTTTTCGGCCAACAGCAGCCGACTGCAGAAGTGATGTCATGTGATGGTTAACTTTCCGTGTGTTTTTTCTTTTCTGAGCATGCACAGTCTTGCAAATCTGCTGATTTGTCGGCCGAATTCTGTACTGACTGGCGAACAATCGGCCGTTCTGGTGTTGGCCAACAAAAATTTTAATGCCTGCACGACAGATTCTGTTCGGCCGAAAATGCGCTGTCGGCAGCATCATACTAACAAGCCTACAATCGGCCGATCGGTTGTCGGCCGAATATTTACGGCCGACAATCGGTACGTGTGTACGGGGCTAGAGGGGCTCAAGGCACTGGGCTGCCATCAAGGAGGTTTGCATAGAAAAACAAGCCCTGTGCAAACAAGGGTCCTCTGTTTTCACTGGTCTTAAGCCAGCCATAGACGGCTTGAATCTTGGCCAGTTTAGCAGGAACCCGCTGAGATTTAAACTACACTGCTCAAAAAAATAAATAAAGGAACACTTTTTATAATCAGAGTTTAGCATCAAGTCAATTAAACTCCTGGGATATTGATCTGGTCAGTTAAGTAGGCAGAGGGGGTTGTTAATCAGTTTTAGCTGCTTTGGTGTTAAATTAACAGGCGACTAGATGGGCAATAATGAGACGACCTCCAAAACAGGAATAGTTTTACAGGTGAAGGCCACTGACTATTTTTTCCCAACTCTTCTTCTTTTCTGACTGCTTTTCACTAGTTTTGCATTTGGCTAGGGTCAATGTCACTACTGGTACTGTGAGGCAATACCTGGACCCTATAGACGTTGCACAGGCAGTCAAACTCCTCCAGGATAGCACATCAATATGTGCCATTGCCAGAAGGTTTGCTGTGTCTCCCAGCACAGTCTCAAAAGCACGGAGGAGATTCCAGGAGACAGGCAGTTACTCTAGGAGAGCTGGACAGGTCCGTAGAAGGCCATTAACCCATCAGCAGGGCCAGTATCTGATCCTTTTTGCAAGGAGGAACAGGAAGAGCACTACAAAAATGAGCCCTACAAAATGACCCCCAGCAGGCCACTGGTGTCTCTGACCAAACGATCATAAACAGACTTAATGAGGGTAGCCTAAAGGGCTCGATTTCCTCTTATGTGCTTGCTGCCTGGCATCATAGAGCTTGATTTGCAATTGGCATCGAACACCAGAATTGCCAGGTCCTGCCTCTGGCGCCCTGTGCTTTTCACAGATGAGAGCAGGTTCCCCCTGAGCACATGTGACAGCCGTGAAAGGGTCTGGAGAAGATGTGGAGAACGTTATGCTTCTTGAAACATTGTTCAGTATGACAGGTTTGGTGGTGGGTCAGTGATGGTCTGGGGAGGCAGATCCATGGAGGGACTGCACAGATTACTACAGGCTAGACAATGGCACCCTGACTGCCAGTAGGTATCGGGATGAAAACCTTGGACCCATTCAGACCCTACGCTGGTGCAGTGGGTCCTGGGTTCCTCCTGGTGCACAATACCCGGCCTCATGTGGCGAGATTATGCAGCCAGTTCCTAGAGAATGAAGGAATCTATACCATTGAATGGCCCCCCACGCCGGCCTGACCTAAATCCAATAGAACGCCTTGGGACATTGTTTTGGTCCATCTGACACCGCCAGCTTGCACCTCTTGTCTGTTCAGGGGCTCGGTGATACCCTGGTCCAGATCTGGGAGGAATTACCCCAGGAAACCATCCATCTTCTCATTGGGAGCATGCCCTGATGTTGCCAGGCATGCATAGAAGCACGTAGTGGCCATACAAACAACTGCGTGCCATTTTGAGTTGCAATGACATTTCAGCAAAATGGTCTAGCCTGCTGCATAATTTTTTCACTTTGATTTTTGGGTTGTCACCGCTGTCTGCTCTGTGCTCCCCCCCCCCCCTGATGCTCACTGAAGCACTGAGCTGTAGAGGGGGATGAGAGGCTGAGTCGGGTGCCAGTCCAGGCATGTGGGTGGATCCTGACCATATGATATATGATGGTTACTATCTTTCCCCAGCCTGTATCGGCTGTGTGAAATCAGCCGACAGCAGGCCTCAGCCTACTGCTGAAAATGGGTCACAGGAGTGTAGAACGATCTGCACTCCTGTGATCCACGTGAGAAGTACAGTCAAATGAGCTTTGGCTTTCCTTCTCCTTTAATTCATTTCACTTTCTCTAAGGCCAGGTCAACCTGGATACACCCCAGCATGTGCCTGAACAGAAAAAGAGAAACAGCACAGTAATCAAAGATATGACAAAATGTCCGCCACAATGCCCAGAAGCAACTCTTTTTCAGAAACTGCCTGACGAGGTGCCAAAAAAAATAAATTAATCAAAACTGATCCTCTGTTTCTGGCAGCAAGGATCACTGTTGCAAAACTTTGGAAATGATCAGCGGTACCACTTGAAAACTTTAAAAGAAAATTTAATTGGATCATGGTAATGACAAACTTGCCTGCATGCTTTATAAGAATACAATGAAATTTGACAAAACGTGGAACCTGTGCATTCAATACTTCTGTCCCTTAGTAGGGCTTTGGCTGACCCTTTTCCATTTCAATTTATCATTTACTCCTCTTGCTTCCAAACCTCATTTTCCTTTGTTGATGTACTTGAGTCTAGTACCTGACTGCTGGTGTGGTCCATATTCTCAGGAACCAAAATACAAAATTTCTCTTCTGGTTTGATGGACACAGGTCTCTAGTATTCAGAACCATAGTGTTATATTGCCCCCTACAGGAATAGGACACTAGGCAGAAAAAGGCTTGACTACACC
Source organism: Pelophylax lessonae (assembly GCF_965119305.1). Taxonomy (NCBI): domain Eukaryota; kingdom Metazoa; phylum Chordata; class Amphibia; order Anura; family Ranidae; genus Pelophylax; species Pelophylax lessonae. The sequence goes on along the minus strand of NC_138771.1, from coordinate 546,924,415 downwards.
TATAGGCAGTCCTAGGTGGTATACTCCCCCTCTCTGCTAGAGGCCTTCGTTTTTTTTTTTTTTTTCTACCTAGTCAGGAGTAAGGACCAGTTCCCTTCTGGGATTTTTTCCTTTTAAATGGCTTTTTATCTTCTGTTTTTTTTTTTTTCTTCCCTGCGAGATCTACAATCTACTGCTGGACTGGGCGACTGGCTGGATAATCTAGCTCCAGTGTACACCCCAGTCTGGCCAGCGACCCTTTGGATGCCACACGTGAAGCAAGTGCATCCTTGTACAGACAGTACTACCTATGGGGTGGGGAGTCTGGTGGGGTCCCTCCCTCTCTCGTCTGCAGATTGTGGGGTGCTCTGCTTGCTGGTGACCTGGTGGTGCTACCAGCGCAAGTGGGGGTGTCCCTTAGGGGTGCTAGACACTTTTTGTGGGGGTCCCCCCTTTCTAATGGAGTCTCTGGAGCATGTTACCTCACCTGACCCCCTCTGAGGCAGCATGTCCCTCGAGGTACCAGACATCCATTAATGCACTGACAGCAAACCTTGAATCCTTAGTTTCTTGGGTGGAGGTGGCTTTTGGGTGGCAGGCTAGCAAAAAGCGTCCCCCACCTTCCCCTGACTCATCTGTCCCATCCGATCCTGAATCTGGCTTGGCCGCTGTGGACGTGGCCCACCCTGTGGGGTCTGCAGCCACGCTCCCTGAGTTATCAGACAGTGAGGATGATTCCTCCATGCCTGCAGCTACGCATGAGAAGGCGCTAGTTGATGCATGGATTGCATCTGTGTGGGAAACTTTAAAAATGTAGGATGCAGTTGAAGCTGTGGTGGGGGTGTTGGTTACCTTTTGGCACTCACAAGCTGCCATGCGCTGTAAAAGTGTTTCCTTATCACTCCTATTTTGACAGATTTGTCGCAGAAGAATGAGAGCATCCAACAACTCCTTTTGTGGTTCCTAAATGCTTTGTGGTAAGGTACCCCTTTGAGTAGTCCCTCAAGAAGAGAACCCCCCGGTTTCCAGGTTTAACAAGGCAACCATAATTCAGGTAGAGGATTCTCTGGCTTTTAAAGATCTGGCTGACAGGAAGGCGGAGTCTGTGGCCTGCAATATGTTCACTGTTGCTGGTTCAGTATATAGGCCAGTCCTGACCATTGCCCTGGTGTCCCAAACATTAACGGAGTGGGTAAACTTTTGCATCCTGACCTAGAGGGTAAGAATTTCCCCCTGCCTTTGCTGAATTGGAGGACCAGTTGGTCCAGGGGCTGCAGTTTGTCTGCAATGCCTCTTTGGATGTGACTCCCCTGATTTCTAGATTGTCTGCTTCGGCAGTAGTGCTTAGGCGTGTATTGTGGCTTAAATGTTGGTGTGCGGACCAGACTTCTAAAAAAGCCTTGAATGATTTACCTTTTTTTCGGGTTATAGCCTGTTTGGGGCTTCCCTGGATGACATCATTAAGAATCTCACAGGGGGGATACCTTTCTTCCACAGTCTGGGAAGAGTAAAAAAAAAAAAACCTTGTCGCAGATGTGGCCCGTCTTTCTCGGCAAGTTTGTTTTTTTTTTCGCCCTTGAGGGTCCACTGACAAGGGCTCGAAACCTTTTCAAGTCCTCCTTCGTAGGCTGCAAGAAGCCCTGGTCTGGCAAGCCGAGAGCGGAATTCTCCAGACTAACAGACAAGGCTCCTTGAGCAGGAAGTTTCGCCCTCACCCATGCCTGGGGTTGGGTGACGTCTTTGCTGGTTTCCAGGCCCATGGACCTACTTTGATAAACGACAAGTGGGTCCATCAAGTGAATACTGTCCAGTTACAAGATAGTTTTGTTCTTGCCCTCCGGACGTTCTTCCTTTCCAGTGTGGGTCTGTCCCTGGACTGATTGCAAGCTCCCCTTGGGGCGGTGCAAGACCTGCTGCTTCAGGGTGTGATTGTCCAGGTTCCGGTATCAGAAGGTTTTTAGGTTTTTTTATTCAAACCTGTTCACAGTTCCAAAGAAAGGGAACAAGGTACGTCTGATTCTGGACCTCAAGGCCCTGAACTGCTTTGTGTGGGCACAGAAGTTCAGAATGGAGTCCATTTGCACGGCGGTGGCATTCCTACATCGGGGGGGATTTTCTTGCCTCTTTCAACATCAAAGATGCTTACCTTCACATTCCAATATGTGCCCGACGCCAGCGCTTCCTCTGTTTTGCTGTAGGAGAAGATCATTATTAGTTTGTGGCGTTACCCTTTAGTCTCACTCCTCGAGTCTTCACAAAATTGTTTGCCCTGATTCTGGCGTTGAAGCGTGATTGCGGTACTCGGCTATCTGGGTGACCTCCTCCTGCGAGCGAAGTCCTCTGCTGCCTTGATGGACAACGTGGAGATCACTATAGAAACCCTGAAGGAGTTCGGTTGGCTTGAAAATTGCCAGAAATCTGCTTTGATTCCATCCAGAAAATTGGATTATTTGGGTCTGACTCTGGACTCCGCGCTAGCTAGACGCAGCTATGTCCCATCATGCCTAGTTATGTCTGTGAATGTCAGTGATTTACAATGACTCATGGGAATTGTAGTTCCTGAACAGCTGGAGGGCCAGAGTTTTGACACCCCTGAGCTTAGAGTGTTCCTTCCTCTGGACAAACTCCAGAAGTTGCATGCTGCGATTCATCTCCTGCTGTCCAGCAGATGGTCCTCCCTCCGGACTCGCATGCAGGTGCTGGGCCTGATGCTATCTACCTTTTGAGGCAGTTCTGTCCTTTCAAAGGGAGATCCTGGTAAAATGGGACAAGTGTTCAAAGTCTCTGGACAATCATATCTGGCTGAGCTGTTTCTGGTCTGGTGGCTTCGCTCTTCTGATCTTTTCTCCCCTTGTATTGGACAGTGGTCACAATGAATGCCAGTCGGGAGGTGTCCTGGGACCGAGCTCCACTCAGGGTTGTTGGATGCTGGAAAAGTCCAGGCTACTGGTCAATGTCTTTGAGCTTCTGGTGATCAGGCTGTGTCTGGATCACTGGACGGATCGACTCTGGGGGCTTCCGGTGCAGATTCAGTCAGACAATGCCATGGCGATGGCTTATGTCAATCAACAGGGTGGAACAGTGTGTTGGCAACCCTGGAAGTAGCTGGCATTCTCCGGTGGGCAGAACGCTCCCTTCCAGCCTTCACCGGCATACACATTTCAGGAGTGGAAAACTGGCAGAGGGACTATCTTAGTCGGCAGGCATTGGAGCAAGGGGAGTGGTCCCTTCATCCGGACGTGTTTTATCAGATATGTCCCTGGTGGGGCAACCCCCAAGGAGGATTTGTTGGCTTCCCAGCTCAACAGAAAGGTACCGAGGTTTCTGGCAAGGTCACGGGATCCTCTCGCGGACGCCACAGACGATCTGGTGGCCCGTGGGGCCAATATTGTCGGATTTACAGTTTTCCTCCTCTTCAAGCTTCTGCTGCAGCTTTTGCGCAAAATCGAGGCCGAGGGGATTCTGGTCATTCTAGTGGCCCCAGACCGGCCTCGTTGGTCTTGGTACGCCGACCTGGTGCGGCTAGTCGCCAACGCCCCTTCGAAACTCCATCTCAGGGAGGATCTACTGTCCCAAGGGCCGATCTTCCATCCTGCTTTGCAGTCGCTGGATTTGACGGCCTGGCTGTTGAAAGCCGGTTCCTGAAGGATAGAAGTTTGCCTGGGTCCATGATCCTTACATGATCCTCTACCTCTAGGAAGATCTACCATCGTACGTGGAAAGCGTACATTTCGTGCTGTGATTTGATTTGAGTTCGCCCTCGTTCTTTTTAAGTGGCTCGGATTCTGACTTTTCTTCAATGAGGTGTTGAGCAGAAATTGGCCGAAGTAATAGGTGTTGGTCTTGGCTGTCTTCTTTCAGCAACCTTTGGCCACACTCTCCCTGGTGCGTACGTTTTATTCAAGGGGTTTGACCTTTGACTCCACTGGTGTAGTCCTCTGCCACCTTAGGATCTGAACTTGGTGCTTTCAGTTCTCCAGAAGCCTCCCTTTCAAAATATTTGGGAGATTCCCCTGCTTACACTGTACCAGAAGGTGGCTATCACTTCTGCTCGCAGGGTGTCAGGGCTGGTGGCGTTATGTCGTACCCCCTATTTGGTGGTCCACAAAGACAAGGTGGTTCTTCGCCCATGTCGGTCGTTTCTTCCTAAGGTAGTCTGATTTCCATTTGAATGAGGACATTGTGCTGCCTTCCCTGTGTCCCAGGCCCAAGCATCCTGAGGAATTTGCTTTGCATGCCTTTGATGTGGTTCAAGCGACTCGGGTGTATTTGGCAGCCACTGAGCCTTTTTGGAGGTCAGACTCCCTGTTTGTGATCATGGATGGGCCACAAAAGGGGCTGTCCACTTCTTCTGTGACCATTTCCACCATAACCTGAGAGCATCGTCCCTCTCCTTGCTTTGTACTTTATATTTTTGTTATCCCTAATAAAAAGATTGAAATATAAAATGTCAGCCGCACTACAATCTTAGCTCCTCCTTGCTGTATTTGTCAGCAAAATGACTGCATACATGTTTCCACACAAAAACTAATACTCCTTGACATGTTTCACCACTCCTGGCTTGCTTCCCCTATCCTATACAGTTTCTCACAAAAGTAAGTACACCCCTCACATTTTTTGTGAATATTGTATTATCTTTTCTTGTGACAACACTGAAAAAAATGACACTTTACTACAATGTAAAGTAGTGAGTGTACAGCTTGAATAACAGTGTACATTTGCTGTCCCCTCAAAATAACTCCACACAGCCATTAATGTCTAAACTGCTGGCAAAAAAAGGTGAGTACACCCCTAAGTTGGAATGTTCAATTTGGGCACAATTAGCCATTTTCCCGCCTGGTGTCATGTGATTAGTTAGTGTTACAAGGTCTCTCAGGTGTGAATGGGGAGCAGGTGTGTTAAATTTGGTGTTATCGTTCTCACTGGTCACTAGAAGTTCAACATGGCACCTCATGCCAAAGAACTCTGAGGATCTGAAAAAAAGAATTGCTGCTCTACATAAAGAATACCTAGTGTATAAAAAGATTGCCAAGACCCTGAAAGTGAGCTGCAGCACTGTAGCCAAGACCATACAGTGGTTTAACAGGACAGGTTCCACTCAAAACAGGCCTCACCATGGTTGACCAAAGAAGTAGAGTGCACGTTTTCAGTGTCCTATGTAGAGGTTGTCTTTGGGAAGTAGACGTATGAGTGCTGCCAGCATTGCTGCAGAGGTTGAAGGAGTTGGGGGTCAGCCTGTCAGTGCTTAGACCATACGCCGCACACTGCATCAAATTGGTCTGCATGGCTGTTATCCCAGAAGGAAGACTCTTCTAAAGATGATGCAGAAGAAAGCCTGCAAACAATTTGCTGTTTGGGTCAGCCTGTCAGTGCTTAGACCATACGCCGCACACTGCATCAAATTGGTCTGCACGGCTGTTATCCCAGAAGGAAGACTCTTCTAAAGATGATGCAGAAGAAAGCCTGCAAACAGTTTGAGGAGACAAGCAGACTAAGAACATGGATTACTGGAACCATGTCTTGAGGTCTGATGAGACCTTTTTTTTAGTTCAGATGGTGTCAAGCATGTGTGACAGCAACCACGTGAGGAGTACAAAGTGGTGGGAGTGTCATGGTCTGGGGCTGCATGAGTGCTGCCAGCACTGGGGAGCTACAGTTCATTGAGGGAACCATGAATGCCAACATGTACTGTGACATACTGAAGCAGAGCATGATCCCCCTCCCTTCAGAGACTGGGCCGCAGGGCAGGATTCCAACATAACGACCCCAAAAACACCTCCAAGATGACCACTGCCTTACTAAAGAAGCTGAGGGTAAAGGTGATGAACTGGCCAAGCATGTCTCCAGACCTAAATCCTATTGAGCATCTGTGGGGCATCCCCAAACAGAAGCTGGAGGAGCGCACGGTCTCTATCATCCACCAGCTCCATGATGTCATCATGGAGGAGTGGAAGAGGACTCCAGTGCAGTGGCAACCTCTGAAGCTCTGGTGAACTCCATGCCCAAGAGGGTTAAGGCAGTGCTGGAAAATAATGGTGGCCACACAAAATATTGACACTTTGGACCCAATTTTGACATTTTCACTTAGGGGTGTACTCACTTTTGCTGCTAGCGGTTTAGACATTGATTGCTGTGGGTTGAGTTATTTTGAGGGGACAGCCAATTTACACTGTTATACAAGCTGTACACTCACTACTTTACATGGTAGCAAAGTGTCATTTCTTCAGTGATGTCACATGAAAAGTTATAATAAAATATTTACAAAAATGTGAGGGGTATACTCACAAGGGCCGATCCTGGGCGGGTGCACGGGGTGCACCGCGCCCAGGCGCCGCAAGCTGAGGCAGAGGAGGGGCGCCGAAGCTCAAGTGGCAGAGTCCTCCCCTCCCTCCTCCACCTGCTTGTGACAAGCAATACAATACAAATAGGGAGATCTCCCCGCTACACAGATCTCAGGAGTAACCTCCCATCCGCCCACCCCCCCTCGTTACCTCCCATCAGCCCCGCCCACCCCTCGTTACCTCCACTGTACTTGGACGGCGCCTTCAATGAGAAGGGACGGGGTGACAGCTGTGGGTGGAGCGGGACAAAGTTGGTTGCCAGAGGAGATAAAGTTTGGGACTGGAGACAGCAAACTCAACCAGGGAAGGCGAGGGGCCCCGGAACTGGCAGAGCAGACAGTCCGTCCTCTCAGGTGAACGGCGGCACACACCGCCTTTATAGAACAGGAAGCACTGGTAGTCAGTGAGGGAGTCCATCTCCTACACAGCGTCACCAGCTACACGAATTCCTATTACCTTACCAGAGTGGTGGGGGGACTGGGGGAGGAGTGCGGGTACAGTAGTGTTGAGGGGGAGGGGCATGCATGGTGCAGGGATGAGGTAGGAGATGGGTTAGGAGGTTGGGTGGGGATAGGGAAGGTTGTTTTGCTTGCGTTTCTAGCAAGGTTACTTTGCGGTACAAACAAGGAAACTTAGACCTTTGTGGTGTATATAAATGTGCTTTTACTATGCAAAAGCAATCTGTACATACAAAAACTATTACAATAATACAAGACTGGCAGATATAACAATGCCTAACACATGAACAGCCTATGGTCTGTAAACAGCAGAAATACGCTTCTTAAACATACAACCCTTCTCCCAAGAATATTGAATAAATACTCATCTCTGGTGGTGGATTCAGCAGCTTCCAATAGATCTCTGCAGCAACAGGACAAAGAGGTCCTCGCCACATGTTTTCTCCAACTACAAACGAACAAACAAGCCAGGCTGCATCATGGATGTTTAAGGGCCAAAGGGTGAGGTAGAAAGGGCTTTTCTCATGCAAATTGACCCTTTTATAGTCCTGTACACAGAAAAAACACCCACAGGATGTGGTCATATCTTTTGACCACTCCTAGGTCACTTTGAGTGAGGTCATCCACACATGGCCGCACCTCCCCCACTACAAGCACATGGTTCATTAAATATGCGGCAGCCATTTTAAAACTACCTGTGGGTGAGAGAAATTATTTACACATGTAATGGGATCATTTGTAAAAAAATCCACAATTGATACAATCCACCTCTTGATCCCATACATTGGCAATAATTACCAACATTACAAACATTTCTACTTCTTTACAAAAAAAATATGCCTACAACATGCACAAGCTAATTTATCTTAAGCATGTACAATGTGTATGCAATACAAACTTCAACATCTCTTAAATCAGGCATGTCCAACCTGCGGCCCGGGGGCTGCATGCGGCCCGGAAACGCAGGCAATGCGGCCCACTGCCCCCTGACAATTTTTTTTTTTGCTGGGGAGGAAGGAAGTATGCTCGGGGGCACGGCCACAGCGGCTTCCAACTAACTGTAGGCAGAGACTGCCTCGGAAGGGATAATCCTCTAGTTATGTTAAATTAGTGCTGAGGGGGGGGGGGGCGGCAGCGCGGGAAGTGCGCGGTGGCGTTTTTTTACTTATATACCTTAACTATAGTATATATTATTTATGCGGTTTGAGAAAAAATTCCCTTTCAACCCCCGTATCATCTGAGCGGTCAGACCAAGTCCCTGGCAGCTGCAACATTACTTTAAACAGGGTTAGCAATGTCCTTGGCAATCTGTGGAAAGAAAATCCTAAATGATGAAAGTTCTTTGTCCTCCTCCTGGTAAATGCTCAGATGTAAGTCCACTCCAATTAAGCCACCATTGGGAAATCATCTGCATCTTCCTCAGGCTCTCATCTTCTGGTCTGTCCCATCCGGTTTTGTCATTTGCTCTGCCCGGTCCACCTCTCGGTGCTCGGTACCTTAAAAATTAGAGACAAAGCGGATTATATGTTCCTTCCACCTGTGCCAAAAAACATAGCTTCACTGCTCACATTTAACTGCAAAACTGTTATAGGGTGCCCACTGTTACCTGGTTACATTTTCACTGAAAGGCTTTGACTTCCAATGGAAGGCATGTCTCTCCGTGCTGTCCTGCGAATACTGGCCTGCTGTTGTCCAATCGTCACAGCATAGCAGTATCTAGGAAAATGCCCCATTCTATGACAGCAGAAACACTTAATGTGGCTGAATAAACCATTCCCATTCACTTGTTCCCACTTATTATACAAAGCTGGTGTAGGGAGCCCATCTATTTCCTCTCTAGGGACCCCTGCCTTAAGTAAATCAGTCCACATGTTTCTTCTGGAGACCATAGGCCTTTAGGCTCCGTTCACATCTAGGCGTTTTTGGGGAGTTTTTCTGCTCTAGGATCAGCTCTCAAAACGCCCAACAAGACAAATCCTATTCATTTCAATGGCCCCTGTTCACATCTGAGCGTTTTGACGCTGTTTACAAAACGCCCAACGCTCAAAAAAGTACATGAGCTTCTTTTTGGGCAGATTACAGGCATTTTCCATTGGTATCTATTCAATCAAAAAACGCATGTAAATCGCGGTAAAAATCGCGGTAAAATCGCGGTAAAAAACGCTACGCTCAGGTGTGAATGTAGCTTAAGTGGTTAAGAGAGCTGGGGGAGGATAAGCATCACACTGGTCTTTCCAGTGAATAGCTGTGGAGTGGGAGGTGTGTCAGAACAAGTCTGATCATTGGAGGAGAGCAGGCTGAGTTCTCAGCATAGCTAGAGGTCTGACCAGTGGCGGCTGGTTCATTGGGGGTGCAGGGGCGCCGCCCCCCCATCCATGTGTCCGGCCCCCTAATCTACATGCAGGGTGCCGGACGCATTGATTCCAATGGGTTTTTTTTTTAAGCACTTGATTATAGCCAGAGGCTCTAATAGGCTTCAAAAAAGGGTGGGCTTGGAGCGCAGTGAGCCCACCCAGTTGTGTGACAATAGTGAATAAATATTCTCTATTGCCACACTGATTCTCCTCCTGGTCAATCAGGAAGAGGGTCCTGAGACCCCTTTCCCGATTGGCCAAAAGGAAAAGCCATGCTATTGGCCAAGGAGCGGAGGAGGAGGGAGAAAACTGAGGGGGAAGTCGCAGCCGCTGCTGCCTGCCCAGGGTGAGTAAGCCGGTGACTGGGGGGACAGTGCATACTGGAACTGGTGGGGGACCGGGGAACGGTGGGCTGGAGCTGGTGGGGGACCGGCGACCAGGGGGGGGGGGACAGTGCGGGCTGGAGCTAGTGTGGTCGAGGGGGGGGGTATGGTGTGGCCTGTCTGCCGCCCCGCCCAGGCCCATGGAGCACCAGCCGCCACTGGGACTGACTGTACTGTGCTTTCCTGCTTAGTGTGGTCAGTTTTTAGCGACTAGGCAGGGACACTGGGGATTTCACACAAAGCAATGCAAAGAAAACAGGATACTTGTTCATGCAAGTACATGGTAAAACACACACATATCACCCCCTCCGCATCCCCCCCCCCCCGTCCCTACCTAAATGCTTACATGAGTCCTCATTCAATTCAGCACTGTGCCCATCGCTAAGGGCTCTCTTATCTCTCCCTGCATTCACTGGACAGAGGCGGGAGCCATTGACTCCTGCTGCTGTCAATCAAAACCTATGAACAGACCGCAGGGGGGAGTGGCCGAGCTGCACTCTGCGTGTGTGTGGATGCACACAGCTCAGCTCAGGTATGAGCCCGCATGAGTGCCCCTTTAGCAAGTGGCTTGATATGGGGCAGACACAGAAGAGAAGAAGCGGCAGCGGGGGACCCCAAAAGAAAGGGTTCGGGGCCACTCCAAATGGTGCAACACCACTTTTTTCACCACAGAGCAGGTAAGTATAAAATGTTTGTTATTATAGGGGTAAAAAAGCCTTTATAACAACATTAACTCTCCAGTACCAAAAATGGAAGTATCCTTTTTAGAGGACTGATCTTTTAATGCTTTTCGTATTTTTTTGAGTTTGGATATGGTGTCCTGTAGTAAAACAATCCCAGAATTCCAATACAGCAAATCACAGTGCACACCGCTAAGCCTCTACTTAGTTTAAAATTACAGTACTGGTCCACGTGAGAGTATCTGGAATAAAAGAAGGAAAGGCAATGTGACACAGAAGGAAAGGCAATGTGACACAATCGTTTCTAAAATTAGAGGTTCAATGTAGTACAGTATACACTTGCATTGCCCCTCCCCAGGGCAAGTCTGGGTGTGTAAATAGTGAAACAACTGGCTTAGCTGGTATGGGCAGATATAATATGTTTCAAAAGCAATATTAAAATAACTCAGCTAGTACAGTAGATACTGATAAAAAGCTGGATCTTCTTACAATAAGCAATATGCATTTCCTATTGAGAGCTTTAAAGTGGAGGGCCAGGCTATTCCTAACTAAGCTTAAACCTGCTCCCACCCCCATTCTAACCCCTATTTTAACTACCCTGTGAAAGGAAGACTTGTATATTCACCTGTTCTGAGGGCACTGTGGTACGGTCACGTAGTCTGCGGATTTCGCCACTGATCCAAGTGGCATTTCAGGGTAGAAGAGGGGCAGTTAACAATCAATAGCAATATATCCCATAGCTAGCCTGTTGGAGACGTCACTGCCCAGGCATTCCATTGGTTGTCGGTGATCTCTCCTCTCTGGCTGCTGGGGAGATCACTTGATAGGACTGGAGTGCTCTCAGAATAGTTAAGTATAAGCATCTTCCTTTCACAGGGTAGTTGGAAGGGAAGTAGGAGCAGGTTTAACCATAGTTAGGAAAATCCAGACCTTCCACTTTATCACATCCAGGTTGGCCAGGTACCTAATTTTATAATAATTTGTCTTGACGCCTACAATAAAACCATGCATTAGCCGAAGTTACCTTCAGTTAAAACTTGCATATGAAAATGTGCAGATCCAAATATATGGACAGCTGTAAATATATACCATTCTTGCCTTTTCCCTGTCATACCTGACTCTCTAACCTTTCTATTGGACCTTTAGGGTTCATTCACATCTATCCATCCCTTGCAGTGCATCAACATGCATCATGTTGTGTGCTAACTGTGCAGCCCAGTCATTTTAATGGGCTGACAATGCACCACAAGGGACTGAAAAAGGTACATGCACCATTTTTAGTCAGTCAATTTTAAATAAAGGAGACAAACTATTAGTTGTGAAAGCATTTCAGTAGTTGTCATCCCAAACTACACTGCTCAAAAAACGTAAAGGAACACTTTTTAATTAGAGTATAGCATCAAGTCAATTAAATTCCTGGGATATTGATCTGGTTGGTTAAAGCGGAGTTCCGGGCACAAAATCAATATTTTTTTTTTGTGCCCGTCTGCTTCTACACCTTCACCTGAAAAGGAATTGGATAGTTAGGTTTTTTTTTTTTATTTACTCACCTTGTAATTGAAGATCGAAGATACTCACCTAGTCTTCACTTCCTCCCTCTGTGCCGCGGCTCCGTCGTCACTTCCGGGCTTGCACTGATTCCTGGGAGCTGAACGTCATCGCTCCCAGGAATCAATGCAACGGCACCGGCCATGCTCGTCACTTCCGGGCAACGCTGCATTCCCCTGCTAAACAGCTTCTGGGCATGCCCAGAAGCTGTGGAGGAATGCGGCGCCGCACCGGAAGTGATGAGAGGGGCCGGTGCAGGCGCGTTCTGGGAGAAGAAGACGCGGAAGAAGACGCCGAAGAGGACCGCGCCAGCTCCAGCTGCCCACAAGAGAGATGGAAACGCTGTGGAAGAAATTTTATAAGTGAGTATTTCTTCTAAAAGGACAGTGCGAACCGGGACAGATCAGAGGCTAGCCATTGTGGAATGTACTAGCCCTGACTGTCCCGGGGGTATGTTTGTTGAAAATGATTTCTGTGCCCGGAACTCCGCTTTAAGTAGCAGAAGGGGTTGTTAATCAGTTTCAGCTGCTTTGGTGTTAATAAAATTAATAATAGGTGCACTAGATGGGCAACAATGAGACAACCTCCAAAACAGGAGTGGTTTTACAGGTGGGGGCCACTGATATTTTCCTCCCTACTCATTTTGTCTGACTGTTTTTCACTAGTTTTGCATTTGGCTAGGGTCAGTGTCACTATTGGTAGCATGAGGGGATACCTGGACCCTATAGGGTTTTCACAGGCAGTCCAACTCCTCCAGTATGGCACATCAATACATGCCATTGCCAGAAGAGCATGGAGGAGATTCCAGGAGACAGGCATATACTCTAAGAGAGCTGGACAGGGCCGTAGAAGGTCCTTAACCCATCAGTAGGACCGGTATCTTCTCCTTTGTACAAGGGGGAACAGGTTGAGCACTGCCAGAGCCCTACCAAATTACCTCCAGCAGGCCACTGGTGTGAATGTCTCTGACCAAACAATCAGAAACAGACTTGATGAGGGTGGCCTGAGGGACCGATTTCCTCTAATGGGCCCTGTGCTCACTGCCTGGCACCATGGAGCTTGATTGGCATTTGCCATTGAACACCAGAATTGTCAGGTCCGCCACTGGTGCTCTGTGCTTTTCACAAATTAATACAGGTTCACCCGGAGCACATGTGACAGACATAAAAGGGTCTGGAGAAGTCGTGGAGAACGTTATGCTGCCTGTGACATCATTCAGCATGACCGGTTTGGTGGTGGGTCAGTGATGGACTGGGGAGGCATATCCATGGAGGGATGCATAGACCTCTACAGGCTAGGCAATGGCACCCTGACTGCCATTAGGTATTGGGACAAAATCCTTGGACCCATGGTCAGACCCTATGCTGGTGCAGTGGGTCCTGGGTTCCTCCTGGTGCACGACAATGCCCGGCCTCATGTGTCGAGAGTATGCAGCCAGTTCCTGAAGGATGAAGAAATTGATGCCATTGAATGGCCCCCATGCTCGCCTAACCTAAATCCAGTAGAACACTTTAGGGTTGCACCTCAATCTTATCAGGAGCTCAGGGATGCCCTGGTCCAGGTCTGGGAGGATATACCCCAGGACACCATCCGTCATCTCATTAGGAACATGCCCCAATGTCAGGCATGCATATAAGCACAAGGGGGCCATACAAACTACTGAGTACCATTTTAAGTTGCTGCAATGAAATTTCAGCAAAATGGACTAGCCTGCTGCATTATTTCTTTAATTTGATTTTCGATTTGTCTTTGAATTCAGCCCTCTGTATTTTGATCATTTTCATTTCCATCAAACGATGTGGCATCCTTTCATTCCTAACACATTACCCAGTCCATATTAGTATAGATATCCAGAATGATATTTTTCCCCATTGAGATCTGATGTGTTTCAAAGCGTTCCTTTAATTTTTTTGAGCAGTGTATATTAACTCCACTTGTATCCAAGAGAATCCGGACTTTGCATGCAAAAATTAGATTATATATGGCAAGACAAAACAACTGTGTAAAAAGTACCAAGTTTCTGTAATATTTTGGTTATAATTTATTAAAGTGGAAAAGAAGCCAAACTACATCTATTCTTAAAAATGTTCCCTCCCCAGATCTCGTACCTTTCCTATCTAAACTGAATAAAAAGATGTGTGTACTTACTTTTTTTTAATGTGCTTCGGACCAGTCACGTGATCCTTCAGCTATGTTTAAGGCAGGCCATAGTTGATGCATTTTTTTTTTGTTCAACCAGCAGGTTGATTTATTTAGTTATTTAAATAAATTAACTTTTTGATGATATTCTAATTGCATGAGATGCACTTGTAAGTTCAGCTGTCAATATCTCTGGATTTGTTTCCAGTTTTGGCACGCAGTTTTTACTGAAGTTAAATGTCATGCCTCAAGCATAGGGCTTCACTCACATACGGACATTCAGGGCTGTACATCACCAGCAATCTGTCCCAGGTAACTGCTCTTACATGCAAACATCCACAGATGTGTCATCCTGTCTGCAGCTGATTGCAAACACCTGGCCGTACCCAGTGCAATTTAAGTTTTATCAAATGCACTACAACGTATTTAACCAGAGTGAAAATAGATGGCTACATACAAAGGTTCTCCCCAGAAGGAGCAATAAGAAAATGTAGACAAAGTATACTACTTTAGGGCTATGCAGAGCCCCCAATCACCTTGAACAGCATTAGTGAGGGTATCCAAAAACAATCACATCAAACATACATACACCACACATACCAATGCCACCTCCCCCATAATACTAAACAGGAAAGCCAGAAAGCCCATAGCAATGGTATCGGCAAGCCCACGAAAATAATATTTACATACATCAAATTACAATTTTTGAGACAACAGGATATCCAAAAAGACTCCCATATAACGAGCCAGGACTACCAAACCTTTGTAAACTTTCTGGGGCAGGCCTGACCCTTATAAATCAACTTAAAGACAGGTCAATCTTTACTGACCATACGCTAAAATTGTTGTATTGAAGGTGCAGCAATGTTTTTCCACTTCAGAATAATTTATTTCTGAGCATAAACAACCTTCTCCTAGCCCTTCTCAGATAGCCCAGGAACCAACATCATCCATGTACATTGAGTAAGTTGGAAGGGGTTAGCCCCGGCCGATTGAAGATGGGAATATAAAGTAGTAACAAGCTTAAAGCGGAGTTCCGGGCACAAAAACGATATTTTTTTTTTGTGCCCGTCCGCTAGTTCAGCCTAACCTGAAAAGGAATTGGATAGTTCGATTTTTTTTTTTAAAACTCACCTTGTAATTGATGATCGTAAATACTCACCTCAGGGTACTTCCTCCCTCGGAGCCGCGGCTCACCCCGTCACTTCCTGCGCTGCGATGATTCCTGGGAGCTAAACGTCATGCCCAGAAGCTGTTTAGGAATGCGGCGCCGCACCGGAAGTGACGAGAGGGGCCGGTGCAGCGCAATCTGGGAGAAGAAGACGCGGAAGAAGACGCAGAAGAGGACCGCGCCGGCTTCAGCTGCCCACAAGAGAGATGGAAACGCTGTGGAAGAAATTTTATAAGTAAGTATTTCTTCTAAAAGGTAAGTGCGAACCGGGACAGATCAGAGGCTAGCCATTGTGGAATGTGCTAGCCCTGACTGTCCCGGGGGTATGTTCATTAAAAAATGACATCTGTGCCCGGAACTCCGCTTTAATAATATCAGGGTCTTATAACAATACCTCTAGTGGTAATTCCGAGAGCTCCAACCCCAAACTGTGTCTGAACAGCGTGGCGAAACAATAAGTATTTAAAAAAAGAATTTGTTAGCCATCCCATGGTGGGTCTTCAGATCCTCAAATAAAACAAACAAAAAAATTATTCATAAAAACATGAGAAACATGGCTGACACATAAACGGCCCCACCAAAGAGAGTCAGGGTGACCCAGGAGCTCTGGAAAATTTGGGTTATGCCACAGCGGGGCTATGGGGACACCCCAGAAGTCGGGGCTAGGACTTTTCCCCCTTAACGCTAGGCTAACCAACTGACATCAACCGGGGAGGGCCAACAGATCTGTGGAGTTCATCCCTTAAGGAAAGCTTAGACTTATAAAAAGCAGATAGAAGAGTGGTAGAGAGATTTGAGCAGGACTCATGAAACCAGTCATAGACAAAGGTGAGCAGAAATGCCAAAAAGAATTCCTAAGATTTGGACAGGCTAAACCACCATCAGATTTGTATGCTTATAGCTGCAATTTCATTATACGTGATTGAGCCCCGTTCCCCAAAAAAGAAGACAAAAGAGAGTCAAGCTTTTGAAACAGTTTCTTAGGCAAGAAAACTGGGGAGGTCTGAAAGACAAAGATAAGTTCACCTTTTCTAACATGTTACACCCTGAATATGGGTGTACAGATGCACTGGCTCCTGCTCCCCCCCCCCCCCGAAGTCCCGCTCTGATAGCTAGCGGGGGATCTTCTCCCCTCCCCCATTAGCTATCATACTCTGCAACAAAGGCGGCTGTGCAGAGGTCCACCCACCAGGCCACGCCATCCATTCACAGTATTCTGGATGGAAAAAACATCAAGTTGTCTCTCCATATACAGCCCCTTAGGAAGGTCTCACATCAATAAATTGTATTACTGCAATGTTCCCAATTAAAAGATTTCTCGAAGACGCAACAGGAAGTGTAGGACAATCTCTTTGAAATTAGGGGAAATCTTCTCTTAGGCAGGTGTTAACAGAACAAGTGTCCCCCATTGAAAGGTTTCTCATCGCTTGTTACAGAGAACCCTAAAATATCTGTCATTGGTCACTAGAAATCGGGGTGAATCTTCCCAGTAGGGACACACACATCAATAAAAACCCAACTTTAATACTTGCACATTCTATTCTAAAAAAACCCCAAAAAGACAAAAAGTTTAGAAGCTTTAAACTTGCATGCCTGGCAGAGCTCAACATATATGTTTATTGAGCACTCTGAATATTTTTTAGGCCAAGACCTGTTGGTTGCCACCTCCACATCTGACTGCATTCTAAACCTTTGGACAGATGGTGCATGAAAAGCATTTGTTTTATCTTTGCCTGTTTTCTGAGCTCCCAAATCATAACTTTTATCGAACAAACACAAGCACTCCTGTCTACTTGCTGATTTGAATTAAGCTGTGCATCTTGTCTGTACCATAATTGCATACATAAAATTGCTTGAAAGCAAAGAAAAATAGAAGAAATTGCTTTTTAACAACTATAGAAATTCATTTTTTAAATAAAGGTCTTGTTAAAAAGTCTTAAGTACAACAAATGACAAATATGTTAGTTTCAGTACTGTGATTACTATAATGGCCCTTTATTTTTCAAAAAAATGTTGTCTTCCAATTTCTATTTTTCTGATGCCTATTTACTAAAGCTTTGAAAAGTATCAATGATAATGTAGAATGTGCAGTAATCACTGCAACCAAAATCTATTGATTGGCACCATGTACCTAAACATGAATTCCGACTGGATTTTAAAGTTTGCTGCATTTTCCATGTTGTATTTTATTCATTTTTTACAAATAATTTATAAGGGCTCATTCACACCACCCCATGAACTAAAACATGTGCATGATGCTATGGGTTGTATAGGGGTGGCGATGAGTGGTGTAATAAGGGCTCATTCACACCACCCCATGAACTTAAACATGTGCATGAATCATAAAACACCAACTTGTCCTTAGTGAAAAAATGGCATTAGTAGCGTGAACATAACATGGTCAAAATCGGCAAATTCGTTTTCCTCAAAAACCATCCATAAAACATAATTAACCACAGTCCATCAAAATGCAAAGTCTTGACAGAGTCTATGAGTAAATAGATGTAATATACTCCAGAAGAAAGGAAACAAGTATCCCAGTGTGCAGCTGAAATAGACCACCTCACAATCCTCCACCAGTGTGTTGATAACTCCAGAGAAAGTGGAAATGCCTACCCACTCTATCCACTCTCATGGATAAGGCACAAAAGTGTGGTTGTTAACCCCCAAGGATTCCACTGCCGTCCATTTGTAGTCTCGGCGCTCCTCTGCATTTTTTCCTCTCCTGGCCGACACGTCGGGATCGCACTGAGCGGGCGATCAGGGGATGCCAATCCGAGACCAGCGCGGTGTATCATGAGATTAGGAGGAAGTGACGGCCATTCCAGTGGAATCCTTGGGGGTTAACAACCACACTTTTGTGCCTTATCCATGAGAGTGGGTAGGCATTTCCCTCTGGTGAGTTTCCACTTTCTCTGGAGTTATCAACACACTGGTGGAGGATTGTAAGGTGGACTATGTTTCATGTTTTACCTTTAAAGTAGCAGCAACTCATCTGTAATAGATGGTATAACGATTGGGTTTATCCCGCATCTTAGGTCATTTCCTTTCTGAGCGCAGGGGACCATTACAATTTGTCTCTGGGTGTTAAAGCGGAGTTCCGGGCACAGAAATGATTTTTTTCTGAACATACCCCCGGGACAGTCAGGGCTAGCACATTCCACAATGGCTAGCCTCTGATCTGTCCCGGTTTGCACTTACCTGTAAGAAGAAATACTTACTTAGAAATTTTCTTCCACAGCGTTTCCATCTCGGTTGTGGGCAGCTGAAGCCGGCGCGGTCCTCTTCTCTGTCTTCTTCCGCGTCTTCGTGTCCCAGAATGCACTGCACCGGCCCCTCTCGTCACTTCCGGTGCGGCGCCGCATTCCTAAACAGCTTCTGGGCATGCCCAGAAGCTGTTAAGCAGGGGAATGCGGCGTCGCCCGGAAATGACGAGCGGGGCCGGTGCGGCGCATTGATTCCTGGGAGCTATGACGTTTAGCTCCCAGGAATCATCGCGAGGCAGGAAGTGACGGGGTGAGCCTCGGCGCTGGAGGAGGAAGCTGTCATAGGTGAGTATTTACGATCTTCAATAAAAAGGTGAGTAAACAAAAAAAAAAAAAATAACTATCCAATTCCTTTTCAGGTGAGGCATACCTAGCGGAGGGGCACAGAAAAAAAAAACTTTTTTGTGCCCGGAACTCCGCTTTAAGTGGTATTTTATATTTTAAAACATGTGCATGATGCTATGGGTTGTGTAGGGGTGGTGATGGGCGGTGTAAAGGCCCGTACACACGTACCGATCGTCGGCATACAAACGTCGGCGGACGAAAGATCTGCCGATTGTACGCGTGTTAGTATGGTGCCTCCGACAGCTGTCTGCGCACAATCCGCGGACAAAAGTCTTTCTTGCAAACATGAAAATTTTTGTCTGCGGACACCAGAACGGACGATTGTTCGCCTGTCAGTACAGAATTCGGCCGACAGACCGCAGATTGCAAGACTGGGCATGCTCAGAAAATTAAAAACACAGGGAAAGTTAACCATTACATGACATCACTTCTGCAGTCAGCTGAAGTCTGCAGACAAAATTCTTGTGCTGTCCTTGTGCTGTCTTTGCACTTTTCAACAGACACCGACATCCCGGGGAGAAAAGACGAACATTTGTATGACGACGATCTGCGTGTGTGTACGGGGCTTAATAAGGGCTCATTCACACCACCACGTGAACTAAAACATGTGCATGATGCATGGGTTGTACAGGGGAGGTGATGAGCGGTGTAATAAGGGCTCATTCATACCACCCCATTAACTAAAACATATGCATGATGCTATGGGTTGTGTAGGGGTGGTGATAGGCGGTGTAATGTGGCGTTGTTACAACACATCATATTGTTTACTTTGTTTCTCTTTTTTGGAATATTCAAAAAGTGACACTGTATTCATCCCTATGTAAACCTAAGGATCTACACATTTTAAAGCAAAAACCTTTTCTTCATACAAGGAAACTGCATAGACATCATTACAGTGATAACATATCTGGGGAGATTTACTAGAACTGGTGCACTCAGAAGCTGGCGCAGCTGTGTATAGTACCCAATCAGCTTCTAACTTCAGCTTGTTCAAATAAGCTTTGACAATAAAACCTGCAAGCTGATGGGTTACTATGCAGAGCTGCACCAGATTCTGTGCACTTCAGTTTTAACAACTCAACCCCACTGTTATGGCATGTACACATGATCAGAAAATCGTAAGAAAAATACCTCTTTCGAAGCAATCGTACAATAATCCGATGGTTATTACACAGCTTTCGAGAGCCGACCATGACAGTTCATCTGATATTATCTGATGGGACAAGCCCAGGACACAGGACAAATGTTGTCGTACAATACCAGATCGTACGATTTTTATGTAATTAGTAAAGTTGTCGTTCGAAAATTGAATACAAATACACTACAACAAATTACATCACTTCCAAATTTTTATTCTGACGTACGAGAATTTTTGTTACTTTAGTAAACTTCATTTTTGATATCAGGCTAGCATGCAAAAAAAAAAAAAAAGGATGATCATGCATCCAATAATCTTTTCGTGCGTACCAGGCATTAGGGGACTACACAATAGATATGTAAAATATTCAATAATAATGCAATTACAAGCTTTCTATAGTACAGATACAGCATAGTGTCACAACATTAAGCAATGCTGTGCAAACACATCAAGTAGGTGGTGCGTGGCCGTTCTATAATTCTAGAGATAATCAAGCAGTATTGCTAAGTAGGAGGAATAGTTGTTAGAGAAGCTTTTCCAAGACACCGTGCCCACACTCTAGTATCATTTTTTGGGGCAGCCTCTACTGTTGTAGGTGCTCTGATAGAGCTTGAGTTCACTAGCTGCTTCCAGAAATAAATATTTATTGCATAGTGCACCCATGATGTTGGTGTCACAGAGCAGTATGAGTTTTCCATAGAAAAAGCACAGCGGTAGCTGTTTGCTTTCAGCCTGTTTCTCTAATTAGAGTCTTACAGAGCCCTCAAGACCAGGCGGAAAGGGAAGATGAGTCACTTTGACTCATTCGGTTGTTTGGGTAATCAATGCTCGAGGTACTGAATGCAGAAAAGCAAAGTGATTTAGGTGTAATTGTTTTTTCAGCAAAATTTCATTAAGCAAAAACTCTCAATTTGGTTCATTAAACTGCTTATGTGAAATTTGCTTGAGAAAAAAAAAAAAACGACCTATTTTTATTTTATTTTAAGAGGGCTTGGGGTCCTTTTTATTTAGGTGGGGTATTTAATTTCATTTAGCATTCTTTGTACTTGTGTGTTTTTATTTTTTTTTTGCTGTTTTTAAATCTCTATTTTCGTTGTTTTTAATTTGACTTTTTTTTTTTTTTTTCATTGCTGCCTATATTTTTCCCCCTGTAACTGAACCCCTGCTGGTCATTCAGATTTCAAGATTACAAAAAAAAAACATTTTATTAACACATTTTTATAAAGACCATATGTGCTCAAATGTACATATTTAAAATAGTCAACATTATGTAAACCCCAGGAATCAGCAACAATCCATACTAATCAATGGAAATATACAGTACATAATGTACTTCTCATCATATTTAATAGTTCTGTTAAGAAGAACATGCTAATGTTGTGCATAGAAGCTCAGCTCAGTCAGTTTAAACCAATTATGCAGAAAACACATGACTGCAATCTAAACATTGGACTTGTCAGTGTTCATATGACAGTCTAATCAATGTATCTGGGAGCTCAGGTTGTCACTGTAATTTCCAAACTGCAGTAATAATTATTTAATCGTATTACAGGTATTTATATAGCACTTACTATTTACACATCGCTTTACATTAATATTGTACATTCACATCAGTCCTTGCCCTGAAGGAGCTTACAATCTAAGGTAGTAAACTCACATTCATACATACACATACTGGTGCCAATTTAGATAGGAGCTAATTAACCTACCAGCATGTCTTTGGGGTGTGGGAGGAAACTGGAGTATCCAAGGGAAACCCACAGAAGCAAAGGGGGAACATGCAAACTCAATGCAGGTAGTGTCTTGGTTGCGATGTGAACTGATGACCCCAGTGCTGACAGGTAGAAACGCTCAGATTGTTAGTGCTGCGTTTAATGGTTTTCTTTAAATTGGAAGGGGTTTTAAACATAAATTAAAAAAAATTGCGGCGCTATTAATGATAAATAAATGAATGAACATAATGAAAGTCCATGTAAACAGTCCCATCAAACACTGTGAAAGATAGGAAATCCCTCAATCCTTGGACAGTAATGAAAGATTTGCAAAGGTGCCACCAGCCTGTGATTTCTCACCACACTTACCCTAATGTAGTGATCCCCTAATAAGGAGGCAGAATCCAAATCTCTGGAAAGTTGTTCCCTCAATCAGATGAATGGCACCAGACACAATATAGCAGCATCTGCGTCCCTCGTTTGTGAAAGATGCACCAAGGAGCGCTCAGATGACCAGGGTTTCATGTAAATAAAACAAACCACATAGCACAAGAACAAGTTCAAAAAAGAGTAACACTCACATGTTAAAAACCTTGGGACAAGCATGTAATGATAGCAAACGCCTGTCCAGTAGTTAAGATGGCCGACATCGACCACGCATGCGTAGTAGCGTGTGTGCGTAGCTTCATCCGACGCGTTTCGTCATGCATGACGTCATCAGTGATAAGCACACATGCAGATGCTACGCCTATATATATACACAAAGAGACCCAGGAGGATCCACGTAATTGGACTAATAATCTAACAGAAGGGGAGGTGTCAACCGAGTGACCTAATTATATATCAAGCACACTAAAAGGTGCGTTGCTAGCCCCATCTAGTGACTGCATAGCAATATACATTCCAAAAAGAAACTCCATAGGAGTTCAAAATTATTTTCATTGGATAAATTAATTAACTTAGTTATAGATGTAATTTAACTAACTTAGTTATGAAGATATTCGTTTGCATAAATAACTTAAAGTGGAGTTCCAGCCTAAACACACTCACCTGTCCAACGGTCCAGCGATGCGGCCGCCCGAAGCCTTGCTCTTCTCCCTCTCTGCTCTGCGGCGCCGGCATCACTGATGTGGGCACCCGGCTGTGACAGTTTGCGGATTCACAGCCGGGTACGCACTGCGCATGCGCGAGTTGCGCTACGTGTCGTGATTGGCCGGCAATCTTCTGGGACCTCTGACATGTCCCAGAAGATTGCAGGTAGGGAGGGGGAGAGGAGAACTTCCACTCGGGGCCCTGCGGCGCTCCGAGCGGAAGTGGGAGCGGGTATTTGTCAAAACTAGGTACCCGCTCCCCCCCAAAAAAAATGACTTGCCAAATGTGGCATGTCAGGGGGTTAGAACTGCCTAAAGTGGAAGTTCCACTTTTGGGTGGAACTCCGCTTTAAAGTATCCTCCCAAGTATATTACAACATAATAAGAGTGAAACAAAAAAACTTAAAATAATTAAAATAAATGGTTAAAATAAAAACACACGCATTGTTTCAGCTTGTGAAATACACCTTTTAGCGTTACCGCCCCTCCAATGGGGGATGTATTTTTCCAGAGCTATAAACACAGTTCCAGAGGGATTTTTATTATGTTTCTGGGCATAGTGTCTAGATACACTATGCCCTGGAAAGCCCTTGATGATATTAGAAATATGTTCTCCCAATCTGACACTCAAACCCCTAGTAGTCTGGCCAACATAATTCAGGCCACAGGGGCACTGGATCTAATATACCACATTTTGAGTAGCACAAGTAGTAAATGACTGTATGTCATTTACTACACTCAACCAGTCTGAGCAGAATTAGAATTCAAAACTTTCCTACTTGTGAGAGCAATAAACCGACATGCCCTAAGTTTTTTACATAAATATTACCCATTCATTTCACCAAAGAATTGGGGCCTAATGGGTGGATCAGACACGTTCGGCGCCACCTTATTTCATAATGTAGCGGGGTTAAACATGCCTAAAGACACTGTTTGATATGTGGGAAGGAACTAGGCTCCCTCTAGTGGTAGCTGCATGGAATTTCCCGGGCTGTGACTTCCTTTTCACAAGATGAAGAAACTACATCTCCCAGGCTGCTTTGCAAGATCCAGGAACTAGGCTCCCTCTAGTGGTAGCTGCATGGAATTTCCCGGGCTGTGACTTCCTTTTCACAAGATGAAGAAACTACATCTCCCAGGCTGCTTTGCAAGATCCAGGGTGCACGGCTGCACCGCACGGCACTATGGGGGAGGTTATTTAAAGGAAGAGAGAAGCGCGCGAAGTGGGGGGGGCCTTTCTGCGCTGGACTCTGAGGAACCAGCGAGCGAGAGTGAAGGACTGACACTGGATATTGGGCCAGAGCCTTTTAGCCTGGAGGGACGACGTGGAACCGTCCCATCTCAAGCACGAGGCACATTCCTGGAGGTCATACTGCTGTTTGCCGAGACCGGAAGTCATCCGCCAGAAGGACCCCGCGCGGCTGGCATATAGCCAAAGGACTGAGACCGCAGTGGAAGCGCGCGAAGGAGAAACTTCTGTTGGTGAGAGGGCACATGCCCAATAACTGACTTTATCTGCTGAAGAGACAGTTTTATCTACAGATAGCGGTAGCGCAGCAGGAGGTGATAAAACCCCGGGGTTTATCACCATACTCTCTCAGGAGACTCATAGACAAACAATAAGGTCTGTAAAGGGGTCGCCAGAGGCTTATCTCTCTCGCAGAAGTTATTGCTCAGTTACGCAGACACCCTGCGGTGACAACTAACAGCTCGATGTTTTTTTTCTCTCTTGATCTTTATTCCTAATCTGGATTACAAATGAGCTCTATTCAATAACCTTGCTAGCGAAGATCAACAAGAAAGAAGAGAACTCTGGGGGAGGGACTCAGATAGGCCCACCTACCTGGTACTGTGTCTAGCCTTAATGCAGGAGGAGTGTGGGGGTATTCTTTTACCTTTTTAAAGCTGTTTTAAATAACCTTTTATGGACTTGTATTGTATTGTATTGTATCTCCCCTATTCAATTTGATACATAGTAAACTAAGTTTGGTTAATTACAATCTTGTGCGTTGTTCCATTGTGTCACCCAGAAGGACTACTATTCAAGAAGGTAACAAGGTATTGTTGCATAGTGAAGTATTGTATTCCAACCTGTGTATCTATTTGATAGTCCAGTCCTATTCTGGGTCAGTTGTGCCTGAGGAGGGATCGAGCCAATTTGATTGGGTTGTTAGGCAGGGTGTAGACGCAATAATATAATCAGCAGCTCCTGCGGGGGTGGTGCTACACGTGGGGGCTCGTCCGGGATTTCTACAGTCCTGCAATACAACCCTCTCAGCCATAGAATCCCCTCCCACGCAGAAATGGATCCTGTCGCTGCTGCTGAGTGGTGCAAGGAAGAGAATGTCATAGTGGAAAATGGCCTGGTGGTTGAAATCAAGGGAGAAGCCTGGACTGAAGAAAAGCTCCTCCCTGTTTTGAGGGCACTATCCACAGACAGGAAATTTTGGGTGATTGACATGAAAACTGACACCACTGTCCCACACACGTATGCACTGTGTGAGTGGAGGAAGGGGGTCCCTGATTATTTCAACGGAAACAGTGTAAAAACTACTGACCAAACAGAACTTTTCCTGATACATCCAGGAGTTCCTACTGCGGGTCCCTCATCCACCACCCATGGGGTATCCAGCCAAGAAAAAGGTGTCCAAGAAGGGCATCCTGAGTCATCACCTTTGTCGACTTTTAGCTCAGAACTGTGTGCTGTTCTTGGGGAGATTGTGGCAAAATGTAGCAGGGACTCCTCGAGCTATCTGATGACTGGATATAGGAAGCTCCGGACATTCTCTGGGAAACAGCCTGTGCCTTCAGCAGAAGATGGGTTCGAAGAGTGGCTAGATACCGCCACTCAGGCTTTGGAGGAATGGGAGGTACCAGAACAGCACAAGAAGCAGAGGATCACAGAGAGTTTAAGGGGACCTGCATTAGAGGCTGTACGTAACCTAAAGCTTAGCAAGAAGAACTGCACTGCACAGGATTATTTGGACATTCTGCAAGATGTGTTTGGTCGGACGGAGAACGCGGCTGAACTTCTCTACCAGTTGGACCACTGTTATCAAGAAGAGGGGGAGAAGTTGTCCGAATTCATTAAACGTCTGGATAGGATTATCCACCAGATTCTGTTAAAGAAAGGAATAGACCCCCGGAAAATAGATGAGACTCGTGCACGACAGGTTCTGAAAGGGGCTCAACCTTTAGATCCCATTGCCATACTGTTACGAACTCGTCGAGATGGCGGCATTCTAGAATACCCCGATCTGATTCGAATGGTCAGAGAGGAAGAGGTTATGTTGGACAACAAGAAGAAAAGTCGGCAGTTTGACTCAACTGCCCGGGTTGGAGTGATAAGTGTGGAAGAGGGTGACTCTCAAGTTGAACTCCTAAAGACCCAAGTGTCTCAGTTGATAGAAATGGTGTCCATCCTGACTGGTCAGGTATCCACTCTACCCAAGGGGAGTATATCGGAGAGGCCAGATGAACCTGTTAGTCTCAGCACAGATCCAGAGCCACGGCCTGCAAGATTGTTAACTTGTTTCAACTGCGGGGGAGTTGGGCATGTTAGAAGGGTATGTCCCAGCTCAGGAAATGCTGCCGCGAAACCTCGCGAGCCAGCGGGAAACTTCAGAGGACACCGGTGAAGGAGTCAACCGGGTGTCCGCCAGTCTTAAGGGACTCCAGAAGTGGTGCAGGATCAGGGAAACTGAGTCAGGGGGTCAGACCCAAATATAATACCCCCAGTTCTAGACTCCGGGTTACTGAGGGAAGGAAAGTCAATGCACACCGGGTTCAGCGGGGGCCCAGATCAAGGAAGAAAAAGGAGAAGAGGGCCAGGGTACAGAGAACTGAATCAGACAACCAGGCTACATCAAGAGAATTCCCAACTAACTTGGTCGGGCCCTCCCCAGTGGTCTCGGTTCAGGTGGAAGGAATTTACACAAGAGCCCTCCTTGACACAGGGGCCCAGGTGACTCTTTTGTATAGAGACTTCTATGATAAATATCTTACCCATCTACCTTTGCAGAAGTTGGAAGATCTGGAGATATGGGGTATTGGGACCCAAAGTTTTCCCTATGACGGGTATCTGCCAATCAAGTTGACCTTTGATCCATCAGTGGCTGGTGAAGCGGAAACCTTCGACACCTTAGCGGTGGTCTGTCCTCGTCCACCAGGGGCCAACAAAAGCTCTCTCATCGTAGGAACAAACACTGACCTGGTAAGGCGCCTTCTGATACAACTGGTCCAGGGACAAGATGCTCAGGCGCCAAGGATCCATCCCATGTTACGGCAGGCCTACCAACGATTAGTGTTGGAGCAAGAGACCCCCGCAGAAGGAGTTGGACGACTCTGGAAGCTGGATAGAGCAGAAAAGGTCTTACAGCCAGGAGAGGTGGCCTGTTTTAAGGCTTCTGTTAAACTCACATGGCAACAGCCGGGTCCCTTCATTATCTTTGAATCAGGTCAAAAGGAGAGACAGAGAGGGATAGAAGTGATCCCTGAGGTGATCCCTTTGAAGGTGTTACAGGAAAACCGTGGAAGGGTTTTAGTGAGTGTCAGAAACACCTCTATTACACCAGTGAAGGTACCGGCCAGAGTGCTCCTGGGCCAAGTCAACCCGGCTACCCCAGTTGCCCCCATTGATTTCAAAGAAAAGGAACAGGGTGAAGCGGTTATAGAGGAGCTTTGCTCTGGAAACGCTGCCCTCCCGCCGGAATGGGTGAAGAGGGCCAAGGCACAACTTGCTCGATGTAGGGAAATATTCTCTAAGGACGAGTTTGACGTGGGATGTGCCAGGAGCGCTACTCATAAGATCCGCCTGAGTGAGGACAAGCCTTTCAGGGAGAGAGTCCGGCGAGTCCCCTTAGGTGACTTAGAAGATCTACGTCAACAGCTGGCAGAGCTCAAAAAGATCGGGATTATCCGAGAATCCAGGAGCCCGTATGCTTCCCCGATAGTGGTAGTCCGGAAGAAAAATGGATCTTTGAGGCTTTGTATCGACTACCGAACGCTGAACAGAAGAACCATCCCAGACCAGTATACCACTCCTCGAATCGAAGATGCCCTACAGAGTCTGTCAGGGGCGAAGTGGTTCAGTGTGATGGACTTAAAGAGTGGGTATTATCAGATCCCCATGCACCCTGAAGATCGGGAGAAAACAGCCTTCATCACCCCTGTGGGGTTCTTTGAGTTCAATCGCATGCCTCAGGGGTTGTCCGGGGCCCCTGCTACCTTCCAAAGGCTGATGGAGAGGACCGTTGGAGATATGAATTTGATAGAGGTACTGGTATACTTGGATGATGTTATCGTGTTTGGCAGAACTTTAGAAGAACATGAGGAGAGGTTGGAAAAGGTCTTGAAGAGGCTACATGAAGAAGGTCTGAAACTTTCTCCTGAGAAGTGCCAATTCTATCAGTCCTCGGTCCATTACCTGGGCCATATCGTGTCTGAAGAAGGGGTGGCCACTGACCCGGACAAGCTGGATGCTGTTGCTTCCTGGCCGAGACCCACAAATGTGACCGAACTCCGGTCATTCTTGGGCTTTTGCTCCTATTACAGGAGGTTTGTGGAGGGGTTTGCCCAGATTGCCCGACCCCTAAATGAGCTCCTGAAGAATGAAGAAGATGATGTCCCTGAGTTGGTAAAGCCGGCGAAGTCCACCATAGGCCCCCGGAAGGCTAAGGAATCCATCCAGGATCAGTGGACCCCGGAATGCGAAGGGGCCTTTGTCCAGCTGAAGGAAACCCTAACCACTGCCCCTGTGTTGGCCTATGCGGACCCCACAAAACCATATGAACTGCATGTTGATGCCAGCCGAGATGGGCTGGGGGGGGGTACTTTATCAGGAGCATGAGGGTCATCTGCGACCTGTTGCCTATGTGAGCAGAAGCCTATTGCCTGCTGAAAGGAATTATCCTACTCACAAACTTGAATTCTTGGCCTTGAAGTGGGCAGTGGTTGACAAATTGAAAGACTACCTGTACGGAGCTGAATTCATTGTCAAGACAGATAATAATCCCCTCACCTATCTGTTGACTACGGCCAAGCTGGATGCAACAGGACATCGATGGTTGGCTGCCCTCTCTAGCTTCAATTTTAGCCTGAAGTATCGGCCAGGAATCGGAAATAGGGATGCAGATGCCCTATCCAGAAGGTTGCATGTTCCACAGGAACCTGCGGAAGAATGGACTCATTTGGCTCCAGAAGGGGTGCGTGCCCTATATCAGGGAACTGAATTTCGATCCCGAGGAGGGTCAAGAGCAGAAGAGATTGGGGTTTCGGCTATCGGAGTACCCAAATGCTACTGCCAGGTGACCCAAGTTGAAGGGGAGGGTTTGCCCCGGCTGTCCAAAAGGGACTTGCGGAAGGAGCAGTTGGAAGACCCTTTGGGAAAACTTCTCTTGGAAGCCCTGGAGATCCAGAGCCCTGAGTTGCTTCTAACTGACTCCCCTCAGGGGGCCCGTCTGTTGCATAGAGAGTGGACCCGGTTACAGATCAGAGAAGGAGTGGCCTACCGGAGAGGTCCATCTGAAGATCTGGAGGAGAAGTGGCAACTGTTCTTACCAGCTAAATACAGAGAGGGAGTTCTGGCCGCTCTTCATGATAATCATGGCCATCTGGGGCCCGAAAGAACCTTTCAGCTTGTCAGGGACAGGTTCTACTGGCCTTGTATGAGGGCCGAAGTTGAAGGATACTGTCATTCTTGTGTCCGGTGTATACAGAGGAAGACTCTGCCACGTCAAGCAGCCCCAATGGGCCATCTACAAAGTCAGGGACCCATGGAGCTGGTGTGCATTGATTTCCTTTGCTTAGAGCCTGATCTGAGTGGCCAGGGGAATGTCCTTGTGGTAACAGACCATTTTACCAGATATGCTCAAGCATTCCCAACAAGGGATCAGAAGGCCTCAACGGTAGCCAAAGTTCTTGTAGAGAAGTTCTTTGTACATTATGGGTTACCACAGCGCCTCCATTCTGATCAGGGAAGGGACTTTGAAAGCAGACTGATCAAGAGACTGTTAGATATGTTAGGCATTCAAAAGACTAGAACCACTCCCTACCATCCACAGGGGGATGCCCAGCCTGAACGATTTAACAGGACTCTTTTGGATATGTTGGGGACTTTGAGCTCAGAGAAGAAACAGCATTGGGGCAAGCACGTAGCTGCCATTGTGCATGCCTACAACAGCACTGTCAGTGATGCTACTGGATATTCCCCTTATCGGCTGATGTTTGGAAGGGAGGCTCGGTTGCCAGTGGATTTGGCCTTTGGCATTTCGCCTGATCATACCTCTTCAGCATCGCATAGAGGATATGTGGACCGACTGCGGAAGAGTCTGAAAGCGGCCTATGACAAGGCTCAGGCCACATCTGATCAACGTGGACTGCGGAATAAAAAAAATTTCGACCTAAAAGTTCGGATCCATGACCTGCAACCAGGGGACAGGGTTTTGTTGAGAAACTTGGGTGTCCCGGGAAAACACAAGTTGGCAGACCGCTGGAAGTCCCAACCTTATGTTATCTGCAAGCAACTGCCAAACCTTCCTGTGTACCAAATTCGGCCTGAAGGAAGTGTGGGTCCATTGAAGGCTTGGCATCGGAACCATTTGCTGCCTCTCTCTGAAGCGGTTCGTATGCCCCCTGTGGAAGACTTGTCAGCGGCCCCTTCGACTTCTCGCCGGTCCAGACCAGTTACCAGATCTCAGACGATGCTCCCAGATGAGGGAGAGGGAAGTTCTCCATCTGAAGATTTGGAAGATGAAGAGGAGGTACCCGACTGGTTGTGGTCATCTCAGTTGCCAGAATCCACACCTGCCTCCCTGTCTTCGTCTGACTTGGCTGATAGAGGAGCCCTTCGGGCAGAAGCCCCTGAATTCATACCCTTTCATATGCTTCCAGAAGAAGCAGCTGAGGATGAAGATCCTGAGGAGGAGGTTGCACCCTTCTCTGAAGAAGAACTGACCTCTCTTGAACCATCAGGTGCCTCTGTGTTGGAACATGAGGAGGGGGACATGGAAGAATCCTCAGAAGTGCCTGATCCTAGTACCTCTGAGAGCATGCCTCCACGGGAACAGAGGGAAAGGAGAGTCATTCACCCACCTAAGAGACTGACCTATGATCAATTGGGTGAATGTTCGGAAGAAGCTGTTTTTACCTCCAAAAGATCTCCTGACCAGCCTAGTTCCTCCACTGTAGATTTGGTGGGGGACAACCCTAGCTCACCCCCAGGCACAACTGTACAAGCCACCCAAGTTTTGGGGGGTCTGTGAGAGATCATGAGAACAAAGTATTGAAGTAGAAAACGTTTGCATTTAAGTTTGTACATAAGGATATTGGGTTTGGCCATTATAATAAGCACAGTTTTTGATGTTCACAATTTGGTTTACTTTGTGAGTTAATGTTTGCGCACATTTTGTTGCTCTGACTTCACTATATGTTTTTTTTTCTTTTTCTCACCTTTTGATGTTTTTTTTTTCACACAAACTTTAAGATGTAAGTGTTTAAGAAATTGCAAAGGCACATGTGCTTTTTAAAGGAGCACTATATAAAAGCACTAGAAATCAGCACTATATTAACACTGTAGAAATCACTTATTTGTCTATTAATTGCACTTTATCGTTTTACTGTTGCACTGCTATTAGAATACAAAATTGGATGTATTCAGATTGACTTATTTCAGCAAAATGTTAATGTTTTTGTTGTATAATGCCAACCTATGCACTAGGGTACATACTGTTGACCTCTTTGGGGACCAAAGTTTCTCAAGTGGGGGGAGTGTGTAGCGGGGTTAAACATGCCTAAAGACACTGTTTGATATGTGGGAAGGAACTAGGCTCCCTCTAGTGGTAGCTGCATGGAATTTCCCGGGCTGTGACTTCCTTTTCACAAGATGAAGAAACTACATCTCCCAGGCTGCTTTGCAAGATCCAGGAACTAGGCTCCCTCTAGTGGTAGCTGCATGGAATTTCCCGGGCTGTGACTTCCTTTTCACAAGATGAAGAAACTACATCTCCCAGGCTGCTTTGCAAGATCCAGGGTGCACGGCTGCACCGCACGGCACTATGGGGGAGGTTATTTAAAGGAAGAGAGAAGCGCGCGAAGTGGGGGGGGCCTTTCTGCGCTGGACTCTGAGGAACCAGCGAGCGAGAGTGAAGGACTGACACTGGATATTGGGCCAGAGCCTTTTAGCCTGGAGGGACGACGTGGAACCGTCCCATCTCAAGCACGAGGCACATTCCTGGAGGTCATACTGCTGTTTGCCGAGACCGGAAGTCATCCGCCAGAAGGACCCCGCGCGGCTGGCATATAGCCAAAGGACTGAGACCGCAGTGGAAGCGCGCGAAGGAGAAACTTCTGTTGGTGAGAGGGCACATGCCCAATAACTGACTTTATCTGCTGAAGAGACAGTTTTATCTACAGATAGCGGTAGCGCAGCAGGAGGTGATAAAACCCCGGGGTTTATCACCATACTCTCTCAGGAGACTCATAGACAAACAATAAGGTCTGTAAAGGGGTCGCCAGAGGCTTATCTCTCTCGCAGAAGTTATTGCTCAGTTACGCAGACACCCTGCGGTGACAACTAACAGCTCGATGTTTTTTTTCTCTCTTGATCTTTATTCCTAATCTGGATTACAAATGAGCTCTATTCAATAACCTTGCTAGCGAAGATCAACAAGAAAGAAGAGAACTCTGGGGGAGGGACTCAGATAGGCCCACCTACCTGGTACTGTGTCTAGCCTTAATGCAGGAGGAGTGTGGGGGTATTCTTTTACCTTTTTAAAGCTGTTTTAAATAACCTTTTATGGACTTGTATTGTATTGTATTGTATCTCCCCTATTCAATTTGATACATAGTAAACTAAGTTTGGTTAATTACAATCTTGTGCGTTGTTCCATTGTGTCACCCAGAAGGACTACTATTCAAGAAGGTAACAAGGTATTGTTGCATAGTGAAGTATTGTATTCCAACCTGTGTATCTATTTGATAGTCCAGTCCTATTCTGGGTCAGTTGTGCCTGAGGAGGGATCGAGCCAATTTGATTGGGTTGTTAGGCAGGGTGTAGACGCAATAATATAATCAGCAGCTCCTGCGGGGGTGGTGCTACAATAAGTTATTCATACCCCTAAAGATGACCAAGGTATTCTCTGGTAATAATGGACCCAATACACAATTGTTTTTTAAAATCGGCCAATGTTTTTTTATTATGCTTTTAATGCCAAAATGTTGGCAAAAATAGGTAGTAAAGAAAGCCATGCCAAAATCCTGTGACCTCCTATCCTAGCGTGCATTATTGGATACGAGCTGATCACAGTAACATTCACCCACTTCATGGATGATCTTATCCAATGATGCCTCATCATATGCCTTATCAAGAAACCTAGATTTGAGAATCCAAGATTCCCTTAGGAAATTTTCCATATGCGTACAGTTGCGCCTTATGCTCAAAAATTGCCCCTTGGGTACAGCTGATAACCACTAGGGTGGTAGCATGAGTCAATTGGAATATACCCGTTCCTATCGGTTTACTTCCAAAAATGTGGAAGTGGTAATTTTATTATTAACTATTACTATCATAAGGTCTAAAAACTGGATGACCGTGGGGCTGATATCATAGCTGAGTTGTATACATCTATTATTGTCATTCAAATAGTTCTAATGAGATATAGCCGAGTCTTAACTCCTACCCATATAAACAAGATGTCATCAATTAATCTTTTCCACATAACCATATTTTGGCCTATGTCACTCAATACTACATGTTCCTCCCATTTTGCCATAAAAAAGTTGGCCATACTGGGGGCAGATTTAGCCCTCATAGCGACTCCTTTCTTCTGAAGATAATAGGACCCCTGACTCCAGAAATAAGTATGGGTCATAGAAAATTGACGTAGGTCCAATATAAACTGACTCTTGATCCGAGAAATGTGAACATCTTTATCCAGATAATGTTGTACCGCCCACAACCCTAGTTCATGGGAGATGGCAGTATATAGAGACGCTACATCTGCTGTTATTTACAAATAATCCGGTCTCCACTGTATATCCCCCAACATATTAATGACATGTTTGGTGTCTTTAAGAAAGGAGGGGGTGCCCATCACCAGTGGCTGAAGAAAATATTTAACATATTTGCCAGCCCGAGCCATGATGGAATTAATGCCACTGATGATGGTCCACCATGGGGGATTATCTAGACTCTTATGCATTTTAGGTAGACAATACATTGTTGGTAACCTAGGTGCCAGGGGTACCAAAAAATACCTCTCTTTTTTGTGCAAAATATTGAGACTGAAACCCTCATCTACCATTGCGCTAAGTTCCCTTGTACACTTCTGCATATTCCGAGGTGGCGCGTATTTAAGACTCTTACTCAGAGTGTTTTCTTCCTCCTTAATGAGTGTTTTACCCCTAAAATTTATAATGCCACTATCCCCTAAACTCGCCTTCTTTTTGGAGTGAAGGCGCCTCCCCCTCTGGTCCCTCTCGTGTGTCTTTGTCTCGTTTGTGGCCTGTCCTCAAAGCTGGCCAAAAATCCTGTTGATGTGATCCATAATTGGAATTGCCATTTTGGTAATTCTGGGATGATTCATTCTAACTAAATGTTCCTCTCTCCCTCCCACCCCTCTTAGAGGTCCTTTCTATTGGGTGTTGGTACATGATATCCCATTGGGGGATTATTCTCACAAGCTTTTTATGTTATGAGTGCATACCATTTAATACAGTCAA
This sequence comes from Pelophylax lessonae, assembly GCF_965119305.1. NCBI lineage: Eukaryota > Metazoa > Chordata > Amphibia > Anura > Ranidae > Pelophylax > Pelophylax lessonae. Next base: position 546,890,092 of record NC_138771.1, on the reverse strand, counting down.
TGGATGCATATTTAACAATGGCCACTTTTTAGAATATGTCACCTTAATAAAACATAATTTTTTACCAATATATTATTATTTTTTGTGTTAGTAGTAGAACTAGTTGCCTTCACAATTCCACCAAATAGAGGAATATTTTCTTATAATTCCAATTGGGATGATGGCAACTACACCCTTGGGCAGAGGAGAGTTTATTTTTGTCACAGTCTAAGGTCCTTACTACCCATACTGGGGCCAGTTTATAGACAGGAGACAGGTTCTCAATCAACGTGTCTTTGAAGCATGGGCGTAGGAATGGGGGGGGGGGATGGGGGGGACACATCCCCCCCAGGAAATAATGCGGGGGGGACAGGTATGGTGAAATCCCCCCCAGTTTAGTGGTGTTTACGACCAAGAAAGGCGCCGATTGGCTGCCTTCTGGGGGCGCGCGTAACCTGGGCGCAGGAAAGAGCGATTGGCCACCCACACCTTCGTGATGTCCTGGCTGTGATTGGTCCAGTCTCTAGCCTGGACCAATCATCATCCAGGACATCCGATGGCCTACGTCGCAATGGTGGCGGTGCCGGTGCGTGCGTTAGTCACTCACCGTCACCGCCGCTCACCGCCGCTCACCTTCCCGCCGGTTCCCGCCACAGAGAAGAGGAGAGGCCGCCCGCCGGTTCCCACCGCAGAAGAGGACGAGGGAGAAGCCGCTCACCTTCCCGCCGCCGCCGATAGCCGAGCCGCCACGGCCAGGAAAGTGCATTGGGTTGAAGGGAGCACGCACGCTGGTCTCTGCATTGATTGGGGGACAATGCTGTGGCACTCTGCAATCATTGGGGTACAATGCTGACTGTGGCACTCTGCAATCATTGGGGTACAATGCTGTGGGCACTCTGCAATCATTGGGGTACAATGCTGTGGGCACTCTGCAATCATTGGGGTACAATGCTGTGGCACTCTGCAATCATTGGAGTACAATGCTGTGGGCACTCTGCAATCATTGGAGTACAATGCTGTGGGCACTCTGCAATCATTGGGGTACAATGCTGTGGGCACTCTGCAATCATTGGGGTACAATGCTGTGGGCACTCTGCAATCATTGGGGTACAATGCTGTGGGCACTCTGCAATCATTGCGGTACAATGCTGTGGCACTCTGCAAGCATTGGGGTACAATGCTGTGGGCACTCTGCAATCATTGGGGTACAATGCTGTGGGCACTCTGCAATCATTGGGGTACAATGCTGTGGCACTCTGCAATCATTGGGGTACAATGCTGTGGGCACTCTGCAATCATTGGGGTACAATGCTGTGGCACTCTGCAATCACTGGGGTACAATGCTGTGGGCACTCTGCAATCATTGGGGTACAATGCTGTGGGCACTCTGCAATCATTGGGGTACAATGCTGTGGCACTCTGCAATCATTGGGTTACAATGCTGTGGGCACTCTGCAATCATTGGGGTACAATGCTGTGGCACTCTGCAATCATTGGGGTACAATGCTGTGGGCACTCTGCAATCATTGGGGTACAATGCTGTGGCACTCTGCAATCATTGGGGTACAATGCTGTGGGCACTCTGCAATCATTGGGGTACAATGCTGTGGCACTCTGCAATCATTGGGGTACAATGCTGTGGGCACTCTGCAATCATTGGGGTACAATGCTGTGGCACTCTGCAATCACTGGGGTACAATGCTGTGGGCACTCTGCAATCATTGGGGTACAATGCTGTGGGCACTCTGCAATCATTGGGGTACAATGCTGTGGCACTCTGCAATCATTGGGTTACAATGCTGTGGGCACTCTGCAATCATTGGGGTACAATGCTGTGGCACTCTGCAATCATTGGGGTACAATGCTGTGGGCACTCTGCAATCATTGGGGTACAATGCTGTGGCACTCTGCAATCATTGGGGTACAATGCTGTGGGCACTCTGCAATCATTGGGGTACAATGCTGTGGCACTCTGCAATCATTGGGGTACAATGCTGTGGGCACTCTGCAATCATTGGGGTACAATGCTGTGGCACTCTGCAATCACTGGGGTACAATGCTGTGGGCACTCTGCAATCATTGGGGTACAATGCTGTGGGCACTCTGCAATCATTGGGGTACAATGCTGTGGCACTCTGCAATCATTGGGTTACAATGCTGTGGGCACTCTGCAATCATTGGGGTACAATGCTGTGGCACTCTGCAATCATTGGGGTACAATGCTGTGGGCACTCTGCAATCATTGGGGTACAATGCTGTGGCACTCTGCAATCATTGGGGTACAATGCTGTGGGCACTCTGCAATCATTGGGGTACAATGCTGTGGGCACTCTGCAATCATTGGACCATCATCTGCAACAAGCACAGAGAGAACATGCAAACTGCATTAAATCGGAACTACAATGTAGCTGAGCACCACAAACCAAACGTACAAATTTTTTTTTAAACGTTCAAAGCAAACTCAACTGTCTATCAATTTCTCTATGCTTTATTTTGGCCGATCACTCAGTTCTCAGGGCTTCCACTCTCCGTTCTACCCCCCCCCCCCTCTCTCACTGGAGCGCTAGGCTGTGGAGGGGACAGGAGGGGCTGACTGGAGCTCTCATCAGCTTGCCAATCCAGGTATGTGGGTGGATCCCGACTTCTTTGTCGCCATCTTGCCCGAGCCTGGACTGGCTCTGTTTCAGCCCGCTGTCTGCTGAAAACGGGTCACAGGAGTGCAGAACGAACTTTGGCTGTACTTCTCCTTTAAGTATTGCCCATTATACTTTTTTTATTTGCACTAACATCCAAATTTTCAGGACAAATCTTCAGGATATGTTCCCTTCTTCAAGGTCATCTAAACAGTACTAATTCACAAAATTTTAACAGAATGTTAAGTACAACAATCTCTGAGAAAAAAAATAAATAAATAAAAATAATAAAACACAAACGTACACAGCAATGGTAGAAAAACTTAGTTAGGCTCCATGTACACGGGACGCTGGAAATGGCCGTTTAGGAGCAGTTGGGCGTTTTTTTCAGAAGCCCCTGAACCCATCTACATTTTATCTTATCTGTCCATGTACACCAGGTCGTTTACAGTCATTTGCAGGCAGTTGCGTTCAGGGACTGTTTTTAGAACGCAATTATTTGCGTTCGAACGTGTGTTTCCTGGCGTTTCAAACGCACAAACGCATCCGAACGCGTCTGAACGCGTCCGAACGCATCTGAACGCGATGACCCGCGTTTAGCGTTCACGTTTTATCCATTTTCAAAGGGGAATACTTTTTTTGACCTCTACGAACGCTTCTAAATGCAAACGCCCGCAAACGCTGCTAAACGCCCGCTAAACGCGGGTACAAACGCGACCGAACGGACGTTTCAAACGTCCTAAAAATTCCAGCATTCAAAGGGACTTTTAACAACGTCCCGTGTACATGTAGCCTTAGTGAGGTAAGGCAGAAAGAGGGCGAGGGTTAATAAAGTTGGCCATAGGTGAAGCAAGTTTCTTTCCTGTGAAAATCGCTTGATTCCTCCATCAATCTCCATTGGAGTTATTTTGTTCTCACGGCGGTGGAGCTGTCCCAGGCAGGAAAACACACAGTGATTATTGCTACCAGCTTTAGCCACTGGCAATAATTGCATGAAATATCTGCCCATGCATGATTCAACTCTCGACTGGTCCCTGCTAAACCAGCCGAGATTCAGGTGAGGTGGGATTTATAAAACTGTTGGATGATAATTTAGAAAACCAAGGTGCACATTTAGTCCATTATCTTTTGTGTCTGTAGCACCCTCCTAGATAGGTGCTAGTTAGTATAAATAGCGTGCTTCACCTGCTTATCAGGGGAGAAGCAGGTAAAGCATAGCCTGCTCCATCTGCTTATCAGGGGAGCCTGATCAGTAGTTAGGCCTGTTACATGTGTCCAGGGTGTGATTCATATGGGCTGAGGGAGTGTCCCCACTGTATCCAATAGGGGAGCCTGTTAGACACTGGAGGAAACCCAGCCAGTGACACACAGGCTTTTATGACTATTCCAGTGGTTTGGCACAACAGTGGTGCATCCTGGAAAATGTTATAAAAGCCACGGGCACATGTGACAGGGTGTCTTTGGACGGGAAGCCAGGTCCCAGGAGGAGGGTGAGGGCAGTCTCTCCTCCTGTCTGTATGGAAGGTGGTCACAGGCAGTCGGCCTAGTGATCAAGAAGTGTGGTGCAGAGCCAAGAGGTCCAGTGGATACTGACAAGTGGAGCTGAAGGCAGAGCAACCTTGGGAAAAACAGTGTCTGAGTACCGGGAAGCTTGCCAGGGATCTGCCCAGGAAGGGGACCACTCCAGTGGAGAGCCAGTGGACAGGGGCTAGCACGCACAGAAAGTGAGAAAGGGGGTGCCAAGTTAGGACCCTGAAGAGGAAGTAATTCAGGATCATATTCATTATCTTCACTTCAGTGGCAAGGTGAAGCAACGGCCTTGCAACTGAAGTTGTCCTCAAGATTTGTGCATAGTTCATAGTTGGAGTATCCCACTCATCCCTACTCCCATCCCAGTTCTAAAAAAACAAAACAAAAAAAAACCACAAAAACCAAATCCCCTGGACTGTTCATTGTCTGAGCCAAGTGTCTAAAGTGATACATTTCTACAGACTGTTGCTACGGGTAACCCAGGGGAATCCAGAAAGTGCAATTCTCAGCGGCCCTCTAGGGGGCAGTGCTACATGTCAAATAGAATTATCTTTCTTAGTTCAAACTTTTCCTTTCCTGAGTAGTTTTGAAGTTCCCTTTAAGAACTTAGGCTGGCCATACACTATACAATTTTCTTGTTCAACTTTCCTTTAGATTTACCAAAACCATGTAATATAGGGTCAAACCTAAACACTTTCAATTTGTATGCAGTCAGGCAGGCCCTTGCACTACATAGTTTAAGGTAAATCTAAAGGAAATTGAATAAGAAAATTGTATAGTGTATGGCCAGCCTTAAACATTCATGTCTTCCATAGTGTGGTCTAGTTGTGAGAAATTATGTCACACAGGTGTGCAGAAATCATCTTCCTTAACCACTTAAGCCCCAGAAGATTTTACCCCCTTCCTGACCAGGGGGTATTTTGCGATTCGGCACTGCGTGACTTTAATGGACAATTGCGCGGTCGTGCGATGCTGTACCCAAATGAAATTGACGTCCTTTTTTCCCCACAAACAGAGCTTTCTTTTGGTGTTATTTGATCACCTGTGCGATTTTTTGATCATGCGCTATAAACAAAAAAACAGTGTGAATTTTGCAAAAATAACAATATTTTTCACATTTTTTATATGAAATTCCCCCCCAAAAAAATGTAAAAATCTAATTTTTTTAACATTTTAGGCCAATTTGTTTTCTGGTACATATGTTTGGTAAAAAAAAAAATCGCAAAAAGCGTATTTTGATTGGTTTGCGCAAAAAGTTATTGCGTTTACTAACTAAGGGAAAGATTTATGTAATTTTTGTTGTTTTTTTTAACGAGTAATGGCGGCGATCTGCGTTTTTTTTTGCGGGACTGCAACATTGCGGCGGACAGATTGGACCCTTGACTGACATTTTTGACACTTTTGGGGGTACCAGTGACATTAATACAGTAATCAGTGCTATACATATGCACTGTTACTGTAAAAATTACACTGGCAGGGAAGGGGTTAACTTTATTGGAGAAGGAGGGGTTAAGTGTGTCCCTAGTGGCGTGCTTCTAACTGTGCAGGGATGTGGCTGTGTGTGTAACAGCAGAGATCTACGGTCCTACATAGCAGGATCGTATGATCTCTGCTGTTACAAAAGGGAGAGCGACAGGCGGTTTTGTTTACATTAGCCGCCTGCCTTTCTCCCTCTGTAACTGACGATCGCGAGTGCCCGGCGGACTCAATGTCACACGCCTGGGGATCAGAGTGAGCGAGCGGGGGTGGGAGCGCGCCTACGGCGGCGCGCGCTCGCCCCCTATTGGCTCGCAGGCAAGTGACGTACCGGTACGTCACTTTGCCTGGCCGGGGCTGACCGCCGCAGTATATACATAGTTACATAGTTAGTCAGGTTGAAAAAAGACACAAGTCCATCTGGCTCAACCAATAAAAAAAAAACAAAACCCCCCCCCCAAAAAAACAGTAATGAAAACCCAACCATACAATCCCATATACACAATCCTATAACCGCAGTTGTTTCAGAGGAAGGCGAAAAAACCCCAGCAAAGCATGATCCAATTTGCTACAGCAGGGGGAAAAAATTCCTTCCTGATCCCCCAAGAGGCAATCGGATAGTCCCCGGATAAACTTTACCTATAAACATTAGTACCCACTTATATTAAGTCCACCAGGAAAGAATCCAGGCCTTTTTTAAAGCAATCTAGTGAGCTAGCCAGAACCACCTCTGGAGGACGTCTATTTCACATTTTCACAGCTCTTACGGTAAAGAAACCTTTCCGTATTTGGAGACAAAATCTGTTTTCCTCTAGATGTACAGAGTGCCCCCTTGCCCTCTGTGTTGACCTTAAAGTGAACAACTCAACGCCAAATTCACTATATGGACCCCTTATGTATTTATACATGTTGATTTTATCCCCCCCCCCCCCTTAATCTCCTCTTCTCAAGAGAGAATGAATTCAGTTCCTCTAATCTTTTCTCATAGCTGAGCTCCTCCATGCCTCTTATCAGTTTGGTTGCCCTTCTCTTCAGGTCGGTATTGCATAGTTACATAGTTAGTGAGGTTGAAAAAAGACATCAGTCCATCCCGTTCAACCTATGATGTGTGTGTGTGTTTGCTGTTAACCGTACATTGTATACCCCTGTATGTTGTGGTCTTTAAGGTGCCCATCTAATAGTTTTTTGAAACTATTGATGCCCCCTGCTGATATGACTGCTTGTGGAAGAGAATTCCACATCCTTACCGCTCTTACAGTGAAGAACCCCTTACGCACTTTAAGGTTAAACCGCTTTTCCTCTAGTTTTAGTGAGTGGCCCCGTGTCTTATTGTATCTCCTTTCTCTGAATAGTTTGTTCCTTATGCTAGGGTCGCCAGTACAGTATTTGTACATTGATATCATATCCCCCCTCAAACGTCTCTTCTCTAGAGAGAATAAGTTCAATGCCTGTAGTCTTTCCTCATAGCTGATGTCCTCCATTCCCCTAATTATTTTTGTTGCCCTTCTCTGGACTCTCTCCAGTTCCAGCACATCCTTTCTGAGGACCGGTGCCCAGAACTGGACAGAATACTCCAGATGTGGCCGGACCAGAGTCTTGTAGAGCGGGAGAAAAATCTCTTTATTTCTGGAGTGAATCCCCTTTTTTGTACATCCCAGTATTCTGTTGGCTTTGCTTGCAGCGGCTTGGCATTGCCTGCCACTGCCAAGCCTGTTGTCCACCAGTACCCCCAAGTCTTTTTCCATCCTAGACTCACCCAGAGGTTTCCCCCCTAGTGAGTAGCTTGCTTTCTGGTTTCTGGCCCCCAAGTGCATTACTTTACATTTTTCAACATTAAACCTCATCTGTCATGTAGTTGCCCACCCCATTATTTTGTTCAGGTCTGCTTGTAAGGTTTCCACATCCTGCATAGAAGATATTGGCATGCTTAGTTTAGTATAATCCGCAAATACCGAGATTGTACTCGATATCCCCTCCTCTAGATCATTTATGAATAAATTAAACAGGATTGGTCCCAGGACAGAACCCTGGGGGACCCCACTTTCCTCACCCGCCCAATCCGAGTACTCCCCATTAATCACCACCCTCTGAACTCTCCCCTGGAGGCCCACCTCCTATCTCCGTGGAAGCCCAATAGGGAGGAAACGCGTCAGAGCGAAGGAGGAGTCGCACCGTCAATCACTACAGCCGCGGCTTGCACTGCAGGCAGCCGCCGCTCTCCAGAAAGAACTTGTATCTTCGTTTTTTCCTGTAAGTGCAATCTTTACTTTTTTAATAAATGTGATAAAAGGTAATGCACTATTAGTCTCTTCCCTCATTTTCATGGTGCACCTTATATGAGTGTCAGTCCGAGAGAAGAACCAGGAAACACCAGGAGTCCCTCATTTACATATCCAGAGAGAGTCTACACTCATTACATGTTTGGAAACAGTGGGATCTGGTAAGCAGCTCCCCCCCCCTGTCACACACGAGGGTGGATTCCAACATTGCACTCCCTTTGGTTATCTACAAAGGTCCCTTTGGATTCATATTCTGTCTATCTGCCCTAAATCTACTTAAAGCTGGTAAGCGGTGGATTCACCAGGTGATGGGATTTTCACGTCACGTTTGTTGATTTGCAGCAGCACTTGGTTTTCTCACGGCCACCAGTGATTATTTTTGGAATTTACATGAACACTGGACTTCATTTGCACATTTATCTATTTAGCTTTTTTCTGGTGGAGTTGTTCACGGAAAACATATTGATTTGCAAGAGAAACCAGAGACTTTGTTCACTCACATTTTTATTTGTTTTAAATTGTTTGTACACTATTTTGTATGCATGATTGACATTGTTCATTTTATTGCAATTTAGTAGCGCACCAGACTTTTTTACACTATTTCATTTATATACCTTTGGTAGCAGCACACTCACATTTATCAGCGAACTTTTTCATTTATATACAAGTGTCAGAATGCTCTAACACCTAAGGTGCTTCATCGCAACTGTACGGGTCAGTGCAAAAAATATATAAAGTGCAAAATGCTATATGTGCAAAATACAGACAATATACTGCCCATAAACATCACAAGAAACATTAAACACTTGCCCACCGTCCCACGCAGATTTACTGTGGCAGGGTGGCTCGGCTGCGCATAATCGCGTAGATCTACGTGATTATGTGCACGCGGTCTTGGCGGTGTACGCGCGCTGCCGTAGCCACGCTCCCGCTGTGCCTCCAACGATCTTCAGAGAAACTGACAGGAGAGTCGCCTGCCTATGTAAACAAAGCAGGCGGCTCTCCTGTCAGACAGGTACAGTGAGATTGTGTGTCTCAGCTTAGATGAAACACCGATCTCTGTGTGCCTTTCACAGAGCCCCCACAGGTAGAAAGCACATTTAGGCTTACAATTAACCCCTTTGATCACCCCTAGTATTAACCTCTTCCCTGCCAGTGTCATTTATACAGTAACAGCGCATATTATTTAGCACTGATTACTGTATTAATGTCACTGATCCCCAAAAAGGATCACTTAGTTGTTAGATTTGTCCGCCGCAATGTCGCAGTCCCGCTAAAAATTCACTGATTGCCGCCATTACTAATAAAAACAAAAAAAATAAATAAAAAATCCAAAAATCTATCCCATCGTTTGTAAACGCTATAACTTTTTGTGCAAACCAACTAAAATACGCTTTTTGGATTTTTTTTTAGCAAAAATATGTAGCAGAATACAAATTGGCCCAAACTGATAAAAAATTTGATTTTTTAAATGTTTTTATTGGGAATGTTTTATAGCAGAAAGTAAAAAATATTGTGTTTTTTTTCAAAATTGTCGCTATTTTTTTGTTTATAGCGCAAAATCTAAAAACCGCAGAGGTGATCAAATACCACCAAAAGAAAGCTCTATTTGTAGGGAAAAAAGGATGTCAATCGTATTTGGATACAGCGTTGCATGACTGCGCAATTGTTAGTTAAAATAACGCAGTGCCGAATCACAAAAAATGGCCTGGTCATTAAGGAGGTAAAACCTTCCGGAGCTGAAGTGATTAAAGAATGTTGAAACAGTGCAAAGTCCTTGAAATAATGATCAAATCAAGAATAAAGTCCATATCCAAAAAAATAGCAAACCGTGTTCAGAAGTGGAAGGATGTCACCACAGGTGTGAACGTCACCATAAAGGGAAGTCAGAAGCGTCTACCAGAAATCACGGACTCTACTGTGGGTAGCAAAGAGTCATACATGCAGGAGACTCTAAGCCTTAATGGTACAGCATCAATAAAGGGTTGGCAGCTTCTCTTCAAGTCTCCCGGATTTCTTGTGCATCATCTTTAGAAGAGGTTTCCTTCTGGGACGATAGCAATGCAGACCAATTTGATGCAGTGTGCGGCGTATGGTCGGAGCACTGACAGGCTGACCCCCCACTCTGCAGCAATGCTGGCACCACTCATACATCTATTTCCCAAAGACAACCTCTGGATATGACGCTGAACATCTGCACTCAACTTATTTGGTCGACCATGGTGAGGCCTGTTCTGAGTGGAACATGTCCTGTTAAACCGTTGTATGGTCTTGGCCACCGTGCTGCAGCTCAGTTTCAGGGTCTTGGCAATCTTCTTATAGCTTAGGCCATCTTTATGTAGAGCAACAATTCTTTTTTTCAGAGAGTTCTTTGCCATGAGGTGCCATGTTGAACTTCCAGTTACCAGTATGAGAGAATGAGAGCGATAGCACCAAATTTAACACACCTGCTCCCCATTCACACCTGAGACCTTGTAACCCTAACATGTCACATGACTCCAAGGAGGGAAAATGGCTAATTGGGCCCAATTTGGACATTATCAAGAGGGTTAAGGCAGTGCTGGAAAATAATGGTGGCCACACAAAATATTGACACTTTGGGTCCAATTATGACATTTTCACTTAGGGGTGTACTCACTTTTGTTGCTAGCGGTTTGGACATTGATGGCTGTGGATTGAGTTATTTTGAGGGGACAGTATATTTACATCGTTATCCAAGCTTTACACTCACTACTTTACATTGTAGCAAAGTGTAATTTCTTCAGTGTTGTCACATGAAAAGATATAATAAAATATTTACAAAAATGTGAGGGGTGTACTCATTTTTGTGAGATACTGTATATATATACAGTATATACTATGTTAACAAAAGTATTGGGACGCCTGCCTTTACGTGCACATGAACTTTTTTGCCATGCCAGTCTTACCCTAGGTTCACACCTATGCGTTTTTAGTGCGTTTTGCAGTGTGCAGAAATGCACTACAGTCCATTTAACATGGTTTCCTATGGTATACGTTCACATCTATGTGTTTTGCAGCCAGTGCATTTTTGGAAAGGGTCGGGGACTTTTTTCTGTGTTTTGCATGTAATAGACTTCAATGGAATTGCACCAGAAACGCAAATGTTGTGTTTGTGATGCACTTTTTGATGTGTTTTGTGGTTTTTATTTTTCTGTTTAAACACTGCATAAAGCTGGTCGCTAAGGAGCGTACCTTGCCACCACTCCTTAACAACCATTGAGTCATCAGCTGACAGCGAGATTCCCCGCTGACAGCTTAATGTAAAAAAAAAAAAAAATTGCCGGCAGAAAAAAAAAAAAATTGTGAAAAAAACGCCGTGGGGTCCATACCTGGCCATTTGGGTCTAGTATGGATTCGGAGAGGATCCCCCCCAGACCAAATGTTTTTTAAAAATGGTGTGGGGTCCCCCACAAAATCCATACCAGACCCTTATTTGAGCATGCAGCCCCCCTCCTGAACAACACAAGACATGATCTCAACATGGGAGGATTCGTGCCCTGGGGCGGATGGGCTCTTCCCACACCCCACCAAAGCACCTTGCCGCCATGTTAATAGGGACAAGGGCCTCTTACTGACAATCCTGGGTGGTGGTTGTAGGGGTCTGCGAGCAGGGAGCTTTTCAGAATTTAGAAGCCCCCCTATGTGAATGAGTATGGGGTATATTGTCCCCCTTAACCATTCACCCCAAAAAGCAGTGAAGTGTTAAAAAAAAAACAAGAGACAGTTTTTGACAATTCCTTTAATAAAAATGTCCCCTGTCGTAGCTCCAACGTGTCTTCTTTCCCTGGTCTTCTGCCTCCGGTAGATTCTTCTCCCCCTGGTGTTGCTGTCTTCTCCTTGTGCTGTCTTCTCCTTGTCAAAAACCGTCTCTTGTTTTATTTTTTATTTATTTTTTTGCTTTTTGGGGTGAATGGGTAGGGGTAAAATGTACCCCATACTCATTCACATGAGGGGAGGCCGGGATCTGAGGGCCCCTTTCTGAAAGAGGGATTCCAGATTCCGATAAGCCCCCTGCCCGCAGACCCCCAAAACCACTGCCCAGGGTTGTCGGGAAGAGACCCTTATCCCCATCAACATGGGGGCAAAGCACTCAGCCCCCATGTTGAGGGCATGTGGCCTGGTATGGTTCAGGAAATGGGGATGCGCTTGCTCATCCCCTCCCTTTCCTGGCCTGCATGCTCGGATACGGGTCTGGTATGAATTTGGGGGGGGGGGGGACTCCATGCCATTTTTTGTTACATTTTGGCGTGGGGGGTCCCCTCCGAATCCATACTAGATCTCGTGTTTTTTTGCACAGTGTTTTTATGCTGGCAATTTTTTTTTTACATTCAGCTGTCAGCAGGGAACACCGGTGACAGCTGATGACTCATCGGTTGTTAGGGAGGCAGCGGCTGGCTTCCCGGCCCCCTCCTTAGCAACCAGCAATGTACACTGTGTTTACAGTGTGTTTAACCACTTTCCGCCGGCCATATAGCAGAATGACAGCTGCAAAGTGACTAAGTTATCCTGACTGGACATCATATGACATCCAGCAGAGTAAGCCGCTCACGTGCATCCGCGAGGGTCTGCCACACTGCATCTCCGATCTCGGTAAAGAGCCTATGACGCAGGATGATTGGACACAGCTGATCACATGGTAACCAGAAAGTGCTGTTTATTGGCTTTCCTCAGTTCGTGCTGGCAAGGCGATCAGCGGCTCTCCTGACAGGGGGGGTCTGCACTGATAATCAGCACATTGATTATCAGTGCAGACCCATCAAGGATTCCCACTAGAGCCCACCAGGGACGCCAACCTGTGCCAAGTAGGGACACCAACCAGTGCTCATCAAAGAAGCCGATCTGTGCCTATTAGGGATGCCCGTCAGTGCCCATTAGTAATGCCTGTCAGTGCCTCCTTATCAATGCTGCCTATCAGTGCCACCTATCAGTGCTGCTTATGAGTGCCCATCAGTGCTGCATATTAGTGCCCATCGGTGCCGCCTCATCAGTGCAGCCTTATCAGTGCTCGTCAGTGCAGAAGAAAACTTACTTATTTACAAACTTTTATAACATAAACAGAGAAAATCTATTTTTTTGGTCAAAATTTTTGGATTTTTCTTATTTGTTTAGCAAAAAAATAAAAAACCCAGTGGTGATCAAATACCACCAAAAGAAAATTTTGATTTGGGTACAGTGTTGCATGACCGCACAATAGTCATTAAAAATGCAATAGTGCTAAAAGCTGAAAATTGGCCTGGGCAGGAAGGGGGTGAAAGTGCCCTGTGTTGAAGGTGTGAAAAGCAGGCGCATGGATGTGAACCTAGACTAAAGGCCTGTACATACGATAGGAAAATCGAAAAGTAAAATTTCATCCGACGAACGATCTGCCAATTTTCGGATCATTAGTATGGTGCTTTCGACAGTCAATTACGAATTACGGCAGCTTATTACGAATTCTATTTAAAATTTTTATTGTACCTGAACACAACGTCCGATTTTTGTTTAATTAGCACAGTTTTCATCTGAAATAAATCGACTACACATGCTCGTATACGAAAGAATACCTACAAAACAATTCAACACATGACATCACTTCTGAAGTTGAATTCTGTTCTACCAGAATTTTCTTATGTTGAGTAAACCCTTCACTTTTTATATGACACTACCGTAGCATGCAACAAAAAACGGATGAAAATTCATCCGATAATCTGATCGTGTGCACAAGGCTTTAGTCCGTAGGGTTCAATATTGAGTTGGCCCAACCTTTGCAGCTAGAACAGTTTCAACTCTTCTGGGTAAGCTGTTTACAAGGTGTAGAAGTGTGTCTATGGTAGGGTAGATGTCCCTGATTTCCGGTCGTCAGTCCCCGAACCAAGTCTGTCCCCGGTTTTATCCCCAGATTAGATTTGAACAGAGGCCCGGAAATTTCAAAGACAGTCAGTGCAGAATTAGAAAAAAAAATTCTGAATTGCACTCCCTGCTCTGCCGTTACTACTAGCTTAGGGGGGTGTATTTTTTCTATTATCTGTGCCCCTTTCTGATGATCATGTGCTGGTCCGAGTAGAGGGACTATTTCTTTAGTTTCAGGCACATCCCCATTCCATTCCTGCTCACATGTTCTTCTGCTTTGGCTCAAGTCCCGGAGAGCCGCTTGCCTGCCTGTCTCCTTGCCTTCCCCAGTGGAGTGATCTTCCTCCACTCAGCTCCGACCCCACCCAGGAGGAGCCGGGACCCAGAAAGTGAGACTTGAGAGGCTGTGAGGCGGGCGGCGGCGGTGACAGGCAGAGAGAGGCAGCTGAGCTCAGCTGACAGTGTCCAGCAGCAGGAACAGAGGGGAAGCAGATCCCATTGTGAGGCTGCCATAGCCTTCAAGGCTTCAACACAGGGGTGCTTAGGGGTGTCTGTGAATAGACTACATTGCACTGTGCCTGTCTCTCTGGCATCATGGATGGTATTATAACTCATAGGCAGCAGGCACTCTTTCAGGGCCAGCCAGAGCCATGATAGAGTGCCTACTGCCTGTGAGTTATCAGAATACTGATGATCTTAACCAGTTGCCGACCGCCCCATAGCAGATTTACTGCTACAGGGCAGTCACGCTGCTCAGGATCATGTGTGTGTGTATATATACGTGATCCTGCATTTCTGGGTAAACAGGTACTAATAGACTGCAGGAGATCTGTTAAGGCAAAGAAAGAGAAATGTGTGCTAATAGGCTGCAGAAGATCTGCTAAAACATGGAAAGATGAAATGAGTGCTAAAAGGCTGCAGGAGATCTACTGAGACATAGAAAGGGAAATGGGTGCTAATAGGTTGTAGAAGATCTGCCGAGACATGGAAATGGAAACATGTGCTAATAGGCTACAGGATCTTCATTGTGATGTGGTCCAGTCTGAGCTGATACATACTCAAAGGAAGGAAACAAAGAGTTCTTTTTTGTGCAAGTGAACCTGTCCCAAACATGGTCAATTCAAACCAAGAGTTTATAGATAAAGCATATAGGAAAGGTTAGTCCTAATAAAACCACACGTTATAATATGTAGAATAGAGTTATGAGGATCCAAATTTACCAAAACAGTTACATTTGATGTATGCTGTGAATGATAACTGTGTTTATCCTGTTGCTCACCATATAACTTACATATACGGCTGCAAGGTGGCACAGCTGCACCGGATGACATACCTAGTATGTGATCCGAAACTTCCGCGTGGGGGGGCGCGCATGTGATTATACATAGCGGGAGTTACCATGAACTCGATGTCCATCCGGCACCCGCCGATCATTCGGTACAGAGGCAGAACGGCAGTCTTTCTATGTAAACAAGGCAGATTGGCGTTCTGTCAGTAGGGAAGGCATAGATCCCATGTTCCTATAAAGCAGAGACAAGTATCCATGTCTTCCCCTAGTAAAAGCACCTCCCACACAGTACACAAACACTGGCTAGGCACACAGTTAACCCTTTGATCGCCCTTGATCTTAACCCCTTATCAGCCAATGTAATTAGAACAACAACAGTTCCTATTTTTAGCACTGATCACTATATTAGTGTTCGATTTGTCCACCGCAATATCGCAGTCGCTGACCGCCGCCATTACTAGTAAAAATAAATAAATAAAAATTCCATAAATATATCCCATTGTTTGTAGACGCTATAACTTTTGCGCAAACTTATCAATATGCGCTTTTTGGGATTTTATTTTACCAAAAATATGTAGCAGGATACATATTGCCCTAAATTGATGAAGAAATTCAATTTTTTTTTTTTTTTTTTGGATATGTTTTATAGCAGAAAGTAAAAAATATTGTTTTGTTTTTTATTTTTCAAAATTGTCCATTTTTTTTGTTCTGTAAAAACCATTGAAGTGACCAATTACCACCAAAATGTTTTGTGGGAAAAACAGGGCATACATTTTATTTGGGTACAGTGTTGCATGACCGCGCAATTGTCAGTTAAAGTAACGCAGTGCCGTATCGCACAAAATGCCCCAGTCAGGGGGGGGGGGGGGTAAATCTTCCGTAGGTCAAGTGATTAAGGAAATATGTGAAATTTGTGTTTGTGGCCAAGCTGTCAAGCCATCGAATGGCTGGTGTCATAACTGATCACATGTGTGACACTATGTCAGCTCAAAAGCCAGAGGTTAAAATGGCAGCTTCCTTGGCTGTAAAGGAAAGGAGAGTTTAGTTGGGAGTCTTGATTGGCTGGGCTTGGATGATAGAACTCCCACGAATGTGCACAGTAGTTTCGTCAACCTGGCACATAAATCATGTACATCATGCACATGCGTCTGCACGACTCCATCAGAAAAATAAAATGCTTACGTTTATGATATCCAGAGTCTCGTCTGTAAAAAAAAAAGCCTACTTGTCAGAATTTTTACAAAACCTAGTTTAGTTCCACTGTAAGGGAGAGCTGTACGTCACAGTCCTTATAAAGAGAATATTAGTATTTTCAGGAGCAATCAGTCCCCATACATTCTCAATAAAGTGACGTTTGGTTTTTTAGCATTCCCAGCATGAAAAAGTCCAACTTATTGCTGCAGTGTAGAAGCCAGGCAAGAAGCTTTGGTCCAGTGTAACGTTAGAATTCCATACCTCGTTAGATTTCCATACCCTGAGCAGCGTAACAGTGCGCATGCTCAGAGCCCCGAAAACACCATTGAACAGCTGTGAAGTTGAGGAGTGCGCATGCTCGGAGGGAATGAAATAATCACGGCACTGTGTGTAATGTTACACTTGCGGCGGGTACATTAAAACAGTTCGGCTGCAACATCAATCCCCTCCTCTCCTATCGCTGTCACTTTCCTGATCTCCCCTAATAAATATAAAAGCGGCGGCGGGTGTATGAGATGTAAATGAAGGCGATCGCGGCTCCGTGACCCGCTTTTATATTTATTACCCGAGATCAGGGAAGTGACAGGGGAAGGAGCGGAAATGATGTATGTTGCAGAGGAGCTGTTTTAATCTAACTGCCGCAAATGTAACTACCGTGAGAAATCCATACCCTCCGTAGCTGCACCGGAAGTGACGAGGGTATGGTTTTCTCACGGGTATGGTTTTTTCACGGAACACCGGTGTAACGTGAGAATTACCTACCCCGTGAGAAAAACCTACCTTCGTCACTTCCGGCCAGAAACGGCTGAGCAGCGCCGCAGTGCGCATGCTCACAGCCCCCGATACGTAATGGAGCAGCTGAGGATCAGACTAGTGCGCATGCGCACCAGTATGAAATTATCACGGTGTCCGTGATAAAAACCTACCGACGCGGCGGTTAAATTAAAACAGCTGTGCTGCACTATGAGTCATCTCCGCTCCTCTCCCTGTCACTACCCTGATCTGGGCTAGTAAATATAAAAGCGGCTCTCGGCTCTGTGATTTATCTTTTCATACAGCCGCCGCCGCTTTTATATTTACTAGCCCAGATTAGGGAAGTGACAGGAGCGGTGATGACTCGTATTGTAGCCCAGCTGTTTTAATGAAGCCGCCGCATTAAACACACTGCCGTGCAACCGGAAGTGAGGAGGGTAGGTTTTTCTCACGGGTAGGTAATTCTCACGGAACACCGGTCACCCTTGGATTCTAGTAGGATCACATGAAATGCTGTCATGTGACCATTCATCATGTGACCATCCATCATGTGGTA
The DNA here is from genome assembly GCF_965119305.1 of Pelophylax lessonae. NCBI lineage: Eukaryota > Metazoa > Chordata > Amphibia > Anura > Ranidae > Pelophylax > Pelophylax lessonae. The sequence continues at coordinate 546,872,554 of NC_138771.1, read as the reverse complement.
TCCACACCCAGCCCTGCAGACAGGTGGTTAATGAACTAGCTATCTGGACTGGAGACATGGAACCAGCCCTTCCACAACACAAAATGATCAGCCTATTGTTAGCAATGTGCTTGCTTGGAACTGGAGGTAAAAATTGTGTTTTTGGTTGAAATGTCATTTCTTTTAAAAATTATTTTGAAGGTATGTCCATTTTCGAGAAAACAAGATCATACCATGCCCACAAATTGGGTCTACTCTTCAATGACTGCATGGGGACTTTGAAATTTATTGATAAAAAATTCTGACTCATGAGTTTATCTTAGAATTGTGACGTTATTATCCCCTGATTTCCCTGGCTTGCAAGTTGGGTCTGGTTATTTTTTCCAAAACCCATGAGCATATCAGGAAGATGTTCAAACACCACCACCACCATCAGGGACTTGTAACGTGCTCCGAGCCTGTTGCAACTTGCAAGTTCCTGATGGTGGTGGTGTTTGAACATCTTCCTGATATGCTAAGGGTTCATCAGTCTGTTTTACCTGGGTACACCACAAATGTTGGAGGTTGGTAAGGTGATGGCCCAGTCTGTACTTTGGGAATGGTGCATGGTTCTGGGGGGCCTTGGACTGATGGTTTTGACCGAATAGCCACATGTATCTTGGATTGTAATCTAGATTCTGATATTTACTGCTCCTTAAGAAGCGTCTTGGACCGCAAAATGCAAACAGATCATTGGTCACCCTCTTCTCCTCCCTCTTTGTGTAGAATTTATTTATAGTACTGTACATGGTCCATTTTTGGACATAGCAGTTGACTTACAATTGTAATAGGCTTGTAGAGGGCTGGATATTTGTCTTGGGTACGCCTTTATCAACAATTTTGAATCTTTTCCCCTCCTTCTATTTTTAATGTGTTTGATGTATAATCTTTTTATAATATGTAAAAACTATGTATGCTGATATGTGGTTGTCATTATTTGATACCTGGTGCCCTAACAGCCCAAGTGCCTTTAGTATTTTGTGATTGTAACTTATAGTTACCTTTTATTGTGCTGGATACATTAAATTAAGCCTCGTACACATGCAACGATTATCGGCCGACCGATCGGCCGTCTTTTGTCCAGTGTTGTTGTGTTGGTTGAAATGTGCTCTAGACTGCACATGAATTTTCTTGGCCAACAACAACCAACTTCAGAAGTGATGTCATGTGCTGGTTTACTTTCCGTGTGTTTTTTCTTCTCAGAGCATGCCCAGTCTTGCTTACCAGATTTTTGTCTGCCGAAATCTGTACTGACTGACGGAAAATCGGCCGTTCTGTTTGACAGCCAACACAAATTTTATAGCATGCACACCAGATTTTGTTCGGCCGAAAAGTCGCAGTCGGTTGTCGGAAGCATCATACTAACAAGCCGAAAATCGGCAGATCGGACGTTGGCCGAAAATTCACGGCCAACAATCGTTGCGTGTGTACGAGGCATTACTTCAGCCAAGCAGCGATGTGAAATATGCCTAATGCCTCGTACACCCGATCAGATAATCGTACGAAAAAAAATAGCTTTTCGAATTGATCGCATGTTAAGCTGATCGTTAGTACACTGCTTTCGACAGCTGATTACGACATTTCATCCAACAATGTCTGAAATGACAAACGCAAAATCTTTTGTCGTACAATAGCCTAGCAAATGACAATAATTTAATCAGTACAGTATGTGTCCGCTAAAAATCAAACGACCACGCATGATCAGAAACACAAAAATAACCCGGGAAAAGCCTGGCTGCCATTGTTTTTGTCTTTTTTGTCTTCACTATTTTGCGTAGCGCAACCAGGAAGCTTTCCAGAATCGTACGGAAAAAAAAATATACGTTTAGTACGCATTGTTGAATTTAATATTAGTATCAGGCAACCAAATGCGTGTGTACGAGGCATAAGGGCCAGTTCACACTACATGAAGTCCAGTGCACTTTTTTTTTCTGCACCAAAAAGGCGTGGATAATAATCTATATGGTTTTCAATGGTATAGTTCACACCAGAAAAAAAGTAGAACCTGCTGCATTTTTCTGCACTGGACTGTACTGGAATGCAATAAAACACACAAAAAATACTCGAACACACGTCCTTATTTAAGGTTAAGAAAAAAGAGGGGGGGGAAAAAAAGCACTGGAGTGCATCAAAAACGCATATGCAGAAAAGCATCCGGACTGCGTTTCTGTGGTGTGAACTGGCGCTACATCAAGGTGTGAGTAGAGTTGAGAGTATAGACCAGGGGTCTTCAAACTATGGCCCTCCAGTTGTTTAAGAACTACAATTCTCATCATGCCTAGTCATGTCTGTGAATGTCAGAGTTTTACAATGCCATATGGGATGTGTAGTTCTGCAACAGCTGGAGGGCCGCGGTCCAGATTCTTTTCTGCATTTGCAATGCATTTCGGTGCGCTTTTGATGCAGTCCGGTGCATTTTTTTCCCCCTCTTTTCCTCCCTTTTTTTTTTTTTTTTCCTTAACCTCAAATAAGGACATGTGTGTTCCAGTGCATTTTTGGTGTGTTTTTGATGTGTTTTACAGCGTTCCAGTATAGTCCAGTTCAGAAAAAATGCAGCATGTTCGACTTTTTTTTTTCTGGAACTGCAAGCACTGCTGTGAACTATTGGAAACCATATAACCTACTTTCCATGCGTTTTTTGATGCAGAAAAAAATGCACTGAACTGCATGTGGTGAACTGGCTCTAAAAGGGACCAATGTTGTAGATAAAAGTTACAGGATAAGCAGTGCAGAGAATTAAAGGTAAAAGTTAACTTCCCTGTTCTCAGCAGCTCTTTAGTCTTTTTTCAACATCAATGATCTATTAAGGGGTATAGGATCTCAGGACTTTGGTGCAAATTCTACGCCACCCAACCACTTTCACTGCCACAGAATAAAAGTGCTGAACATGGTCAATTAGTAAGGAAAGGAAAATCTTAGCAGTGGGAATATTTTGGTGTGTACCCACCATCTAAGCTGGCACCAATATGTTTGAACAAAATGTGGGAAGAATTGTACATTGTTTAGCAGCAGAGGCAGACCATGCAGATTAGTGAGAAAAAACATTGCACTTTTATTGGACTCCTGTAATGTAAAGTTTTGCTACTAGGTGGCACACAGCTTTAGACAGGGATGGACTTCAAAAAATGCCCTTTGCCTTATTTTTGCCATTTGGCACAAAGTCCTTGGGGTACCACTTTATTGCAATGTTCTGTTCTCTTAAAGATCCCGATGCACAAAGATGAGAGCTGCTACAAAATGTGATTGCACTTTGTGATTTATTGTAATGTGCCTATTTTATCTAGTGAGCGAAACAGTGAAAAGTAAGGTCAATTAAAGTGTTACTAAACCCACAACCATAAAATGAGTCTGTATATGCAGTGAAGTATGCTTGTTATACTCGCTGTACAACAAAGAAATGGCAGCACGAGAATCCTCATTAGAATGATAGTCATTTATTTCATAAAAACAAATGGTACACTTGTAAAAATCTTGGTAATCAGCACGGATGGCAGAATATTTTTACATGTAAGTGTATTTGTTTTTATAGAATAAATTACTTTATCATTCTAATAAAAACCTAGAGCTGCCATTTCTTTGTTGTTTGAGCTCCCTGGATCTTCCTGGATCTTCCCCTGGCAAGCTGCAGGACCCTTATGTGTTGACATGAACCTTTGTGTTGGCATGAACCTTTGTCCTCACCATGTTGATACTATAGACTGCTGTTTGTTGGGCCGAACCTTGTAGTGCGCTTTACTGGTTTGTGTTTGTTATACCCACTGTGGAGCCTAAGGGGTTAATTCTGCGCAATCCTGTGTAAAAAGGTGGTTTCATCCTGTCTTCTCTGATCCTCCCCTTCTTCCACAGTCCCCAAACCATCTCCTGGTGGGCACTCTGCACATGCCCAGTTTGGTGTGTATTGCTATAGAGGTTTTTTAGTTTCTTGGGAGAGTGCATGTGATCAGCACTGTCCAGACAGAGGGTCGGGGGTTCTGCAGCCTCAGGATAGTCAGAGTAGAGAAGCTTTAATCAGTGCTTGGCCGGACGCTGAAGTCAAAAGGCTGCTATATACGGCTGATGAGAAAAGGTATTTAGCAGTTTATATTTACTGAAACTATTGTATTTCCATGTTCTGTGTACAGTGGGGGACCAAATATAATGAATGCAGGTTCTGGGTTTAGTAACACTTTAAGTTTCTGCTATTGTACTTTAAATGCTTTGCAATATTTTACATGTTCATGAAATTTGAACATTTAAGGATTGCCACACAATGTGTTCTCTATCCTATGGGAATGGTAGGCAGGATGTTTTATCCTGAATAATTTTTTAAACCAACTTTATAATTTAACTATATAGACATACATAAACATGTAAAACACTATACCATTTTTTTTTTTTTTTTTTTAAATAAATAGACCATACCAGTTGGCTTGCATTTAAAAAAGGCCGCGGCTGTTTTATTATTGACTTTACATAAATAAATAATTTAAAACTGTGTTTACATTTCAGAGTAGACTTACATCAACAACAACCTAGCCAGACGGCTCAGGTTGACAAAACATCACTAGAACTTTTTTTCCACATTATCCACCAGACAGGCGGAAAATTTCCGCCTGTCCCCACCATCCCAGCGCGCGGCCATTTCAATACACGTACCTAAATTATTATTCAGGATATCTAGGCCAATATCGGAAAGATGGACACCATCCTTCCGATAAAGACCCAACAAACCCCCCTCCAACTCGACGTGCCTAAAAGATATGATTCCCAAACCACCTAATAGTTTGGAGAGACCTCTATTCAAACGTTTCCTCATTCTCTCTATCGGCTTAAAACCGTAAAAGCGGAAAGAGATCAAACGCGGGATCACTTCAGAGAAAACTAGACGAAGCTTGGGGAATAGTGATTGAATAAAAACCAAATCATCCCGAATGGAAAATAGTAAATCTAAAGTTTTAAACCTCCCGATGTCATTTCCCCCTAGGTGTATCACCAAAATATCGGGGGGGGGGAGCTGAATTAGTAAGCCTTAAAAATTCAGTAACAAGCTCCGCCCATACCATGCCACGCTTACCAAACCAAACCACTTGAAACTTGTTCCTGTCCAAACCTAAGTTCTCGGTGTAGACCCGATTCTTCGCCCGCTGCTGGGCCCAGTGAACATATGAATGGCCCATGATCCAGACCGAGAGCTTGGTCCCTGAAATCAAATATAAGCATTAGGGCGTACGTAAGATTTGTAGCAATCTGAAGACCACCTACCAATTCTTTTTACCGTTTCCACCCCTAAACCCAGCCTAACCGCCTCAGTAGCAGCCCCGTTGCGAAACGAGTGAGAGGTTATTTTTTCCCCGCCTAAATTCAGCTGCTGCAAACAAATACGCAATACTGCCGAAAATTGAAAACGAGAGAGAGGTTTTCCTGAAAAATGGATAAATAAAACGTCGCTAATGTGCGGTCTTATCGAAACGTATTCTTTTAACAGAGAGACAGGACAAATCGCAGAATTCCTGAACTCATAAAGAATAATTTGCTTTCCCGAACCCATTTGGTTGGTCTTGGAATGCGCCAAAAAAATACCGACGCTAGCTGAATGAAATGAAACATCCTGAATGCGCAGGCCCGGAAAACCCAATTTCCGATCAGGAATCAATTCCGAGATCCTGAGTGCGGCGAAAAACATAACTACAAACGCCGCCCTAAATAATTTTGCCTCGTATTCAGAAAAGCAAACCTTAATTAAAGTTGTGCATAGATCACCCAGCAATTCTAAAGAAATAGGCTTCCTATCGTCAGTTTTGAAGTGAAGTTTTTTGTAACCCTTCATAGCCTGCCTTACCGAAAAATAGGAAAGGCACGCTGGCTTGTTATGAAGTTTTTGAAAAAATGATATCCCTGCAAGAATTTTGTGGATATGTGACCAAGAGAATTTGTCCAAAAATAGAGAGTTCAAAAAGGATAACAGCAAAGATTCTGAAAAATCGTCCGATGGTACACTAGCTGACTGAAGATGCTGTAGCCACAGCAACCAAGCTGATCGATATCCAGCGAGTGTTGACGGGGCTAGAGATAGTTCAATATTTTCCATGACACTGGCTAGATCAGGTCCCACAGGTGCCCCGGGCAGGAGTGTCCAGTTAAATCTGCCGTTGGCAGTAGCTGAAAGAATCGACCCATCTGAAAACGGGATAAACAGTCTGCCAAAATATTATCTTTTCCCGGCACAAAAGATGCTTTTAACCAGATGTTGAATTCTAGACACTTTGCAACCAGATACCTCAGCATTATGGTAACGGGCGGAGATTTTGAGGACAAGCAATTTATTGCGTATAAAACGCCCTTGTTGTCCGTCCGTACCATAATCCTTTTGTTCCGAAAATGATGGCCCCATAATTCCAGGGCCACTATAATCGGGAACAATTCTAGCAAGACAATGTTGCGTATAAGACCAAGATTTTTCCATTTGGCGCACCAAGGTGCCGCGCACCAATGGTTACGCCAAATGGCGGCGAAACCCTTAGACCCCGCCGAATCCGTAAAGAGCAAAAAATCTCTGTCTACGATAAAAGGTTCCTGCCAAACCGTAGCCCCATTGAAAAATAACAAAAATTGTATCCACACTAGAAGGTCTTCCCTCATCTCACTTGAAACCCTCACGTGAGAAGAGGGAGATTTTAGGCCCGAGATCGCTGCATAAATACGTCTGGAAAATATCTTACCTACCGGTATCACCCTGGATGCAAAGGCTAACAACCCCAATAGGGATTGTAGCTCTTTCAGACAAACCTTTTTTCTTCTGATCGTCTGTAAAAGAGATCCGCGAAGCTTTTCAATCTTATCTTCCGGTAGCCTAAACTCCATCCGGGCCGCATCTATAGTGATACCTAAAAACACTATGCAGTTGCATGGGGGAAAAGTTTTCTCGAGGGCTAAAGGGACCCCAAATTGTTCACAAACTTTTAAAAAGGTGTTTAATAAGATTTCACAAGTGTCAGAGGAAGGAGGGCCTATAAAAAGAAAATCATCTAAATAGTGTACTAAAAGGTGAGACCCTGAAATCTGACTAACCACCCATTCTAGAAAAGTGGAGAAACTTTCAAAATAAAAGCAAGATAATGAGCGACCCATTGGGAGGCACTTGTCAAAATAAAACTGGTTTAAAAAATGGAAACCCAAAGAATTGAAACTGCTGGGATGAATGGGTAACAGACGAAATGCGGATTTGATATCCGCCTTTGCCAAAAGAGCCCCCCTTCCTGCAAAACGGAGTCTCTCCAGGGCATCTTCGAAAGTAGCATATTGAACCGAAGCTAATTCACCACTAATTTCGTCGTTGAGGGATTCGTCTTTGGGATAAGATAGGTGGTGGATCAATCTGTAGGAATTCGGCTCTTTTTTCTGGACTATGCCTAATGGAGAGACCCTAAAATCCAAGAAAGGAGGCTCGGTAAAAGGACCTGCAAATCTGCCCTCTTTTAATTCAGCAGCAATCTTTTCGGCCACAATGCTTTGCAGGCCCAGAACTGATTTTAGGTTTCTATGGATGACACAGCCATTGCCCTTAAAGGAAGGCAGCACAAAACCGAATGTAAATCCCTCAATTAAGAGGTCCGCTTTCTCCCGGTCTGGATAGCGGAGGAGCCAGGGGAGCATTTCTGGCAGCTTCACTGGGGAGTTGGCTTTTTTTGAACACCTGACTGTTGTGCTGCCATCCTTTTAAAACATTTGAACACGGGATGTGGCCCGGCGCAAAATGCGCATTCATGCTTAAACTTGCATGATCCGGGCCATCTACATTGTGTTTCATTGAAATTGAAACATAAGCCTTTCTTAAAGCAGTGGTTCTCAACTCCGGTCCTCGGGACCCACTAACAGGCCAGATTTTAAGTATTACCTTGGGGGATGCAGACTAGAATACTGCAATCACTGAGAAGCAAATGAGATCACCTGTGATGTAATTTAGTTATCTTGCAAACCTGGCCTGTTGGTGGGTCCCGAGGACCGGATTTGAGAACCACTGTCTTAAAGGACTGGAGGCCTGTCTGTTGAGGGTTGACATTAGGCTTGGGGAGAAAGAGAGGGACAAAAAGATCAAGCCACAGCCCCACGTCCTTTACTCCCCATTTTAATGAAGGCTGAACTGATAATTTTTGCCTGAAAGCTACGTCGTAGCTAAACCAGGCTAAACCTCCAAAATTTTTATAAGCCTCCAAGACTATTTCCATGTGCTGAAATAATCCCACACTTCTATTTGGGAACTTTTCACAAAGCACACTGGAATATATTAAAAAAGCTTGTAACCAGTTATTGAAGGACCTAGCAATTGGTCTCTTCCTCTCCTCATCATCTTTTTTATTTGCAAAATCCTTAGCTGATGGTAACAGAGACAATAGGTCAATAAATGCTCCCTGCCAGATCTTATCTTTAATTGCTTCAGAAAGGTGGAAACCAAGGGGGGAAACTTCACAAGTCAATGGTTCCCTTAAACAAACTTCGGGTAAGTTCTGGCTCTGAGCCAGATCAAAAGATGAAGCAGGCTGACTGACTGAAATTTCCCCACTAGGTGGCGCTATCCACACAGAACTAGCATCATTAGGGACTTCAGGGGAATTTTTAAAATGCTCAGTGAAAGACCTAAATTCAGATAACAACTGTAACATCAGAGAAGACATGGACTCAGGGGCAGATGACTCACCCGATGCAGGCAGAGCCGACGCTCCGGCCTGTGCTGAAGAGGATGCTGCTCTGGCGGCCGGAGGGGGGCCCCCCTCCGGGGTGACAGGTACCGACCCATCGTCTGACGCCCTGCGCCCAGGTGTGCGCTGCCTCCGCGATGTTTCCTCCGTCTGGCTCCGATTCGGGCGACGGCCTCCTCTTCCATGGGGGGAGCTTCTTCGAGACGGACCGGCTTCATCTCTTCCGGTTGACGGTGAGTAGCTCTTCCGGGGCATCCGGCGTCTCTTCGATGGGCCAGCCTCCGTTTCGTGAATGACCGCCGAGACGCTACTGCGCATGTGCGATGACCCGGCTGCCATAACTCCGATGTCCGCCGGGCGAGATGTCTCTTCACTCGTTCCTTCTTCCAACGGGACTCCACTTCCGCTGCCGCTGGGAACCTCCATGGCTGCCGACGCTGAAGCGACCGAGGCTGACTGCGCCGAAGACAGCGGTAATTCAAGGCAGCGGCGGAGCCAGTCCTCGCTGCCCTTCTCTCCAGCTTTCTCTATTAGCTTCCTGATAAGGCTCATTATGATAGGTGGTACAGGAACGCTGAAGAGATCTGAGGTCCTGACAGGAACGAAGTGACCCGGAGTCCCGCGGTCGCTTCTTAAATAGCCCCTCTCTGGAACCAGCTTGAGCTGGAAATACTGACCAGGAGCAGGAATATTTGGGCGGGAGCGGAGCTCCACACTCTAAATCTGCCCAGTGATAGCCCTGAAAAGCAGGCGGGAAAAATTATACATTAAAAATAATACTCCTGTTATCTACCTCAGCCTGACTCAGGTCAAAAGTTCACTGACCCTGGCCACCTAAAGGGAAAACCTATTGATAACTCTTAGATTTTTTATTCCCCTGCCACCATCCCATAAAGAAAGGGGGGCTATAGCAGCACCCCTTTCTTTTTATTCCATATGTAATTGGACAATATATCCCAACTCTGAGGCGGGCATATTTTTGGTAGAACTGTGAGTGACCTAGTTCTTTTAAACATGGTTAGGGTGGTCGGATGTTAAAAAAAACAAACTGGACTGGTTCTTGTCTGAGGCGTTCACACTTGAAAACATGTCTGAAGGTACTGTTGTTGCTAGCGGTAACCCAGGGGGACCCACACTCAGCCGCTCCCTCTGGAGTAGGGCTATATTTACTTCTGCGCCATGTCATGTTGGGCTTACTGAGATCTGTGTCGGTTAGGTTTTCAAAAAGTCAAAACTTAGGGCAAATGGGGGCAGTGGAGGTCAGAGTGAAGGTGAATACAATCACCTTGTGCTTCCTGCTATGCAGTGATTCTGTAATGCTCCATTTGCAGATCTACCAAAAACGCAATCAAAATAGAACCTTTTTCTTAATTTAACACTTAAATGCAGTATATAGTTTCCTTCATAGTCCTAAAGCCCAAGATTGGTAGGATTAGAACAAGGAGGCTGCCATGGTTGTATGGTTGTAGTGAGGCTTTACTAGCCACCTGACTGGGAATGTATGTCATGATTTTGCCATTAAATACCAGGCTTAAGGCTGCAGCGAGATGCCATAATCCTAGTATTGTTTTTTCGTTTAGGCGGTTGGCTTTCCGATAAATGTGAGCCCAACAGTAGATTCGCTGCAAGATCACTTTTAGAAGTGGCGGGAGAGGTACACCCTTGTGCCGCTTACCGGTTGTTTCCATGCTTATTGGAGCCTTCCGTTAAGCCTGGAAGCGACCAGATTCAGCTGTTTGCTGGGCAGGAAGTCGAGTGAGAGCAAGATGGCCCCCATTTGGCTCTATGCCCTTGGAGGACTGGAGCGACCTCTGATGTCACTTCCCGTTCTCGGGCATAAACAAATTATTTTAATTATTTCTTTTTTTTTAAGTCAAAAAATGTTTCTTTTGCTTTTGAAGGTAAATTAGAGATCTGGGGTCTTTTTACCCCAGATATCTCAATAAAGAGGACCTGTCATGCCTATTTCTAATACAAGGGATGTCTACATTCCTTGTGATGGAAATAAAAGTGATAAAAAAACTAAATAAAGGGACAGTGTAAAAACTATAAAGCAAAATAAAAGGAAAGAGAAATTGAAAGCACCCCATCCCTCTGTGCTCGTGCGCAGAAGCAAACTCATATGTAAGTTTCGCCCGCATATGTAAACAGTGTTCTAACAACACGTGAGGTATCGCCGTGATTGTTAGAGCGAAAGCAATCATTCTAGCACAAGACCTCCTGTGTAACCCTAAACAGACAACCTGTAAAAATATTTAAAGTATCGCCTATGGAGATTTTTAAGTACCGTAGTTGTTGCCATTCTACGAGCGTGCGCAGTTTTAACCACTTGCCGACCGCCCACAGTATATTTACTGCGGCAGTCAGCCCCGTACAGGCAAAGTGATGTAGTACTACGTTGCTAGCCTGAGAGCCTCTAGGGGGCGAGCGTGCGCCGCCTAAGGCGCGCTTCCGCCCCCGCTCGTTCCCTAACATATGTCCGCGCGTGTGACGCCGGTCACTCACAATCTCCCAGTGCAGAGGGAGAAAGGCAGGCGGCTAATGTAAACAAAGCCACCTGTCATTCTCCCTGATCTAACTGCAGAGATCATACGATCCTGCTATGTAGGATCGTATGTCTCTGTGATTACATCACTAGCCACACCCCTTTACAGTTAGAAGCACGCCCCTAGGGACACACTTAACCCCTGCATCACCAATAAAGTTAACCCCTTCCCTGCCAGTGTCATTTTTACAGTAACAGTGTATATGTATAGCACTGATTACTGTAGTAATGTCACTGGTACCCCCAAAAGTGTAAAAAATGTCAGTCAAGGGTCCAATCTGTCTGCCGCAATGTCGCAGTCCCGCAAAAAAAAAATTGCAGATCGCCGCCATTACTCGTTAAAAAAAAAAAAAAAAAACAATAAAAATGACAAAAATCTTTCCCTTAGTAAACGCAATAACTTTTGCGCAAACCAATCAAAATACGCTTATTGCGATTTTATTTATTTATTTTTTTTTTTACCAAACATATGTAGCAGAAAACAAATTGGCCTAAAATGTTAAATTGTGATTTTTTTTTACATTTTTTTGGGGAATTTCATCTAAAAAAAAATGTGAAAAATATTGTTTTTTTTTCAAAATTGTCGCTTTTTTTTTTTTTTTTTTTATAGCGCAAAAAGTAAAAATTGCACAGGTGATCAAATACTACCAAAAGAAAGCTCTGTTTGTGGGAAAAAAAGAATGTCAATTTCATTTGGGTACAGCGTCGCACGACCGCGCAATTGTCCGTTAAAGTCACGCAGTGCCGGATCGCAAAATAGGGCCTGGTCTTTGGGCAGCCAAATCCTCCGGGGCTTAAGTGGTTAAAGCATGACATGTAGGGTATCTGTTTACTCAGCGTAACATCATCTTTCACATTATACAAAAAAAAACTGAGGTCACTATTTTTTTTTTTTTTTTTTTAAACAAAAAAAATTGCATTATAAAGACCGCTGTGCAAATCCAGTGTGACATAAAATATTGCAATGACCACCATTTTATTCTCTAGGGTCTCTGCTAAAAATTATATAATGTTTTGGGGTCCTAAGTAGTTTTCTAGGAACAAAGATTTTTACAGATTTTTACTTGTAAATAACAAGTGTCAGAAAAAGGCTGGGTCCTTAACCACTTAAGCCCCGGAGGATTTGGCTGCTAAACGACCAGAGGGCATTTTGCGATTCGGCACTGCGTGACTTTAACGGACAATTGCGCGGTCGTGCGACGCTGTACCGAAACGAATTTGGCGTCCTTTTTTTCCCACAAACAGAGCTTTCTTTTGGTGGTATTTGATCACCTGTGCGATTTTTTTGATCACGCGCTATAAACAAAAAAAGAGCGTAAATTTTGCAAAAATAGCAATATTTTTCCCTTTTTTTTATATGAAATTCCCCCAAAAAAAAATGTAAAAATCAAAATTTTTTAATATTTTCGGCCAATTTGTTTTATGCTACCTATGTTTGGTAAAAAAAATCGCAAAAAGCGTATTTTGATTGGTTTGCGCAAAAGTTATTGCGTTTACTAACAAAGGGAAAGATTTTTGTCATTTTTGTTGTTTTTCTTTTTAACGCGTAATGGCGGCGATCTGCGATTTTTTTTTTGCGGTACTGCGACATTGCGGCGGACAGATCGGACCCTTGACTGACATTTTTGACACTTTTGGGGTTACCAGTGACATTTCTACAGTAATCAGTGCTATACATATGCACTGTTACTGTAAAAATGCACTGGTAGTGAAGGGGTTAACTTTATTTGAGAGGGAGGGGCTGTGTGTGTCCCTAGGGGCGTGATTCTAACTGTGATTGGCTGTGGCTTCAACTGTATGCAGAGTGATCAATGGATCTACATAGTAGATCCATGTGATCAGCTCTCATACAGAGAGGAGAATGACAGGCAGCTTGTTTACACAAGCTGCCTGACTATCTCCCTCTCCCCCGCCGATCGCAGAGTGGCCGGCGGCGATCGGGTCCGCCGGTCACGCGCGCGGGGGGGTCCGTGACCACGCGGGAGCGGGAGCGCGCCTCCGGCGGCGCGCGCTCGCTCCCTAAACCCTCACAGGCGAGCGACGTAGACCTACGTCACTTTGCCTGTGAGGGGCTGACCGCCCACGTAGATAGTCGTGCGGCGGTCGGCAAGTGGTTAAGTTGCTAGGTGACAGTCAAAGTGAAATATCAGGACAAGAGTACAATAAAGATCTAGAACACTGGTATATATTGCCTACGTTGACTGGATCCATGCAGTCATGATTTTAGTTAAAGCGGAGTTCCACCCTGGAATTTTTTCTTTTTTTTAAAAATACCCCCGGGACAGTCAGGGCTAGTGCATTCCACAATTGCTAGCCTCTGATCTGTCCCGGGTTGCGCTTACCTGTTAGGACAAATACTTACCTTGCAAAAGTCTTGTCCAGCGCTGCCATCTCAGATGTGGGCAGCTTGAAGCCAGCGCGTCCTCTTCTGCGTCCTCTTCCGCCTTCTTTGGTCCCACGATGCCCTGCGCCGGCCCCGACGTCACTTCCGGGTCGCGCGCGTCATCCCTCCACAGCTTCTGGGCATGCCCAGAAGCTGTTTAGAAGGGGATGACGCGCGCGCCCAGGAACTGACGTTGGGGCCAGTGCAGGCGCAATGATTCCTGGGAGCGATGGCGTATGTCGTTTGACATACCTGGTTTGAAAAAGTGGAGGTTCTCTTACATACCTCCTTATGCGGGGTTTTCTGTGTCATGAAATATGAACTTTTAAATGGGCATAAAAGAGGAACTAGTCATAAAACAAAAATTACAGACCGGCTTTTTATTGTAGACAAGAGATGCAAGTATTCTGCAGAATGTGCACTGAACTGCTTACGTGCACCTCAGTTTACTTTTCCAGTAGTGCACCAATGTATTGGGATAAATGACTCAGGCGCATGCACAGAAGTGACAACATTCTGCACTAGCCAATCAAATTGATTTATGACCAGCATTAGAAAGAAGCTGGGGGAGAAGATGCTAGTGAGAGACCTCACAGGCATGGAGTAGAGATGAGTAATCCTGACTTTAGTTCTACTTTAATGGCCCCCAACAGAGCTTCTAAAAGGACATAAAAAATAAATGTTTGTAAAATTAAGTGATATTAATGTAGCACTACTCCCATGGGAGCTCCTGGGTTACCATTAGCAACAGAACAGTTTGGCATTTTTCCAAGTGTTTTACCTCAGACAAGAAGCAGTCCAGTTTCTTTGGTTTTTAGGTTTTATTTGGAACTTGGATAGGAGAATGGAATGAGTGGGATACTCCAACTTAAAGAACTATGCACAATAGGCCGGGACGACTTGGATAGAGCTGAATAGTGCTGATTAATGCTGTATGACGCTGAGTAATGCTGAATATAGCTAGTCACAGCTAGGCCACTGCTTCACTTTGCCCTTGGCTGTGAATGAAGTAATTGAGCTTCCTGAGGTAAGCTGTACTCTGAGGTAAACTGTACTGCTGAACAACTTCAGGGCCCTTCCTGACACCCCCTTTGTCTCTAATGTTCAGGATTAACATGGCACCCCCTTTCCTGTAACAATCTGTGTGAGCTGGCTAGTTGATCCTCTGACTTCTCTGGAGTGGTCCCCTTTCCTAGGCAGACCCCTGACCAGATCCCTTGGTACTCACGATACTGTTTTTCCCAAGGTCTTCTGCCCAACAGCTCCACTGGTCAGCACACTAGATCCTCTGCAGCCCAGCTCCACACCTGGTTCAACAGGCTGGCTGAACCACCTTCCTCACATCAGCAGTAGGAGCGACAGCCGTCCACCACCTGCTGGGGCTTTGCTCCCGCCAAAAGACGCCCTATCACATGCTCCCTCAGAATTTATTACCAATCCCAGGATGCATTGCAGCAATGTCCACCCACTGGGACAGCCATAAACCCTGGTGCGCCATTGGTTAGATTTCCTCCACTGTCCAACAAGCTCCCTTATCGGACACAGTGGGGAGACTCCCTTAGACCCAATAAATCACACTTGGAAACATGTGACAGATTAAACTAACGGATCTGGCTCTCCTGATAAGCAGAAGAGGGCCACCAAATGTTTTTTCCTAGCACCTACCTAGGAGGGTGCTACATCAAGCCCTAATTTTTTAAGCACTTTCAGCAGCTGATCCAACTGCTTACTGAATATGCGACTTCTTTATCTTTTAATCTTTGCCTATGTTTCCATTTTAACTGGTACCACGACTGCTGTCTCAGGTTTCCTATTTCAGGGTGGCATTATATGGCATTCCTTCCATGCAGAGATTAGAGCCCCGTCTTCCCACACTGTGTGCATCAATTGAAACAAACTGCCCTTTAGCCTAGGATGGCCCGGCACTTCCCTGCTTCTTCCTTTTCCAAGCTAACAGATTAAATCAAGACTGCACTGTCCACTGTTAGTTCTTTCCTGTGTAGGCCAAAAGTTCAGGGAAGCAGCACTGAGAGCAGGAACCAGCAGCGCTGGAAATTGCAAACTAAGTTCTGGGATAAGAATGTTAACAGTTTACTGGGAAATGTTTATTTTATTATGCTCAATGTGTATTTAATACTATGTTAAAGCTGAACTCAAAGCAAACAAATATACAGTAAAGGTAGCACTACCACCAAATGAACTGTTGGTATATTTTGGCCCTCTGTTCTACACTGGACCCTAAACAAAGCCCACTCCTACTGGCACCACCAAACTACATTGGTCAGGAAATCTCACAGCAGTCGCATCAAGAAAAATACATGCACATCTAAAATGGATGATCAGGTTATATTACTAGCAAAAAAGAAAATGGCAGACAAATCAACAGTTAAGAAAGGGTTCATAGTAAGTGAGGTGAATCAGCATAGGAACAATACATTACAGTTAAATACCCTTTAGGCCTCATGCACACAGGGCGTTTTTACAGCTGCTTTTAGGAGCGTCAGATGTTTTTTTTTTGCAGCCTAAAAAAAGACCCCTCCATGTTATTCTATGGCCTCATGCACACACAGGCTTTTATGTGGTGTAAAAAAACTCAGGGCCAGTGCATTCTGGAGCAGCAGGGTTAAGCTGTAAAAACGCCTGACCCTGCTAAAAGCTGCATATAGTGTTATGCCCCATACACACGTGCAGATTATCTGCAGACTTACCAAAACCATATAATATGAGGTCAAACCTAAACACTTTCAATTTGTATGCAATCCGGCAGGCCCTTGCACTACATAGAAAAGGTAAGTCTGCAGACAATCTGCACGTGTGTATGGGGCATTAGGCCACGTCCGATGTTTTTAAGCTGTAGTAGTTGGATTTGAGGTTGGAACATAGAAGAGGGCATAGAAAGGCTGCTAAATGTTAATACTGCTAAACGTGGCTAAAATGTGCATTAACTCCAATACAAAACGCATCTAAAAGCACGTTTTTACAGCTGCTTTTTCCTGGCGTCAGAACTGGCTTTGCAGCTCGTTTTTTCAAACGCCCTGTGTGCATGAGGCCTTAAAGCGTGGCCACCTGTCCTTAAGGACAGGGGATATAAACAATAGCCCTCTGATTGGGAGATTACTCCCCAATGAAGACGTGAATGAATAACAAGGATATGGGCTAGCTAGCTCACTTGCAGGCCCCAGTCATGAGTCTAGGTTTAAGTGCTAGAGTCGGACAATCTGGAAGCTTGATTCTTCTGCTGGCTTAGCTGGGGCACTTATGTTGGCGCACAAAGAAAAGGTGCAGTCGCTGAAGAATGTCTTTCCGCTTGAAGAACCTGAATAGCAGAAATTGTTCGTAACAGAAGTTGGCTTTAGGTGGGTCATCTGATCCTTATGTAACGATAAGCGAAATGATGAGCATCCGGAGATGGGGGGGCCCCCCTTTTCTTTTGAAAATGTGGCTGTGATGGCGGCGACTCTGACACTCATACTAGCTCCTTGTACTGCTTCTTCCTCGCCCTCTCTGAGATCTGCAGTACCGTGGACTGCAAGAGGCTAATATAAAGTGAATTGCAGGCACTTGCAGTACTTGTATTAAAAAAAAAAAATACATTTAGACACTTGGATCAGGTTTAATTTTGCTTAAGTATATTATAAGAGGTAAATGGTTTTAGCAGAGCACTGTGTTGCAAATACAGTATACAAAATACATTTATGTGTGAATATACAATTAGTGTTCTTCTTTTGACCTCCAGGGGTGACTGAGACAGTTTTTACTACAGACCTCCCAGCCAGTACAGCACCTGTGGATGACATTCTTCAAATTAACCAAAGTAAGAAACATAACATTTTCTCATCTTCTATTTTTAAAGAATAAAATATAATTTTTTTTTTTTTTTTTTTTTGAGCACCTAAAGTAAAATTTTGCAATCCTATCCAAAATAAATCTAATGATGCATAGTTTAAGTTTAACGTTATACATTCTTTCTAGGGCTGGTTTCAGAAGACCATCTGGGGTCCAGAGCTTATTTTGAAGGGGATATTCTCTTAGTAAGTTTTGTAAATTTTGTGAAACTTGAACAATAGGTAAAATGGAAGTGCTTCTTTATCACCATGGTGCCTTGAGCTCACATACAGTGATGCCAAGAGTAACACTGATGCTGTCACGTCAGTGCATCCTCCAATATGCTGTGTCACCAACCGCGGTCACTGGTTCCTTCTGTTGACCTCCACGTCACTGCATCTTGTAATGACATGTAAATTTAACAAAACGTAACACACAGTCTCCCTGTAGCCACACATCTAAACAATCGCATTAATCCCATCATCGGTGAAATGTGGCAACTTCAGCCTGGGCTCCAACCAGGCCATGCCCCAATGTGTTTTTCGCTCTGCGGAGGGAAACACTGGGGGCGTGGCCTGTTTTGAGCCCAGGCTGAGGTTGCCCTACTTCACCGATTGATGGGATTGTTTAGATGTGTGGCTACAGGGAGACTTTGTTACATTCAGGGATTGCCAGAGTCGGGACAAGCTCTCTCCCAGCCAGCACAGCGCTCTTAGCAGTGGTGATCGAGGACTTGTACCCTTCTCGAAGCCTGAGCAGCTGACACATTGGTTCTTTTCGGGTCATGTGGAAATTTTAACAACTTTAAATGTCTGTCTGGTGGTGGAGCACTGAAGTGGGCAGATTTGCACTTAGGTGTGGTGATGGTCACTCACGAACTGTACTGGACACTTATTTTTATTTTTTTAGGCTTTACTTTTTATTTAAGCTTTACTTTTTGATCTGATTGGTTTACGCAATTGATTTTGCAACCAGCGTCTTTCACATTATTATCTGTGCCACATTTTTTTGCTCTAATTGATTGTTGTATCCTTATTTACCTCAATGACTTTTGGAAATAATAACTAAAACAAATTGCATGTCTGAAAATTACAATTTGTGTTATAAATAACAAAGATTACCAAATGTCTAGATGAAATTTCTTTATCTTAACATTCATTCAGCACTGGAGATGGCCATACTTGACTGAGATGTAGATAGCCCAGATTCTTCTTCTTGTGGCAAGCTGCTCCTTTTCATATATTGGATTTTTTCCCCCTTTAGACATCCACCAAATTCAGTCCAGATATTACAAAATGGGTGAAGAAAAATGGCATAGTAGAAATACCATACGTTCTTGATCGACAATACCGTGAGTACAAAATTCAAATGCAATTTCATACAAAATGGGTATCACAGACTTTAGTATAAACTGGCAGTTGTATCCACTGGCTTCAAAGATATTGATTCAGAGGAATTTACTCTGAGTTCCTTTTCCTGATGTCCTATTGGAGTCTAAAATGCCCCTTCAGACCACATACACTGCTATTTTTTATTTTTTTAAAGTAGATCTAAACCCAATACCTAAAAGCTTGCATAATTAAAATAAAAAAAAAAAAACATTAACATGCAGAGACAATTGCAATTTTTTAAACCTGCAGTTTTTCTTAAAATATACACCTGGTGATTCTGTCAGGATGGCCTTTGTATAGGCATTACCTACTCTTAGGTGACAATGCCCTGTCTTGTTTTCCAATTGTTCTCATGTGTTGTCAACCTGTCACATGTTCTTCTAGTGGAGACTTACTGAGCAGGCATGTTCCAACATTGTCACCATCTGTATTCCCCCCCCCAAGCAGTTGAATGCAGCCACCACTGGAGTGCATGATCAAACAAATTGGAGAAGATCAGCATCACTGAGATTGAAAAAAGTATGAGAAAACAGGGAAAAGCAATATTATTTAAAAGAAAACTTAATGTTCTACTTTTAGACCATACTTACAGGATAAGTGCACTTTCCTGACAGACTTCCATGGCAGCATGCATTTGGGTAGCCCTGATCTCGCTACTACCCCATAGGACCCCACTCCCATAACTTTTTTGGGCTGAGCCCAAGGCCGCATTCCTTTTTTGTCCTCACTAATAAGGACCATTTTGTACGAAGTTTCCTACCTTTTGGAAGACGTGGCGACTGGGGTCTCACGTGGGACAGCTGTGCCAATATTGGGAGCGTCCTGTGGTGTCCAGAAGTTCCAGGATGGCTCCAGTAGTCACCAAATGCGCGGCTAACAGCAGGGTGGTGAATGGCACCCATGCGCAGAAGATTGACACCTGTAATAAGGGAAGCTCTGCCAATGGAAAGCAGTTGCACCAGGTTGGATGCCCTGCTAAAAGTGGGTCACCTCTAAAGTATTCCCAGCATGACGGGGTGCACTGCTATTCCTGGGATCCAGGTCACCCTGCAGTTGCATCAATTGCCCTGTTGATGAGGTCCAGGATACATGAGAATGTTTATGCTGTGATGTGCATTGTAGCATTTTTATCAATGTTTGATGCAGTTGCTTTCTGTCCTGAACAGATATCTATTTGTTTTAACAAGGTTTTTCTTTCTGTGTTGAATGCTCTGTCTAATGAAACCACCTGTGTGGTAGTATTCCTTTAGCAGTGTTTAACCCCTTGGGGGTTTTTTTCCTCACCTAGCAAACAAACAACTGTTACTTTGTCTCTCCGGACAGCTTAGGAAATTTCAGCAGCTGCAGTTTTTACTGGGAAGGTTATTTAATAAATTACTGCATGGCTTGAGTAGCAATTGTACATGTTATCATTTTTTTCTTAACAATGTGGAGTTCTCCTTTTAGGCCTCTTTCACACGAACGATCTGATCAGATCCGCCTGTCAGTTTTTTAGGCGGATCTGATCGGATCCTCCATGCATCCCTATGGGGCAGCAGATGTCAGCGGAGACCTCTCCGCTGCCATCCGCATCCGATCCTGTCCGTGAAATCCGGACGGATGGAAACCCTATTTTCCATCCTTCCAGGGGATCGGATCGGATGAGAGCGGACAGGCGGTCAGATTCCCAATAGAGAGCAGCGGGGCTCTGACACCTCCCTCTCCACACACAGTGCGGAGACGGAGCTGTCATCCGCCGGCTCAGCGGGGATCGGCGGATCGATCCCCGCTGAGCAGAGCACAGTCCGCAACGGAATGCGGACCATGTGAAAGGACCCTTAAACTTAACTGAGATTTGCTTATTTCTGCAATAAGTCCTCTGCAGCCTAATACCTTTATGCCTTATCTGCCTTTATGCAGAGTATAGGTGGAGGATGGCAGTGTCTTCCTTACTGATACTGTTCCTGAATTGTCAGCCCTTCTGTGGGCCTCTTAAAGCTAGTGTATAGAAAGCTGACTAATGGACACTTGCTATTGTCTCCAGATCTACATGTATTATGCACAACGTAAATTGGGCCTTTTCTGCTCATGGGTTATGTTATGAGGTGCTGCTACTTATACATGAGCACATAAAAATACCATAAAAAATACAACAAAAACACAAGACGGGCACTGGTAGCAATCACAACTAGAGGACTCTACCCACTGTGGGAAAGTGAGACAATAAATCAATCAAAATGGAATAAATAGTGAAAGACTAGAAATATATATATATATATATATATATATATATATATATATATATATATATATATATATATATATATATATATAGGGCTTTTTTTCTCAGAGAATAGGTGCAGGAACTCCCCTCTCACAAGTCGCCCCTTGTCTCCGCCCCTACCTACCTCCAAGCACCGCCCCTTGTTTCCACCTCATACCCACCTCCCAGTACCACCTCTTTTAGAACAGAACCAAGTATCGTTAATTGGTGCTAAGTAATCTGTATGAAATTTGGAAATTATAATAAGAAAGGCAGTAAAATGGATCCCATGCAGCCAGCAACAATAGCCCCCCCCCCAGCAAAAATAGATTCCCCCAGCAATAATAGACACCCCCAACAATAATAGACCCCCTCCCCCCCCCCCGAAACAATAGACCGCTTGCAATAAAATACTGCCTCAAAACAGACCAACCCCAGGAACAATAGACCCTCCCCCCCACCAGCAACAATAGATCTCCCAGCAGCCAGCAATAATAGACCCTCCAGCAGCCAGCAACAATAGACATCTTCTCAACAGTAGATTGCTCCCAGCAACAGCAACATAAGACCCCCTGCCCATAAACAATACACCCCTCCCTCAATAATAAATCCCCCCAAGATTAGATCCCCTAGAAGCCAGAAATAATAGATTCCCCCAGCAGCCAACAATAACAGACCCTCCAACAGCAAGCAATATAAGACCCCTTCCTCAACAGTAGATCCCTCCCAGCAACAATTGACCCAGTAGCAACATAAGATGGGTGGTCTCATGTTGCTAGTGGGTCAATTTTTGCTGGGGGACTGTCTATTGTTACAATAGATCCCCGACAGCTGGCTTCATTGGACCCTTCAGCACTCCCACTATCCCCTGCCACTGTATACATGGAGGTGCCGGAACTGCGTTCCCCCGCGTTCCCGCTGAAAAAAAGCCATATATATATATATATATATATATATATATATATATATATATATATATAAACAGTGCCAGTGACAAACCGTGCTATCTTGACAATACAAGGACTTCACCTTCTGTGGTGAAGTAAAGGCGATAGATCAATCAAAATGAGCAGAAACTGAAAATATAAATATAAATAAAGGTATAGCAGTGCTGGTGACAAACCGTGCTGTTTTAACAATACATGCTAGATAAACGTGGTGCACTGTAGAAAAATATATATCAAAATAAAAAAGGTGTCATGCATATATCAAATAGCTGATGACAAATAAGGATGGTACTGGTGCTATATGTGGAGTGTATGAAACTGAATATACCAAATGGGACCGTGACATAAAGTGCTCAGTGCAGTATCAAAAAATAAAATATCCTTATAAAATCGACCTTTAAAATAGGTGCCAAGCAAAAAGTTAGTTATGAGAAAATACATAAATAGTGTCCATAAATTGTTGGGGTGATATCAAAATGTTGTGCTGTCCTTCTTCCCTTGATGTGGTTCAGTGATAAATCAAATCTCTGATCCTCCACCCAGTAAGTAGTGGCCACTTACCAGAAGCACTGAGGCCTCTGAGACCTAAAGTGCCTGTAGAGCTCATTTTGTCTTTATAGGGACCACTTCCTCCTAGGTGTTAGTCAGGGGTACATCTATCCAATAGATCTCAAGAAGATACGGGGAAAATATCTCATGGTGTAATGGCTTTTATTCATAAATAATTGCAGAGATAAAGATAAAACACTCACATTTAAAAGTTCCTCAAATGGCACTTGCTGAAAGCATAAAATTGTGCAGGTAACCAGGAACCGCGGTAGTAGGTCCCGCTTGCGTTCCACGCTCCGACCATCCACAAACCGGAAGTGATGTCGTACTGGACCCTCAATGCATTTCGCCCGGGTCCAGTACGGCATCACTTCAGGTTTGACTGATCTTGGTGGAGTAGAATCTTCCTTCTCTCTTTTGAGTCTACATAGAATTTCTGGGAAGAATCCATATTCTGTGGCCCAATTGGATAATAAGTGATTTCCACATCTCTGCACAAGATTTTAGAGTTAGATCTGGTAGTATCTTACTATTACAAGCTAGAAATCTTTTCACTAGGGGCCTGGGCAAAGCCCTAGGTGCGGATGCTGTGTCAGATCAGGAAAGGTCTCACAAGCCATATGCTTTCCAGTTTGATCCGTATACATTTTTTTTTTGGGGTGGTCTGTTGTTAAGACCATGGCAATATTTGCAGTAATTCCCTATTGGCCAAACAGGCATTGGTTCCTGCCTTTTGATACTGGGGGTTGAACTACTTTCTCTCGGATGAGATCGTCTGTTGTAAAGAGCAGTATTCCACCTTTGTTCATCTCTTCCACTTTCTCATCCTGGCAGGAAGAGACTTATAAGGCGTGGCTGTTGTTTCTCTAAGCTAATATCTTTAAATCCTACAAAAGGATTTGAATAGAGCTTGTTCAGTTTGGACTGCTTTGTTTTCTTTGCTTTAGTCCTCTGGTAAGGTGCATTCCAGACTTCAGCTGATCCTAAAGCTCTCTTAGAGGGCAGATCTCTACAGTCCCTATCATATCCAATTTCTCACGGGTAGACTATCCCTTACTCATCCAATACTTTGATGGGGGCTGCATCTGAGACTCGAAGGAGAACCACCACTCTCTAGGCAGGGTTTACTACTTGTTCTGAACTTCCTTGCCGGCTCAAGATGATATTTTTTTGCAGTTCAGCTTGGGTAAAGACTGAGCTATGAAGACATGCACTCTAAGGGCTATCTCATCAGCCAGGAAGCTTGCCAAGATCACAGCTTTAAGCATAGGAAGGATACTTGGTGACTTACAGCTCCAGATGGGATCCCTCCCCAGTCCAGTTGGAGTATGGATTGAGCTATGATTTCAATCTCTCTAGGGCTATATCCTCAGCAGAAAGCTTGGCCAGAATCAGGACCCTTAAGGCCCCCTGATGGCTTTCAGCTCCAGATGTAATCTTTCAGTTCGGTTTTGAGTAAAGTCTTAGTCATGAAGGCAGCCTTTCTATGGGTTATTTTCCTCAGTCAGGAGGTTTGCCTGGATCTGGGCCTTGTGCCGAGAGGGATATTGAGGTGGCTTCGGCATTCTATGAAAATAAAGGATATGTTCCTTCCATATGCAGGACCACCAAGAATAACTGGTTCCATGCCATGCATATTGGGATTTTTTGAGCATGCTCTCATGTTACTGCTTTGCTCAGTTATAGGACATATTTGTCACTCTCTCTAACAGAATCAGCGGGACGGAGAGGTCACCCAGAATTTTTGCTGGATGGGTCATTCCAGCTAGCAATTAGGCTTTTAAAGCTTAGGGCGTGGTTCCTACGGAAGCAGTCACCACGCACTTATCCAGGAGTGTGTAGGGTTCGTGGGCTCCCTGTGAAAGGGTGCCTGGAATTGTTGGAGGATGACATGTCTTCCAATAAAGTTGTTCTGGCTCATTGTGGGGTATAGTGAACTTCCTTATGCTGTTAATCTCTAACCATAGGGTTTGTTGGCTATGATTGAAACCTACATTTCCAACATCGCACCATTGTTTTTTTGGGATAGTTAGATCCCAAATGTATGCAACCATAGAAGTCTGTCAGGAAAACTGAAAAATTAACTATCAAATACTTACTGTAATTTACCTTTCCTTATGGACTCCATGGCAGCAGGAGTTCCCTCCCAGAGTCATGAGTATGCTAGTTACGGAACGTGGCTTCTGGCTCAGCCTGAAAATGTATGGGATAGTGGGGGCCTATGGGGTAGGAGCGAGTGCAGGGCTACCCAAACGTAGGCTGCCATGGAGTCCATCAGGAAAGGAAAACTACGGTAAATATTTGATAGTTAATTTTCCATTTTCATATTAGAAAATGACTGTGCTGTTGTTTTTTTTTTTTTTTAATTTCCAGCTTTAAGTAAACATGAACAAAGACTATCCTTTAAAGAGGTTGTAAACTCAAATTTTTTTTTTCTTTTTCACCCTGAAAGAGAAAGACATAATGAGCTAGTATGCAATACTTACCTTAGAACGAGCCCCCGCCATGCCGCTCGCACACCTCTGGACATATCGCCCGTCTTCCGGGATCGCGGCATCCGGCGCCGGGTGACGTCACTCCTGCGCGCGGGAGCTGACGGTCACGGCACGGGATTTTGAAGGAACGGCGCCAGCGGCCGTTCCTTCAGAGTGCATGCGCCAGTGACGTCACTGGCTGCATGTAAGGTAAATATCTCCTAAACGATACATGTTTAGGAGATATTTACAGTACCTATAGGTAAGCCTTATCATAGGCTTACCTATAGGTAAAAGTGTCAGAGGAGGGTTTACTTCCTCTTTAAAGAGAACGAACAGTGGTTCTTGAATTAGATCTGGACTAAATATTTTAGATCTCTATATGAAATAATCGAATTCATCCAAATCTAATGAAAAAATCTATTCATACAGCAGATAGGCTTTTTCATGTTTACCTTTTTGCTGTAAAAGCCTAAACAGAGCTCAGTAACTGAAGATTAAATTTACACACACTGTAGTTACATCAGACAGCCCAAGGTTTCATTCTCAAGCTCCGGAAGGTTTACCACCCTTCATGACCAGGCCATTTTTTGCGATATGGCACAGCGTTCCTTTGACAATTGCAATGCTATACACAAATAAAATTGATGTTATTTTTTTCCACAAATAGAGCTTTCTTTTGGTGGCACCTCTGCGGTTTTTATTTCTGTGATATAAACAAAAAAAGTAATTTTTTTTTTTTTACTTTTTGCTATAAAACACATCCAATAAAAAAAAAAAAAAAAAAATGTAAAAAAAAAAAAAAAAAAAATTTCATCAGTTTAAGTCGATATGTATTCTGCTACTTATTTTTGGTAAAAAAAAAAAAAATCACATCAAGCGTATATTGTTTGATTTGCGCAAAAATTATAACATCTACAAATTATGGGAAATTTTTATGGAATTTTTTTTTTTTTTTTGAAATTTACTAGTAATGGCACGATCCGTGACCGAGACATTGCGGCGGACAAATTGTGACACTTTTGAGACTTTTTTGGGGACCAGTGATGCAAATACAATGATCAGTGCTAAAAAATATCCATTGTCCCTGTACTGATGACATTGGCAGAAAAGGGGTTAACATCTGGAGGTGATCAAGGGGTTAAATGTGTCCTTAGAGTGCTTTCTAACTGTGTGGGGGGTGCTTGTACTGTGGCAAGACAGAAATCCGTGTTGCTGCTTAGTAGCAACACAGGATCTCTGTCTTCCCTTGTCACAGAACGATGATCTGCCTTGTTGTCATAGGCAGACCGTCGTTCAGCCTCTCTTGGGAATGATCGACAATTTCTGGCAGACATCGGGGTCTGCCGGACCTGCTGATAGGCTCCTGCTGTGTCCAATCATAGCGGGAGATGGTCGCCGCAGACTCGGAAGAGCGAAATCACGTACCCATGTGTTTTCGCGTAGAAGAGCTGCAGTATATGTAAGTGGGGTGGTCAGCAACTGGTTAAAGTATAACTAAAGGAAGGCATAACTTCTTTTTTCTTTTTTTAGTTCGGGATAGAGTGGAAATACAATCCTTGTCAGTTTTTATTGCTGTCTGTGCCCCCGTTTAAGGAGATTCATCCTCTCCATTTCACCTGTTTACCCTTAGTGAAAGTGAAAGTATCGCAAATCCCAAATTTTGGGTTGTCTCAAGAAAAGTAATAGAGGAGTAATCTTCCAATGGGGACACTAGTTCTGGTGACCTGGGAATCCCCAAGAAATTCCCCTAATTTGCAGGAATTTCCCCCCACTTCCTGTTTGGCTATGGGACAGGAAGATGAGGCACAGATGGTAAAAAAAAAATCTTGACAAGGGATATAACCCTTCCCAAGCCTATAGTTCTACTTTATTTATGGCACCATCTTAAGCATCTTTTAACAAAGTACATTTCCTAAAGAGTTACAGTTAAAAACTGAATTTTGTCTTCTGCAGTTAATTGACACTTAGGTCATGTCTTCCCCCCCCCCCCCCCAGCCTGTGACAGAAAAGCCACTGGTGGGATTGTCTCTCTGTCAATCTGTTATTTTCCTATTGGCATGCACTGTATCTATTAGTATTACAGCACAACTGACTGGTTCAATGTGCTGCTTCCTATTTTTTAGCTTGAGCAAACTTTTTTAGTATAAAAAAAAACAAAAACAAAAAAACAAAGATATTTTTAAAAAATTTTCTTTTTTAAAGGTTCTGTGTTGTATTTTGTTGTATATTGAATAGATGCAGTTGTTATTGTCTATGATGGCTTCTACTTGCAGTGCCAGATCACATACAGACCATAAATGCAGCCTTCAGTGACTTGCAAACAACTACGTGTATTCGTTTTGTGAATCGTACAAACCAGCGGGACTACATCTCGATTCGACCAGGTCTAGGGTAAGAAATGCTGTTATGATATCCTGTTTGGGGAACAGAGCTATGCAGAGGGAGATTTCGAAAGTCCAAAATTGCTGGAAATCCCATGGACACTGAAACATCTTAAAGCCAACTCCAGGCAAAAATTAATTTTAAATATAACTTTGTGCATCAACTACCGTACTCCTCAGTCTTGATTGCGAAGCACCATCCTGCAGTGTTAGGGTGCATCCTGTGATTACATGTGAGAAGCTCAGCAAGAGTTCTCACGATTAGCCCCATTGAAAGCAATGGAAGGCTGCCAGCTCTAGCAGGGAATTGCAGTACATGTTATCTCTCGTGCAGCCATAGCCTTCTTTTAGGGGGA
This sequence comes from Pelophylax lessonae, assembly GCF_965119305.1. Lineage (NCBI taxonomy): Eukaryota > Metazoa > Chordata > Amphibia > Anura > Ranidae > Pelophylax > Pelophylax lessonae. Next base: position 546,844,765 of record NC_138771.1, on the reverse strand, counting down.
GGGGGGTTTATGAGAAATGACCCTTCTCAAACTGGATAGTGTGCTAAACTTGCAGGTAAATAAGTGTAGCAGGTTTTCCAGGCATTGGACCTGAGATGGGTCTGCCATTGTTACTGGTGACACCTTCAGCCCATTTAAGGCAATGACCATTCCGGCACCTTTGGTTTGTTTTGTTTATTTTATATTGGGGATGGGAGAAGGGAATGAGTGGGATACTCCACTGACTCAACTAGGTAAAACTGGGACACTTTGTAGAAAAATGCCTGTTAGCGCTGTCTTGACTCTGGATGCTGACCAACGCTTACTGACACTTGAAAATTGCTTTATTACTGAACTGTGCTAGAACTTGACTTATAACCCTCTGGTTAACTCAAAAGATCCTGGACTGTAGTGAAACTTGACTCTTGACACTCTACCAGTGCAAGCAGCGATCGGGCCGGTCCGATTCTCTTAAAAAAATGCTGCAGCACTCAACTTGCCCTTTCCTCTATGAGCCGGATATAAGACAGTGCAGCCAGACTTTGCTTCTTGGTTAGTAGTGACGTTTTCCCCCCATAGGAAGCTGGCTGGGCTGAGACTCGGCTACCTATTGGCTGAGCAGGAGGCGGGCTGCACCGCCTTCCCTTGCCTCTCAGCCAATGGGTGAATTGCCCATTACTTTCAGCAGGCTTTCTGTGAAGTGGCATGGAGCTGCTCTGCAACTGCAAACGGAGGTAAAGAAGGAGAAGCGTGTTAAGCTCAAATATGTTTAAAAATTGCTAAAAGTGCCTTCTTTTCTCTCCCTCTTTCTCTCTTTCTCTTTTTCTCTCTCTCTCTTTCTCTTTTTCTCTCTCTCTTTCTCTTTTTCTCTCTCTCTCTTTCTCTCTCTCTCTTTCTCTTTTTCTCTCTCTCTCTTTCTCTCTTTCTCTCTTTTTCTCTCTTTTTCTCTCTTTTTCTCTCTTTCTCTTCCTTTCTCTCTCTTTCTCTTTCTTGCTCTCTTTCTTTCTCCTTTTTAATTGAATCAATTATGGACCGGAAGATTTCTCCCTTTCATAACCAGGCTATTTTTTGCGATACGGCACTGTTCTTTTAACTGACAATTGCGCGGTCGTGCGACACTGTACCCAAATAAAATTGATGTCCTTGTTTTTCCCCACAAATAGAGCTTTCTTTTGGTGGTATTTGATCACCTGTGAGATTTTTATTTTTTTGCGTTATAAACCAAATAAATAAAAAGAGCAAAAGATTTTTTTTTTTTTACTTTCTGCTATATAACATTCCCTATCAAATCTTTTCATCATTTTAGGCCAATTTGTATTCTGCTACATATTTTTGGTAAAAAAAAATCACAATAAGGGTATTTTGATTGGTTTGCGCAAAAGTTATTGCGTCTACAAACTAGAGGAAAGATATTTGTCATTTTATTTATTTTTTGTACTAGTAATGGCGGCGATCTGCGATTTTTAGCAGGACTGCAACATTGCGGCGGACAGATCGGACCCCTAACTGACATTAGATTAAAAAAAATTACACCATGCTTGAAAGTCGGAACTGGTTACTAAAATTTTTGAATCCCATCACTGGCTATCGCCTAAAATTTTCATCCATACCCCCACTATCAAGAACTTAAACTCATCCTCCTATGGATGTTCAAAAAAAGAGAGCCCGGTTACAAGGTATTCAAGAACTGGCAGAACAACTAGTAATAGTTCCCATGCCAGAAGACCAGCTCTTCCAAGGCTTTTACTCCCACGTGATCGTGGTGCCCAAGCCCTCGGAAAAATACCATCTCATAAACCTAAAAAACTTGAACAAGTTTCTAGAATACAAAAAGTTTTCAATGGAAACTATTTATACGGTACGCAAAAACCTACTGAAAGATGTTTATGACTACCCTGAATCTCAGAGATGCTTACCTGCATGTTCCAATTCATCCGGAACATCAGGCCTTTCTGAGATTTGCGGTGGTCACCGAGGAAGGGACTGCGCATTGGCAGTTCAGGGCACTTCCCTTTTGGTCTAGCACCAAGTCCAAGAATTTTTACCAAAATTCTGGCAGATGCAGTGGCATATCTTCATCTCCAGGGAATATCTTTAATTCCTTATCTGGACGATCTACTGATCTTTGGTCCATCCGCAGACCAAGTGAACTCAGACACCCAGCGGGTGCTAACAGTCCTGAAGAGGCTAGGCTGGTTAATAAGCCTGGAAAAGTCCTCCCTGGAGCCAGCCCAGGTCCAGACCTACTTAGGGTAACGGATACAGTCACGGGTACAGAGCCTTTTTCTCCCGGGGGAACAGGTGGAAAAAATAGTCTCGGCGGTGAAAGCCCTAAAAGAAGCCCCCTCGTGCTCCAGGAGGGAAATCCTGAGAGTTTTGGGGCTCATGACAGCCAGCATCCCAGTGGTAGTCTGGGCACAGTTTCATTCCAGAGTCCTTAAGTTCTTCCACCTTTCCTCCTGGGACAGGAAGGTAGAGTCCCTGGACGTAATAGTGGTGCTCACCCCTCAGGTAAAAGCGTCCCTAGAGTGGTGGTTAAATCCAAGCCACCTGGAAAAAGGCAGACCTTGGGGTCAGTGGAACCCCCTGAAGGTCACTACAGACGCAAGCACTTGGGGGTGGGGGGCCCACCTAGAAGCAGCCCAAGCTTAGGGCATCTGGGACAAGGAGTTAGCTCAGGCCTCCTCCAACTTCAGAGATCTGAGAGCAGTAAGCGAAGCCCTAAAAGCCTTTGGAAGTTCCCTCCTGGGCAGGGAGGTTCAGGTCTGCTCCGACAATGCTACAGCAGTAGACTACCTAAATCTCCAAGGAGTTACCAGGTCAAGACCTTTCTTGGTACTAGCCCAGGAAATCTTGGGTTGGGCCGAAGAGAGAGTGATCTCACTAATGGCCATCCATATAAAAATGGTAAACAACTGGGAAGCAGACTTCCTCAGTCGTCATCCCATAAGGCAAGGGAAGTGGGAGCTAAAGCCCAAGGTATTTCAGATCCTAGTCCAAAAGTTTGGGTGCCCAGAAGTAGATCTGTTTGCCACCCTACAGAACAGGAAGGTAAAAAGGTTATTTTCCCTGACACAGGAAAAAGGAATGTTGGGCTTGGATGCCCTGGCCCAAACATGGCAGTTCAAGTTAGCTTATGCCTTCCCCCCTCTAACTTTGATTCCTCGAGTTTTACAGAAACTCAGTCGTTCCCCGGGACTCCGCCTCCTCCTGATTGCCCCTTGGTGGCCAAGGAGGGCATGGTTTGCAACCCTTAAAGCGTTTTCGGTAGCTACTCCTTGGAAGCTTCCAAACCTCCCGGACCTGCTGTCACAGGGACCAGTTTGGCACCCCAAACCTGAATTCTTCCAACTGACAGCCTGGTTAGTGAGCACCAGATTTTAAAATTAAAAGGCTGTTCAGACAGAGTGATAGATACACTCTTACTGAGCTGGAAACTAGTAATGAGAAAAATATATCTTAAAGTTTGGAAAACTTTTTGTACTTGGTGTAGGCAGAAGCAAACTGCCTCCGCCTCTGTCCCTGTAATCTTGGAATTTTTACAAGTAAGCAGCTCTCTGTTTTTCTAGACGCAAGACTTGCGAAGGAGCCTCTAGTTAAGAGATTTTTGTTAGCCAGCGATAGAGCTACCCCTGTCACCAGAAACAGGTTCCCTCCTTGGGACCTGACCAGGGTTCTACAGGTGTTATCTAAAAGCCCCTTTGAACCTATAGAAGAGGTTCCGTTTTAAGTTGCTGACCCTAAAACTAGCCTTTCTGTTAGCTGTCACGACAGCCAGAAGGGTAGGGGATGTTAACTCGTTCACGTCAAAAGGCAGTTGCAAGATGATTTTGCGTTTAGGTCCCAGACCTATGACCCTTTAGTTCTACTCCCTCGTGCAGTGAATTTTCCCCCTCTGGCCAGGAGATGTACAGGCACACAGCACTCAAGCTTGGTGGAAATGCATCTGATTTGTTTATTTACAGCTCACACATTTATAGGTCATTTCAGCGGGAAAAAACTGTTTAAACTGGTGCACAATCCATGGGTCAGTTTTAACAATAGAATATATCTAATAAGACAATACATGAAAGTTTTTTTGGCCCTAACACATTGATGTAAATGTGAGACGTCTTGTGTCTGAAGTTGCTTATTTGTGGAAGGGCCTTCCCGTCTATGCTCAGCTGTCTGATGTGTTAATATGTAAGTACTTATCAATGTATTCAGGTGTCTTCTGTAATCTATATGTAAAGTCTAATTGTTAAGTGTCCAGTAGGTATGGCTGAGATGTGTTGATGCTGTCTGAAATGGTAATGAATGACTTGTTAATGTAATTTCCAGAGACCACATTCCATTGTGAGTTGGGCACTAGCTGAAATGTATGTCTCTGGTATCGGGGGATATCAATATTTTATTAAGGCACATTGATACACTCTTTCAGGGGATTTACAAGGTCTTTCTATTAAAGAACCATTTATCTTAATCTTCCCAGATAGGATTATTCTCAGGCCAGATCCCTTATATCTGCCCAAGGTAGCATCTTCCTTTCACAGGAAGCAGGAAATAATTTTACCATCCTTTTGTGGTAGCCCTAAGAATGAAAAAGAAATTAAATTTCACTGTTTAGATGTGAGGAGGTGCCTCCTCACTTATTTACAGAGGACCAGGGAGTTTAGGAGATCTAATCATCTTCTGATCCTCTACTCTGGACCAAGAAAAGGACTGTAGGCTTCAAAACCTTCAGTCTCTAGGTGGATTAGACCAGTGTTTCCCAACTCCGGTCCTCAGGGCACACTAACAGGCCAGATTTTAAGTATTACCTTGGGCAGATGCAGACTAGAATACTGCAATCACTGAGCAGCAAATTATATCACCTGGGATGTATTTCAGTTTTCTTGCAAACCTGGCCAGTTAGTGTGCCCTGAGGACCGGAGTTGAAAAACACTGGATTAGACAAGCCATTACCATGTCTTATGAGGTTATAGGTGTTCCTGCGCCAGCAAAGCTGAAAGCACACTCAACAAGAGCCCTGGCAACATCCTGGGCCAATTAAAGCTGGAGCGTCTTTGGAACAGATCTGCAATGCAACCACCTGGTCCAGCCATGACATGTTTCTGAAGCACTACCAAGTGGAGGTGCTGTCTCAGCTAGACCTAGCCTTTGGTCGAAAGGTTCTACAGGCAGTGGTCCCACCATAAGGTAGGCCTGTGGTTACTCTATTATCCTCTAATATGTTGGCCGTCCTGGAAAGTGAGGAGAAAAACTACCGTTAGTAGACCTGTAACGTTGTTTCTATGAACCTTCCAGGACGGCAGGCCTACTTCCCGCCCTGTTGAAATGATGTGGTAAGAATGTATAATATAGGTGGTAAGTACCTAAGGGATTGTACATCCCTTGTGAGTTGGTTGTGGAAGCTACTTTTTTACAACTGAGGGACAAGGGGAAGGGTGGGGCCTTTTAACAAGCTGTGAATTGATTGGGTTTCCTGTAGGGAGGAGCCTATCATCTCTCATATGTTGGCCGTCCTGGAAGGTTCGTAGAAACCACGTTACCGGTCTACTAACGGTAGGTTTTCCGTCCTGCGGAATAGTCTTTAATGTTCTTGAACTTTGGGCAGTGCCCTGCACTCTACAAGCCTTTTCACCACTTAACAGTGGGAGCCTCGGCTCTCCTAAGATTAGACAACACGACAGCAGTCTCCTACATAAAGAGGCAGGGAGGAACCCGCAGTCTCTTCCTGCTGAAGTAAGTAGAGCCAATCATGACCTGGGCTCAGGAGAACTTGTCCAACCTAACAGCTGTCTATCTCCCCAGATTCCAGACTGTTCAGGTGGATTTTCTCTCGCAGTTACCCCCCTGGACAACGAGTAGGCTCTCCACACCGAAGTCTTCATGTGGGTACTGGCACTGGAAGTCACCCCGGAGGAAGAGCTATTCCCCTCCCCGTGCAACTTCAAACTGGAGAAGTACTACTCAAGGTGTCGTTGTCCCCAGGCCTTCGGGGTAGATGCCCTGACGGACCAGTGGAGGTTTTGCAAGGCTTACGCCCCCGATTCCTATTGTCCTACAGTTCCTGTTGAGACTCAGGAAGGAAGAGGCGGAGATAGTGGCAATAGTTCCATACTGGCCGAACAGGCCATGGTTTCCTCTGTTGGTACAACTTTGCTTTTAGGACCCAGTTCCTCTGCCCTCCAGTCGAGGCTCCTGTCTTAAGGGGCTGCTCTACATCCCTGCTCGGCCCATCTGCACCTGATGGCATGGTTCTTGAGAGGGGAAGGCTGGAGGCCCTAGGTTGTCCAAACTGAGCCATCTCTATCCTGTTGAATGCCAGAAGAGCGGGTACTAACAAGATCTATGAAAGGATTTGGTTCAAGTTTACAGACTACATATCCGCCACTGCAGGCTCTTGCAGCAATTTGAGAATACAGGATATCCTGGGTTTCCTACAGTCTGACCTGGATCTGTCCTGATCAGTCAGCTCCCTTCTTGTTTAAGTATCCACAATTTCTGCCTTCACCAGGGTATCTTGGGCAAGACACCCTCTTGTTCGTCAGTTCTTCAGAGGGGCTACTAGGCTTAGGCCTCAGAGAAAACAAAGATTCCCCAAGTGGGACCTTCTGTTTGTCCTGGACTTTCTCTTCTCTCAGAAACTGGAATGAAGAATGCGGAACGGTTCTCTATCAAAGAGCTTTCCCTCAAAGCTGCCTTCCTAGTGACCATCATGTCGGCTAAAAGGGTCTCTGAAGTTAGCACCTTGGGATGCAAGGAGCCGTTTCTAATGTGGTACTGATTCCTATGCTGTTCGAACCCTAAGGCATCTTCTGTTTTCCATGAGCACCAGGAGATCGTCCTGCCAACATTCAGGTCCCCTTTGAGCCCTAACGCTTATCCGCTAGATATAGGAGAAGTCTTGAAGCTGTATCTAAAAGCCACAGCTCCTTTTCATCAGTCTGCCCATCTGTTTGTTTTCTTCCATGTAAAGAACAAGGGTTTGCATGCCTCATCCAGATTCATTGCAGCTTGGATTGTTCAGTCAATTCAGTGGGCCTATAAAGCTAAGGGCCTGGTGCCTCCAGAGACGGTGACTGCTCATTCAACCAGGGAAATCTCTACATTGTGGGATGCCGCTCGGCACGTCTCCCCTGAAGTGATTTGCAGAGGGGCCTTGTGGTCTTCAATTAACACCTTTATGGCCCATTACTGTGTTGAACGGGCCTCTTTATCTTCTGGTAACTTTGGTTTGTGAATCCTGTCTGTTGACAGTGCAAATTAAACTTTTAGTCCAGCAATTTCCCACCCGGGCATGTATGGCTAGTTCTTTCCCATACGTATGCTGCCATTGAGTCTGTCAGGAAAAAGGGAACATTTCCTATCAAATACTTACAGTAATTTTCCTTTCCTGATTCCTCCATGGCAGCAGTTCCCTCCTATTAGCTGGAGTAGGCTAGTCATGGAACGCGGCCCCTAGCAATGAGCAAAAATTTATGGGAGTGGGGTCCCATAGGATAGGAGAGGGGGCAGGGCTAAACCCATACGTTTCCTGCCATGGAGTCCATCAGGAAAGAAAAATGACAGTAAGTATTTGATAGAAAATATTCTGTTTTTACTGTACATGCGTTCTGGATGCATTTAGAAAAAATGCACTGGAAAGCATCTGATGTGAACCAGTCCTTAGACCTGTAGCTTTTCCCTACTCTATTCAAAACTAAAAATGTAAACATTTCTTAAACAATAAAATATACAGAACTTTTTTACAAATGTATTTGAAAGGGGGGGGGGGGGGGGGGAAGCAAAGTCAATAAAGAACCTGCAAGCTTCATCTATTTATCGGAGCGCTAATTTGCCAAACTCTTCAACATTGTAAGTTTATTTCACCATGCCAGGTACTGGCTGGGGATGTTAGCATACAAGGTTTGTATTTAATCAGCAACAACCACTGTATGTCATTGCTGTGTGCCTATTACATTGTATGACCACTAGATGGCAGTGTTACATTTGTGAGTTCATGTTTTGTCTATGCCTCAAAAGAGTAATAAAGAAGTATAGTTCCTGCTCCGAAAGAAAAGCGGCGTTCAGTGAAACAACAGACTGTCTGCCTGTACTTTGTTTAGCCCCAAAAGGTTATATCTAACAGGTTATGTGCCCAGGACATGTTACAGAAGCCCAGGATATAATACAGATTACCCCTGGATATAGCCAGATACAGTGAGCTAAAGCAAGTGAGTACAGGAGACAGCAACAGAAAGACAAACAGCAGAAATGGCTGCTGCCATCCCCTCAGCAAAGTTCTCCATTGCAAATCTGACAAATCAGAACTACTAATCTTGGAAATTCAAGATGAAAATGCTGCTTATAAGAGAAGGTACGTGGAAATGTATAAATGAATCAAGACCTGCACAGCCCACAGAGGAGTGGTTAGACAGAGATCAGAAAGCACAGAGCACAATCTCCCTGTGCATAGATGATGATCAAATCATACATATATGTAACTGTCAGACTGCTAAAGACATGTGGGAAGAGTTACAGAAAGCACATGAAAGAGTTAATCTCAGCAATAAACTGTATTTAATCAGAAAGCTCTATCAAACTAAGCTACAGAAAGACCAGGACATGCAGGACTATATAAGACAGACCTTAGAGATGGTGGAGAGACTGAGAGGGATTGGAGAAGAGATAAAAGATTTCCATGTTGCAGCGCTGTTATTAAGTGGACTTCCTGAAAGTTATGAGACACTTGTCACAGCACTAGATGCACGTCCAGATGATGATCTGACACTGGAATATGTTAAAGGCAAGCTTGTGGATGAATACAAGCGCAAAACTGAAAGCATGAGTAATGTGAGTGTGTGTTCAGAGACAGCTTTAAAGACAAAATTCAAAAATAAACACCGTAACGTGCAGCTAGAAAAGCGGGAATGCTTTGTGTGCAAGAAACCAGGACACCTAAAAGCAGATTGTAGAATCTGGAAAGCTAGAATGCAAAAACAAAGTGCATTACAACAAGCTAAGAATGTCATAGAAACAAAGGAGTATGCATTCGGATCCAAAAATAGTGTCACCTCTGTGCAAGCATGGTGTGTGGACTCAGGTGCTACAAGTCACATGACAAATGACCGAAGTTTCTTCACTCAGCTTGATGAAAGCAAAACAGAAGGGATAACTACAGCTAATGGACAATTTATGAAATCAGTGGGAATAGGAGATGGCTTTCTATACTGTCCAATCTCTCCAGATATCACTAAAAAGATCCATATGAGGAATGTTCTGTATGTGCCAGATCTTGAAAGCAACCTTTTGTCAGTAAAGAAACTCACTAACCAAGGCAATGTAGTCACATTTCAGGGTGACAGTTGTATCATAACAAAAGGGGATTGCTTGCTTGCAAAGGCTAAAATCATAGATGAACTGTATCAGCTGAACTGCAGTGAAATGGTTAAAATAGCCAAAGAGGATAAACATTCAAACTGCATCCACACTTGGCACAGACGATTGGGGCACAGAAATTCTGATACAATAAAGAAAATAGTTGAGAATAACTATGCAAGTGGTATTAAGATTAATCCATGTGATCACATAATGATTTGTACCAGCTGTATTAAAGGAAAAATGGCAAGGACACCTTTTCCCAAGCAGACCAACAGCAAATCCCAAAAACCTCTGGACTTAATACATTCAGATCTTTGTGGTCCAATGAAAACTATGACTCCAGGAAAGAAAAAATACTTCCTGACCTTCATTGATGATTACTCCAGGTATACCACAGTATTTCTAGTTCACAATAAAGATGAAGTGCCAGAGAAATTAGAAGAGTATCTCGCTCAAGTAAATAATATTTTTGGCGGAATGCCCAGAGTACTACGAACAGATAATGGCTCAGAATATACAAGTGGTAAAACACAAGCCATTCTCAGGAAGCATGGAATTATGTTCCAGACAACAGTTCCATATAACCCAGAGCAAAATGGAGTTGCAGAGAGAGTGAACCGCACACTGTGTGAAAGTGGGAGGAGCATGCTATTTGATGCTGATATGCCAACTACATACTGAGGAGAAGCTATCACAACTGCATGTTATCTTCAAAATCGTTTGCCGGGAAAAGCAACAACAAAAACTCCATATGAACTGTGGAACAAAAGGAAACCAGATTTAAGACACAACAGAATTTTTGGAAGTAAAGCCTATGTACACATTCCAAAAGAAAAACGTACAAAATGGGATGCATGTGCAAAAGAAGGTATGCTTGTGGGCAGGGCCGGAGTGGGACTCATTTTCAGCCCTGGAGTTTCATGCCTTAGACGTGCCCACTTTAGTTCACGACTCCCTATATTAAAATAATGTAATTAAAACCTCTGAATATAAGTTTGCAATGGCGCACTGTTCTCTACAGCCTTGTAATTCATTCAGTGAGAGAGAGAGAGAGAAGGAGGAGTGAAATAAAGAGGGAAGGAGAGGCAGGGAGCGAGAGAGAGAGAGATAGAGGGGTGGAAAGAAAGAGGGAAGGAGAGAGCAAGTAGGTGGGGTGGAAAGAAAGAGGGAAAGACTGACCCCCCCTACACTGACCCCCCTACACTGACACTTCCCTTCACTGAACCCTTACACTGACCCCTTCACTGACCCCCCTACACTGACACCTACACTGACCCCTTCACCACTGACACCTACACTGACACTTCCCTTCACTGAACCCTTACACTGACCCCTTCACTGACCCCCCTACACTGACACCTACACTGACACCTTCACCACTGACACCTACACTGACCCCCCTACACTGACACCTACACTGACACCTTCACCACTGACACCTACACTGACCCCCCTACACTGACCCCTTCACTGACACCTACACTGCCCCCCCCCCCACCTTGCAGCAGTGGCATCTGTAAACCTCTAGCTGCTGCCTCTGCAGCTTAAACGGCGGGAGTGATAGGGAGCTGTAAAATGAGGCTCAGCAGCATGTTTTATTGCCCGCCAACTGCAAGTGTAAATGAGCCCATGGCTAGGTTTACACTGTTACAGGTGGTTGCATGTGCGGGACAGCGTGTAAATGGCACCTATTCCCCCAACCACCTGCAGGAAAAATTCCCTGCTCTTTTACAGATGCGCAAGGCTGCCATTTATTCCTTTTGGCACTCCCGCGCATCTGAAACTGCAGCACATTTTTTGGTGCGGGAAATTACACGGTACTTTTTCACCATGCGATTTTGCTGCGGCTGCGTTTTCATAAAGGTGCAGGGACCTTTTTCCTGTGTTTCCTGCAGGTACAGTAGCCCATTTAAATGAATCGGCTGCTGTGCCTGCGCAAATGTGAGTCACAGAAAACGCATTAGTGTGAACCTGATATAATAGTCACCTAAATGGAAAATACATACAGCAAGGTGCCTCCAACATATTTTACTGTAATAGCACAAAATCACTTTAAAAAAAAAATTTCTGCTGAGTACTCTCCTATTTATCAATCATATCCACAGTGCTCAGCTGAAAAGAGCAGAATATCACTGCATTGTGCAAGTGCTATAGATATATTAGATAATAAGGAAACAGGGATCATATCCCTCTGGTAAGCGCACACCCCAGATAATACTGCACGGGTGAATAGGAGATACCCACCACCACTGTTCCCCTGCATGGTCGCGAATACTTCACTGGGAGAATATTGGACAATTTTTTTGCACTGAACTTTGAGTGATCAAATTATAGTAGCACTGAGCACAAAAGCACTTTTATTTGTTTGAAGTGTTATATATATATAATTGTATTTAATTGGGTATTTCATGAGCACTAAGCACTTTAATTGAAATCCCCTCTTAGAGAATGGTCTCCAGAACAGGTATCCCTTTTGGAGGATTACGGCCTCAATTAGACAGATGTACTTAAGCATGGTGAAGTCTGTATTTGCCTGCATGCGATTTACAGGTATTCCATGCATCTGCGTGCAGGCAGTTCCATCCTGTAAATTGGGATACAGCAGCTGCACAGACACAGCTGCTTCTCCCAACTTCACATCCATGTGGGTGCAGGTGTGCGTCCTTAAATGCAGACAATGCGAGTTCAGGGACACCTACCTGAGCACACTAATGCCCACTCCCACACACATGTTAAACTGGGAGCAGCAGCTGTGTCTGTGCAGCCACTGTGTCCCAATAGACATGAATGGGAATGCCTGAAGTGGATCCATGGAACACCTGTCCTGGTCGCTAGTAAAGGGGCCAAGTATAACACCTTCACTGCTAGAGTAATTTTTACCTTTGCTATGTCACCCACTTCTGGTTGGTTGGCTGTTTCAGCAAGTGACACAATTACTGTAATCATTAGAAACATCACCTTAGTTTCCTCTAGGCAACATTCTGCTTGTTAGACATCTGTACTGTATCTTCTCTAACTTCAGACCCCTTGTTGTAGGCCTTGTACTTTGATACACCATGCATGCATAGTGTCCAGGCAGTTTAGATGAACAAATAAAGAAAGTAGTTGCAGATAACAAGAAACAATAGCTTCTTAATATTAGTAGATCACTGCATTGTACCTACCTGTAATTCATCAGTGATCTTGGGTTTAATCTGGGCATCTTCTGTCTGCTTCTGTCCCCGTCTGTCAGCCCGCCCACCACCTGCATTGCTTTACTATTCTTAGCTCTGCCAGTGATGTAGTCCCGACATTTTCTTCATCTTCTGCCGGCCTCTATCCCCGCCTACTGGCCCGCCCACCACGTACAGCACTTCCCTAGACCATTAACTACAGGTCTGATAGGAGGTGGGCGGGGACAGAAGATGCAGAAAATGCCGGGACTCAACCTGGACACAGAGCTAAGAATACTAAAGCAATGCAGGTGGTGGGCGGGCTGACGATCGGGGACAGAAGCAGAGAGAAGATGCTGACACTAAACCCGAGCCCTAAGCACTTCACCTCCGCTGCGCCCCCCTCCCCTTTCCTACAATAAATTGTTCCACCCCTTGTACCGGCCCTGCACTGGACCAGCCCACCGGGAATTCTCCCGATGCTCCCGATTAGCCAATCCGGGCCTGCTTGTGGGGTACAGTGAATCTCAAAAAGGATACAGGATTTTACATCAAGACACGAACAAAGTAACAGTCAGCAGAAGTGTGATTATTGATGAAAGTTCTGTGTGCTCAAAGTTTGAACAACAGACTCAAACTTTTCAAACTGAGAAAGAATCCACATCAGTCACTCAAGAAAATAAGGAAAGTGATACAGAAATAGAAATAACTGCAGAAGAATCAAAACCTGAACCTGAACCAGAAATACCTTCAGTCAGAAAATCAACCAGAATCAATAAAGGTGTTCCAGCTGAACGTTTATCTTACATAGCTCGCAGAGCTGTTCAAACTGAACCAGGTTCATGGAAAGAGATGCAGAAACTGCCAATGCATGAGAAACAAGTATGGTATAAAGCCGCTGATGAAGAAATGACATCACTCAAAGATCTCCAGACATGGACACTTTCAGAGCTACCTCAAGGTAAACATGCCATAGGATGTAAATGGGTTTTTAAAACCAAATGTAACTCTGAAAGGAAAATCTGTCGGTACAAGGCAAGGCTGGTTGCTAAAGGTTACTCACAGAAGTTCGGTGAGGACTATGCTACTTTTGCTCCAGTTGCTAAACAAAGTACTTTCAGAACACTGACAGTGGCTGCCATGCGTACAATGATTGTGAAACATCACGATATTAAGACAGCTTTTCTTAATGGTGATATTGAAGAAGAAATTTACATGTCACAGCCAGAAGGATATTTGAAAAAGGGACAAGAGCATCTTGTCTGCAAGTTGAATAAATCTCTTTATGGCCTTAAACAATCAGCTTGAGCATGGAACCTGAAGATTAATCAAGTTCTACTAAATGAAGGATTTACAAGAAGCAAAGCTGATCCGTGCCTATATGCTAAACAAGTAGACACTGAGTGGATGTATCTGCTAATTTATGTAGATGACCTGATCATTGCTCACAAAAACGACAATGAAATTGCAAAGTTAACAGGAGTACTCAACAAGCACTTTGAAACTAAAGACCTAGGTGAAGTGACATATTATCTTGGAATTGACATCCAGCGTGAGAAAGATGGAAGTTTCCTGTTGAATCAGAGTGCAAAAATTGAATCTATTCTTCAGCAATTCAACATGACAGAGGCGAAAGGAGCAAGCACACCTATGGATACAGTCTATCCAAAGTTAGAAGGAGAAGATGATCTTCTCACATCCAATGAACAATACAGACAAGCAGTGGGGGCACTTCTCTACATTGCAACCACTACACGTCCAGACATTGCAGCCAGCATGTCTCTTCTTTGCAGGCGAGTTGATAAACCACGTCAAAGAGACTGGAATGCGATCAAAAGAGTTATGAGATATCTGAAACAGACAAAAGACTTAAATTTGAAATTATCAGCAAGTGGTGGTTTAAACCTCGTGGGATATGTGGACTCCGATTGGGCAGGTGATCACAGCACACGCAAATCCACAAGTGGTTACTTATTAAAATTGGGAGACAGTCCAATATCATGGTCCAGCAAGAAACAGATGTCAGTGGCATTGTCCTCTACAGAAGCTGAATACATATCTGCAGCTTATGCCAGTCAAGAAGTTGTGTGGTTACAGCAATTACTCAAGGATCTTGGAGAAGCAACATCAGAACCTACCGTCTTATTTGAGGATAATCAGGCTTGCATTAAGCTTGCAACAAGTGAGAAAATTAATGGAAGAACCAAGCACATCGATGTCAGACATCATTACATTCATGACTTAGTTGATCAAAAAGTGATTGTACTTGTGTATTGTGAGTCGGAAAAAATGATTGCTGATGCTTTGACAAAGCCACTAGCTAGAACCAGATTTGTGGATCTTAGATCAGAAATGGGATTGACATAGATAATAGTTGTTGAGTGGGGGGTGTTGGCATACAAGGTTTGTATTTAATCAGCAACAACCACTGTATGTCATTGCTGTGTGCCTATTACATTGTATGACCACTAGATGGCAGTGTTACATTTGTGAGTTCATGTTTTGTCTATGCCTCAAAAGAGTAATAAAGAAGTATAGTTCCTGCTCCGAAAGAAAAGCAGCGTTCAGTGAAACAGACTGTCTGCCTGTACTTTGTTTAGCCCCAAAAGGTTATATCTAACAGGGGAACATGCCCTTCTACACCAATACATATCTGAAATCCTAGATAGTAACCCTGTGGATTTTACCAGGATTTCTACACCCCGTTCACACTACTCCCCAAAAAAATCAAGCAGAGGCATGCGCACAGGGTGTGCTAGTGTGCCTGTGCACAACCTAATCACCCCCTGGGCGACATGCGGGTGCCGGATGATAAAACCCTCACTATGTACCAGCCCTCACCATGTACCAGCACCCGCCACAGGAAGGAAGACAGCACTGTGGGCAGCAGAGCTTTTTATCATTAGAAGCTTCTGCCACCTCTGACACTGGTCTCTAACATCAGCGTTTGCACACACAAAACCCTCCCTGCTCTCCCTACTTTGCATTACAACAAAGGAGGGAGGTGGGGTATCCACACAGCCGCTCTAGTCCCACCTCCCCCTAGCATCAACAGTGGCCTGTGCTAACAGCCTGACCTGCCACTGTAAGTTGTAAAAGATTCTCTTTTGTAGGGGAGAGGAGAGCTGAGCTCTAGGTATGGAACAGGGAAAGTAGGAGAGCTCTGGGTATGGGACAGGGAAGGTAAGAGAGCTCTGTACTGGACAAAGAGTAGAAAAGAGCCCTGTCCTGTGTAGCCCTGCTCCCAGGGGAGTGGCTTAATGTTGGTATATCCTCTTCACTTCGGATGCCCTGAACAACCTCCAACCCAACTGACACTATTGATTCTGTCATGATAAATGATCAAGACCACACGAAAAGGGTTGCAATAAAGGATCAAATTTACTGATCTTTGATTTGCGTTTTAGAAATGCACAAACAAGGTCAATGACCAATAACATAAGAACATTCGAGAATATGTGGAAAGAACTGAAAACTGCCGTTCACAAACGCTCTCCATCCAACCTCGGTGAGCTCGAGCTGTTTTGCTGGGAAGAATGGGCAAAAATTTCAGTCTCTCGATGTGCAAAACTGATAGAGACATACCCCAAGTGACTTACAGCTGTAATCGCAGCAAAAGGTGGCGCTACAAAGTATTAACTTAAGGGGGCTGAAAAATTTTGCACGCCCAATTTTTCAGTTTTTTATTTTTTAAAAAAGTTTCAAATATCCAATAAATTTCGTTCCACTTCATGATTGTGTCCCACTTGTTGTTGATTCTTCACAAAAAATTACAGTTTTATATCTTTGTTTGAAGCCTGAAATGTGGCAAAAGTTCGCAAAGTTCAAGGGGGCCGAATACTTTCGCAAGGCACTGTATAGACATATAGGTATACCTATATATGCTAGAGGATTGATACCCTACAATACTGTAAGAACACTGTATTTAAAGTAAATAGAGAGTGACCACAAATTAATACTGACAGTACCCAAGGAATAATTGTATCATTAATAACTCTGTAATATAAGGGGGAGTCACAAAAATTCACAAAGTCACAAAAATTCTACCGAAATGATAACCTTAAAGACGACATGAAAATATTTCAATACACAAATTTTATATTGGAAAAAAATAAGTCACCTTGGGAAAACTAAACATCCTGTGACCCATACATACCTTTGAGGAAATTCTCACAGACGGACCTTACAACAGAGACCCAACCCCAAGCCTCTGGTAAATCTCAAACTTCCATTAAAGTCTGGAGAGATGGGGTTAGATGGTGATTACTTTGATGTTCTGAAACCATAATCTTGATCATATATCTTGGTGGTTTTGTTTGTTTTTTATAGCACTTCATGTTAAGACGTTATTTAAGTTACTGAACAATTGGTTTGATTGGCCAACACCTTATTAACCCCAAGCCATGCAAAATAATATCCTCAATGAGGACACAGACCCCAAATGCAAAGCTGACAAAGGTTATATCCCTCCAAAGTCTGTTCAAAACTAGGGGAAAAAAAATTGTCTGGAGTTGGGTTTTAAAGGTTAATGTGAGTACTTAAGTCTTTCCATAACTTAGCTTGCCATTCCAGTGGAGAATATTGCTTGGGAAACAAATGTTAGTTGATTGAGAACTGTCTCAAAAAGGGGTAACTATTTAAAGGTGTACCAAATAAAAACTTTCATTGCCACTCTAAGCTGAGACTGAGATCTCCTTGTCAGTTGCAGTCATGGTTGCTGGCGTCAGTGCACCATTCATAAGTGTAAGTGCATTTTTAAAGAGATTAAAAGGCGCCGCTTATCAACCCAGTGCATTAGTATGTAGATGAATGGAGCTTCAGCCAGCTCCCCTCCAGCTGCACCCCCCTGACATGTTTCACCCCACTCACCGGGCTTGGGCCCAGGGGTAGACTCTGTGACCAAGCCCCAGTGAGCGGGGCAAAACATGTCTGAGGGGGTGGCTGGAGCAGCGCTGGTTGAGGCCAAATTCATCTACTGGTATATACTAATGCACTGGGTTCGTGAGTGGCACCTTTTTATTCTCTTTGATAATACCTAAATGTGCACGCTACATCATGTCAAATAATACCTAAATGTGCACGCTACATAATGTCAAACTGATATAAAAGCGAGCTATAGGGAAAAAACTATAGCTATGGGGAGCGAGCTATATATAAAGGCAGAGGCGTAACTAGAACCTTCAGGGCCCTGGTGCAAGAAACCATGAAGGTTCCCTTCCCTTCCAAGTCTGGGGCTCTTCCCACCGATCCTGGGGCTCTTTACTCCCGTTGCGGGACCCTTTCTCAAGTTCTGCAGTGGTCCCCCTCCCTGCCATCTTGGGGCCTCCCCACTATGGTGGAATACCAGGGCCCCATTGTGAGTGTCACCTTTGCGTTCCTGGAAGTTCACCCACTGGTGTCAGTAGTTTTTATTTTTTGGCATTTTAATTGTATTTTTTTATCATTTTATTTTATTTTTTTACAATGTCACTGACTATGACTCTGTCCATTCAGAAAAGGAAGAAGCTGGTAAATTACATATTTACCGACCCTCTTCCTGGTTCTCTATTGGACACATCCCCTGCAGCAGTAGGCAGGACTAGGGAGGGAGCACAGTAGGGGGAGGGGGACCAGGGGAGCACACAGGGGCCCAGAAACAGCAAAACACAAATTAGCTGGATAGGAGGAATGGTGGGGGCAGCATACAGAGGAACCAATTTCCTCCATTTTCCTCCTGCAGCTACAGGAGGAAAAAGGAGGACAGTGATTTCTCTACATGCTGCCCCGCCACCCCTCCTATCCAGGTGTACAGGGGAGCCGCACAGGCCCCCTGAAGCATGGGGCCCGGTTGCAATTGCAACCCTTGTAGTTACGCCCCTGTATAAAGGGATATAGGTTATCTGTACACACAATTTTATTTTTCAATCCTTTTGAAGGAATGTAATAGTTTGTATTTGGTTCTCCCAGATGTTACTCTGCTATTGGTCGCGTTGGAAAGAGACAGGATGTCTCTCTGAACTTTAATTGCCTGGCCAATGGAAAAGGGACTGTCCTACATGAGTTGTTGCATGTGCTCGGATTCTGGCATGAGCACTCACGAGCTGACCGGGATAATTATATCAGGATTGACTGGGGAGCGATACAGAACGGTATGAGCCAAGTTCAACTATCCATCTTCTAATCCCTTACAGTCCCTTACAGTTAGCAACCTGTACAGTTTTTTTTAAACACTTAGTTTTCTGCATTTTATAAATGCATAGAGCGCATATGTTCTGGGTTGATTTTGTTGATATATTCGAAATACCAGTAGTTGTCCCTTCTTCCCTTGTGTTTATTTTATATTTTTTTTTTTGTTTCCTGTTCTGACATTTTCAATGGACTGGTTGTGATATCCACCTATTCTAACTGAACAATTCACCTGAACAGGAAGTGTCCTTTTTTTTTTTTTTTTCTTTTTTTTTTTTCTGTTTTGGCCAATTATTTATTTTTATTTATTTCAGGTACTTGTATAGCGCTGTCAATTTACACAGCGCTTTACATATACATTGCACATTCACATCAGCCCCTGCCCTCACGGAGCTTACAATCTATGGTCCTTAACTCACATACATACACAGTAGGGCCAATTTTTTTATACAAGATCCAATTAACCTACCAGCATGTCTTTGGAGTGTAGGAGGAAACGGGAGTACCCGGAGGAAACCTACGCAGGCACAGGGAGAACATGCAAACTCCAGGCAGGTAGTGTCGTGGTTGGGATTCGAACCAGCAACCCTCTTGCTGCTAGGTGAAAGTGCTAACCACTACACCACTGTGCCGCCCATTAAAACTCTTGTGCCCAATGTGTGGCCCGCTGTGCTCTGGTCCTCAATTCAAAGACTGACCATACAGTTAGTTTTAAGAAGTATGAGTATGTAATTTCAGTACAGGAGAGAAGCCTGTACAGCTCTGCAAGACTGAAAGTAAGGCTGGATTTGAGCTTAAAAAAAAAAAAAAAAAAGGAAAAAATAACTTTTTCAGATGCTTTCTCTTGTTTCTTTTTCCTCAGGATATGAACGGAACTTCTGCAAATATGATACAACGAACATGATTGTGAACTATACTTTGGGCTCCATCCTTCATTATTCTGAGTACCTAATATTAGTTTAAAATGAATAAACACGCTAAGACATTGTTTCTATTTTTTAATGAGTTTGTATTTATACTATAGCATTTCATGGTGAGCAGTCATGTTGGAACAGGAAGGGCCAACCCCAAACTGTTCCCACAAAGTTAGGAGCATGAAATTGCCCAAAATGTCTTGGTATGCTGACGCCTTAAGGCACCTCTCACACTTGTGCAACTTGGGACTGCAAAGTCGCATGACAAGTCATACTCCATGATTTCCAATGAGTACCGTTCGTATCTGTGGAACATAAAGTCGTAACGACTTCAAAGTAGTCCTGCCATTACTTTGGTCCGACTTTGATGTGTTTTGAGGTCCATAGGCATTGCTTCAAGTCCAGTCAAAATCGCATGACTTTTAGGTCGCACATGTGTGAAAGGGGCCTAAGAGTTGCTTTAACTGGAACTAAGGGGCTAATCCCTGAAAAACAACCCTACACCATAATCCCCCCTCCACCAAATGATTTGGACCTGTGGC
Organism: Pelophylax lessonae; assembly: GCF_965119305.1. Lineage (NCBI taxonomy): Eukaryota > Metazoa > Chordata > Amphibia > Anura > Ranidae > Pelophylax > Pelophylax lessonae. The sequence goes on along the minus strand of NC_138771.1, from coordinate 546,824,668 downwards.
ACAATGCAAGGTCCATGGTAAAGCCCTGGATGAGCGAGTTTGAGGTGGAGGAACTTGACTGGCCTGCACAGAGTCCTTACCTCAACCGGATAAAACACCTTTGGGATGAATTAGAGCACAGACTGTGAGCCAGGCCTTTCCGTCCATTATTAGTGCCTGACCTCACAAATGCACTTGGGAAGAATGGTTAAACATTCCCACAGACACACTCCTAAACCTTGTGGACAACCTTCCAAAAAATTTGAAGCTGTAATAGTTGCAAAGGGTGGGCCAACTCAATATTGAACCCTATACACAAAGACTGAGATGCCATTAAAGTTCATGTGCGTGTAAAGGTAAAGGCAAGCGTCCCAATACTTTTGACAATATAGTGTGTATATGTATAGTGTGTGTGTGTATATATATATATATATATAATATATTTTAATATACTGTATGTATAGTACAAGCCTGATTCCCAAAAAGTTGGGACACTGTACAAATTGTGAATAAAAACCAAATGCAATGATGTGGAAGTTTCAAATTTCGAAATTTTATTCATAATACAACCTAGATGACATATCAAATGTTTAAACTGAGAAAATGTATAATTTTAAGGGAAAAATAAGTTGATTTTAAATTTCATGGCATCAACACATCTCAAAAAATTTGTGACAAGGCCATGTTTACCACTGTGTGGCATCCCATCTTCTTTTTAGAGAAGAGAGGAGACAAGTTGCTCAAGTTTAGGAATAGGAATGTTGTCCCTTTCTTGTTTAATACAGGCTTCTAGTTGCTCAACTGTCTTAGGTCGTCTTTGTCACATCTTCCTCTTTATGATGCGCCAAATGTTTTCTATGGGTGAAAGATCTGGACTGCAGGCTGGCCATATCAGTACCCGGATCCTTCTACGCAGCCATGATGTTGTAATTGATGCAGTATGTGGTCTGGCATTGTCATGTTGGAAAATGCAAGGTCTTCCCTGAAAGAGACAACATCTGGATGAGAGTATATGTTGTTCTAGAACTTGGATATACCTTTCAGCGTTGATGGTGCCTTTCCAGATGTGTAAGCTGCCCATGCCACACGCACTCATGCAACCCCATACCATCGGAGATGCAGGCTTCTAAACTGAGCCCTGATAACCACTTGGGTTGTCCTTGTCCTCTTTAGTCCGGATGACATGGCGTCCCAGTTTTCCAAAAAGAACTTCAAATTTTGATTTGTCTGACCACAGAACAGTTTTCCACTTTGCCACAGTCCATTTTAAATGAGCCTTGGCCCAGAGAAAATGCCTGTGCTTCTGGATCATGTTTAGCTTTGGCTTCTTTTTTGGCCTATAGAGTTTTAGCTGGCAACGGCAAATGGCACGGCGGATTGTGTTCACCGACAACGTTTTCTGGAAGTATTTCTGAGCCCATGTTGTGATTTCCATTACAGTAGCATTCCTGTATGTGATGCAGTGCTGTCTAAAGGGCCCGAAGATCATGGGCACCCAGTATGGTTTTCCAGCCTTGACCCTTACGCACAGAGATTGTTCCAGATTCTCAATCTTTGGATGATATTATGCACTGTAGATGATGATAACTTCAAACTTTGCAATTTTTCTCTGAAAAACTCCTTTCTGATATTGCTCCACTATTTCTTGCCACAGCATTGGGGGGATTGGTGATTATCTGCCCATCTTGACTTCTGAGAGACACTGCCACTCTGAGAGGCTTTTTATACCCAATCCTGTTGCCAATTGACCTAATAAGTTGCAAATTGGTCCTCCAGCTGTTCCTTATACATTTAACTTTTCTGGCCTCTTATTGCTACCCGTCCCAACTTTTTTGGAATGTGTAGTTCTCATGAAATCCAAAATGAGCCAATATTTGGCATGACATTTCAAAATGTCTCATTTTCAACATTTGATATGTTATCTATATTATATTGTGAATAAAATATACGTTTTTGAGATTTGTAAATTAGTCCATTCCTTTTTTACTCACAATTTGTACAGTGTCCCAACTTTTTTGGAATTGGGTTGTATCTTTTTTTTTTTTTTTTTTTTTTTTTTTTTTTATATTTAGGATTTAATTTTTTTTTTTTTCACCAATCAGGGCTTTGCAGACTCATACTGTAGTAATAGAAGCCCCTCCCCCAAGGATCTTTCCCTACAGATTATTATATTATTATACAGGATTTTTTTAGCACCAACCGTTTTCTCAGCGCTTTACAAAATGATGCAAAAGAACAGGGAAAGATCATATGACCACACAAGAGCACCTGCAGGAATAAGGATTAAAAAAAAAATAGTGGTATGATATATATGATTTATGTTAATGAATTATGGCAATTAACAGTTCCCTGTTTAGTAACACTTCAAATACATCTACAGAGGAGTGGTATAGTCACCCTAGGTCAGGAAGTACGATGACTACAGAACATATATCCCTTCCTCTTCTCCTCTCCATAACTTAGAATATATGTGTTCTCTATTTTGTTAGAAAAAACCCAGTTAGAATGCCACTGGATTACTGGCTGGAACAGGTGTTTTTTTCACTTCTCAAACAGATATTACAAAAACATTCTCAATGGTATATTAAGAGGCCAAATGGGAAATAAGAAAAACTCATTGTTAGATATACTTAAACCTAAGGGAGACAAGGGGAGTGCTCAAACACTCTTGGAAACAACCTTTCTGTAGTAACTAGCTGGAAATCATCAAACCCAGCTGATTGATTCCCCACCCAAGAAAGCTCACACTGAGGTGCTCTACAAACCTATGAATATTCCCCAGTCTGACCATTATTTGCAACAAACAAAAGAGAAAACAGGCACCTCTGAGTTAAGACTGCGATTTAATATGGCAAACAAGTAATAAAAACTTACATCAAGGTAAGTATAAGCAGACAAGATGGGTCCTTCCGGTGTCCATGTGGAGGCTGGGGCTTGGAGTCATCACTGTGGGTCTGTAATCCTCTCCTCTCTTCCTCTTCCTGTCCAGCAGGAAGTGGAGGGTGTCACAGCAGTGAGATGGAGGCTTGGACAGCAGGGTGAAACCGCAGTGAGATTGAGGCTTCGGCCGCACGGTGGCCGTGATGCTTGTCCACAGGATCTGCCGGCGTAATGACTGACGCGTTCCCGAGCATGCGCACTGTGGGGGGAAAAGCCTCCATCTCACTGCGGTTTCACCCTGCTGTCCAAGCCTCCATCTCACTGCTGTGACACCCTCCACTTCCTGCTGGACAGGAAGAGGAAGAGAGGAGAGGATTACAGACCCACAGTGATGACTCCAAGCCCCAGCCTCCACATGGACACCGGAAGGGCCCATCTTGTCTGCTTATACTTACCTTGATGTAAGTTTTTATTACTTGTTTGCCATATTAAATCGCAGTCTTAACTTAGAGGCGCCTGTTTTCTCTTTTGTTTGTTGCATGTTTGGAGATCGCTTCTGCTCCCCAACAGGCTGGCCCTGAGCATCCAGACTATTTCCTCATCTCACCTTAAGACTTTATCCTAGCCTTGATGTGCTACTATATGGACTATCGTTTTTATGTAGTGCTAACAGCTTGCGCCACTTGTTCCATTTCTTGTCTGACCATTATTTGAACTATATGAATATTCTTTGTTCTCTGTAGGTAAGATGTGTTAACATGACCATTGGTGCTACTTAACGGTCTCAATAAATGGCATGTCTTGCAGGACTGCCTTTGCAAAAGAAGGAGGCTCAAAAACCATTGTGCCCCGTGCTAAGGCTGAAATTGGACAAAGGGTGAAACTTCATGAAATGGATATTTTAAGAGTCAACAAACTGTACTGTACAGAACCAGAAGGTAAAGTTGTTTTTTTCTTCTTGGGTATTTGGCCATTAGCCTGTGTTTATGCATTTGCATGTATCTTTTGGACTTTGAAGCTGGATTGTGGGATAAATAGTTTCTTCACAGGAAATGTCAGTCCTCACACTACAGGCAGAAGTCATGCATTAACCTGGGCAGTGCGATATTGCATGCTTCATGTTTCTACAGAATCAAAAATTGCTGACAAAGGAATGTGAAGATTTATACACGATCAGAAAATCGGACGAAAAATACCACTTTTAAAGTGATCATATGTTAATCTGATCATTAGTGCACAGCTTTCGAGAGCCGATCAGTACAGGTCGTGCAAAATTATCTGATGGGACAAGCACAAAAAATTTTCTCGTACTGTACCAGATCGTACGATTTTCCTTTTTTAATCAGTACAGTTTTAGTCTGAAAATACTATAAAAATATAATACAATGTTTTATATCACTTCCACATTTTTTTACTTTCAGTAATTTTTATTGAAAATTTAAAATTTAAAATTTAAAACCCCACTTATTCTGTCCATATTAGAATTTTCGTAACTTTGGTGACCTCTTCATTTTCAATATATAGACTAGCATGCAAAAAGAAAAAAAAAAAAAAAGACGATCATTCGTCTGATAATCTCATATAATGTATCAGTCTTAACATTGCAGACTTGCTTTTGTAGGCATAGTATCTGTCACTCTTTTTAGCACACATAGTATGTGTGTCCTTTTAATAGACTCATGACATGACACAAGCATGTTGGTTTACAGGGTTGTTGCTCACTAAGTAGCAATAAAAGGAGAATGACAGGCTGGACAGGGCCCTTAGGAACGCTGAGCCTGTTATTTTTATTTTTTTACCAGGTTCAGCCTACGCTGAAATCGACGTGTCCAGGTGGCTTGAGTGTTTTCTCTTAATGAATGCTGCCTAATGCAGCTGGCTCATCTTGCCCCATGGTAGGAATGCCCCAGGAGATATTCTACAAATCTCTCAATGGCCGATCTTTGTTGCAGCAATACAATCTCTGGTAGACTCTCCAGAAGTTAGCACTTCGAATACATCTGTCTCCTGCTGAGCCTAGTGGTTTCATCTGCTGTCCCCATGTCACTGCCTTTTCCTGTAGTTACATGGAGGACAGAGGATAGAACAACAGCACAAGAGACTAACGAGATACAAGCATCCAACACTCTGGAATTGTCAAATGCAGAGGATTCTGATGGAGGTTGTAGATCAGGTTGGCAGCATTAAAATAATATTGCCTATTCTTTTGCAGGAAACTGTTTTAAGGTTTGTTCAGGCAATGAAAGCATTACTTTAGTGCTTTGAATATAAGGGGCAACTTCAGCAACTCTTTTCATCTTCTGCAACAATTTAAAGACCTTTACTGTGGGGCCCTTCCTGGTACAGCACAGCCTTTGCTTGAAAAAAAGCCATGTCTGTGCCAGTGGTGGCCAGTGTACAGAGGGCGCAGGGGCGCCGTCCCCCCTTCCATGCGTCCGGCCCCCTAATCTGCATGCAGGGGCACCGGACGCATGGAGTTAAATGGGATTTTTATTTTTTTTTGCATCACCTGATTAGAGCCAGAGGCTCTAATAGGGCGATGCAAAGGGTGGACCCGGGGCGCAGAGCAGTGCGTCCCGAGCCCACCCATTGTGTGACAATAGTGAATGAAAATTCGCTATTGTCACACTGATCCTCCTTCTGGCCAATCAGGAAGCGTGTCTGATACGCGCTTCCTGATTGGCCGCAAGGCGAACCCCTTGCCATTGGCCGAGGAGGAGGCGGGAGCGGAAGGACTCGTGGAGACGCCGCCGGTCACCGGGACTGAGAAGAAGCCGCCGCTGCTGCTGGAAGGACTCGTGGAGACGTGCCGCTGGTCACCGGGACTGAGAAGAAGCCGCCGCCGCTTCTGCTGGAAGGACTCGTGGAGACGTGCCGCTGGTCACCGGGACTGAGAAGAAGCTGCCCGCCGCCGCTGCTGCTCCCGGTAGGTAAGGGGGCACACACGCTGATCTCTGCATTGGGGGCATGTATGCTGGTCACTACATTGGGGGCACGCACGCTGATCTCTGCATTGGGGGCATGTATGCTGGTCTCTGCATTGGGGGCACGCACGCTGGTCACTGCATTGGGGGCATGTACGCTGGTCACTGCATTGGGGGCATGTACGCTGGTCACTGCATTGGGGGCATGTACGCTGGTCACTGCATTGGGGGCACGCACGCTGATCTCTGCATTGGGGGCATGTACGCTGGTCACTGCTTTGGGGGCATGTACGCTGGTCACTGCATTGGGGGCATGTACTCTGCATTGGGGGCATGTATGCTGGTCACTACATTGGGGGCACGCACGCTGATCTCTGCATTGGGGGCATGTATGCTGGTCACTACATTGGGGGCACGCACGTTGATCTCTGCATTGGGGGCATGTATGCTGGTCACTGCATTGGGGGCATGTATGCTGGTCACTGCATTGGGGGCATGTACGCTGGTCACTGCATTGGGGGCACGCACGCTGATCTCTGCATTGGGGGCATGTATGCTGGTCACTGCATTGGGGGAATGGTATGCTGGTCACTGCATTGAAGAGGGCATGTATGCTGGTCTCTGCATTGAAGGGGGCATGTATGCTGGTCACTGCATTGAAGGGGGCATGTACGCTGGTCACTGCATTGAAGGGGGCATGTACACTGGTCACTGCATTGAAAGGGGGCGCGCTGGTCACTTTGCATTGAAAGGGGGCACGCTGGTCACTGTGCATTGAAAGGGGGCACGCTGGTCACTGTGCATTGAAAGGGGGCACGCTGGTCCCTGTGCATTGAAAGGGGGCACGCTGGTCCCTGTGCATTGAAAGGGGGCACACTATACCTTATTACTGAAGGCCCCTTTCCTACTTTTGCAACCTCAGTCATGCAATTTTTTACAGCGTTTTTTGCTGCAAAGCAATGTCTATTACATTTTTCTGTTTGCGCCCCCCCCCCCCCCAAAAAAAAATTTTGAGCACCAGCCGCCACTGGTCTGTGCCCTGTGCTTACTGCTTAGGTATAATCCCGTTTCATCCGTACCTATGGTTCATGTGTACTCTTGGCAGTCCAAACCATAAGAGTAAATGAGGCTGCATCATGATTGTGCAGGGACTGGCTTTGGTTTATTTTTGCGAAGCCTGCGTGATGTCTGGCAAACCAGCACATTGAAGATTACCAGAGTGGGGCTGAAGGGAAGTATTTGATTAGAGGTGCAAACCTGAAGGTAGTGGATGAGACCTGAGGCTGGGCTGGGAGCTAAGTAACACTGAGCTTAGGATTTTTACCAGGCTCAGCCTAACTGAACAGCACTAATATCGGCATGTCCAGACGGACACTGGCCTCGGTACCTACCCGTAATAAATTAGCAAAATTCTGGCCATTGTTGAGTTCTCCCCTGCAGCTGCTACTCACGGACACAGGATCATGTGACTGGACCAGATTAGACTAAAAATAAGTATACACATCTTTTTTTTTACACTGATTTAAAATGTTAAGCATAGTTAGTGTTAGGCTGGAATGCTGCTTTAGGTTAGAGTTTGTAATCTGTCTAGTTAAATATTTTGCTATTTAGAGTGTTTTTTTTTTTTTTTTTTTTGACAATAAAAAATGATTTTATCACATGTATATATCACAATGTACATTAGTTGTTGCCTTACCCACTCTTTTTACCTCCTCCCCCATTTATTTTTTATTTTTTCTTGCACAGCAGGATTTTCATTTGAAATTTCTACTCCCGTAATATATGACTGTAGCCCAGAAAATACTAAACAAGATTCAGACACTGAATTAAGCACAACTCCAGATTTTGTTTCTACCTTCAGAGAAGAATCTAGCTTTTTTGTAACTCTTATGAAAACTCCAACTTCCACCTCTTCTATCTCTCAGGAAACTAAGTTCAGCCCAGCTCCCAACTCTTCTGCCAGTCAAAAACCTGGGCACAGTTTAGATTCCAACTCTTTTGCCATGCAAGAAGCTGAGCACAGTCCAGCTCCCACCTCTACTGCCAATTGTAAACCTGAGCACAGTCCAACATCTACTTCTTCTTTTGCCAGTAAAGCACCTGAGCGCAATCCAACTTTCACCTCTTCAACCACTGAAGGACTTGGGTTTAGTCCTTCTCAAAACACTTCTGCTATTCCAGCTGTTAGTTCTTTTATCACTCAGAAATCTAAGATTGCTTCATTTGCAAGTCCAATTCCTGTTCTGACTGGAGGGCCTAAAAAAGATTTGTTTTTTAATCCGGTTTCAGTTTATGCCTCAAGTGCAGAAGGAACACAAAACATTTTTGACCCCAGTAGTCAAATAGTTAGTGGAAGACCCCCACTTTGGCCTGTAACACATAAAAATGTAAAAAGAACAATTTTTTATACACAGACCTCCAGCAGTAAAACACAGATGTCTCGTATTGCATCTTCTCAAGCCACCTCTACGTTAAAAGGGAGAACCAAAGAAGGGCTGAGCACATCTGTAACAAATAACACAAATCTAGGTCCTGATTTATTATTTCATCCAGAAGGACCAGGCACTACAACTACAATTCAAGAAGCTGGTTACACTAGTTTGATTTTACCTATCATGGAAACCAAGTCTTCCAATAATACTTCTGTAACAGCTGTTCTTAAAACAATTGTGCATAACACTGCCTTACAAAAGGCTATGTCAAGTTTTTTTTTCCAAAGCACTGGCATTCCCGAGCAGAATAGTACTGACAATGGTTGGTATACTGGAACCAAAGATGTAGCCAATCTTCCAGATGGTCAGGAAGGTGGTCAACTGAAAGCAGGGCTTCTAAAAATACTTGCTAAAAGGTCGTTACCTGACTCAGGAGAAACCACTGTCAGCATTTTGAAAGAAATTCAGATGAGAAAGAAGAGCATCTTAAAGTCTCTTCATGACATGTTCTATCTTGGTAGATCTTTAGCTGTCACCATCAAACTTGATTCCCTTTGTGGCTTTGAAGCAGGGATGTGTGGGTGGAAGCAAATCCTTGATGATGACTTGGACTGGATTCTGGCTTCAGAAAGTGTGAATGTTGACACTGGTCATTTAAAAGCAGGAGGTAAGTTATAAAATTTAAAACTGTCAAGACTAAACATTTAAATTACCCTTTCTGTGTAACCCTTTTATACATTGCAACATAACTCATAACCTATACATATCTAATATCGTACTCGTATATCAATTTAATTTTGTCATGTAAAATGCCCATTAAAGCTGAACACTGGGCAAGCAGATAAATACTGTACATGTTGAAACATGCATATGAACTTTTTATTTTTAACTTGTAAGATTTGTAATTCTGTACAATGAATTGAAGGCCACTTCCCAGTCCATTGATTGATTAATGAAAGAGCAGCAGAACACTGAGTCCTCCCTTTACTAACACTCTGTTCTGTCCGTAGGTTGACTGGCAGCACATGCACTGTGGCAGAGCCAGATTGCTGGCCTGTACTTCCTTAATCAAGGATAAACAGGAAACCAGTATAAATAACACTCGTTAATCTAGCTGAGTATTCATGCAATTACATAATATTTGATTTAAAGTATTAAAGTAGAACTATAGGCATTTTTTTCATTTTGGATAGAGTAAGAGAGGGTTATAACTCCTGTCAGTTTTTTGTTTGCCATCTGTGTCCCATTGGGGAGATTTCCCTTCACTTCCTGTCCCAAAGCCAAAACAAGAAGTAAGAGGAAATCCGTGAAAATTAAGGTAATCCCTAGGGGACCCCCAGGTCACCAGAACTAGTGTCCCATTGAAAGATTTCCTCTCTGTTACTACCAGATTTTGGGATTTTTTTTTGACTTTGTGACAATGGTAAAAAGGACAAATCGAGGGGATGAATGAATGGGACACAGATGGCAATAAACACTGACAGGTGTTCTAATACATCTGTAATCTATCCAAAACTAAAAAAAAAGTTTCAAAGAGCGTGAATTTTTCCAGCAGAGGCCAGGCAATAATATAAACTTGAGAGGGTCTGACTCCTAAGCAGGCCATAGATGGTTCAAAGCTCTATTGGTTCAGCAGGAAATTCCCAAGATACAAACCATCTATAGGCAGGCTGATTCATCGATTGACTTGGTACAACCAGAATGTCTGATTTTTTTTTTTTTCATGTGATTATTGCTAGCAGCTATAAACGCAAGCAGTATTTACTATGTGTTCTCCCAGGAAGTGCCGAAAGAATACAAAAACTTCATGGGAGAGATTTCCTCATCAACGTGGACTGTGTTGATGGGGGAATCAAGCAATTTACTTTCCTGCAACCTCTATGGCCAGCTTTAGGCACCCTTTCAAAAAAGTTTGCCTTGATCTAGGATAGTTTCATGGACCGATTCATAGGTCAGGGCCAGTGTGTTTTAGTTAGGTTAATAAAAATGTTTAAAAATCTTTTGTTTGTTTTTTTAATCAATTTATTTTTTTTTTTGTGTCAATGCTGGTATCAGGGTGTTTAGATATAAAAAAAATAAATAAATTTGACCAGCTTAAACACAAACTTTCCTGACTTATGTTAAATGAACGGTTAACAGCAACCCTACAGGATAAATTTAAGGGGTTTGAAAAAGTATGGGGCCCGTGGATTAAATATTTGACTAACGATCCCTGAACTATGCCTGACTAGGTTCCCTCCTGGTTGAAGTAAACCAGAAGAGTCCTTCCTCTTCCCCCTCCTCCCTTTTCCCCTCCTCCCTTTTCCCCTCTTCATCTTTTTTCTTACTTTTTGTCTCTTTTTCTTGATTTTGTGCTTGAAGGATTCGGACTGCATTATTCTGTGGTTGTTGGGGATAGAGCGTCCTTCTCTATTTGGTCGAGGGGATTTGTACTCCCTAACCTGAAGGACATACTTTGAACCCCATTAAATCACAGTTTAAAAGAGATACTGAGACTTCTATGTTTTACAATCTTTTTGTAAACTATAAAATTAGAGTGCGGTTGACTGAGCATCAATTTTACAGCGGCACATAATTGTGAAGTGGAAGGAGAATGAAAAATGTTTTTTAAAATGTTATTCAAATGTGTGGCTTGCATTTGTATTCAGCTCCCCTGGGTCAATACTTTATAGAACCACCTTTCGCTGCAAATACAGCTGCAAGTTTTTTGGGGTATGTCTCTACCAGCTTTGCACATCTAGAGAGTGCAATTTTTGCTCATTCTTCTTTAAAAAATAGCTTAAGCTCTGTCAGATTGGATGGATGCGTCTGTGAACCGCAATTTTCAAGTCTTGCCACAGATTCTCAATTGGATTTAGGTCTGGACTTCGGGCCATTGTTGTCCTGCTGGAAGGGGAACCTCCAGCCCAGTCTCAAGTCTTTTGCAGACGCTAACAGGTTTTCATCTAAGATTGCCCTGTATTTGGCTCCGTCCATCTTCCCATCAGCTCTGATCAGCTTCCCTGTCCCTGTTGAAGAAAAGCATCTCCACAACATGATGCTGCTACCACCATGTTTCATGATCTACCGGCCTTGAACAACCTCTTTTCTCCCGGATTCAGGACTTGCTGCAGACTGAGATACATCTTTTAGCCACACAGACACATCAACCGTCGGGGTTTCTCCCCCACCTGATGGACTTGATCATGCCCATATAACATGTGTGTTAAGGTATTTTATTTATCCTTGTTTGATGATTTTACCCTCCAGCTATTTTTTACACCTATCACACCGACCTTACTACACCAGACCAGAGCGCAAGCTTCTTACTCATCATGTTTCACGATGGGGATGGTGTGTTCAGGGTGATGTTCAGTGTTAGTTTTCTGCCACGTTTTAGGCCAAAAAGCTAAATTTTATTCTCATCTGACCAGAGCACCTTCTTCTACATGTTTGCCGTGTGCCCCACATGGCTACCTGCAAACAGGACTTCTTATGGCTTTCTTTCAACAATGGCTTTCTTCTTTCCACTCTTCAATAAAGGTCAGATTTGTGGAGTGCACTTGAGCTGTGGATCTCTGCTGCTCCTCCAGAGTTACCATGGGCCTCTTGGCTGCTTCTCTGTTTAATGCTCTCCCTGCCCAGCCCGTCAGTTTAGGTGGACGGCCATGTCTTGGTAGGTTTGCAGTTGCACCATATTCTTTCTTTTTTCGGATGATGGATTGAATAGTGCTTCATTAGTTGTTCAAAGCTTGGGATATTTTTTTTTATAACCTAATCCTGCTTTAAACGTCTCCACAACTTTATCCCTGACCTGTCTGGGGTGTTCCTTGGCCTTCATGATCCTGTTTGTTCATGAAGGTTCTCTAACAAACCTCTGAGGGTTTCACAGAACAGCTGTGTTTATACTGAGATTAATTTACACACAGGTGGACTCGATTTACTAATTGGGTGACTTCTGAAGGCAATTTGTTCCACTAGATTTTAGTTGTATCAGAGTAACGGGGCTGAATAGAAATGCATGCCACACTTTTGAGATTTTTATTTGTTAAAAATTTTGAAAACCATTTATCATATTCCTTCCACTTCACAATGTGCCACTTTGTGTTGGTCTATTACATAAAATCCCAATAAAATACATTTACCTTTTTTAGTTGTAACATCACAAAATGTGGAACATTTCAAGGACTATGGATACTTTTTCAAGGCACTGTATATCTATGCATGTTCAGGCATCTCCCTTTGCATTTTCCATAATATGAAACAAACTCGTGCCAGGGAGAATGGGAACACCTCATGAAGGCCTTTAGAAGTTGAGTAGAGCAGGAACTGAAGACTAGAAATCTCACCAATACAGTTCTTGAGTGATTGTTCTGTCAGGTAGTTTAACTTTCTTCCAGCATCTGTCAATTAATTTGTTTTGACACATCACACATGCAGTGGTGTCACTTGATTGACCTTTATTACAAATTAAACCCAATCCATTTCTCCTTGTCCTTTATCATCTCTAGGGTTCCACTTATTGCTACACAGCCATCATGGAAAACAAATTCCACAACAGAGAGCAATACTTGTAAGACCTATCACACAACCCTTTAGTTGTATCTCTTTCTGGTATGGTGGATACCAACACAACATTATGGGTAAGTCAGTTCATGGTGGCTGGTAATCTAATTCAGGATAAGCAACAATATTTGCAGCATATTCCTTTTTAAACCACTTCCTAAGCAGTTGGTGATTATTGTATAATTTTAAATATGACTATAAATATAGAGGTGATATCATTTTTCATTCGTAAATGGTGACCACTTGTTTTGCACACACATTGTCTCATGCTTCCCCCATAATTGGTCCCTTTGCATCCAGAGACTTCATTTTTGTCATAGCAGGCACACTGTAAAAAGCTGAAAAGAGAAGTGGTAATTCCCACATCGGGCAAATTAATTTAAATTTCCCACACCCACATCAAAAACGTGCTGCTGCACTATGCATTTCCTCTGCGGCTGCCTTTTTGGAAAAAGTGTGGGGACCTTTTCCGTGCTTTTCCATAGGTACAGCAGCCTATTCAAATGAATTGGCTGTTGTGCCCTCGCTAAAGCGGCAATCGGGAAACTGACATAGTTTGAACCTAGGCTTATTTAATAGCAAAGGTTTCCTACATTGTAAATAAAGCCTCACAAGTTAAAAAGAAAAGCAAAATTACGGAACCTGTGTTTATATTTAACCCCTTGATAAAAATAAAAAAAAAAATACATTTTTTTGTTTTTAGTGATTGCAAAATTACAAAAAGAGAAAAAGGTTTGATTTAATTTGTATAAAATTTTGCCATACTTTTAATAGAAATTGCATTTTAGTGTTATTCTAAACAGGACAGATTCTAGAATAAAATATGCACCTCTAAAGTAAGACTAGTTTTAAAACACACTGGTCAAGCTAGAAAAAAAAAACACATTTAAGTTTATACATCCTTTTTTTCTATTGATTGCATAAAGGATGATTGCAGCCACAAGAGTATTTTACATGTAAGGCATAAGATTAATTTCTGCCTAAGAGAATACTCACATGTTATGCTGAGCCCCCTTGATTGAAAGAACGGAAATCCAATGAATGAAAGGAACAGGCCAGTGACAGTAAGACTGGGGAGGAATGGGCTAGAGGACATGAGATGCGCTGTATCTGACTTGCTGCAGCTTCTAATGCATACTGTGTGAAGCTCAGTGTGCAGTGAAATTGGAGTAAGGAATTTCAGTACAGGAGAGGAACCTGTACAAGAGTGACAGTAAGTGTGTAGTTCGGCTCTTAAACAGAAAAACCTGAAAGTACTGACATTCCACTTAATTACTCGGTAACCGCAGCAAAGAAGTAAAAAAAAAAAATATATATATATATATATATATATATATATATATATTTTCTACTATTCTTTTTAATATGGCTTATCTTTGCTTTTATGTTGTAGGCACTTTGAACATATATATCACTTCTGATAGTGGAAAAAAGACCCTGCTCTGGTCAGTTGGAGGGCAAGAGCGTCTTAGGTGGACTAAAGCACAAATAGATTTACAACCGCTACCACAGTACCATAATGTGCAGGTAACTATCATACTGACTGTAATATTAAATCCTAACTCCAAATCATTGTATTCATTTTACAGTAAGGAAAAGTTCAGCTTTTCTGTTTGGTGTTTCTTTGTGTCCCCACTGGAGAGATTTTTTCTCATGTTCTGTCCCTGTGACACCCAGGGGGGAAGGAACAGACAACAAATAAAAAGGTATTCAAAGTTTTGTCTGTATCCCTGTTGGAGATTTCCTTTCACTTCCGGTTCTGTTAAAAAGTAAGAGTGTAGCACTACTCCCTTGGGAGCTGCTGGTTACGGGTTCCCCTGGGTTACCATTAGCAAGAGCACAACAAAATTTTCCCAAGTGTTTTTTTTTTTTTTTTATTTAAAATTTTTAGGCATAACAAAATATACAACATGTATAAACCGATACAAGGAACCAGCAGAAACACAAGTACATAGGGAAAAAGCACGCCCGTGGCGAGCAGGGTAGGAGGGAAGGGATGAAGGAATGGTCAGAACTCAATGACCTAGTTGTGGTCGGGGGCAGGGAATGTAGAAGTCGCATGGATAAGGGGATCTCGTACTCGAAATGTGAAACCGTCCGGGGGCGAGCCCAAGTCCTTTGACAAGTAATTGAGGAAAGCGTTCCATTTGACGTGGAAGGATCGGGCCGCCGAGGGGGCCGTGAAGTCAGTGTTGAGGCGGTTCCCAAGTGTTTTTAGCTCAGTCAGGAAACAGTCCAGTAGCTTTGGTTTTTGTATTTTTACTGAGAACTTGGATGGGAGAAGGGAATGAGTGGGATACTCCAACTTGTATAATTATACTCTGCTGGGATGACTGATTAATGCTGATTAATGCTGAGTAGCACTGTATAACGCTAGTCATGGCCACTGCTTCACCTTATCATAAGTAGTGAAATAGAATTGAGTGAACTTCCTGAGGTAAACTGTTCTGTACTGCAGAACAATCTTCAGGGCCCTTCCTGGCATCCCCTTTGTTCCTTTTCTTCAGGGTCAACTCCAAGGCAAACGTCCTATGTGAGCTAGCTCCTTGATCCCCTGACTTCTCTAGAGTGGTCCCCTCTCCTAGGCAGACCCTGTGGCAAATCCCTGTGTACTCATGACACTGTTTTTCCTGAGAGACTCTGCCACCAGCTCCACTGTCGGCACTCTGGATCCTCTGCAGCTCAGCTCCACACCCGATTCACTAGGCCAACTGCCTGAACCACTTTCATCACACCTGCAGGAGGAGAGACCAGCCGTCTGCCTCCTCCTAGGACTTTGCTTCCCGCCAAAGATGCCCTATCAAATGTCCCCTCCATATTTATGGTCAATCCCAAGATGCATTGAAGGAATGCCCTCCCACTGGGACTGCCATGGAATACGATGTGCCACTGGCTGGGTTTCCTCCACTGTCCAACAAGCTCCCTTATTGGATACAGTGGGGACACTCCCTCAGACCCAGTGAATCGCACCTGTAAACGTGTGACAGGCAAATAATAGATCAGGATCCCCTGATAAGCAGAAGGAGAAAATGGATGCTTTTACCTAGCACCTACCTAACTAGGAGGGTGCTACAAGAGGAAAACCTTCATCATAGGTACGCAGATACTTCTTAAAACCTGACAAAGGTTTTCTATATCCCTTCTTTGCTTCAACTCCATTGAAATATAAAGTGTTGGTTGGAGTTGAGCTCAGAATGATGTAATTTGTAAGCCACTATACAATGAGTCTGTGAAGACCTATATTTATTTCAGATGAATAAATCCTAGTTCAAGTATACACATCACAGCAGTCTAGAGCTATGCCAACATTTACACTATAATCATATGGCTCTATAGTGTAGTGTTTGATTGCCATAAACCATCAAAGACAGCATAAAAAATACTCTATAATACATATTTTAATCCTATAACCATATGTCTTATATCTTTCCTTGAGAATTATAGATGTTTAGTGTGGTTCTTTTTAGTGCATTCCTTGCTAAAGCTCATAAATGTATAAAAATAACAGGTACTGTTTGTTGGCAGCAGTTCTTGCTCCCCTCTAAAAGGGGATTGCAGCGGATCGCTTCTTAGAGGATGATAAAGAAGTGGATGTTGGATGACCCTGCTGCCTTCTGAATGTCTTTTTATATTTTTTTATTTTTTTTTTATCCCAAGGGGGGTCTGTAAGGCTCCATTCAGAGGCGTAACTAGAACCTTCAGGGCCCCGGTGCAAGAAACCATGAAGTGCCCCGGCGGACCCCTGGCCGGGGCCCTTCCCTTCAAGCCCCGGGCTCTTCCCACTGATCCTGGGGCCCTTTACTCCGCTTGCAGGGCCCTTTATTGCGGTCCCACAGCGGGTCCCTTTCACAAGTTTGCAGTGGGCCCCCTTCCTGCCATCTTGGGGCCTCCCCACGGTGGTGGAATGCCAGGGCCCTGTTGCAAGTGTGACCTTTGCGATCCTGAAAGTTCACCCACTGGTGTCAGTAGTTTTTATTTTTTGGTATTTTAATTGTATTATTTTTTATCATTTTATTTTTTTACAATGTCACTGACTATGACTCTGTCCATTTAGAGAAGCAAGGAGCTGGTAAATTACATATTTACCGACCCCTTCCTGGTTCTCTATTGTTACACATCCCCTGCAGCAGCCGGCAGGAAAGGGGAGGGATCACAGTGGGGGGGGGGGACCAGGGGAGCACACAGGGGCCCAGAGACAGCAGAACACAAGTGATCTGGATAGGAGGAGTAGCATGCAGAGGATCCAATCTCCTCCATTTTCTTTCTGTAGCTACAGGAGGAAAAAGGAGGACAGTGATTTCTCTACATGCTGCCCCGCCTCCCCTCCTATCTAATTCTGGGCCCCCTGGAGCATTGGGCCCGGTTGCAATCGCAACCCCTGCAACCCCTGTAGTTACGCCCCTGGCTCCATTCACACCTGAGTGTATCGTTTTTCAGGCATTTTCTGCTGGTGTTTGGAGGCAGGCATTGACATCTAACCATAAACACTTGTAATCTGCCAAAAAAAAAAAAAAACGTATGACAAAACTCTCATATGTGAACAGGGGCCATTAACCACTTGCCTTCTGTGCACTTAAACCCCCTTCCCATCCAGACCAATTTTTAGCTTTCAGTGCTCTCACACTTTGAATGACAATTGCTTGGTCATGCAACACTGAACCTATATGAATTTTTTGTCCTTTTTTTTTTTTTTTTTCCCACACAAATAGAGCTTTCTTTTGGTGGTATTTAATCATCTCTGGGTTTTTTACAAAAAAAAAGAAAAAAGAGAATTTTGAAAAAAAAAAAAAAGTTTTTCTTATTTTCTGCGAGTAATATTTGAAAATAAATACATTTTTCTCCTTCACTGATGTGCGCTGATGAGGCGGCACTGATGGGCACTGATAGGCTGCACTAATGCGCACTGATGAGGTGGCACTTATGGGCACTGATGAGGTGGCACTGATGAGGAGGTACTAATATGCCTCACTGATAGGCGGCACTGCTGGGCACTGAGTTGGCACTGCTGGGCACTGATGGGCAGCACTGATGGGCACTGGCGGGTGGCACTGATGAGCACTGATGGGCGGCACTGATGAGCACTGATGGGCAGCACCATCAGTGCCCATAGTGCTGCCAGTCAGTGCTCATCAGTGCCTAGATGAGCAGGCACTGATGGGGCACTGACTGGCAGCACTATGGGCATTGATTGTGGGCACTGATGGCGGGCACTGTGGGCACTGATGGTGGGCACTTAGTGTGTTTTATGTACCTTGTGTAATCAGGGCACTGGTGATCAGTGCCCTGATTACATTCCTCTGTGTCCCTGATGGCTGATCGGCTCTGCTCCTTCCTCACACTGCAGTCTCTGTGTGAGGAAGGAGCGCTGGCGATGAGAGATGATCTCATATGTTTACATATGAGATCATCTCTCATTGCATGGGCCGATCACGTGGTAAATGGCCACTGTGATTGGCTATTTACCACGATCTGTGATTGGCTGTGTCCAAGGGACACGGCCGACACAGATTTTCCCCGATGCGCACTCGCGGGAGCGCGTGGGGAGCCTGTGTCTGGGAGGCCGTTTAAAGACGGCCTCCCAGAAATTCGAGTCTGCGCTGCAGCCGTACTTCGGCTATAGTGCGGATGTGAAGAAGTTAAAATTATGGGGATTTTGCTTGTTGGGTGTTTTGAGACTTAAGAGATGAGCATTTTACGAGCTGAAGAACGCTTATATGTGAACAGGTCTTAATAAAATTGCACCTTGTGATTGGTTTGTGGCTGCAGTTTACTCCCACTAACCTCAATGAGAGTGTTTGAAGGAGTGAAACTCTGATGGCTGAGTAATTTTTAGTACACACTGAGTAATGCCAAGTAAAATCGGAAGAACACCACCACGCAAGCTCTGAAATGAAAGAAAAAACAACACATTACATCACTTCCAAAGTCATATTCTGTTGCATGAAAATTTTTGTAACTTTTTCATTTTCGACATGCATAAAAGCAAGAAAAACAAAACAAAAAAAAAAAAAAAAATGGACGATCATTAGTCAGATATTTTCATCGGGTGCACGAGGCTTTAAGCTTGGAGTAGAAATGGCTTGTGTACAGCCCAGTAATGTTAGAATTTAGGTGGGCAGCAACACTGAGGCACAGCTGCCTGTTTTTACCACCCCCTGGCTGTGAAGGAGTCTGACAGTATACCTCCTAACATTCTTAGATGATAACGAGGGACACTTTTGGAGCAGAATCTATATGATAGGACACGCCCCAAATCATGCAGATCATGACAAATTAAAAAGCACAAAAATGATCACTTGAATCCCTTCTGTTTTTTTCTTTATTTGAACTTCCCCTTTATATTCACATTTAAAATTGAAGCAATGCAAGAATCTGAAGGAGAATTACAAACCTAAACAGCTTTGGCAGTTAAAAAGTACATTTATTTATACAGATCTTTGCACCCAGAGCTAAAAGAGGGACAAGTGAGGAGGAGAAAGGGAACTCTCCTTCAAAATGAGGGGCTTGATTGGAAGTTGTGGGGCACTAGGACAAAGAAAAACCTTTAGCAAATGCGGAAAAGGGTGCTACAAGCATGATCTAATGCTAATAAATCCAGTGAATGTGTTCGATCCACTCATCTTATCAGAGTTTTCTACTAAAGTTAAAATAGCATCATGTTTGCCATGAGCATTGAATACACTCTCAGATAATGCAGGTAATGATATTGGTTTGTAATCCACCAACCTTCTCCTCTTACACCATGCCTGCAAGTTATGTTACGACTAATGTAACAGTACATGTTTCATTTTAAAAGCATGCTTCATGTTCTAGAGCATTTTAAAGGATCTTCAGTCTTAACAAAAAACAAAAAAAAAATAAAAGTTGTCAGCTACAAATGCTGTACCTGCAAACTTAAAAAAAAAAAAAAAAAAAGAGAAAAAGGACACTTACCTGTCCAAGGATCCAACACCGTCCTCACCCAGGCTGGTTCTTCGGTGTTCATGTCCCCCGTGCCATCATGCTTACTAAGGGAAGCCAGCTGTCACTCTTTATGGCTTCACAGCTGGCTTTCTACTGTGCATGCGTGAGCTACGTTGTACTTGGTGAATGGTCCTGCAGCCTACTGGGACTTGTGACATGTCCCAGAAAGTTGCGGAGGGTAGTTGGGTGTTTTTGGAGAGAACTTTCACTCTGATCGCCAAGGCGGTTGGAGCAGAAGTGGGAGCAGGTACCTGCTAAATCTAGGTACCTGCCCCCCCCCCCCCCCCAAAAAAAAAATACCCTCCAAAAGTGGGAAGAGAGATAGGTGTTAGAGCATTTCTTCCCTTTTAGGATACAGTTCTGCTTTAAGCAAAGGTTATCCAGCAAACACAAACATATCTAATGTACTTAAAATTTGAAAGTCTATGAGTTTATTGGTATGCAAGTGATCCTAAAGTGGGTGTGTTTCGGAAAACCTCTCCTGTATCACAAACAAGCCAAAGGGGTTCCCAAACCACTAGACATAGGCAGAAATCACTGGGATAGCCTGGTAGACTACAGCAATACCTGAATAAAAAATGATATACTAAGGTTTGCCTTATTCCCTGAATGCGTTTTCTTTTAAAGGCTTGATTTTTCAATTTTGATTTGATTGTCATGTGTCAATAAAAGGTACAATGTGTGTGTCAGTGACCTGGATGATGCTGCTGGAAATGAGTGGGGGAAACCTACATAGCTGTAACCCAGGCATATATATAATCTCAAATGGATGATATTAAAAAGCCGCTATAACAAGTTTTTTCAATTTTTGGGATGAAATCACCCAGCTCTACACTGTCACTCGCTGTGACATTTCTGTTTAAGTTCTACTATATCACTGTTTTTTGTTTTGTTTTTTCCTATTCATGTATTAAAAAAAGTTGACTTATTTTTCTCTTGTAGGTGGTTGTGGAAGGTGCTGTTGATCCAGTGAATGCAAGTAAAATTGCTATTGATAACCTTTATGTTGGGAATTGCAGCTGACAAAAATTCTGTGGTGTCTTGCATTCTTTAATGTAATAAAACAATTTATGGAAGGAATGGCATGTCTCCTCAATTCAAAAAACTTTTGCATCTATAAATGACCAGTAGAGGGTGCTGGCGCAGTAATTTTACTTGTGCTATCCTTGGTGCTGAATGTTAAACCCAGTAAATGAAGGAGTTAAAACAGTGTTTGCCATTAACCTGTTTTGTGATAGCATAAGCTGAATGCGATTTACTTTTTCCCAGCGCTCACACAGATGACCGAGTGGTTGTTGTAGTAAGGTGACCTTTACGTCTCCACATAGTATTGCAGACTAAAGCACGAGAAGTATTCTGCTTACTTGTTGGGTAAAGTGCTGCCAAGTCTGAAATGTTTCTTTCTGAAGAAAGCTGCAGTATTACTCCCTGTGCAGTGCGACTGAAGCACATCTTATTGCAGGAAATTAGTCATGGTGCCCTTGGTGGTCCTACAAGTATTGTGGAACCACTGAAACAGCAGGGGGAACAGCAGTGAGCAGCTGTGTTCAGGAAATAAATCTGTGGAGTGAAGAGGATCTCCAGCCTGTGGCTCCCTCCTCCTCCCCTCTTTATAAGGAGGCTGAGCTGTTGAGTTTCTGACATCACTCAGTGGGGTTGTGTAAACTAAACATTCACTACTTTAAAAGCCGACAATCTCTATTTCGCACCTCAGTGAGAGAGAAATGAAAGCAGGATTGCATATTTCATAGCTAAGCACAGAGGAAAGACTTCTCCAAAGGGAAGACACTTGCAAGTTTTGGTTGAATTTCTGACCAGGTAATCTATGTTTGCAGAATCAGGCATCTCTGAACTTTTCATGAAGTCCCTTAAAGTTTTTTGTTTTTATGCTTATCAAAAGTGTGGACTGATGGAGCCTAGAGATCTGGATTTATCATCTCTTTAGAGTGGACAGTGGGTGTTCTGGAACAGCTGCTTATCTTTTTTTTGTTTCATCCGGAGGTTATGGCATCACCACTGTCATACTCCATCCAAGCAACCGCTGTTATAGCGGCAATTATCACCTTTCTCATTCTCTTCACCATATTCGGCAATGTTCTGGTGGTTATAGCAGTGCTGACTAGCCGCTCGCTGAAAGCTCCTCAAAATCTTTTTCTGGTGTCACTGGCCGCAGCAGACATCTTAGTTGCCACTCTTATTATTCCGTTCTCCTTGGCAAATGAGCTGATGGGATACTGGTACTTCGGCAAGACCTGGTGTGAGATGTACTTGGCACTGGATGTCCTCTTCTGCACATCATCCATAGTGCACCTTTGTGCCATTAGTTTGGACAGGTACTGGTCAGTCAGTCAAGCTATTGAATATAATTCCAAGAGGACTCCTAGGAGGATAAAGTGTATCATCTTATTAGTCTGGACTTTGGCAGCCTTGATCTCCCTGCCACCATTAATTTACAAAGGAAAGAAAGAAGACCACAACAGAGACAAACCTCAGTGTAAATTGAATGAGGAACCCTGGTACATTCTCTCCTCCAGCATCTGCTCTTTCTTTGCTCCCTGTCTGATTATGATTTTGGTGTACCTCAGAATTTATCTAATAGCCAAGCGTCGGAGTAGGAAGAACACCAACAGCAGTAAACCTAAAGAGAGGACATGTAAGTTATTTTGCCACCGTGCTGGACACAGTGTGGAGAAATCAACAGGCCATGCCTGCTCTAATCAAGAGGAGAAGGTGAGCTCTGTGCCCCCTGATCTGTGTCCTGTCAAAGTGGCCCTAAAGGAGAATAATGGTCAGCCAGAGCCTGGAGGCCTTAAAGAGACCAACGGTCATGGGCCTACAGTGATGGACAGCATGGTCACATCCAGAGGTGTTGTACTACTGCCAAAAAAACCAAAAGACTCTGTGTCTGCCTTGTCCAAAAAGAAAAGCCATATCAACCGAGAGAAGAGGTTTACCTTTGTTCTAGCTGTAGTTATCGGTGTCTTTGTCTTATGTTGGTTCCCTTTTTTTTTTACCTACAGCCTTCAAGCCATATGCCCTGAACTCTGTTACATCCCACAAAGTGTGTTTCAGTTCTTTTTCTGGATAGGGTATTGTAACAGCTCCCTCAATCCTGTTATATACACAATATTCAACCAGGACTTCAGAAAGGCTTTTCGTCGGATTCTGTGCAGGCACTGGACTCACTCTGTCTGGTGAGAACTTTTTATTTATTGGGTACATGAAGGAGAGAGTAACAAGGGAGTTTAAACTTTACATTCTCTAGTAAACCAAATCCATCACTGCTAACATCTTCAATGTGTATTCCTGATGATGGAGAATATCTCCTGCTTTACACAATATTGCTGTCCCAAGCTGAGCTTGGTTAAATAAAAGTGCTTATATTTGTGTTTCAACTGGGTTTTAATGCATATTATTGTTTTTTTATCGTGTCCCTTGGTTTATAGTTTTGTCTGTTCATCCTGCATACATCATTGTCTTCAGATAAACAGGAAAAAATATGTACATTTTATTTACTATTCCTACATTTTAACTAAGACCTATATATAATAGTTTGTATTCTGAGGAGGAGAGGGAAATACAGGTTTGAAATTTCCAGAAATTAACTAAAATGGAGAAAAACATAAACGTGTAACACGGCTTCAAGGTGTAATGAAATGAAGACGGCAATGGGGATGCTTTGATTTATAAAAACTGATGCCAAAGTGGAGTTGTTAACTACAACCAGCAAAGTCTTATTTTATCATTGCAGGTGAGGAAATGAAATATGAAAATTCAACTGTTAAGACATTCATTATTGTTACATTTTAATTGTGGTTGATTTACTAAAACTGGATAGTGCAAGATCTGGTGCAGCTCTGCATAACCAATCCGCTTCCAGTTTTTTTTTTTTTTTTTTTTTTTTTTTGTCAAAGCTTAATTGAACATGCTGAAGTTAAACTCTGTGGCTACCATGCATGGCTACACCAGATTTAGCATTCTCCAGTTTTAGAAAATCAACCCCATTATGTCCAATTTTCAGAAATTGGTACCCTCACTTGTTACTTATGCTTGGGGTTTTCAGATAATCTGTTTACTTTTAAGTCTCGGTTCACACTGCAGCGGCACGACTTTCGGGGCGACCTGTGAAGTCGCGTGCACGACTTGCACGGACTTCGTAAAATGAATGTCTATGCAAGTCTCTCCAGGTCGCCCCGAAGTAGTACAGGACCCTTTTTCTAAGTCGGAGCGACTTGTGTCACTCCTATTAGAACGGCTCCTGTACCGCACAATGGGAGCGTGACGGACCGCGACTTGTCAGGCTGACAAGTTGCGGTCCAAGTGGGACTAGTGTGAATGGAGTCTTAGAGTTTATCTGTCCTACAAAATCTGAACAGAGCGCCTATTAACTTTCAGTACTTATTCCAGCTCTCCTTTCTTTCCTATGCATGGTCAGAAAATGAAAGTCAAGATCTCTTTGGTTCCTGGATTTCTTTTTCACATTTACATAAACTAGCCCAGTGTTTTTGTGACCAAAACACATGTTCATTTGTATCTGTGAAAATAATAACTTCTGCTCATGGTGGGGGGAGACTTATGACATCAATGTTACTAATCTGTTTAGTGAGTAGATCTCGATGTCCTGCAGCCGT
Source organism: Pelophylax lessonae (assembly GCF_965119305.1). Lineage (NCBI taxonomy): Eukaryota > Metazoa > Chordata > Amphibia > Anura > Ranidae > Pelophylax > Pelophylax lessonae. Next base: position 546,800,314 of record NC_138771.1, on the reverse strand, counting down.
GCATCAGTCTAACTGAACACCACATGTGTCTAGTTTATGAATGGAAACTCTTCTCATCTAATCCCATGCAAGGCTACACGTCTTCACTAAACATAGAGTATATGGGTTTATTTACCAAGACAAAGTGGAGTGTTTAATATCAGTCAATTAAGATTTATCCCCCCTCCCTGACATTAGTTATCTGAAATGTGTTGCTATGGGTTATTATACTAAATCACCATTGCTTTTTACATTGGTTTCCAGGAAAATTGCCTCCAGATATTTCAGGGGACAGGTGCTGTTGTTGAGTCTCTGGATGTGTACTAGTTCCTGGAAAACTACATGTGATGGTAAACAGGTACTTCTCTGGCCTGAAACTAGGCAGCCCATGAGTTAGACATAGGCAGCTTGCAGCTAAGGCTTCACAAACCGTTATATAGCTAAATGAAAGATCTGTATTTGACAAGGCTAGGAACCTAAAATCTGTTTTATTGGAAGTTTAAAACGGCTGGACAAAGCAAACACGTCTGCTTTGTGTGTCTCATAAAATAAACAGCAGGCGCTCTTTATTTTGGCAGAGAGATGCCCATTTGGGACTGCAGTTTATAAAAAAAAATTTAAATGTTTTCTTTGTGTCTCCTTAAAAAAAATAAATGTACCACATCTCCAGATATAGCAAGTGGCTGAATTTTCCCAATTTCCCTCCCAGAAAGGACAGTAGCAATTTGGAGAGGATTATGTGTCCTGTTTATATATATATATATATATATATAATGTGTGTGTGTGTGTGTGTGTGTGTGTATATATGTGTGTGTGTGTATATATGTGTGTGTGTGTGTGTGTGTGTATATATATATATATATATATATATATATATATATATATATATATATATATATATATATATATAAAATTTTTTTTTTTTTTTTCTTGGGAGTTATTGGCTATTCTAGCTTAAAATAGGTCACAGACTTGGGGGGGATAGAGATTGGTATTCAGTCAAGGATCATGGGAAATGATCTTTGTAAAACAGTAATAGCAGCATCATATAATAAGGTAATGGGTCTAATGTACTACAGGAAAAGCAGCATGTAAGTATTGCTCATAGCAACGAATTCTTTACTAGATGCTCTTTTTTTTTTTTTTTTTGTACAGACATGGCATCTATCTTGCCTTTGGCAACTACTTTCATAAATTGCTTATAAATTTCAATGTATGAGAAGGGAGGGAGATTGTGAGCTTCTTTTCTTAAATAAACTGCGTTCTGACTTCAGAGAAAAACTCTATGCACTATATAAAATGAATGCCTAAAATATCTTCAGCTTAGAAAAAACTACATGGGGGATTCTCTGCCATGAATAGGTTGAATCTGTTTAAAGTATATGTAATCCCTAACAATGAACACATTGAAGCTGATAACTTTCTGTTCTCTCTTCCTGCCATCAGTTAGCAGCATTCTCAGCGCTCCCTCTGGTGAACACTGTACCCTTATGTAATAGGGATGAGGCGAAGGGAAGGTGTTTTGTAGTCATTTTGTTTCTCCTCCTGCATTTATACAGTACAGAGGATGAGCGTTGTTACTTTAGGCTGGGAAGTGTGTTAATTAGCAGGATCCCCAGGTAAAAACAGCCTAAAATAAATCTATACACCCACCATAGCTAAGGTCTGGCACACTGTAATAAAATGTTTGTTTTTTAGTTTAGTTACACTGTGGGGTTGATCTACTAAAGGCAAATCTCCTGTGCACTACAAGTGCATTTGGAAGTGCAGTCGCTGTAGATCCAAGGGGAAGCTCTGCTGATTTTGATCATCCAATCATGTTACATAGTTACATAGTTTGTGAGGTTGAAAAAAAGACATCTGTCCATCCAGTTCAACCTATGATGTGTGTGTGTTTGCTGTTAACCGTACTTTGTATACCCCTTTATGTTGTGGTCTTTAAGGTGCCCATCTAATAGTTTTTTTAAACTATCAATGCTCCCTGCTGATACCACTGTTTGCGGAAGAGAATTCCACATCCTTACTGCTCTGACAGTGAAGAACCCCTTATATATTTTAGGTTAAACCATTTTTCCTCTAGTTTTAGTAAGTGGCCACGTGTCTTATTGTAGTCCCTTTCTCTAAAAAGCTTGTTCCTTATGCTAGGGTCGCCAGTACAGTACTTGTACGTTGATATCATATCCCCTCTCAAGCGTCTCTTCTCCAGAGAGAATAAGTTCAATGCTTGGAGTCTTTCCTCATAGCTGATGTCCTCCATTCCCCTAATTATTTTTGTTGCCCTTCTCTGGACTTTCTCCAGTTCCAGCACATCCTTTCTGAGGAAAGGTGCCCAGAACTGGACGGCATACTTCAGATGTGGCCGGACCAGAGTCTTGTAAAGTGGGAGAATAATCTCTTTATTTCTGGAGTGAATCCCCTTTTTTATACATGCCAGTATTCTGTTGGCTTTGTTTGCAGTGGCTTGGCATTGCATACCACTGCCAAGCCTGTTGTCCACTAGGACCCCCCGGTCCTTTTCCATCTTAGATTCACCCAGAGGTCATCCCCCCCTTCTAGCAAGTAGCTTGTGTTTGTGTTTCTGACGCCCAAGTGCATTACTTTACATTTTTCAATATTAAACCTCATCTGCCATGTAGTTGCCCACCCCAATATCTTGTTCAGGTCCGCTTGTAAGGTTTCCACATCCTGCATAGACATTATTGCCCTGCTTAATTTAGTATCATCCGCAAATACAGAGATTGTGCTAGATATCCCCTCTAGATTGTTTATGAATAAATTAAACAGGATTGGTCCCAGGACAGATCCTTGGGGGACCCCACTTTCCACACCGGCCCAATCCGAGTACTCCCCATTTATCACCACCCTCTGGACTTGCCCCTGGAGCCAGTTCTCTATCCAGGTACTCACCCTGTGGTCCATACCTACGCACCTTAATTTGTACAGTAAGCGTTTGTGGGGAACTGTGTCAAATGCCTTTGCAAAGTCCAGATACACCACATCCACAGGCCTTTCTTTATCTAGATGGCAACTCACTTCATCGTAGAAGGTTAATAGATTGGTCTGGCAAGAACGATTTTTCATGAATCCATGATGATTTCTACTAATAATACCGTTTTCATTACTAAAGTCTTGTATGTAGTCCCTTAACATCCCCTCAAATCTTGCAGACTACTGATGTTAGGCTGACCGGTCTTTAATTACCCGGGATATATGTTGGCACCTTTTTAAATATTGCTACCACGTTTGCTTTTTTCCAATCAGCTGGCACCATTCCTGTCTGTAGACTATCTGTAAAGATCAAGAAAAACGGTCTGCCTATCACCTGGCTGAATTCTTTAAGAACCCTCGGGTGCAAGCAATCTGGTCCCAGTGATTTATTTATGTTAAGTTTCTCTAGTTTAATTCTAAGTCTATCTTCTGTTAACCATGTGCAAGCAAAAAATTTGTTTTTTATTTTACTTGCATGTACCTGTTCAGATCTACAGTGACTGCACTTCTAAGTGCACTTGCAGTGCACAGCGGATTTGCCTTTAGTGAATCAAAACCTTTTTTTTTTAATGGTGTTCTGTTGCTCTGTGTATTAAATATGTTGTAATAGTTAACAGTTGCGCCCTACACTTTCTTCTAACAAGAAATTAAAAAAAAACTTTATTACAGTTAAAAAACCATTTAATACAGATACGTTTTCTTAGGCTGGGAAACATGCAGACAAAAAGTAGTGAGCAGAGTTGATGTCTTTTACTTTGGAAGAATAAATCACATCTAACATTGGGTGTCCTACATGTGTGGATGTTGCTGCATTATGTAGAAACTATTACTTTAGTTTTTTTTTTTTTTTATAAGAATGGGATGCCTCGAGATTGGGCATAATTTTAAAGGGTACCTTGACTAAAAAAAGGTTGAGATACACTGCTGTAGTCACAATTTGTAAACAATCAGTCAGGCCCTTGTACTACATAGTTTAAGGTAAATCTAAAGGGAATTTAATTAGAAAATTGTATAATGTATGGCCATCTTAACTCCAGCAGAGTGAGTGGTGTTACCCTTCTGATTGTGTTGTATAAGATTGCTGCTCTGCTCCTCCCCACCCTGCTCTGTAAAAAAACCCTGGAGATGTAGCTAACTTCCAGGACTCAACACACTTGAGCCATGCCACTGCTCTCTCCCGTCAACCACTAACCCTGCCTTACACTCCTCAAACATAGAGGTAAGTGTGTCTCTGGCGCTATCAGAAGCCCTTAGACCTGTTTCATGCAGGCTTCAGCTTGTATAAAAGCAGTCTGAACGGTAGGCTTTTGGAAAGCATTTGCAGACTTTTAAGTAAGCAGGTTTTGGTGAAGCTTTTTTCAGCTCTAGTTTGTAAATGCTGAACACAGATCCTAATGGGAGTGCTAATTGCCACTTTAAACAAGCTGCTGGCAGGCTTCAACACTACATTAGGATTCCTTAAACCCTGCTGAAGTCTGCCTAAAGTGACAGTCAGCCCTCCTATTAAGAGCTGCATATACCATTTCCAAACAGGAGCTGAAGGATGTTTTAACCCTTTTACTTGCACCAATGTCAAAACCACTTTGGTGGCCTTGGTTGATTTTACGCACACTCCTGCCAGCTGCACCCCTTCTGAGTACCCCCCCCCCCCTCGTTTCATGGACCCTGCATGTGAAATGTAGTATGGCTGGGACAGAAGCTAATAGAATGTACTCTGCAAAAAAAATTTTGAGCCCCCTCCCCTACCTTCATGTGCAAACATAAATGCTTTTGGTGGGGGCCCCAATGCACATAAATGTTGATTAAGTTGCACATCTTACATATCACCATGTACATTGGAGTGAGCGCAATACTTCTAGGCCCATTATTCATAATTAACTCTAAAATGATGATCTGTAAGGGCTTTTAAAATGTTGCCTATAGAAAATATAGAGTACTGAAGTTTTTCACCATTTCACAGGCATTTTAAAATTTTAGGTTTGACACATTGGGTATCTTTTTACTCAGCGCAACCTCATATTACCTTGATCTATATTTTACTATAGAATGTGGTCATTTATTGCATTTGTGTGCCTAAAATTAACTTTAGTTAATTTTTTTACTAACATTTTGTGTTTCCTAAACCACTGCACTAATATGGTGTGACATAAAAAAAAAAAAATTGAAATTCAACTTTATTCACTAGTGTGTCTGCTTTCAGAAACTATATTATATTTTGGGGAATTTTATGTAATCCTCAGGCCTAAAATAATTTTTAAACATGTAAACAAAAAACACAAAACCGGCTCTGGCAGTGAATGGGTTAAAGGCATAGAAAAAGCCACTCAAAGCTTGCTGAAAAATTCATAAAAGCTTGTGAAACAGGCCTTAGGTTACAGGAATGCAATGTAACAGACTGCAGCTAACAGCCATCATCCCATACGGGACATAAACGTAAGCCAGAAAAACAAAGCCATACTAAACAGAGCCCAACGATGCAGAGTGGTATGAATCTTGGAATTGTTTCCTTGACCAACTGTACCACAAACTGACCTCAACCACTAACCAGGTTCTCCACCCTGAATCCTGCTCCCATGCATGACATACAGTGTCTGTCTCCTTCCCCCTTGTCCAGCTCAGGAACAAAGAAACCTATGTCCTGGAAGAACTATTTCAATTTAATTGTATTCCTACAAAAAATAAATTTCACCTACTTGTCCATGAGGTACATGAAACTTCATAATGAACTTAAATCCCTCAGTCTACAAAATGAGCTGTCCACAATCAAGCTCAAGTCATCAGCCAAAGCTCCACAATAAAGAATATTCAAAGGCACTTGAAAGAGCTAGGCAATAGAAGCAATGAAGAAACCTCAGAATCAATGGCCTCCAAGATGCTATAATAGATGACCCAAAGACCCTACAAGTGATCTTCAACAATATTCTGGATGAACTATCTTCTCACCAGCTTAAAATTGACTGTGCTTACCTCTGTACCATATGTATTGATGTATCAGATTATTTTGAATAAACTTACCGAAAATAGACCATGCTCAAAAAGTACTTTGCTTAAGAGGCCTTCCATCACAACCAAGTGGTATTGTCTGCAGAATTCACTCCTATTCGCTTAAAGAAAATTTGCATGCACGTAGGTGCTCAAAAAACGGAACCCTGATGCAGTGTTAATGTAGGGGATACATTTCACCTCCCACAGTCATTTCAATTTAATATGGAAATGTTTCCAAATCCTTTATTCTGCTACTGCACAATCCAGGAAAAGGGGAAAAATAAGTTTCCTAGCTCTCTGACTTTAAATAAACGGATTCAAATTTGAGCCCCCATTCCCAAAGATAAACTGCACTTAACCCACAAATTCCAACTCTATTTGACACCTAGTAGATGAAAAATCCTTCAGAAAAACTGTATACATTTTACTTGCCTGTTGACAAACCCCCACTTCAGGATAGACCGCTTTCTCACCAAAATTTCTACCTTGCAAATCACTATATCCTCATATCTAGGATCTATTAACTGATTTAACCACACTCCTATTGAACTGACTTCACAGCTACATCACCCCCTGCCAGGCAATACCACTTTAGAGCTAATTAAAGGCTAATTAAAAATGAGAAAATCTGCAACAATAATTCCAACTTAACACAGAATGGGTCCAATAACTGAGTACATTGTTAGAAGCTCATAAAAGAAGTAATCAGTGGTCACTGTGTAGCAATATCCTAGAAGCTGGAAAGGGAACCCAACTACAAAAAGCTCAACTGGATACTAAAACTAAACCTCCAGAATAGAAACCGGCACTTAAACACTCTCCAGCAAACCACAGACCAAAAACAAATGTTAGATTCCAAATACAACTCGCAGTCTCCTCTCTAATTCATCTGAAAAGTGTTCTATCGGGTTGAGGTCAGGCCAGACAAATTCCTCCACCCTAAATTTGCTCATCCATGTCTTTATGGATTTTGCTTTGTGCACTGGTCCAAATCATTTGGTGGAAGGGTGATTATGGTGTGGTGGTGTTTTTCAGGGGCTGCGCTTGGCCCCTTAGTTCCAGTGAAAGTAACTCTTAAGGCGTCCACATAACAAGACATTTTGGACAATTTCATGCTCCCAACTTTGTGGGAAGAGTTTGGGATTGGCCCTTGCTGTTCCAACATGATTGTGCACTAGTGCAAAAAGCAAGGTCCATAAAGACATGACTGAGTGAGTTTGGGGTGGAGGAACTTGGCTGGGCCTGCACAGAGTTTTGACCTCAACCCAATAGAACACCTTTGGGATTAATAAGAGCGCAGACTGCGAGCCTAACCTCACAAATGCGCGTCTAGGAAAATAGTAAAATTTCTCCCATAGGCACACTCCTAAACCTTGTGGACAGCCTTCTCATAAGAGTTAAAGCTGTTATAGCTGCAAAGGGTGGGCCAACTCAATATTGAACCCTACGGACTAAGACTGGGATTACATTAAAGTTCATATGCATGTAAAGGCAGGTGTCCCAATACTTTTGGGAATATTGTGTATTGTATGCCCCTTTTATTTCAGTTATACAATAACAACTGTCTTCCAAGAACCTAAAAAGTACCTACAAAAATAAGACTGTTAGGTTAAACAACCTCAATTAAAATTATGTTTTTTTACCCAAATAAAAATTAACACTTTGAGAGATCACATATAAACACAGAAAGAAAAAGGACCAAGTGGTCCATTACCAATTAAGATCTCCCTCAAAGGTCATAAAGTGATATTAAACCCAAATATAAAATAAATTATATTCAGGCTTACCAATTCTTAGATGTGGTGGCTGCAATAGCTTTCTTTTTTTTGTCTCCATTATTTCTTCTGTTGATTGAGAATTTTAATTTAATACCCCTGGTCTAAGAGTACCGGCCATTCAAATTTTTATCCAGCAGAGATCCGAGTCTCATGTTTGTGCTATGACTCAGTTTCATCACATTACAGCCTCTCCCCATTACTTTACAGTTTCCCCTTTTACATCAGTGTCACCAGTCCTTACCTTTACATCACAGCCCCGCCTTTACACTACAGTGCCCCTTTTACATCACAGAACCCCCCCTTTACAATACAACCCCTATTTACAGTGTCCCTTTACACCCGCGTACCCCACTTTACAATACAGCACCCCCTTTACATCAAAGCACCCCTTTACAATAAAGCCCCTCTTCACAAAAATCCCCTTTACATTGCAGTGCCTGCTTTACATCACAGTCACCCTTTACATCACAGCACCTTTACTTAAATGTTCTCTGTCTCCCTTCACATCCCAGCACCCCCACCATACATTAGATATCTACACCCTTTGTTAGCCCCTCTTCCTTGCACCTTAGTCCCCTTCACAGCCTCTCTTCCTTGCACCTCAGTCCCATTTGCAGCCCCCTCTAAAGCCCCCCTTAAATTACATCTCAGCCCCCCCTTGCATCCCAGTCCCCTTCACAGCCCCCTCCTTTTATCCCAGTCCCCTCCACAGCCCTCCTTCTTGTATCTCAGTCCCCTTCTCAGCACCCCCTCCTAGCACCCCAGTCCTCTTTACAGCCTCTTACTTTCATCTCAGCCCCCCCCCCCTTCTTCCTTGTATCCAAGTCTCTTCACAGCATCACCCCCCCCCCTCTTTTTTTTTTTTATACTGGTCCCCTTTACAGCCACTCTTCTGTCCCTGTAATCCTCCTCCAACGTTTGCAATCCTACCTTACACAGCAGCTAGAAGGCACGGCATGTCCAGACAGAGGGCGGGACATGCTTTTCATATTAACAGGCAGGGGATTGGTTGCTAGGACTGCCCAGCATCCTAGCAATAAATCACTGGCTTGTTAACTTGAAAAAAATGTCCCGCCCTCTGGCCGGACATGCCGTGCCTTCTGCATGCTACGGACGAATGCTGTGGCGGCGGTGGACGAAGAAAGCTGTCAACCGGGAGAGGATAGCCAGGCTGCAAAGTGGCAGGTCTGCAATCTAGTGATGCCTGATTTAGACAGTAAGTCATTTATTTTTCAACTTTCTTTGCCAGACCAGTCCAGCAAAAAGTGCCAGTTAGTGGATAGAGACAAGCCATTTAGCACTGACAAGTGTGACAATGGTCTGCTCTGCTCTGCTGTCATTCATTTATGTAAATCCTTTATCCCTAAAGGAAAACCAACTGTTGCTGTAACTTTTTACAAAGTGTTAGCAGGAGTCCAGCTTTATTTTTGTTAGTCAATTCTATCTAAATCGTCTAGCGCATCTAAAGCCCCGTACACACGTACTGATCGTCGGCCGAACGATCAGCCGTCTTTTGTCCAGGGCTGTCGTGTCTGCTGAAAACTGCAAAAGACTGCACACGAATTTTGTCGGCCAACAACAGCCGACTGCATAAGTGATGTCATGTGATGGTTAACTTTCCTTGTCTTTTTTTCTTTTCTGAGCATGCCCAGTCTTGCTAATCTGCTGTCTGTCGGCCGAAATCTGTACTGACTGGCGAACAATCGGCCATTCTGGTGACGGCCAACAAAAATTTTAAAGTCTGCACGACAGATTCTGTTCGGCTGAAAATGCGCTGTCGGAAGCATCATACTAACAAGCCTACAGTCTGCCGAATATTTACGGCCGACAATCGGTACGTGTGTACGGGGCTTAACACTACCTTATCCCCAGATTGACAATGCTGCTGTCCAAAGGTTTCTTTATTGCTCTTCCATCCAGAGTGGATACACCTTAAGGCAGACAGATATTGCTGCCTGGAACACTAGTGGGGAAAAAAGAAAACAAATGCAGCCACCACATTTCAGGATTGGTTTATAGTGTTGTATTTTGGGATTATTATTACTTTAAAACATTACAAGAAGCTCTCCTAAATTTTACCTGGAGTGATAATAGACATGGGGTGGCTAGGCAGGTCTTTGCAACAGAAACATAAGGAAGACTAGACTTCCCTGATACTTTTACTATATAGCCCAAGAATAAATACTATATAGCAACCCATCTACATCTCTTAAAAGATAGCCAAACCCAAGAAGAAAAAAATAATATATGGTATTGCAGTTTACTATATAACAGAAACCTCTAACTGTGATATCACTGTTGGAAGTTTCTGTGAAATATAGTATACTCAGTGAGTGTTGTCACCCTAGGACAGGAAGTGTTATTGGCAAGGTCACCAGATGAAAATAAAGTGAAAAAAAATAAAACTAATGCAGCCACTACATTTAAGAGCTGGCAAGTTGTAATATATTACATTTTGGTTTGGGTTGGATACACTTCAATCATCTGGTCAGCTTTCTATCATCTTAACGGGTGGTCAGAAATAGAGGAACTGTAGATCACATCAGTTCATTCCAATTCTCCATCACCCCAAACTGGAAAGAACTTTATCAATTGTCCCCCATGACCCACACAAGAAACATATGGCCATACTGCAAAACTAAAGTTTTATTTATCGTCTACAATGTCACCAGTGACTTTCCTCTATGCATCAACACTGCCTGCTAGCCTTAGTCATCATGTTGCTTATTACTGGGTTGACAACACTATTTCAGTTTCACATCATTCTCAAAACAAATTGGGCTCTTCTTTCTTTTGGGGATTTAAAAAAACACTTTAAAACTTTCTAAAAGGCCCTGTTTGGTTATCTTAAAATCAAACTAAGTGCTTACTTTATTATGGAATTTGTGAAATTCAACAGGTTGACTTCATTTGGAGAGCTATGCTTGGAAGGCCCTACTCAAACACCTAACATCAGACATTTATAGATACTTAGGCCGGCCATAGACAGATCGAAATTCGGCTGGTTCTGGTTGAACCAGCAAAATTTTGATCTGTCTATGGGCAGTACTGAAGTTGATCCAGCGGTCCCTTTAGTACAGCTAGCCTGTTGGGTTTTTCTCAGCCAATCACTTGCAGTGGCTATAGCTGCTGGCAGTGATCATTGTATTCTGACAGCTGACAAAACACAATCGCTCCACAGGAAGGATTCCTCCATAAACACTGACAGTGATGTGACTATGATGGGGGAATCAAGAAATTTTCTTTCCTTCAACCTGTGGTTAAAGGAAAGAAAATCACATGATGTATGGCTTGCCTTAGACACAATCTTTACTGACCCATTCTCCAAAAATAAATATACACTATATTGTCAAAAGTTTTGGGACACTCGCCTTTACACGCACATGAACTTTAATGGGATCCCAGTCTTAGGCTGGCCATACATGTTCAACTTTTGTTGTACAATTTTCTGTTAGATCTACCACAAACCACATAATGTGAGGTCAAAGCTAAACAACACATTCACTTGTATCTAATTAGGCAGGCCTTTGTACTACATACTTGAAGGTAAATTTCAAGAAATTGTACAGAAAATTGGATCATGTATGGCCAGCCTTAGTCTGTAGGGTTCAAGATTGAATTGGCTCACCCTTTGCAGTAATAACAGCTTCAACTCTTCTAGGAAGGCTGTCCACAAGGTTTAGGAGTGTGTCTATGGGAAACTTTAACTATTCTTCCAGAATCGCATTAGTGTGGTCAGGCACTGATGTTGGAGAGAAGGCCTGTCTGCACTCTAATCCCAAAGCTGTTCTATTGGGTTGAGGTCCCATTAAAGTTTATGTGCGTGTAAAGGCAGCCCTCCCAATACTTTTGACAATATAGTGTATGCTTAAATGGGAAGGCTCACTGGGCCACACTCACAAAGTTTGAAGAGTAGATGAGATATAGAGTAATCTTATTAAAACCTCCAGATGCACTGTTTTCATAAAGACTCCAGAAATTGTCTATATGATTAACCTAGCAATTCTTTCTATTTGTTGGAGATGCAACAACCATATAGTTAGCCTATGCAACATTTATTGGAAATGTCCTAAAGTCCACACTTTTTGGTAGCTTACCAAATCCCTTGTCGACACACAGCTTTGCCAACCAATCCATCTTGACACGGCCATTTCCTGTTAGGGCCCTTTCACATGGGCGCTCCGTAAGTCCGCAAATCATCATATTTTTTTGCGGATGATTTACGGACATAATGTAAGTCAATGGCATTGCGGATGTCAGCGGAATACCATCCGCTGACATCCGATTTTCTTCATTTCAGGTCTGTTCCCGTTTTTTGGAACGGAACAGAACCCTATTTTTCCTCTGTTCAAAAACTGGAAAGGAAGCAAAATCGGATGTTAGCGGTGTCATCCGCTGACATCCGCAATGCCCATAGACATACATTATGTCCGTATATCATCCGCAAACGGATGGGATGATATGCGGACATACGGAACGCATAATCCGCTCCGTGAAAAAAAAAAAAAAAGTGCCGGAGCGGATCGCAATGCGGTCCGCTCCGTGTGAAAGAGCCCTTAGGCTAATCTATACCATATATGCCTAAGTATTGTTCTAAATTACTAAATCACATTCTGACTACAGCCAGATGTCTAAATGCATTATAATGGTGGAAATCTATAGGACCATATAACAATGATCTCTATAAATGCATTTATGATGATCACAACATAGAATACCTTACAAATAAGTTATTGTGTGCCACAATATGTTATTTTTTATGTACCATATACAAAATCTCAACGAGAAAGTTACAAAAATAATTAGAAAATATATTTTGTGGAAAAGGGACATGTGCGATGCCAACATTTTCAAAATTCGGGCGTTCCTGCTGTCTGTTAAGACTTATTGAGATGCCACCTGCCAATCATGCAATAAAATATTTTAAACTGAAGTCTGCAAGTGTCGGGACTCAGTAATGACTCTGCAAATCAATGCTGAATTCTGACTTCATTTAGAGAATGTACCTCATGTGAGGAGGAGGGTTCCCTAAGTACTTAGACTATCATTCACTGTGTTGCTATGGTTAGCGTGTTCCTTGCCACCAACCCACTGTGTGCTTTGCATAGTGTTTGCGGACTGTTAGACACCTTTAACATTTATTTTGAGGGGAGTGTTGAGGGGAGAGATTGTCAGTGCCCTTGCCGTCCATTTGAAAAGAGAAAATAATTTTTATAATTACATTGTTGTGTTAAAGCACATCTAAACCCAATCAATATAATTTCCTATACGCTTCAAGTCCTTTTTTTTTTTGTTTGTATAAATTTGGTTTTACAAGACAGAACAAGCCAAGTAGGCTTTAAAACACTGCTCCTACTGTTATAATAGAAGATGGTGGGCAGAGAAAGCACTCAGCGCAAACAATAGCAATATAGTACAGTATGCATCTATTATGGCAAATGGTTAATGATTTTATAAGAGGAAGGAAAATGAACTAACATTGTTCTTTGGCCAAAGTGTATGTAAATCCAACCCAATTGAAATATATAGGCATAACATACTGTAATTTTAAATATTTTTTTTTTTCTGCTGGTTTAGGGTCAGTAGAGATACTATCTATAGGGTGACACCACTCTGACCCTGTCTCTTAGTTATGCTACTGCATTACCACTCTGGCATGTGGGCTTCAGGTCGAGACTACAAGTGGCTGTTTTAACACACATTACAAAGGCATGGTCTACTGTTGTCACATCAGGAAACCCTCAATGGAGAGCATGTAGAATGGAAGTGGCTGAAATACGCTGAGCAACACTAAAGTATAACAAAGGATGAAAAGAAGTTAAAAAAAAAAAAAAAAAGATTAAAGTAGAACTATAGGCAAAACTTTTCTTTTCATTTTGGATAGAGCAAGGGAGGGTAATAACCCCTGAAAGATTTTTTTCTTTTTCGCCATTTGTGTCTCATTGTGGGAGTTGGCGGGTATGCCTTGCTGGGGGGGGGGCACTGTCATTTTTCCTGTTTAAGGCTGGCTTCAGCACTTATGTGTTGCGGTAATGAACCTTAAGCACAATGAAGCTTGAAAAGGCCATTCATTTGGAACAACTTCTCCAACGTACTAGCAATGCAGTGCCCCACAATGCATGGTAACTCACAACCATGGGTTGAGGTACTCTGCACTGGGGAAAAATGTTCAGGTGTGTTTATTTGTCCATTGTGGTGTACTGGAAGCTCATTTACCACTTGACCTCTGGAAGGTCTTTCCCCCTTAATGAGCAGGGCATTTTTTTGCTATTCAGCACTGTGCTACTTCAACAGGCAGTTGCTCAGTCATGCAACACTATAACCAAATGAAATTGATATCATTTTTTTCACACAAATAGAGCTTTCTTTTGTTGGTATTTATTCACCACTGGGTTCAGGGGCATACTTTCAGGGGTTGCAATTGCCACCCGGCCCTATGCCCCATGGGGTCCATGCGGCTACCTTGTACACCTGGATAGAAGGGACAACGGGGTCGGTGGCATATAGAGAACCAATGCCCTCCAGTTTCCTTCTGCAGCCACTGAAAGCCCACTTCTATTCCTCTTACTCCCCCAGGCATTTAGCAGCTGCAGGAGAAAAATGGAGATCAGTTCTTCTATATGCCACCCCACCACCCCTCCTATCCAGGTCCTGTTGCCCCCAAACCTCTGTGTGCTCTCCTGGCCCCCCCTCATCCCTTTGCCTCTCTGCTGTGTTCCCACTTTCCCATCTCCCAGTCGCTGCTGCGGGGGATGTGTCAGGATGTAATTTACTGGCCCCTTCCTTTTCTGAATGGTCAGTGATTGGTACTGATCGGTGCTGATCACTGACTCTGTCCATTCACAACTGAAGCATAGTAAACTGTGTTTACTATGCTTTAGTTTGTAAATGAATGGGAAGCTCTGTACACAGCTATTCCTGTCAATTCATTCTGTGCAGCTGAGGCTTGGAGATTGACCTCAATCTCCTTTCACTATCTCAAAGGTGGAACATCAGAGGTATGTTTTGACCCTGATATCCCACTTAAAAACCCTGCTAAAAAAATTGTAAAAATAACTAAAAGTTAAATTGTAAAAATATATATATATATATAATAGTAAAAAATAAAAATCTCCACCAGTGGTGGAAGCACCGGGGTTGCAAAAGGTGCACTTGCAAATGGGCCCTGGTGTTCCTCCACCATGGGGGCACCCCAAGACTGCAGGAAGGGGGCCCGCTAAAGAACATGTGAAAGGGTCTGGGTCCCACGATGGGAGTAAAGGGACCGTAATCAGTGGAAAGGGCCCTGGGCCTAGAGAGAAGGGGGTCAGGGGGGCCCTTTATGGTCCTCAAATGCCAGGAGAGTACCAAATGACCCAGTTTTGGATAATAGACATACCAAGGTTATTAGTAAGAGGCATGCTGAGTTTTTTTTAAGTTATTATTTTTTGTCACAATTTTTTGGAAAATAAAGACATTAAATAAAATTAGTTTTTTTTAAACATTCTTTTTTTTTTTACACACTATACATGCAGTACAGCATCAGCATATGACTGGTGACAGAATGTTAAAAAAAAAAAACATTTTAAACATTTTTACATACTGTCATCAGAGTAGTTCAGTGGCACCATAGTGACACTGTACTACTCTAGGGGGTGAGCAGGGATTTTTTTTTCTTTTACACTGTGACTGCTGTTACAGTGATGATCAGTGTAAAAGCAATCATTTGAACTGTCGTGAATTTCTTTCATTCATAATTCATTGTTTACTATTGTGATTGGCCCACAGCTATCACATGGTACAGGGTGCTGTGATTGACCCAAGTACCATGTAATCACTGGTGAGCAATCTCAGATCACACACAGTAGTAAACAATGGTGTCATGAATGGACCCCATTCATGACAATTGAATGCACAGCGATGACGTGGTATCTGGGCTGCTCACAGCAGCCCGATACCGGGCACTACAATCTGCTGTGTCCAAGCTGATGGTTGCAGATCGCACTGCTGCGTGCTCCAGGGGTCGCACACCATGCATATGAGCACCACAAAGGTACATCGTGATGCCTGGGTGAACAGCCAGCTACCAGTAAATGTACTGCTGGTGGTCTGCAATTGGTTTTGTTGACACAACACACTAGAGATGACAGGTGTGAAGGGGGGCTGAAAGAGTAACTCCAATGAGAAAATAAAAATCCTTTCTGGGTAATCTATATACATTGCAGGGATTTTTACAAACCTTGTTGGAAATTCCTACATTTGGTTATCCCGAATAAATATCTGTTTATTTGACTGTGTCCATGTGAAAAATGGATGTGAATGTGAGTGTTCATTTTTAATCAGCCGCTACACTTGCAGGGTTCTAATGAGGAGAGTGGCAAGGTCTGCATTCCTTTAGACGTAATTTCCCTTTGGGAGTATTTTACTAAAAATGCAATTTGTGTTGCAAGGGATGCCCAAAATCTGACCTATCTGAGAAAATCAGTAAGCCAATCACACAAGCAGGAAATAACATTTTGGGGGGCGTTCTGCATACCATTTGTGCACAGAACTCCTCCAGGTTAGAGATATCAAGTTTCTTGAAATTTTGAAGCCATGGGACATTTTCAGAAAAATTGACGAAAAATTTTGTTTGGGGTTGTTTTACAAATTGAAAGTTTTGTTACACTGCGAAAGTGAAATACAATGTATATAAAAGTATTATGCTTGAAATAAGAGTACATCTTCTGTAAATAAACTAAACTTGCTTTTTAAAATTAAATTTTTTATTTCAAATGGAATAATAAGGACTGTATATGATAAAAATATTTCCCCAATATGTGAGAACAGGTAACCCCCTTTCCCTCATAATAATGTAAACGCTTTCTTCCAATATGCATTATCAGAAGCATATACCTGTATTGCTCTTGCAAGAGCCTGATCAATGTTCTCCAGATTTTCAGGTGTCACTTTATAAATGAGGGATTTTGTATTTTTGGGAGGCTGTGGTTTGTAAAGCTTCCTTACTTGAAGATGCAGCTGGTGAAGAAACATTTTGAGGGTCATTTACTAAAATCATAGAGTGCAAAATCTGGTTATATATGCAGCTCATGGTACATCAGTAGGGATGTGTTCCCTTACACAGATAGTCAGTGTAGGTGGGATATCAATAAACCATTGCTCACTACTCAAGGAAACCCTAGCAACCTTTGGAGGGAACTACCGTATTTTCCGGCGTGTAAGACGACTTTTTAACCTCCAAAAAATCCCCCAAAAATTGGGTGGTCGTCTTATACGCCGAGTATAAAAATCTCCAAGGTAAATAAGTAGGTGTAATCTCTCAAAGCACTGGCTGGATGTGCCCTAGTAATCTCCAAGGTACCGTAAGTACCATAAATGTAATCTCTCATATATCTCCAAGGTACCGTAAGTAAATATTACCGGTAGATGTAATCTCTCAAGGCGCTGGATGTGCCGGAATCCTGTACCGGTATACCATATGTACCATAGCTTCGGCTACATACAGTATACCATGCTGAGCCAATCACGGTGAGCGATGTATTCTATTATTGAATGCAAAGCCTGCTCCGATTGGCGGAGTCAGAGCGAGTAACATTAGCCCGCCTCTTCGATATCTTCGATATTTCGATATGGTTGGAAATAAAACGGTCAATTCAAAAGGTGCAAAAACAGTGTTCATTAAAACAACAGGACATGAGAAGTCCAGTTTTACAGTGGTACCAGCATGTACAGCTGATGGCGCCAAACTAAGACCAATGATTATTTTCAAAAGAAAAACAATGCCGAAAATTAAGTTCCCTGTTGGAGTTTTGGACATGTGAATGAAAAAGGCTGGATAGATGAAGAAGGGATAAAGCTATGGCTTGATAATGTATGGAGTAGGCGACCAGGTGGTCTTCGTCGAGAACATAGTCTACTGGTGTTGGGATATAATCAGGGCTCATTTAACTACCAGCACAAAGAAAAGGCTGGCAAGAATAAACACAGATGCAGTAGTTATTCCTGCCGGATTGACATCGTTGGTACAGCCACTGGATTTGTGCCTAAACAAGCCATTTAAAGATCGCATTTGAGAACAGTGGAATGAGTGGATGGTTAGTGGCAAAAAGTCATTCACAAAAGGAAGAAACATGCGTGCTCCACAGTTGGATGTTTTGTGTAACTTTGTCATAAAAGCCTGGAATAATATTGATGCAGAAACTGTAATCAAGTCTTTCAAGAAGTGTGGCATAGCAAATTCATTGGATGGTATGGAGGATGACTACTTTTGGCAAGATAAAGGGGAAGCTGAAGCCACACCATCTGATTAAGAATTAGATCCATACGATGACTGTCTTACAACTGTATCACAAGATGTTATTGATGAACTTATGATGTCAGATGATAAACATGATGAGGATTTTAAGGAACCAGTAAGTCATAACCATTTTAATAAAAATGATGGTATTTAAATCAAATCTGATGTTTTTCAATGGTGTTGCCTTGCTTTGAAAGGGGGGAAGTCTTATACGGCGAGTATAGCCCAAAACCTATGTTTTAACTTGAAAATTAGGGGGGGGGGGGCGTGTTATACGCCGTAAAATACGGTAGTTTTCCATGAAACCCTGGTTGAGAAAGCCTATCTTACAATTTGTTTTCTTTAGAAAGCAGCCACAGCCTTATTAGAAAAGCCTGTCCCCTGCCAGCATTCTGTCGAAAAGGACCCTAGCTCTCTGTGTAAAAGCAGTGATCTTTTTGAAATGGATTCAACAAACTCTGCTGAGTTTGAGCTAGAGCTCTTCAATTCGTAGGGAGTGCAAGCTTTACTGACTAGAGATCTCTAGCCATGAGTGAGTGGGTACTGTGCTGGACCTCTGTACAGAGATCACTGCTTCCATACGGAGTGCATGGGGTTCTTCCCTGCAGCATGCTGGCAGGGGAAAGGCCTTTCTACTCAGGCTGTTGCTGCTTCTTAAGTAAACAAAGTGTAAGATGCTGTACACTTTTGGTTTTATATGTAAATGTGCTGCAATTAGTAAAATCAGTGAAACCATCATAGTATTAAAATGTTGCAATAAAAACAACCACAGGAAAATGTGCGTAAGTGTACAGTACACTTACACACATTTTTCTATGGTTGTTTTTATTGCAACATTTTAATACTATGATGCTTTCACAGATGCACAGAGATACCGGGATGAGATCCTGAGGCCCATTGTTGTTCCATTCATCCACGACCATCACCTTATGTTGCGGCATGATAATGGACGGCCCCATGTTGCAAGGATCTGTACACAATTCCTGGAAGCTGAAAACATCCCAGTTCTTGCATGGCCAGCATACTCACCGGATATGTCACCCATTGAGCATGTTTGGGATGCTCTGGTTCGGCGTACACGACATCGTGTTCCAGATCCTGCCAATATCCAGCAACTTCCCACAGCCATTGAAGAGGAGTGGACCAACATTCCTGATACCAGAATCAACAACCTGATCAACTCTATTTGAAGGAGATGTGTTGCACTGCGTGAAGCAAATGGTGGTCACACCAGATACTGACTGGTTTTCGGACCCCCCCCCCCGGATCCCCCATTACAGTAAAACTGCACATTTTAGAGTGGCCTTTATTGTGGCCAGCCATAGTCACACCTGTGCAATAATCATGCTGTCTAATTAGCATCTTGATATGCCACTCCTGTGAGGTGGATGGATTATCTCAGCAAAGGAGAAGTGCTCACTAACACAGATTTATACAGATTTGTGAACAATATTTTAAAGAAGTAGGCCTTTTGTGTACATAGAAAAAGTCTTAGATCTTTGAGTTCAGCTCATGAAAAATGGGGGCAAAACTGTGGCATTTACAATTTTGTTCAGTGTAGTTGGTCCACTCCCTTCTCTAAAGCCCCGTACACACGTACCGATCGTTCGGCCGTCTTTTGTCCAGGGCTGTCGTGTCTGTTGAAAACTGCAAAAGACTGCACACAAATTTTGTCGGCCAACAACAGCCGACTGCAGAAGTGATGTCATGTGATGGTTAACTTTCCTTGTCTTTTTTATTTTCTGAGCATGCCCAGTCTTGCTAATCGACTGTCTGTCAGCCGAAATCTGTACTGACTGGCGAACAATCGGCCGTTCTGGTGTTGGCCAACAAAAATTTTAATGCCTGCACGACAGATTCTGTTCGGCCGAAAATGCGCAGTCGGCTGTCGGAAGCATCATACTAACAAGCCTACAATCGGCCGATCGGTCGTCGGCCGAATATTTACGGCCGACAATCGGTACGTGTGTACGGGGCTTTACTCTTAATGAGGAAGGAAAGGAATCGTGGTAAGGGCCGGTTCACACCGGGAATCGCACGGGAACACATGCTTCTTTGTGATTCACATGCAGTTCTGTGCGGTCCAAATTTGAATGAGCTAAATAACCTAATATTGGCACCCGCTGCAGATCGCAATTGCATTGCGTTTTGTATGCGGTATGGGAAACATTCACAGAACACTGGGTTTACCGCATCATAATCTGGTGTGAACTGGCCCTAAATTTCAAAATGGATAATTAATGAATGACTTTGAAGCTGCAGATCCAATCATTAATTTTCACTGCATGTGACTTTTTATTTTATTTTTTAACCTTTCATTCTGCCCTCCTCTCCTACACATCTGATCTGCAGCCTGTATCTGTAGGTGGCCTGTATATTAACCCCTTCACTTCCCTTATACTGCACATCTGGACATTAACCCCTTCATCACCTCCTACAGCTGTGTATGACTGCACAATATTGTATCTAGTGTGCCATTACCATGTTCCATGTTTCAACCCTCTAAATACTAAATATGTTTCATTTCCCAAATTTTTTTTTAAAAAAATGAGAAAGTGTCTACTTTTCAAAATGGTATTTCTGAGGATTTTCTTACTGTCCTGGAACTCCTATTTTAACAGGAAGTAGGAAAAGTTTTTTTTTTTTTTTTTTTTAATGTTAGGTCTATTTTCTCTAGCGCTCATTGACAGACGTAGTCCTCGGTGATACAGCACCTTCGGGTTATGTTGCCTCCACAGGAGCAGGACTAGACAGGAAATTAAAAAGCTCTGGCCACACCCTAGGGGCAGTCCCAGAGGGTATATCCTCTCTCTCTCTGCCTCAGCAAATCAGTTATTTTCTGTCTAGTTAGGAGTAAGGACCTAGATACCTTGCTGGGATCTTCGGTCCTGGCAAGATTTTTTTCTTAAAAGAAGGGACTGACCCCGCGAGTTAAACGTCTCGCTGAAACGCCAAAGACCATGAGTCACGGCGTCCATATCGGTCGACCGCCCTCCCGCCCCGGTGGAGAGGGGTACTGTCAGGAGTTGGTGCCTGCCTGGTTCCGGTATGGTGAGTAGTATGTTCCCCCTTTTCCCCTGACGGGTCTTGTGGTGAACGCGGGCCCCTCTCTGTATGGTAAGATAGAGTCCCTCTCTATCCTATAACATGACACAGATCCTCCTACTTTGAGTGTGATTTTATGTGCAAAAAGCCAGGAGGCTTGGTTTGGGAGCTAACAATCTAATTGTATACATGTTTAAAAGATTGTAATCAGTGGCATTCTGGGAATCTTACTGTGATAAGAATAAGGTACCTACCAGTCAGAAGCCACGGACATGTAGACTGCCTTCCTAAATCAGATCTCCAGCTATAAGCAGGCCTCCCGAACGGCCATGCGGTCCGCCAGGGCCGGTACCGCCAACCACGCCAAATCCCCATGCAGAGAGAGTGTTGTGTGCCCTGCAGCACACCGCTATTCAGTACAGGCCGCCGCCATTTTTTTTGCTGGATCGCACGAGCCGCCATTTTGGCGTAGCCTCGTGTCTCCAGCATGGGGGCGGCCATGTTTGAGGTGATCCAAACACCTCGTGGAGCTAGGGGAGGCGCCGGAAGGCGTGCAGAGGGGCGGAGCCGCCTCCTTTCTTCCTGGGCAGCCAGCCAAAAGACTTCCTGTTTGTCAAGACAGCGCTGTAACCTGTTGCAGTTAAACTCTGAGCATCTAGGGGTGAGCCTGGGGGTCTATCTCTCTCTCTCTCGATCGATAGGGATCCCTAGCAGGTAACACTAAGGGGCTTTTTGTGGCGCTGGGGGTCTGAAAAAAAAAAAAAAAAAAAGTTTTTTATTTTTGAATTATATTATCCAGGAAGTGACTGGAATTATCATGGACCCTGCCACACATATTCCCCCACCTGTTTCCCTCGAGGGGGCCACGGGACCCGCCGGTGCACAGAGTGTAGAGTCATTTACAGCAATTTTGGAGTCTATGGTGGCTCGGGTGGAGGCGGCCTGTCAGGGACGGGGGTCAAGGAAGCGACCCCCGCCTACCCCTATACTATCTGACACCTCTGACTCAGATTCAGAGATGGTCACTGCAGTTGCAGGTCCCTCTGCAAGGGCTGTTATCTCAGGTAAAGCTCCCTCAGACAGTGAGGAGGACGTTTCTTCTCCCGCTATAATTCAGGAAGAAGCATTGGTGGACGCACTAGTTGTGGCAGTGCAGGAAACCTTAAAACTTGAGGTTTTACCGGCAGAGGCAACTGAAACAGAGATTCCTTTTGGTACTAATAAGCCCATCAAAACGGTGAAGGTTTTTCCTGTACCCAAGTGTTTCGGTAATAAGATTAAAGGAGAATGGGAGCATTCTAAACGTACCTTTACTATTTCCAAGCGTATTGCTAGACGCTATCCGTTTGAGGAATCCATCATTAAGAAATGGACGGTACCACCAGTGGTGGATCCACCTATTTCCAGGCTGAATAAAGCCACGGTTATCCCAGTGGAAGACTTATATTGCATGGTGCGAATCTTTAGGATTTCCTCCACGTACCTATTCGGTGACTCGAATATTGGCCTTTTTGCAACAAGGGGTTGAGCAGAAGCTAGCCTTGAGCACCATCAAGGGTCAAGTTTCAGCATTAGCAATCTTCTTTCAGAAGCCTTTAGCTACCAAGTCCTTGGTGCGGAATTTCATCCAGGGGGTGCGGCACCTGGCTCCACCAGTCCGCGCGCCCTTACCGCCCTGGGATCTTAATTTGGTTTTGTCGGTTCTACAGAAACCTCCCTTTGAAAACATCAGGGAGATTCCCTTGCTTACTTTATCCCAGAAGGTGGCCTTCTTGGTGGCTATCACTTCTGCTCGCAGGGTGTCAGAACTGGCTGCATTATCATGCCAGTCCCCATACCTAGTGATTCATAGGGATAAGGTAGTACTTCATCCTAAGCCATCTTTTCTTCCTAAGGTGGTTTCAGATTTTCATCTGAATGAAGATATTGTACTACCTTCCTTGTGTCCTCAGCCCAAGCATCATCGGGAACATGCGTTGCATTCCTTAGATGTGGTTCGGGCAATCAGGGTATACCTGAAAGCTACGGAATCATTCCGTAAGACGGATTCACTTTTTGTGATCACGGATGGCCCCAGAAAGGGTTTGCCTGCATCTGCCGCGACCATTGCCAAATGGATTAGACAAACGGTGGTACAGGCTTATTCTATTAAGGGTCAGAGTCCTCCGTTCCCTGTTAGGGCGCACTCCACTCGAGCGCTCAGTACTTCCTGGGCCTTTCGCCATCAGGCGTCAGTGGTCCAGGTATGTAAGGCGGCCACCTGGTCGTCGGTACATACCTTTACAAAATTCTATAAAATTGATGTGACGGCATCGGCGGATGCCTCATTTGGCCGCAAGGTTTTGCAGGCCGCAATTTGAGGAGACCGGTGGTCTACCTCGAGGGTTTTTTTCTGTTTGAAAAAAAAAAAAAAAATTTTCTCTTTTTTGTTGAGTCTCATCATTAAGGATGAGCATTGTAAACTTCTAGTTGGCACCGGTTGGGCCTTCTAGATTGGGATTTGATTTTCATTTTCCCACCCCTCATTTGTGATACTGCTCTGGGACGTCCCGAAGGTGCTGTATCACCGAGGACTACGTCTGTCAATGAGCGCTAGAGAAAAATGGATTTTTGTAAAATCTTACCGTAAAATCCTTTTCTCTTAGCTCATTGACAGACGTAGTCCCTGCCCCTCTGTTTTTTGAGTTGGGTTGGGTTAAAATCTCTAAAGACTGCTTTTTCACATAACTGATTTGCTGAGGCAGAGAGAGAGAGGATATACCCTCTGGGACTGCCCCTAGGGTGTGGCCAGAGCTTTTTAATTTCCTGTCTAGTCCTGCTCCTGTGGAGGCAACATAACCCGAAGGTGCTGTATCACCGAGGACTACGTCTGTCAATGAGCTAAGAGAAAAGGATTTTACGGTAAGATTTTACAAAAATCCATTTTTTCCTTTAGGGCCAGTTCACACCACTCCAGTGCGTTTTTTTTTCTGCATCAAAAACACATAGAAAGCAGGTTATATGGTTTCCAATGGCATAGTTCACACCAGTGCTTGCAGTTTCAGTGCGTTCCAGTTCCAGAAAAAAAAGTAGAACATGCTGCATTTTTCCTGCACTGGACTGAAACACTGTAAAACGCATCAAAAACACACTGGAAAGCACCTAAACCCACCAAAAATGCACTGGAACACATATGTCCTTTTTAAGGTTTAGAAAAAGAGGGTGGGGAAAATGCACTAGATTGCATCAAAAACGCACTGGAACGCATCAAAAACACGTAAAAAAAACACGTATGCAGAAAATCATCTGGACTGCATTTCTATGGTGTGAAAAAAACAGCTGTTATTAAACATCACCAAAAGAAAGCTTCACCTGTCTCAGAAAAAAAATGGTATAAAATGAATTTAGGAACAGTGTTGCACAAATGAATAAATGTCAGCCAGACTTTTACAGCACTGACAACTGAAAACTGGGCGGTTGTTGAAGGTATTACAGGTAGGGTTGCCGCCTCATCCCTTTAAACCAGGACACGCATTAATTACACAGGTTCTGTGGGTGATTACCTCACCATCCCTCTGCCTCTGATCCCATCCCTCTACCACCATCCCATCCCTCCACCATCCCTCTGCCACTGATCCCATCCCACCATCCCTATGCCATTGATCCCATCCCTCCACCACCATCCCATTACCCCCACCATCCTTCTGCCACTGATCCCATCCCTCCATCCCATCCCCCCACCATCCCTCTGCCACTGATCCCATCCCTCCACCATCCCTCTGCCCCTGATCCCATCCCTACCCCACCATCCCTCTGCCACTGATCCCATCCCTCTATCCCATCCCCCCACTATCCCTCTGCCCCTGATCCCATCCCATCCCCCTCACCATCCCTCTGCCACTGATCCCATCCCTCCCACCATCCCTCTGCCACTGATCCCATCCCTCCCACCATTCCTCTGCCACTGATCCCATCCCTCCCACCATCCCTCTGCCACTGATTTCATCCCTCCCACCATCCTTCTGACACTGATCCAATCCCTCCACCACCATTGCATCCCCCCCACCATCCCTCTGCCACTGATCCCATCCCCCCACCATACCTCTGCCACTGATTTTCATTCCTCCATAC
Source organism: Pelophylax lessonae (assembly GCF_965119305.1). Taxonomy (NCBI): domain Eukaryota; kingdom Metazoa; phylum Chordata; class Amphibia; order Anura; family Ranidae; genus Pelophylax; species Pelophylax lessonae. The sequence continues at coordinate 546,775,153 of NC_138771.1, read as the reverse complement.
CATCCCCCCCACCATCCCTCTGCCACTGATCCCATCCCTCCACCACCACCATCCCATCCCTCTGCGCCTGATCCCATCCCACCATCCCTCTGCGCCTGATCCCATCCCTCCACCACTATTCCTGTCCCCCTGCCATCCCTCTGCCCCTGATGCCATTCCTCCACCACTATCCCCCCACCATCCCTTTTCCCCTGATCTCATCCCTCCACCACCATCTCATTCCCTCCCCACCATCCCTCTGCCACTGATCCCATCCCTCTGCCACTGATCTCATCCCTCCACCACCACCATCCCATCCCCCCACCATCCCTCTGCCACTGATACCATCCTACCCCTCCATTCCATCCCCCCACCATCCCTCTGCCCCTGGTCCCATCCCTCTGCCACTAATCCCACCCTACCACCATCCCTCTGCCACTGATCCCATCCTTTCCACCATACCTCTGCCACTGATCCCAACCCTTCCCATCATCCCTCTGCCACTGATCCAATCCCTCCACTACCATCCCATCCTCCCCCACCATCCCTCTGCCACTGATCCCATTCCTCCACAACCATCCCCCTGCCCCTGATCCCATCCTTCCACCACCATCACTCTGCCCCTGATCCCATCCCTCCCACCATCCCTCTGCCACTGATCCCACCCCCCACCACCATCCCTCTGCCACTGATCCCATCCCTCCACCACCATCCCTCTGCCACTGATACCATCCCTCCACCACCATCCCTCTGCCACTGATCCCACCCCCCACCACCATCCCTCTGCCACTGATCTCATCCCTCCACCACCATCCCTCTGCCACTGATACCATCCCTCCACCACCATCCCTCTGCCACTGGTTCCATCCCCCCACCACTATCCTGCTGCCACTGATTCCCCCCCCCCCACCGCCTTTGACCCTACCTCGGCCACTGATTGCATTCCCCTTCCATAGATCCTATCCATCCATCCCTCCCTCCTGCCACCACCACTGATCCCAAGGGGGCACTCAAGAGGATGTAAGGGGCCACTCTGCAGGTACTGTTTTAGTATCTCCAGAGTGTCCCTTTATATCATCCAGAGTACTCCCCAACATCCTCCAAAATGCCTGCTAGTAATAGTATGGTCAGTGGCAGAACTAGCAGGGTCTTAAAAGGTCGCACTTGCAAATGGGCCCTCTTCCACCTCCATGTGGTGGCCTCAAGTCCGCAGGAGGGAGCCCCCTGCAAAACATGAGAAAGGGCCCCGGGATGGGGTCCGGGGGGCCGTCATGGTTTCTTGCATCGGAGCCCTAAGGGCTCTTTCACACATATAGTTCGTCGGAGGGACTCCGTTTTTCTCAGAGGGGGATCGATCCGCCAATCCCCCACTGAGCAGGAGAATGACAGCTGTTCTCCGCGCTGTGTGCGGAGACACAGCTGTCAGTTCCCCATACATCTCTGTGGGGGAATCGGATGGGATCGGACCATCGGTCCGTTCTCATCCGATCCGCTGGACGGATGGAAAATAGGGTTTCCATCTGTCCAGATTTGACGGATCGGATGGAAAAATGGGAGGGTATTTCTGCGCTAAAAATTGATACCAAACGTGAAGAGATTGAGTAAAAATAAATCAAAAGCAGCTAGCATAAGATCCACAGACAGTGATCCAAAGTACAATAATAATGATAACAAAAATGCAGCGCTAAATATAGAAATCAACTAAACTTCCACTAAATCAAAATAGGGGGCGTGTCCTAAGATGGCGCCGGGAGCAGACGTGCTCTAACTGAGCTCCCGACTCCGGCGTCTGATCCTGTGATCGAGACTCACCCAGGTTGATTCCCCTGCTGGTTTTCGGCTGCGTCCACAGTCCACAGTCTGATGTCTGTCTGGTGTTGGTCTTCGATGCGGGCGGCAAGGGGATAGCTGGACTGTCCGGTTGTCGGCTCTGTCGGCTGTGTCAGCGGCAGCAGGCTGTGTGCGGGCTGTTTCCGGCTGCTCCGAAGGTCTGTGTGGCTCGCCCGCTCCGCTCCCGCAACCCTCCATGCTGCTTCCCCTTCATCCCCTCTTCATCTCAGCTTTGTACCCGCTCTGAGGGACTGGAAGCCAGAAGCCGGATCGCTGCAGTGTCGACTGAGACAGGGGTGGCAGGACTGACTGGAACGGTGTGAGCTGCCACAGTGTATGTCCACTGAATTAGAAGGTTGGTGTGCTGGTGTGCTGAACAACTCCCTTGAGGCTCAGCTGGCAGGATCCTTCCCCATTGAATTGGACCAGGTAAAGAGGAGCAGCCTTGGTTAAGAGTTATTTTGAACTATTTGCACTGGCTGATTTTGGCTGATTTTCCTATCCCCCCCCCTGAGGAAACTGATAAGCTGTATCCTATCCTATCTGAGAAGATTGTTTGAAGGGGATCTTGAAGGGAAAACACACACTTTACTGCATATTGCCAGCCTGCCATATAAACTATTCTTTACAATTTTTTTACTTTCTGGGCACGAAATATGTTCATGCGATATTTGACATACATGACATCAACAACTTATATAACAAATTTAACAAATTTACTATAGCAGACTGAAACCAGGACTGGATGGACTTAAACCTCCTGAATCCCTTTTTTCTCTGGGGGAAGGAATGCCCAAAAATAAAGGGGGTGTACAGACACGCCGTGCAGTTCTGACATCACTGTCTAGGTCTACGGTAACCATGGCGTCTCAGACTGACCAAACAACAGTGACCAGGGATGTAGAAACACCCGCAAGCTTAGAGACACTTATGCATGCCATAGTAGACTGTAAGACAGCCTTGACATCCAAAATTGATTGTGTACAAACAGATATAGGACTTATCCGTAAAGATATGGATAATTTTCGAGATAGAGTCACCGAGATGGAAATGCGAGTTTCAGAAGTAGAAGACACACAGAAAGATTATAATTCGGATGTTCAGCTGCTCAAAGCCAGGGTTAAGCAGCTGGAAATACGAGCAGAAGATGCAGAAAATCGCAATCGTAGGAATAACTTACGGATTTTAGGTCTTCCGGAGGGGTCCGAGGGTGTAAACCCGGCGACCTTTATTGAACACTTACTTCCGACAATTCTTCCAGAAGCTAAATTTTCTGCTTTTTTTTCAGTAATACGTGCACATCGAATACCAGGGAAGCGAGGACCTCCTGGTTCTCCTCCACGTACTTTTATTTTGAGGTTCCTTCATTATGGTGACCGAGACACTGTGTTACGAGCAGCGCGCTTTCAGGGTGAAGTGAAATATGAGGGCAGTAAACTTTTTATTTTTCCAGATTACTCGGTTGAAACACAGCGTCAGAGGAAGTCATTTGATCAAGCCCGTTCTAAGTTAAGAGAAAGGGGGTTGAAATATAGTACTCTGTTCCCAGCTAAATTGCGGGTACAAGATGGTGAACATGTGCGTCTTTTTTCTTCCCCAAAAGAGGTATTATCCTGGCTTGAGACATATAAAAAAGACTGAAATTGAACCCCCCCCCCTTTTTTTTTTTTTTTTCCCTCTTGGTCTGTCATAGCTTGCTTGCCCAAACTTTATACGATACCTGGGTGAATCAAGATATAAGTCTCTCCTTCTTTTTTATCCTTTTGAACGCCGGAGTCTTTTCCCCCCCCTCTTCTTTTTTTTTTTTTTTTTCTTAAGGAGGGGGGGGGGTAATATAGCGTCTTTCTTTGACACTTACCCCCTAGGGTGGACTATGAGGTCCGCGGTGGGTGGGATACAAACCCTCTCCAATTTTGGGGAGATGGGTGGGGTGGGGGGGATGGGGATGTTTGAATCATTACTCTGTTATTGTATTTACTGTATTTTTTTTTTTTTTCTTTTCTGTTACTATGCTGTATACATTGTTTTTTGAGTGGATATGGAATCTTTAAGGGTGATTTCCTGGAACACTAGAGGTTTGAATTCCCCACAGAAACGCTCTTTAGTGTTTCAATATTTAAAAGCGTTTAAGCCCCACATATGTGTCCTGCAGGAGACTCACTTGTTGGGTACTCGAACGCTGGCTCTTAAGAAACCGTGGGTTGGGCATCATTACCACTCTACGTTTTCTACGTATTCTCGGGGAGTCAGCGTTCTTATCCACAAGTCTCTCCCGTTCAGACTAATGGGTCTCTTCTCGGACCCGGATGGACGATTTGTTTTACTCAATCTGCAGATATCATCTTTTACTTTATTGCTGGTAGGGTTATATATACCTCCGCCGGCCTCAATCAGGCTGTTATATAAAATTTTTAAAGAAATTGCAAAATTTGAGAATGATAATATACTCATTGTGGGTGATTTTAATATGGTCCCAGATCCGAACATGGATAGAATGAGTGGAGATTCTTCCTCTAGATCGGATCTCACTGAATGGGCTGAGATCTATGGGTTGACAGACCTATGGCGTTGGCACCATCCCCATGCTAGGGAATATACCTGCCACTCCGCCACTTATAAAACCTTTTCTCGAATTGACTTAATGTTTGCAAGTGGGTCATTACTATCTCGGGTGCGGGAGATTCGGGTTCTTCCTCGAGGGATATCCGACCACGCCCCACTTCTCTTAAAATTGGAATTATCTGGTAACCCCTCTCATAGATTATGGCGCTTATCCAGATATTGGATCGCTGATTCTGATATAAACCCTTTAGTCGAACCCCAGATAGCGGCCTTTTGGGAGATAAATCCGGGCACGTCATCAGTGGCCATGGTCTGGGAAGCTTTTAAGGTTTGCACCCGGGGGTATTATCAGACAGCTATTGGGAAGATCCAACGATATAGGCGAACAAATCTATTGCAAAAAGAAAAGGAAGCTAGAGATATGGAAAATCTATATGTCCAAACTAGAGACCCCACTCATTATACACGATCTCAATCCTTGACTAAGGAGGTAATGGGAATACGAACAGCCCTTACACAGAAAAAACTGCTCTCTCAAGCCCAACATATTTTTGTACATGGCGAGTATAACGGTAAAATGCTGGCGCAAATTTCTAGGGAACAGACAAGTGGGTATAGTATAGCACATATTCAGGATCAATCAGGCACTCTTCACTCTAATCCAGAAACTATTAATTACAACTTCACTGATTATTACCGGGCCCTATATAATACTAAGGTTAATTATTCAGGAGATGAACTCGATCATTATCTACAGGCAGTGGACTTTCCAGTCTTAACTGATAGAGATAGGGCCAAACTAGACGCCCCTATTACTCTTTTGGAGATCCAGGAAGTGGTGGCCTCCCTAAAACCCGATAAGACACCAGGACCGGATGGAATTCCTGTTGAATTCTATAAGGCACATATGGACCTTTTGGGCCCATATTTATTAGCCACTCTTCTAGGATCTCTAAAGGATGGGGAACTCCCTAAAACAATGAGCGAAGCGGTTATTGTTGTGATCCCTAAACCAGGGAAGGACCCATCACTATGTTCATCATACAGACCTATCTCTTTATTAAATGTTGATGGGAAGATCCTTTCAAAAGTCTTGGCCAATCGACTTAATAGTGTTATTACAGGATTGATCCATCCTGACCAAACTGGATTCATACCTGGGCGGGGTGCTGATATCAATATCCGGAGATTGTTCACACATATGGCCTTGGCGTCGGGGGGAGGAACAGGTGTGGTCGCCTCCCTCGACGCCGAGAAAGCATTCGATTCTGTTGAGTGGCCATTTCTCTGGAAGATCTTATCTAGCTTCGGGTTTGGCCCTAATTTCGTCTCATGGATTAAGCTTCTCTATGAGAACCCTACAGCTAGAGTTCGTACTAATACATCTCTATTGGATAAATTCCCTCTATTGAGGGGTACCCGACAGGGATGTCCGTTATCCCCAGCCTTGTTTGCCTTGGCTTTGGAGCCGCTAGCGATTATGTTGCGGGCGGACCCACAAGTCCGAGGCATTAAGGTGGGGGTCATTGAAGAGAAGTTGTCTTTATATGCAGACGACACCTTGATTTATTTGGCGGATGCATCCACATCATTACATAGGGCCCTACAATTATTTGACATCTTTGGCCGTTTTTCAGGTATAAATATTAATTGGTCTAAGTCCGTCCTTTTTCCACTACACCCATCGATATCTTTAATTGATACTCATACACCGTTGAAATGGGTACAGGATATGGTGTACTTAGGCATCAAAGTGGGTCCAACACTGGAGGTATATCAGCAAAATAACATTGACCCTTTAGTTTTACAATTAAATAAAAAGTGCGCGTCTTGGCGCATGCTTCCCTTGTCCCCCGTTGGCAGAATTAACTTAATAAAAATGAACTATCTTCCGAAATTTCTGTATTTCTTCCGTAACTCCCCCATTGATATGACTAGAACCTTTTTTTCGAGATTAGAAAGTATTATAACAACTTTTGTATGGGCCGGGCGTACTCCACGAGTCGCAAGACGCACGCTATACCTTCCTCTTGCAAGAGGAGGATTAGCGCTTCCTAACTTTAAATTGTATTTTTGGGCGGCTGTCCTGGTGACGGTCCGGTGGTGGTTCTCTCAGCCCAAAACTAATTCTGCAGTTACACTAGAAGCAGCACTATTGGGTTCATATGCGGCCCTTAGTAATCTTGTTTTTCGGGGGGAACAGGCACATCCTCAAATAACCAGTCTGATGAAGACTGTCCTGCGGATATGGACTCGGGCGCGGGTGATATATAACACACCATTGCATATATCCCCCCACACTCCGTTGTGGGGTAATCCTAATTTAAAACATTTATATCATCTCCCTGATCCACAGTTATGGGCTGCTAGAGGGATTGTGACTATGAAACATGTTATTAAAGATGGAAGACTTCAAGGCTTTAATGCTCTTCAGTCCACCCATTCATTACCTTCCACCATGGGGTTTCGTTACCGCCAGCTTAGTCGTGCTATGCGGGCTCAGTTCCATGGCCCTGTTGTCCTGGAATCAGACCCCTTGGAGAAAATGTTAACTTTTAAGGTAATAGGGAAATCTCTCTCTGCTATATACTCCATACTCTCAACAGATCATAGTCAGTCCCTTGAGAAAACCTATAATAAATGGAAGGAGGACATTCCAGATCTGACTATTGAAGAGTGGGAGGATTCTGTTAATAATTATATCCCCTCAATGATAGCGGCTAGGGACAGATTTATACAACTCAAATTCTTACATAGAGCATATTATACGCCACAACGTCTTGCCAGGATATTCCCCACGAAAGATCCCTTGTGCATTAGATGTGGGCATGAAATAGGTACATTCTTACATGTTGTTTGGTCGTGCCCTGACCTGGCAACTTTTTGGAAAGAAGTGACGGACACTATTGGCGAAATCTTTGACATTATGATTCCTTTGGACCCAAAGGTAACTTTATTGAGTAACCTTACAGAACTGGCTGGGGATAAATATGCTAAAATGTGCATTACATATACCCTGTTTTATGCCAGGAGAGAAATCCTTTTGCGATGGAAGTTACCCGAACCTCCCACCCGATTATCCTGGATAGTTGCCATTACTAAGACACTCCCATTCTACCGTTTTACATACGGTAGTAGGAACTGTCCAAAAAAATTCGATAAAGTCTGGTCAGCCTGGATCGATGCTGTAGGTGAGCTAAAGTCACCGGTTCCATAATGATATAAGTAGGCTCTTATTATTATAATTAAGAATTTTTTTTTTTTTTTCTTCTCTCCTTGTTTCTAAACTGGTTTATTGACATTCCCCTTCCCTCCCTCTCCCTAAGAATTTTTTTTTTTTTTTTTTTTTGTGTGTGTTAGTAGGTACGGATAAAACTATTCCTTGTGCAGAGTAATGTATTGTATTGGAATGTTTGTGATGTTTATATGTGTAACAATAAAATAAAAATTTAACTGTTAAAATATAGAAATTATCATAAGTGCAATGACAAAAAATTCCATCCAACAGAATGAAAAAACATAAAAGGTGTATGTGTAAAAGTGACTAAAGTCCCAAATAATAGAAAAAGTCCAAAAAAGGCTAGATCCAAGGGAATAGTTGTGATATCAATCCTTCCTTCCTGTGACACCCAGGGAATGTGTAGAGTGGGGACACCACAGTGCACTAGTGTAGGAAGCAGCTTACCAGAGCGCCATGGCTACTCAAATAAATGAGAAAGCCTCACCAAGTAAAACATATCACATAGATCTCAAGGACTCCAAGAAACCATGGGTAGCGCCGTGGATTGGTTAATTCCTCAAGGTAGCTCCGTGATGGTCAGATAGATGTATGGAAAAGAATGTACAGAAGACCATAGTGTAATCCCATAAATAACATAAATGAAGTTTATTAAAAGAACTACTCACAATGGTATAGTACAGGCAAGCACATAGAAAATGGTGGCTGGGGATCCAATCGCGGCGTCCCGCATGTATCCAGTTAGCACAAACAACGATAGCCGGCGCAAAGAGGGGGCGTGTGGACGTTGCGTCTGGAGTCGCCATCGGACATGTCTCCGCTGACATCCGATGCCCCATAGGGATGCATGGGGGGACCGTTCAGATCCGTTAAAAAAAAACGTACAGGCGGATCTGAACGGTCCGCCTGTGTGAAAGGACCCTTAAAGTTGTAGTTACACATCTGCTTAGTGCCTTATATTAGCCTCAGAACCTGTGTAATTAATGTGTGTCCTGGTTCAAAAGGGATGAGGTGGCAACCCTGATTACAGGCTGGTATTTAAAGGACTAGAGTTCAGAAAGACCAATTAATAAATGGAAGTGTTAAGTGTCAGCCCTCTAGTATTTATTTATTACTACAGCATGCAGTACAATAACCCTAAACTAATATAAGAAAACCCAAATCTATGTGCATGGCTCCTTTTATATACAATGAGGAAGATACTTTACTGGGTAATCTGAACTGCTGCCAAAATGTTGTCTTCTGTGTATACAAGCACGTAATATCACAGCTGCCTGCATAATTCAGTGTTTCCCAACAAGATTGCAGCCTGAGTTCAGTACATACACTAATTCATATGTATGAAAAAGGTTCTCGGCAACTGATCTGTTCCCAAACTTTTGTTTAATAATACTGCCATCCCACCTAGTCTCCTTCTCACTTCCATTATATCTCTGTTCATATAAGTGATTCTCTTGTAAAAACACTGATCATTTCCAGAAGACCAGCAGAACATGCTTGGCATAACCACTTGACCCCTGGAAGATTCACCCCCATTCAAGGCCAGGCCATTTTTGTGATACGGCACTGCATTTATTTCACTGACCTTTGTGTGTTTATGCATTGCTGTACACATATAAAATGTATGTCCTTTTTTTTCCACACACATAGAGCATTTCTTTTGGTGGTATTTGATCACTTCTGAGTTTTTTTATTTCTTGTGCTATAAACAAAAAAAAAAATACAGAGAATTTTGAAAAAACATTATTTTTTACTTTCTGCTATAAAACATATCCAATAAAGTTTTTCCTGACGCATCATGCCAGCACACACTGGATTGTGACTCCGCTCCCACAACCTGATAGGATTGGTTAGCTATATATTTTTGAAGGAGAGACCACAAAGCATTCTCTTTTTTTTTCACCTGACAGGATGAATGGATGGATGGATGGATATGCGTAGGCCCCTTACTGCACTTCGCCCAAGCCAGGTTAAGCTTCTCCTGGATGAAAGTCCTATCCTGTACAGTCTCTAATAGAGCTAAATGGAAGGAACCCCAATCCGGTGGTCTCAGGGGAATTTGCAAACGCCTGTGTTGCATACAAGACTTAAATAGGCTTACATTACTGCAGTGGTCCTCCGGTAGGCTTTCCTCTTCTCCTCCACGGTGTTTTCTCTATCATTCTGGGCATTGTAGTCCCACAGATCGATGGGACCTGTTCAAAGATGGCAGCAGCTCATTTCTGCCGCTTCCACGCATGCACGAATGGAACTAATGTCAGCGGCACCCAGTTCGCCCTTATCTAAGATGGCGCTGGATGCCGCAGATCGCTACTGTGCATGTGCGATGACATCACTTCCGCTGCGATGGTGGAGATGGATTTAAAAGCTGCAGCTTATTTTTCAGATGTGGCTGGCATTTCCACATGAAGATCTAAGTCCCTGCTCCTTTCTCAGTATCACTTCTACTGCTGCCTAGGGTACTTGTCTTGCAATTACTTTTTCATATTGTGGGTAGAATACTCTGTACTCTCTTGGAGACCTTGTTAATACAATCTTCTTATTGGTGCTATAGGTGTTCTATCTTTTCTATCATTGCTCATGGAGGCCACTGCTCAAGCAGACCATCCTCAGACTATAACCAGGTCAAATTTATTGAATTCAGGGCACAAAGAGCACTCAAATCATGCATCTACATCGGCACATGGGCGATACAGAAGGAACCGGTCCAGGTCCTCTTCTCGCCTCCACCACTCACGTAACAGGAGGTCCTCTTCATCCTGTCACCACGGCAGTCATCGCACCTGTCCTGCAGCAAATGCCTGCTGGGTTTGCGGAGCACCGGCCCTCCCAGACAAACTAGCCTGCCGTATATGCTTCAACGAGGCAACAAGAGAAAAAGAGTCAGATGCCAGATAGATAACAGACCTCATCAGGGAATTGGTGCGAGAAACAATTCTAGAAGCATCAGCTCCAGAACCAGACAGAGCTGCTCAAGACACTTTCTCTGCGACTTTTTCCTCCCTCCTCCGTGGACGGATTCTTCATCCGACAGTGAAGACTTGGATCTTTTAGTAGGGTTTGACTTCACATTAGTCAAACCATTCGCCAGGTCGGTCAAAGAAGTGATTGGCTGGAAGGAAACATAAGAAAGACCATGTAAAATCAGCAAATACTTCCCAAACCTAAAGAAAGAACCAGAGTCCTTTCCGTTCGTTGATGTATTAGAGAACCTTATCAAGGATGAGTGGCAAAAGCCAGACAAAAACACTAGCCTCAATAATAGATTAGCAAAATTATACCCGGTTAAAGAACCCAATGTAAATCCATTAATTTATGCACCGGTCGTTAACGCCTCTTTGATGCGATTTAGCCAGGCATGTAACTCTGCCCATAGAAGACGCAGTGACCTTCAGGGATGTACTCAACCATAAGATTGACCTTGAAATAAAGAGAGCATACTTAGCAGCAGGCGGTGCCTGCAGACCAGCCATTGTCTCAGCAGCGGTCGGTAGAGTGATTTCAGGATGGACCTCCATCATTGAAAAGACACTGCAGGAAGGGGCGGACCAGGAAAAAATGATATCCCTTCTTCAGGAAGTCAAGCTGGCTTGAGATCTTGTGGCAGAAGCATCAGTAGACATCATTAGGTCATCTGTTAGGGCCATGTTGGCTTCAGTAAAATCCAGAAGGGCCTTGTGGCTAAAGCCCTGGATAGCTGGTGCAGCGTCCAAAACGAACTGGTGTAAAATACCATACGACGGGATCAATCTATTCGGGTCAAAACTAGATTGCGCCATATCAAGTGACAGGCAGAAAATCGGGCCTGATTCCCTCCGACAGAAGTCAAAAACCTTAAAGAGGCCCATCTTTGAAACGCAATATTCCAGAAAGATATAGGGATGCAAAATCCTATAGACCTGAAAGAGAGTTCAAGAGGAACTGGAGAAATACCCAGTCTTCTTTTCTCAGGCTGCAAAAGTAAAACCAACGGATCAGCAGAAGTCCTTTTGAAGGCGCCCCTGTCCAACCTGTAAAGGTAGGAGCCAGACTCAAGCTATTTGTACAGGTTTGGGCGGATCATATAACAGACCCCTGGACAATTTTCACCATTCAATTCGGTCACAAGTGGAAATTCAAATACAGACTTCCAAAAGACCATTTCCTGCCAACAATAATGGAAAAAAGAAGATTGTTACTGAAATATATGTTGGATCTACTTAAAAAACAAGCAATCATAGAAGTCCTGGCGAACCAGAAAGAGACGGGATTTTATTCTCCACTATTCCTGGTAAGATAAAAACCAGGAGACCTTCAACCAGTCCAGGATTTGAAGAATCTCAACAAAAAGATTCTGGTCGAATTCTTCAAAGTGGAGAGTCTTCAGTCAATCCTACTTTCTATAAACTTAGGTGACTGGATGCTGTCCATAAATTTATTGAACACTTATCTACACGTTCCTATACATCCCAGCTTTCAGCGATTTTTCAGTTTTGCGGTAGTCAACCAACACTTCGAGTTTCAAAGCTTGCCATTTGAAATCTCCACTGCTCCAAGAACCTTTACAAAGATCCTATTACCAATTATCGCCTTACTAACAAAAAACGAAGCGACTGATCACAGTAAATTCTCCACCAGCCAGAGTTTGCATGAGCGTACTGGGTTGTATGACTGCCACTTTCCCTATGGTCCAGTGCGCTCAATGGCATACGAGGATACTGCAAAATTCCTTTCTAATGCAGTGGGATAGACATGATCGATGCTTCAGCAAATTTATATTCACAGGGTAGTGAAGCAATACATATGGTGGTGAACACATGTTTAAAACCTCAAGAGACACTGGAATATAGTTCCTCCACATCCAGAGATAGTAACATCGGACGTCAGTCTGGAAAGATGGGGAGCTCACTATCAGGACCAAGCGGCCCAGGGACATTGGCAATTCCAATCACAAGGAGTGGTTTCAAATATACTGGAACTCAGAGCAGCATTACAGGCACATCTAGCATTTACTTTTTATCTAAGAGGAAAGAGTCTTCTGTTATGCATGGACAACAAGGTAGCGGTAGCTTACATCCAGAAACAAGGGGGAACCAGGAATCGTACACTTCTAAAGGAAGTTCGTCCTATCCTGGATTGGGCTCAATTACATCGAACAGATCTGAGAGCCATATATTTTCCAGGAGCACAGAACATCTTGGCCAACAGCAAGGTTCCTATCCAGATGAGATCGGCATCAACAGTGATAGCAGTAATCCCCTTTTGGCCGAAGAGACCATCATTCATGACCCTTCTGCAACTGAGCATAGAGAGCCCATTGCTTCTACCAATTAGGCCAGAACTTTTCTCTTGAGGCCAATTCCTACACCCAGCTCCGGAGAGACTGCACTTGATGGCATGGAAGTTGAAAGGAATAGACTCCTAGAACAAGGCTGTTCTCTGGAAGTTATATCCACCTTGCTTCAAGCCAGGAAAAACACTACTAACAGCATATATGGAAGAATATGGGAAAAATGTATCTCTTTTGCTCCGGCAAAGGAGTGGAATCCATTATCTCCAGAAATATTGCAAATCCTGGATTTTATCCAATCAGGTTTAGAGAAAGGCTTAAGCTCAAGCACACTAAAAGTTCAAGTTTCTGCCTTATCTGCCAAAACAAGCATAAAATGGGCTTTGCACCCCCCTCGTCATTCAATTCATGAGGGAAACCCTGAAAATCAGACCTCCAAGGAAACCAACATTTCCCACCTGAGATCTAATGGTAGTTCTGGAGGCACTTTCTCGACTACCCTTTCACCCGGATGACTAAGTTTCCTTATGGAACTTGACATTGAAGATAACCTTTCTCATTGCCATAACCTTGGCAAAAAGAGTTTGCAAGATGCAAGCATTACTAATAAAGGAACCCTACTTGGTCTTTTACCCAGATAGAGTAATCTTAAGACCTTTGGACCGTTTTATTCCCAAAGTAGCGACTTCCTTTCACTTCATTCAAGCCTACCAGCCTTTCTCGACAATCAGGGAGAACCACATCCTTTGGACATATAAACTACTATCAATAATTACCTTCCAGCCACAAGACAGACAACATCTTAATTATCCCTCATGGTCTCAGGAAAGGTCAAAAAGCATCAACACGCACGATAGCATCATAGATCGTTAAGACCATAAAAAAGGCATACTCAGTCCAACAACTTCTAATACCTGATGGTCTCAAGACTCATTCTACTAGGGCAGTGACAACCTCCCGGGCAGCATATTGCAGAGTGTCTCCTGGAACTATATGCAAAGCAGCAACCTGGTCATCAAGAAACACATTTATGTCACATTATAAAGTGGATTTTGCTCAGTTAACAACTGCGGAATTCCGAAGATCGGTTGTTCAAGCCAATTCTTCGGTTCCATGTTAATAAATGATATTTGCTAGCACCCACCTGACCGGCACGTTATTTCCCAGTGTGTGTTGCCATGATGCGTCAGGAAAACAGAAAATTGTATACTCACCTTTACGTAATTTTCCTTTCCTGATGCATCTTCTTGGCAGCATATAGATCCCATCCTTTCTTAGGTGATATATACAGAGAATGTTGTGGGGTCTCTCCTTCATAAATTTATAGCTAAGCAATCCTATTAGGTTGTGGGGGCAGAGTCACAGCCCAGTGTGTGCTGCCATGAAGATGCGTCAGGAAAGGAAAATTAAGGTGAGTATACAATTTTCAGTTTTTTAATCATTCATTTCTTCATCAAACTAACGAAGTATGATTGGCTGTGCCCCGTGAGACACCTCCATCCCCATACAATATACAAAGAAACAAGAATTGCCCATAGGACTTTAGATGAGGCGCAACACACTCAATAATAAAATCAATAAAGTAAAGATTAATTGGTAAATACAATTTCCAACTGATCAACAGTGACATAATTGCCATATAGTCAAGCAGATTGGTCAATATATACATATTCATTCTGTAGCCAGGTACAGTGTTTCACAGATCAATCCATAGTAGTTGTGAACTTGCATCTATGTAACCCGACGCATTTCGTGACATAGCATCACTTCTTCAGGGGTTGATACACACTCAATTGTCTATAGAGTAGAAATTGCTTAGGAATATTTGACACACATAAAAACAATGTATTCTGTTATTGTAAACATTGGGTATCAACACCAGGCCTAGTTCTGAGATTTGTTGCTTACAAGTTAAAATCAGTATTTTTTGCTAAATTACTTAGAACCCCTGAACATTATAAATATATATATTTTTTAGCAGAGACCCTAGAAAATAAAATGGCAGTCATTGCAATATTTTATGTCACATTGTATTTGCGCAGCTGTCTTTTAAACACAGTTTTTTAAAAAAATAAGAAAATACACTTAAATGAATTAAAAAAAAAAAACTAACCAGTAAAGTTAGCTAAATTTTTTTGTATATAGTGAAAGAATAGGTTATGCTGAGTAAAAAGATACCTAACATGTCACACTTTAAAATTGCGCACGCTTGTGGAATGGCGACAAACTACAGTACCTAAAAATCTCCATGGGGGACGCTTTATAAAATTTTAACACTTACCTGTTACAGAGCAACCGAGGAGGTCTTGCAGTAGAGTTATTTCTCTTGCTCTAATGATCGTGGCGTTACCTCACATTTGTTGTTTAAAGACTGTTAACATTTGCAGGCAGGACTTACATATGTGTTTGCTTTGGCCCGCAAGTGGGAGGGGTGGGGCACTTTTAAAAAAAAAATTCTTATTTAGTTATTTTATTTCGTTTTTTTTTTTTTTTCACTGTCCCTTTAAAAAAAGGTTTCTGATTACTGTTACTGCTGTCACAAGGAATGTAAACATCCCTTGTGACAGTAATAGGCATTGACAGGACCCCAAACCCCTCCTCTGCACTTGAGAGTATTCAAAATGCCAACATCGTTATTTTTGAGTACTGTGGATTTTAAAAAATGGCGCTATTGGCTGCTGAGTAAACCGAAAGTAATGTTGTGACATCAAAGCCAATTCTGACTTTGTTTGGGTCTCTGACATCCCTATTTGCTGCTTGTAATACCAGCCGAGTGGCTCTTTACCCGCATCAGTTGTTAGAACAAGAAAGCTGACCACGGTCTATAAAAAACGGTATTGGGCAGCTGCAGGCATCACCCTGGTAAACCACTTGAGCAAAATCACGTACAGGTACGTGATTTTGCAGCAAGTGGTTAAACAAAGCCTCCCTCTAGTGATTTAATGGGGAGAGCTAGTGCCCATATAAATGTCAAGGTGGGAGGAGCCCTAGGTAAGATGGGGCATGGGAGCCAAACATCACAGCTATGCAGATGTCGTCAGCTACTGCAAAGGCCCTGCACAGGGCAGAAGTCCCAGGTGAGATAGTCTAACACCCAGAAGAGTTATCTGTAGTGGTCCTGACTTGAAACATGGTCTAAGTCACATGTATCAACTACAAGGCCCACGGGCCAAATCTGGCCTACCAGGCCATTTCGTGTGACCCTTGCACCTCTTCTGCAGCTGTGGCGCCCCACTTATTTCTGTCCCCATCTTGTCTCAGCCTTCATTAGATTCTGGCAGATTCTGGTCCTCCTCCAGACCCTGCTACACAGCACCAGAGAGGACAGAACTCCTCCCCCAGATCCTGCGCTTCTCCGTGCAGCTGCAGCACCCTCTCACCTCCGCCTCCCCTGCCATCCAGCCCTCCTCTGGTCCTCTTCCAGGTCCTGCTTCACAGCAGCAGAGAGGAGGACACGACTCCTCAACCAGATCCTGTGCTTCTCCATGCTCCCACCGCACCCCCTAATTTCCACCTCCCCAGGTCTCCGTATTCAGCAGATTCTGGAAGCTGATTCCCCCTCTGGTCTTCCTCCAGACCCTGCGCTTTCTTTTACAGTCCCTCCAGCTTCTTCCTAGCAGCAGCACAAAGTAAGGGGGGTGTACTGTGATGTAAGGGAGGGTGAGGGACTCTTGACTTCTGATGGTGGGGGATCTCTTGATCTCTGATGTAAGAGGGCGGTGCTCTGGACATGTAGCCTTACAGATAGAACCAGTTCTTTCAGGGCAACCAGAATGCTGATGCGGCCTGCAATGAAATTGAGTTTGGCCCCCCGGGTCTAAGTGGACTGGGAGAGGGATGCAAAAGGTATTTTAGGACAGGTTAATTGTTCTGACATAAGTACTTGTGCCCCTGGGACTGATATTGACATCAGGGAGCCTACCTGGCAAGATAGAGCTATGAAGTGGGACATAGAGAGACTGGTATACTACAGAAGGCACCTTATTAACCACTACCCACCCACAGGCTGTCATATAACATCCTGGACTTTGAGTGGAGATATCTGAATGATGCCTACAGCCTACAGAGATTTTTAAGTACCGAAGTTTGGCACCGTTCCACGAGTGTACGCAATTTTAAAGCATGACATGTTGGGTATCTATTTACTCAGCGTAACATCAACTTTCACATTATTAAAAAAGAAAATTGAGGGTAAATATTGTGTTTTGTTTTTTTTAAATCATGAAAGTGTTTTTTACCCCAAAAACATTGCGTTTGAAAAATTGCTGTGCAAATACCGTGTGACATAAAACATTGCAATGACTGCCATTTTATTCCGTAGGGTCTATGACAAAAAATAAATAAATAAATATATATATATATATATATATATATATATATATATATATATATACACAGTGGCTTGCAAAAGTATTCGCCCCCCTTGAACTTTGCGACCTTTTGCCACATTTCAGGCTTCAAAAATAAAGATATAAAACTTTAATTTTTTATGAAGAATCAACAAGTGGGACACAATCATGAAGTGGAACAAAATGTATTTGATATTTCAAACTTTGTTAACAAATAAAAAACTGAAAAATTGGGCGTGCAAAATTATTCAGCCCCCTTAAGTTAATACTTTGTAGCGCCACCGTTTGCTGCGATTACAGCTGTAAGTCGCTTGGGGTAAGTCTCTATCAGTTTTGCAAATTGAGAGACTGAAATTTTTGCCCATTCCTCCTTGCAAAACAGCTCGAGCTCAGTGAGGTTGGATGGAGAGCGTTTGTGAACAGCAGTTTTCAGTTCTGGATCATTGTCTTGTTGGAAGACAAATCTCCATCCCAGTCTCAGGTCTTTTGCAGACTCCATCAGGTTTTCTTTCAGAATGGTCCTGCATTTGGCTCCATCCATCTTCCCATCAATTTTAACCATCTTCCCTGTCCCTGCTGAAGAAAAGCAGGCCCAAACCATGATGCTGCCACCACCATGTTTGACAGTGGGGATGGTGTGTTCAGGGTGATGAGCTGTGTTGCTTTTACGCCAAACATAACGTTTTGCATTGTTGCCAAAAAGTTCGATTTTGGTTTCATCTGACCAGAGCACCTTCTTCCACATGTTTGGTGTGTCTCCCAGGTGGCTTGTGGCAAACTTTAAACCACACTTTTTATGGATATCTTTAAGAAATGGCTTTCTTCTTGCCACTCTTCCATAAAGGCCAGATTTGTGCAGTATACGACTGATTGTTGTCCTATGGACAGAGTCTCCCACCTCAGCTGTAGATCTCTGCAGTTCATCCAGAGTGATCATGGGTCTCTTGGCTGCATCTCTGATCAGTCTTTTCCTTGTATGAGCTGAAAGTTTAGAGGGACGACCAGGTCTTCGTAGATTTGCAGTGGTCTGATACTCCTTCCATTTCAATATTATCGCTCGCACAGTGCTCCTTGGGATGTTTAAAGCTTGGGAAATCTTTTTGTATCCAAATCCGGCTTTAAACTTCTCCACAACAGTATCTTGGACCTGCCTGGTGTGTTCCTTGTTCTTCATGATGCTCCCTGTGCTTTAAACGGACCTCTGAGACTATCACAGTGCAGGTGCATTTATACGGAGACTTGATTACACACAGGTGGATTCTATTTATCATCATTAGTCATTTAGGTCAACATTGGATCATTCAGAGATCCTCACTGAACTTCTGGAGAGAGTTTGCTGCACTGAAAGTAAAGGGGCTGAATAATTTTGCACGCCCGAGACCCGTTTCCTGATTGGCCAAAAGGTGAACCTTTGCTATTGGCCAAGGAGGAGGAGGAGGACTCGGGAGACGCGGAGGACTGAGGAGAAGCCGCCGCTGCATCAGGTAAGTGCACTGGTCTCTCTGCACGCTGGTCACTCTGCATTGATGAGGGCACGCTGTAGTCACTCTGCATTGAAGGGGGCACGGCACGCTGTGGTCACTCTGCATTGAAGGGGGCACGCTGTGGTCACTCTACATTGAAGGGGCATGCTGTGGTCACTCTGTATTGAAGTGGGCACGCTTTGGTCACTCTGCATTGAAAGGGGCACGCTGTGGTCACTCTGCATTGAAGGGGGCACGCTGTGGTCACTCTGCATTAATGGGGGCACGCTTTGGTTACTCTACATTGAAGGGGGCACGCTATGGTCACTCTGCATTGAAAGGGGGCACGCTGTGGTCACTCTGCATTAAAAGGGGGCACGCTGTGGTCACTCTGCATTGATGGGGGCACGCTGTGGTCACTCTGCATTGAAAGGGGGCATGCTGTGGTCACTCTTCATTGATGGGGGCATGCTGTGGTCACTCTACATTGAAGGGGGTACGCTGTGGTCACTCTACATTGAAGGGGGCATAATGTGGTCACTCTGCATTGAAGGGGGCAGGCTGTGGTCACTCTGCATTGATGGGGGCATGCTGTGGTCACTCTACATTGATGGGGGCACGCTGTGGTCACTCTGCATTGAAGGGGGCACGCTGTGGTCACTCTGCATTGAAGGGGGCACGCTGTGGTCACTCTACATTGAAGGGGGCACGCTGTGGTCACTCTGCATTGAAGGGGGCACATTGTGGTCACTCTACATTGAAGGGGCATGCTGTGGTCACTCTGCATTGAAGTGGGCACGCTTTGGTCACTCTGCATTGAAAGGGGCACGCTGTGGTCACTCTGCATTGAAGGGGGCACGCTGTGGTCACTCTGCATTAATGGGGGCACGCTTTGGTTACTCTACATTGAAGGGGGCACGCTATGGTCACTCTGCATTGAAAGGGGGCACGCTGTGGTCACTCTGCATTAAAAGGGGCACGCTGTGGTCACTCTGCATTGATGGGGGCACGCTGTGGTCACTCTGCATTGAAAGGGGGCATGCTGTGGTCACTCTTCATTGATGGGGGCATGCTGTGGTCACTCTACATTGAAGGGGGCACGCTGTGGTCACTCTATATTGAAGGGGGCATAATGTGGTCACTCTGCATTGAAGGGGGCAGGCTGTGGTCACTCTGCATTGATGGGGGCATGCTGTGGTCACTCTACATTGATGGGGGCATGCTGTGGTCACTCTGCATTGATGGGGGCACGCTGTGGTCACTCTGCATTGAAGGGGGCACGCTGTGGTCACTCTGCATTGAAGGGGGCACGCTGTGGTCACTCTACATTGAAGGGGGCACGCTGTGGTCACTCTGCATTGAAGGGGGCACATTGTGGTCACTCTACAATGAAGGGGGCACACTGTGGTCACTCTGCATTGAAGGGGGCACGCTTTGGTCACTCTGCATTGAAAGGGGCATGCCGTGGTCACTCTGCATTAAAGGGGGGACGCTGTGGTCACTCTGCATTAATGGGGGCACGCTGTGGTTACTCTACATTGAAGGGGGCACGCTATGGTCACTCTGCATTGAAAGGGGGCACGCTGTGGTCACTCTGCATTGATGGGGGCATGCTGTGGTCACTCTACATTGAAGGGGGCACGCTGTGGTCACTCTGCATTGATGGGGGCATGCTGTGGTCACTCTACATTGATGGGGGCACGCTGTGGTCACTCTACATTGATGGGGGCACGCTGTGGTCACTCTACATTGATAAGGGCACGCTGTGGTCACTCTACATTGATGGGGGACATGCTGTGGTCACTGCATTATAGGGGGCACGCTGTGGTCACTCTGCATTGAAAGGGGGCACGCTGTGGTCACTCTGCATTGATGGGGGCACGCTGTGGTCACTCTGCATTGATGGGGGCACGCTGTGGTCACTTTGCATTGATGGGGGCATGCTGTGGTCAGTCTGCATTGAAGGGGGCACGCTTTGGTCCCTCTGTATTGAAGGGGGCATGCTGTGGTCTTTCTGCATTGAAGGGGGCCCGCTGTGGTCACTCTGCATTGAAAGGGGGCACGCTGTGGTCACTCTGCATTGAAGGGGGCATGCTGTGTCACTCTACATTGATGGGGGCATGCTGTGGTTACTCTAAATTGAAGGGGGCATGCTATGGTCACTCTGCATTGAAAGGGGGCACGCTGTGGTCACTCTGAATTGATGGGGGCACGCTGTGGTCACTCTGCATTGAAAGGGGGCACACTGTGGTCACTCTGCATTGATGAGGGCACGCTGTGGTCACTCTACATTGAAGGGGGCATGCTGTGATCACTCTACATTGAAGGGGGCACACTGTGGTCACTCTACATTGATGTGGGCACGCTGTGGTCACTCTGTATTGAAGGGGGCACGCTGTGGTCACTCTACATTGAAGGGGGCACGCTGTGGTCACTCTACATTGATGGGGGCACGCTGTGGTCACTCTACATTGATGGGGGCACGCTGTGGTCACTCTGCATTGAAAGGGGGCATGCTGTGGTCACTCTGCATTATAGGGGCACGCTGTGGTCACTCTGCATTGAAAGCGGGCACGCTGTGTTCACTGTGCATTGATGGGGGCACACTGTGGTCACTCTGCATTGATGGGGGCACGCTGTGGTCACTCTGCATTGATGGGGGCATGCTGTGGTCACTCTGCATTGAAGGGGGCATGCTGTGGTCACTCTTCATTGAAGGGGGCATGCTGTGGTCTTTCTGCATTGAAGGGGGAACGCTGTGGTCTTTCTGCATTGAAGGGGGCACGCTGTGGTCACTCTACATTGAAGGGGGCACGCTGTGGTTACTCTACATTGAAGAGGGCACACTATGGTCACTCTGCATTGAAAGGGGGCACGCTGTAGTCACTCTGCATTGAAAGGGTGCACTCTGTGGTCACTCTGCATTGATGGGGCCACGCTGTGGTCACTCTGCATTGAAAAGGGGCACGCTGTGGTCACTCTGCATTGATGGGGGCAGGTTGTGGTCACTCTACATTGAAGGGGGCTCGCTGTGGTCACTCTACATTGAAGGGGGCATGCTGTGGTCACTCTGCATTGAAGGGGGCACGCTGTAGTCACTCTGCATTGATGGGGGCATGCTGTGGTCACTCTACATTGATGGGGGCACACTGTGGTTACTCTACATTGATGGGGGCATGCTGGGGTCACTCTACATTGATGGGGGCACGCTGTGGTCACTCTGCATTGAAGGGGCACGCTGTGGTCACTCTACATTGAAGGGGGCATGCTGTGGTCACTCTACATTGAAGGGGGCACGCTGTGGTCACTCTACATTGATGGGGACACGCTGTGGTCACTTTGCATTGAAAGGGGGCACGTTGTGGTCACTCTGTATTATAGGGGGCATGTTGTGGTCACTCTGCATTGAAAGGGGGCACGCTGTGGTCACTCTGCATTGATGGGGGCACGCTGTGGTCACTCTGCATTGATGGGGGCACGCTGTGGTCACTCTGCATTGATGGGGGCACGCTGTGGTCACTCTGCATTGAAGGGGGCATGCTGTGGTCACTCTTCATTTAAGGGGGCAGGCTGTGGTCTTTCTGAATTGAAGGGGCCACGCTGCGGTCTTTCTGCATTGAAGGGGGCATGCTGTGGTCACTCTTCATTGAAGGGGGCACGCTGTGGTCACTCTACATTGGAGGGGGCACGCTGTGGTCACTTTACATTGATGGGGACACGCTGTGGTCACTCTGCATTGAAGGGGGCACGCTGTGGTCACTCTGCATTGATGGGGGCACGCTGTGGTCACTCTGCATTGATGGGGGCACGCTGTGGTCACTCTGCATTGAATGGGCACACTGTGGTCTTTCTGCATTGAAGGGGGCACGCTGTGGTCACTCTGCATTGATGGGGGCATGCTGTGGTCACTCTGCATTGATGGGGGCACGCTGTGGTCTTTCTGCATTGAAGGGGGCATGCTGTGGTCTTTCTGCATTGAAGGGGACACACTGTGGTCTTTCTGCATTGAAGGGGACATGCTGTGGTCTTTCTGCATTGAAGAGGGCACGCTGTGGTCTTTCTGCATTGAAGGGGGGCACACTGTAGTCACTCGGCATCGAAGGGGGCACGCTGTGGTCACTCTGCATTGAAGGGGGCACGCTGTGGTCACTCTGCACACTATACTTTGATTACGAAAGGCCCATTTCACGCTTTTGTGACCTCAAAGTCATGCAAATTTTTGCCGCATTTTTTGCCGCAAAGCAATGCCTATTACATTTTTCTGTTTGCGCCCCCCTCCCCCTCAAAAAAAAAATTTTGAGCACCAGCAGCCACTGCTCATGTAACAGTTCATGCCATGACACTGGGTGGTGATAGTAAGAGGCGCACTAGTTAGCAGTCCATCACATATTTTTTCATCCTACAAATCCTTACTAATTATTTTATGAATGTAGAAGTTACCGTTCTCCTGAAATGCTAGATGTAACATATTGTGCATCTGCGGAAGCTCTGCTTATGTTTTCTGCTATGTTTTGGTTGTGTCATCTATTGCAGCATGGGGCAAATCCTGAATTTCCTTACTGCATGTGTTACTTGGAATATTCATTAATACAATTTAATCGGTAACAGTTCAAACCAAATTGAATTTGTCCTGTAGAGATGAGCGGCTGGATGAGGGTAATCAAACGCTTTCCACATAGCCGATTGGATTTGGTATTAATGAATTGGCCCCCAAAGCTGCCTGTAGTCCCAGGTTGTCCTCTTTCAAACTCTGGAGAAGCCCTGAGCCCCTGTGGGCATGCAGCTGTAATTACATTACACAGGATGACACAGAGCACAGCTCAGCAGATAGAGATATAAACATGGGCCAAAGTGTCACTAAATACACAGCCAGTAAACAGAGTAATATTTATAGAGAAAAAAGGTTGGAGGTTAAAAGATACTGTTTGCTATAAACTGTGTGTGTGTATGTGTGTATATATATATATATATATATATATATATATACATACATATACATACACACACAATGTATAATATATATGTAGCACCCTCTTAGGTAGATAGGTTCTGGGTAAAAACATCTAATGCTCCTTCTGCTTATCAGGGGAGCCTGATCTATTAGGTTGCCTGTTACATGTCTTCATGTGTGATTCACTGGGTCTGAGGGAGTGTACCCACTGTATCCAATGAGGGAGCTTGTTGGACAGTGGAGGAAACCCAGCCAGTAACACATTAGCTTTTGTGGGAGTCCCAGTGGGAGGGCATTCTTGCAATGCATTCTGGAATTGCCCATAAAAGCGGAGGGGACATGTGACAGGACGTCTTTGGTGGGAAGCAGAGTCCCAGGAGGAGGTGGACGGCTGTCTCTTCTCCTGCTGTGTGTGAGGAAGGTGGTCTTAAGCGGTCGGCCTAGTGAACCAGGTGTGGAGCTGAGCTGCAGAAGATCCAGTGGAGCTGCTGGCAGAGTCTCTCGGGAAAAACAGTGTCTGTGAGTACCAGGAGATTTGCCTAAGGGTCTGCCCAGGAAGGGCAGGGGATCAGGGAGCCAGCTCACACAGAGAGTAGAGTAAAGAGGGTGCCGTGTAGAGAACCCTGAAGAATAGGGACAAAGGGGGTACCAGGAAGGGCCCTGAAGAGTGTTCTGCATTACAGTAAAGTTTATCTAAATACTTCTTCACTGCTTAGTAAAGGTGAAGCAGTGGCCTTGCCACACTCAGTTATTCAGCAGTCCCAGCTAATTATGCATAGTTATTCAAGTTGGAGTATTCCACTCATCCCTTCTCCTATCCAAGCTCTCAATAAAACCACGAAAAGCAAAACCCCTAGACTGTTTCTTGACTGAGCTAAGTACTTTGAAAATGATAAATTGTGGTGTTGTTGTTATGGGTAACCCAGAGGAATCCGTAACCAGCAGCTCCCAAGGGAGTAGTCTACATATATATTCTCGCTGGCCACTATTGAGTACACCTTGCTAGTACCAGGTTGGACCCCCTTTTGCCTTCAAAACTGCCGTAATTCTTCATGGCATAGATTCAAGAAGGTGTTGGAAACATTCCTCAGAGATTTTGGTCCATATTGACATGATAGCATCGCGCAGTTGCTGCACATTTGTCGGCTGAACATCCATGATGCAAATTTCCCGTTCCACCACATCCCAAAGGTGCTCTGTTGGATTGAGATCTGGTGACTGTAGAGGCCATTGGAGTACAGTGACCTCATTGTCGTGTTCAAGAAACCAGTTTAAGAGGATTTAAACTTTTTTGGTGTGGTGCATTTTACTACTAGAAGTAGCCATCAGAAGATGGGTACACTGTAGTTATAAAGGGATGGACATGGTCAGCAACAATACTCAGGTATGCCGTGGCATTTAAACAATGCTCAGTTAGTACTAAGTGTGCCAAGAAAATATCCCCCACACCATTTCACCACCAACCTGAACCGTTAATACGGGGCAGGATGGATCCATGGTTTTATATTGTTTACGCCAAATTTTGACCCTACCATCTGAATGTCGCAGCTGAAATTGAGACTCATCAGACCAGGCAAAGTTTTTCCAACCTTCTATTGTCCAATTTTGGTGAGCCTGTGGGAATTGTAGCCTCAGTTTCCTGTTCTATGCTGACAGGATGGGCACCCGGTGTGGTCTTTGCTGCTGTTGCCCATCTGCTTCAGGATTCGATGTGTTGTGTGTTCAGAGATGGTATTCTGCCTACCTTGGCTGTAACAAGTAGTTATTTGAGTTGTATTTCTATCATCTCGAACCAGTTTGCCCATTCTCCTCTGACCTCAACAAGGCATTTTCATCCACACAACTGTCGCTCACTGGATATTTTCTCTTTTTAGACCATTCCCTGTAAACCCTAGAGATGGTTGTACGTGAAAATACCAGTAGATCGGTAGTTTTTTTAAAATACTCAGCCCAGGCTGTCTGGCACCAACAACCATGCCACGTTCAAAGTCACTTAAATCCCCTTTCTTCCCAATTCTGATGTTCGATTTGAAGTTCACCACATCAAGATGCCTAAATGCATGGAGTTGCTGCCATGTGATTGGCTGATAAGCAATTTGTGTTATCAAGCAATTGAACAGGGGTACCTAATAAAGTGGCCGGTGAATGTGTATACAGTGTATATGTCTGTGTATATACAGGGCTGGCCCTACCATGGGTCCCGTTGGGTCCATTGGACCTAGTCGGCACTTTGACGGGGCAGAAAATTGACATCCCAGATTTTTTTTTCAGCAGTTTCGTGTGTCACCAGTTTGCAGCTCATTGCATGTGGAATTTCCCCATCTCATAATGCCGTTAATAGTGCAAACTGATGAGTATGAGGAGGCGGAGCATCTCTTCCAGTGAACGTCCCTCACGTGATCATGGTGTGTGCAATGACGTCAGACATCAGTGCACTCCATCTCACGCAGGCAGGCTGGATTTTCTAGGGCGGTGGGCGTGGCAGACACAGGAGTGACCGGAGCACTGACAGTGTGTGTTTGGTGGACCGGTCTGGTGGTGAGGTATTAAAGAAGATAACAGTATATATAATATTTTCTACATTTTATATTTATTAAAGTTATTACTGTTTTTTTTTTGTTTGTTTGTTCTTTTGTCCCCATACCCCAAAAAGCAGCCCCTTAACCTCCCCCACAATGCAGCCCTTTAACTCCCACCACCGCAATGCAGCCCCTAAAACATTTTGCATCAAGACATGGTACTGTTGCATGTAAATCTGACTTCCTCATAAAATTAATTTTTAGTTTTAATTATAATGATATAAAATAATGGATGGGGAGCCTTTTGGTGGGCGTGATTTTTTATTTTTTGGGGGGGGGGAGGGGTGGCATTTCATTCTTGGACCCAGGCAGCACAATGTCTTGGGCCAGCCCTGTGTGTGTGTGTGTGTGTGTATATATATATATATATATATATATATATATATATATATATATATATATATATATATAGGATATAGTTGGTGCATGATTAAAGCACATCTTCTCTATTTAAACAAAATTGCATGACACAAATGTATACAGTATGTCAGTGTACTTAGAAGACATAATTGGCACGTTTTGAGCTCACTGCAGTGATCAGCTAGAAGACCTTTCTCTCCCAATATAGATTGCACTTGAATGTTTGCTGAAATCACAGACACCATAGTTAGCCATTCTCATCATATCTGTATATTAAAGTGGCTTACCTATAGGTACAGTAAATAATATCCCCTAAACATGTACCGTTTAGGAGATATTTACTTTAGCTGCATCCGGTGACGTCATCGGGCACATGCGCTCTGGATAGACGACATACCCGTGCCTTTCCTTTAGAGCCGTGCCATCAATACCATGCGCGGGAGTGACTTCATCGCCGACTCGGCCATTCATATCGCCGAAGCCAGCAAACCAAGGAAGTAGACCAGGTGAAGAAGTGCCTTCAGTGGTGACAGCGCGCCGCTGGAGGGCTTAAATTTCAGGTAAGTCTCTCATAATGTGCTAGTATGTGATGCATACAAGTACATTATGACTTAAACTGCCCAGGGGCCTAGATTTATTTATTTTTTATGTAGTTTACTACCGCTTTAAATCCAAAATCATCTTGTAAATAAAGGGAAGGTCTCTGTGTATAATATCATGTGATGTACACCTCTGTAACCGGCACAAAATCTTTTTTTAAAGCAAAACTAAACCCATCTATTTAAATGTATGTTTATTTTAAAAAAACAGTTCCATTCCTGCCATGCCAGGAATGCTGTCACATTTTACTAAAAATGTGTATAAATCCATGCTAGGCCCCCAACAACAGTAAGCAGCCACTTATATAACTGTGATACCAGCTAATAACATGCATAAATACAATAAGTGTATATGTGCAAAAAAAAAATAAAATTAAAACGAAATAACCTCATTTACACTATTGTATACTCCTAACTGTATTCATACATTGTACAACTGTATTTTTAAAGTGAAAAGAGATGATTATAAATGGATATATTTTTTTGCTGTATAGTGGCTTAATAAACTTCTGTTTGATTAAAAAATAAATAAATAAAGAAATAACCACATGTAAAGTGTGAATGTGCAACAAATAGTGCACATACAGTATATTGGGCACTTGATTTTGCACTTTATTTGATGAACTTTGCTTTTATGCGTGTTTGGGTCTATGTGTGTATGGGCCCAATATACAGCATAAGCACTATTTATTGCACATTTGAACTTGTGGTTATTTCTTTTTAATTTTTTTTTTTTTTTGCACATTTACACTTATATTAGCACTGCTTTTTTGTATTTATAACTGTCCCATTTGCTTGTGTTCTCAAGCAAACTGTCAAACCATCACATGTCATAACTGAACACATGGGCAGCACCATAGCAGTTGCAGATCAAACAGAAGCTAAGATGGCAGCTTCCATGGCTGAAAAGGATAGGAGGGTTTAGTTCTTATTTAAAACATCTTATAGGGGAACTAAACCCATCGATTTAATGGTTTAAAAAAACAATTCTATTCCTGGCATGCCAAGAATGATAACTGTCACATTTGCTCTCAACCAAACTGTCAAACCATCAAATGGCTGGGGTCATAACCGATCATTTATGCATCCCAATGGCAGTTGCAAATCAAACAGAGGCTTAGGTGGTGCATTCCTTGGCTGAAAAAGATTTAGTTCTGCTTTAAGTGATATTTCCGCATGTATTATTTCGACCTGGTGAGACATTGCCCAGTGCTGAGCCCTGATGCTTTTGCCCCAATGGTTTTGCTATGTCCTCTATACTCTAAACCGATAGCTTCAGGATCCTGATTATTTGTCCTAGGAATGCTCTGATCTGATTTAACCACTTGCCGACCGCCGCAAGTACATATACTGCGGCAGTCAGCCCCTCACAGGCAAAGTGACGTATGGGTACATCACTAGCCTGTAAACTCTGGGGAGCAAGCCGCCTGTCATTCTCCCCTGTGTAAGAATAGTGATCATACGGTTCTACTATGTAGGACCGTTGATCACTGTTCCTACACCTCAAGCCACAGCCAATCACAGTTAGAAACACGCCCCTAGGGACACACACAACCCCTCCCTCTCAAAAAAAGTTAACCCCTTCACTGCCAGTATAATTTTACAGTAACAGTGCATATGTATAGCACTGATTACTGTAGTAATGTCACTGGCAACCCCAAAAGTGTCAAAAATGTCAGTCAAGGGTCCGATCTGTCCATGGCAATGTCGCAGTCGAGCAAAAAAAAGCGCAGATTGCCGCCATTACTCGTTAAAAAAAAAAAACAACAAAAATGACAAAAATCTTTCCCTTTGCTAGTAAACGCGATAACTTTTGCGCAAACCAATCAAAATAGGCTTTTTGCAAATTTTTTTACCAAACATATGTAGCATAAAACAAATTGGCCAAAAATGTAAAAAAATTTTGATTTTTACATTTTTTTTGGGGAATTTCATATAAAAAATTTGAAAAATATTGTTATTTTTGCAAAATTGAAGCTCTTTTTTTGTTTATAGCGCATGATCAAAAAATCGCACAGGTGATCAAATACCACCAAAAGAAAGCTCTGTTTGTGGGAAAAAAAAGGACATCAAATTCGTTTAGGTACAGCATCGCACGACCGTGCAATTGTCCGTTAAACTCACGCAGTACCGAATCGCAAAATAGGCCCTGGTCAGGAAGGGGGTAAAATCTTCCGGGGCTTAAGTGGTTAAATTGGTTACCAACAGTCCCTCCTTTGTTCCCACTGGGAGCCAGAGCTTGAAAGTAGAATAGGGGGTTCGCTTTGTTTCATGTTTTTTATTTTTCTTGTGTTTTTGGATGGGCACCGTTGTGCTATGTCTGTATGCACCTTTGTCGGATCCCTGCGAGGCTACCTATTGTGAAATGCTCTTATTCCATGACCCTTCTTGGTTGGCCTAGGGACCATTTTTTGTTCTGTTATTTTTGGCCTCTCACACAAATTATTTTTCTACTTACGTGTAACAGGCTCTGGTTAAGATGTGTTGTTGTGTATCATATTTATGAGTTGTTTTTTACCATTTTGATTGTTGTAATCTCGGGTTTCATACCCTGCTTTTGTAACTTTATTCCATGTTTATTGTTTTATGCATCTCATTTCGTGTTCTTGTAAAAGCAATAAACAGAAATTTATAGAAAAAAATAAATAAAAGGTAATATCTTGCTGAACCATACATCCAGATATATAGTTTGTCCATCGAAGACTTCTCATTTCAGAATGGCCTGAGGGAAGCTGAATAATGCTGGTCAAACAGTTAAAATAAACCTCAAAAATAAATGCAAATTAATGTCCTCATTTGCCAGCTAAGCCCTTCTACTGAGAGGCCTTAAAGAAGATCTTCAGCCTGTATGGAAAAAAATAAAAGTCAGCAGCTATGAATATTGTAGCTGCTGACTTTTATTAAAAAGACACTTACCTGTCCAGGGATCCTCACCAGGGCCAATTCCTCACTGTTCTTCAGGTTCCTCGGCACTGACATATTTACTAAGGGAAGCCAGCTGTAATGGGGTTAGAAATTGTTGGTATTTGGCGCTACCACCGTGCACAAACCAAATTGTGCAAAAAACTATGCAATGTTAAAATATATGATATAAACCTTTATAAAAGTGCACTGTGCTCAAGTGGTTAGCCTATAGGCCAACATGTGCTGAATGAAACAAAAAGTGCAATGTGCTGCAGAATGTGATAGTATCTGCTTGCTGGACCACAATCAATGAATAAAGTGCACTTGTGCTAAAATTAATAAGGAAAGTAAATAAATTAATGTGCCAGCTTTCTATGATCAATACAATACAAAGCGTGAAAGATATGCTGGTGTACTTATGCAAGGTGCCAAAGTACTAAGATAGTGCAAAAAGGTACTATAAATAAGTGAACCGTGCTGCAAATATATTTATTGTGATGTCCCCTTGTTGGGGATAAAAACAGTAAAATTATAGCCATTAGAGTGATAAGATATCAATCTGTGCGTGAGTGGCACACACTGGGCGCGTGCTGGGAGTACAAGTGCTAATACCCGTGGTAAAGCACTTACCAGACTTACTCCTGTAACGCTCCTGCGTTTTACGTATGATGTGGATTTTCAGCTGCAGAAATATTCCACTTCAGTAGTCATGTAGAGAAACGCTGAGACACCATTCCCAATTCTCAATGACTCATCATGTGTGGATGATCTCAATTCAGCAAGTAAATACACACACTCAATAAGATGTTTCCTAGAGTGACTTATGTATATAGTAACACAGTGATGATAGGCTGAAGAGACAGGTTGGGTAGAGATGGTAGATGACAGACACTTGAAAGGAAATGTTCTTGAAAGTAAGATAGTAGCAGATGGGATGCAGATAGGTTTAGCAATCATGTATGGTAGTAGATGACAGAGTAGCAGGTGGACATACAAGAGAGATCAACCCAGTGCAAGAACAGGTGGTAGTAGGCTCAAGAGCTAGCAATCTTAGATAATGCAGATGTAGTAATAGTCCTTAGTATGCAGAGCTAGATAGTGTAAGCTTTAGTATAAAGGTTATAGAGGTTTCCCCTGTGGGGTACTTATCACTAATAGCAATGTAGCAGAGGAGAGGTTCGGCAAGAGCGGATGATCCGGTAGCGGGATACAGGGATCAGCGCAGCGTGGTTCCGACAGCGAGGTATGCTTGCAAGCATGAGAGCTTCAAGACAGGTTAGCATCAAGGCACAAAGCAGTTTGAACGAACACATGTGAGTGAGAGCCGGCGATCTAAATAGCCATCCAGTCCGGCGCTCAGTGATGACAGCATCAGTCTTAAAGGTGTATGCGCACCTTACCAAAAGAGAATGGTGGGGCGCGTACACTTATGAAAGAGTAATTAGGGTACCCAAAGGTACCAGAACATTACAACTTCCCAGTTCCAAGTAGGGCCCTGTTAGTAATTGTCCCACTCTTTCACTCTGCCTCTGGTGATGTGCTGCACGCTTGGAGCTGCTGTATGAGGCTCGGCTATTAACAATTTTCCAGTGGTAATCCTCCAAAGAGTCAATATACAAAAGACAAAAGGACTTCCATGGCGTAGTATAACTGTATATCAGGGAAAATGTGGTATCAACTCACTATTAGGAAGTTCACGATAAGCTTCTCGGGTGCTTTCAGGTGTTCAGCCATCCGGCGCTTCCGTGTTCCGCGGTCCGAAACCACCTTACCGGAAGTGACGAATGACGTTGTGTTGCTGCTCTATGCGTTTCGTCACTGCGACGTCATCTGGGGCGGCTGTAAGCCAGCTGTAAACCCCCCCAAAATAAATGCAAATAAATGCAACCAAAAGTGATAGAAAGGGGGGGGGGTTCGTGGAGGAAGCAGAAAAACATACGTCTCTCTTTTAGGTGCAGTTTGGCTTTAATGATAGAGATATTTTGGGTTTAAAACTGATTAAAGAGGCCCTCATAAGTTCAAAGATACATATGTTACTTTAAAAGTAGATGATTCACATAATTAATGCATTTTTCATGAATTTGATAAATTAGAAAATAATAAATAAGACTGCATAGAATGGGGCTGAACTTTGAAAACCCGCACTTAGTGAGCCCACTGGGTGATGCAGGACATAGCCCGGGGCTCTGGCTTATTGGGAAGCTCATGTGTTAATTGTTTGTTAAAGTAAATGTGTAGTAATGGAATGGCAGGAAGGATGCTAAAGCCCTAAATATTATTATAACTATCAAAAACACTATAAATAAATAACAAAAAAGGCACAACAGACACTTGGGTTGGCAAAATAAGGCCGTGGCCATTTATTACTGGTTTAAGAACAATAAATAAATATATCAAAGCAATTAACATCTCAAGCAACCCAGTCATCACAACTCGGGTTGTACCAACCACAATCATATTTAAATAAATGTATCCATAAATAATACAGAATATTACATCGTCCCCCTCAACAACATAGAGGTGACCTTACCACATAATAATCATGGCCGTGACAAACAAAGGGAGGGAGGGAGGTAGGGGAAAAAGAAGATCAGAGGATTTTCAAAAAGGATTAAGCCTCACAGTCTCGGACAGCTGTTTAAATAGCCCCAAAAGCTGGCTTGAGTGGGCTTTTGGGGCCGGAAAAAAGAGCTGGAATGACTCCCATTCGTATTTAAAAATTGAGGTCTAAACTACCTAGATACCTGGCTAAAACTATCTAGCTACTAAAAGAAGCGTGAATTTGAAGCAGGAAAAGGTGCTGACTTGTCTTAGGAGTCAAAAGGTCAAGTCCCTATGCCTCAGGATATCTATAGTAAAAAACCCTAACCCATTATCCATAAATTGACTATTAAAAGTTTAATTAACCCCTCCCGCCATCCCATAAGAAAAGGGGGGGGCTAGACGCCTCCCCTTTTCCCAAATTCTTTCCTTTCAGTCTCCCACACTCCATGAAAGGGTCCTTACAAGTCAACCAGCCATCCATATGAATGATACCCAACTGATTACTGTCCACCTAACTTCAGCCTACTAAAGTCAGGCTTATTTAGTGTCTAGGTTCTTCTGTTGAGATTTTGGTCCTAAACCATTCATCTTATCCACAAAGTTTAGGAATGACCAATTACATTTTACCATTCTGACAGTTACTGGCAATCAAGCAAATAATAAAAAAAAAAATCTGCTGTAAGTGGTGATTTGCACCAGGATGCACACAGTATATAATAGGATAGCAGATTAGTTACAGTTAGAGACTGATGTCTGTGTTGTAATTTAACTGGTCAGGTACAGGTTCATGGAAATAATAAGTGCACAATAATGCTGCTTATTCACCCTTCACATAAGCACTGTTTAGCACCACTGGAAACCTCTAGGGCAGCCTTTTTCAACCAGGGTGCCTTCAGTTTTCTTCAGGGGTGCCTTGGCAAAATAAATAAAAATTGCCCTAAAATTGTATACAAACCATTGGTAGATCAAGCCTGCCTTTTAATTACATGAAGCCACAAGTTTACATTGTGCACCACTACAACCTTCTAGTCGCTGCTGTCCAAACAACCAAAGAAGTCATTCGTTGATAAGGAGGACGTCAGGCGCCCGATCAGCATCCTTGTTTTCCCCTCCCCTGACCTCTCTATCATCCCTGGGGGTCATATTAGCTGAGGGAGTAAGAGAAAGTGTGCAAAGATGTATTTGGTAGACGAAAATACCTGTAACCTCGGGTGTCCTACGCATGTCAAAGTTGTTGCTACATGTAAAGATATTAGTTTATTTTTTTATACATTTTAGAATGGGGTGCCTCGAGATTGTGCATCATTTTAAAGGTGGCCTTGACTGAAATAAGGTTGAAAAGCACTGCTCTGGAGCAGCTAAAAATTGGTTGGGGTAGTGGAATATTGGAATATTGCTCAACATAGGGAGAAATAAACCTTCCTTGATTTCCTCAGATCTATATTAGATCCAGGCTAAACTTGTGTCTGAAAATAAACTCTACCCCATTACGTAAAATGCAGGAAAAAAAGTTCTGGCTTACTAGGCCAAATCAGCCTCAAAAAATTTGAAGAACTTTGGGGTAAAGATAAAAATAATATCTAAATTAAAAAATAGCAATAAGGGTAGCATATAAAAGAATTCAAACGTGACAATCTCTGTACATGTCACAAGCCACGCTGAGTACACACAGCTATCAGACGGCATGTAGACACTCAAACATATATACAGCATCCTCGCTGCCCTCTGCCCCTGCTCTGAGCTCAGTGTCCCAACAGAGGCTTGGGAGAGAAGGCTCAGTACACCGCCTGGGGGGAGAGGGCGTGTGAAATTGAACAGACATGCCATGGAGAGCACACACTAGAGGGAAGCGGGACATCCTGTCCTGCTGGTTCAATGTAAACACAGAAAATTGTAAAGACGGAAAGGAGGGAAAAAAAAGAAAAAAATGTGACTTGTGTTACCAAATGTTCTACATAGCCTGCCTAACAATATTATCCTAGTGTCATTTACTCATTCTTACAGTATAATGGCATGTTAGCATTACACCAAGAACTTTTCCAGCATCGCTACTCCGACTGTTTATCTGTCTGATTAATTATGGCTTCAATATTACAATGCAGACAGAGAACATGGGGAAAACAATACTTACATTCGGGAGACTGGCAGGCTGCAGCAAAGCAACATCTGAATCTCTAAGCCTATCTTACAGAGGTAACCCTTAGATATGATAATGGGTTTGGCTGGGAACAGGTTGATCAGAAATATGTTTCTTTGGAAATGCTACGACCTATAAAGACACCTGGCTAATTAATGAGAAAAAAAAAAGGTTTAAAATTAATTGTTTTCCCCAAAAAAAGGGACAGCACCAGTAGTGCCCACTTAGCCTAGGTTCACACTCGTGTGGGTGGTTCCGCACCTGTTGCCGCAACCACATGTACAGAAAAATGCAGGAGATGTGTGGGGTACCATTAACCCTAATGAGACCCACACACACTGGAAAACGCAGCATTGTTTTTCCGCACTGGGAATTTCACTGCACTTGCAATTTCCGTGCGAACCATGTTTACATAAAGGTGCAGGGACCTTTTCCCTGCATTTTCTGCAAGCACAGCAGCCCAATCAAATGAATGGACTGCTCTTCCCATGCAAAATGCATGTCACAGAGTTGCACAGGTGTGAACCAGGCTTTTGTCCTTAAAGCTGAACTCTAGGCACTCAAACGTAATAACATATTTTTAATATAATTCCTTAATAGCCACAAAGGATATGTAAATCCACTTGGTGTGCACCAAATGAATTTACAAACTCAGATATTACCTTATAAAAGTAGCAGTGACATCAGTACTGCGCTGTACATAGCCCATGCATACATCTGTAGCAATATTTCGAGGCCTGTGGCCTGATGTGGGTCTGCCATTGTTACCGGTTACCTCTCCAGCCCATGTGAGCTGTGGCCCTCGGTGTGAGAACTGACACATCGACAACTCCGGCATCTTTGTTTGGTTGTTTTATTGTAGTTTTAGGGGATGGGAGAAGGGAATGAGTGGGATACTCCTTTGGCTCGACTATATACAATTCTGGGACTTTATAGCAAAAATGCCTGTTAGCGCTGTCTTGACGCCAGCCGATGCTAGCCAATGCTTACTGGCGCTTTAAACACACTGTATCTCTGAAAGCTGTGCTGGAACTCCGACCAAGTCCAAAAGATCCAGGACTGTAGAACATTAAACGTCTGACACTTCTTGCACTGCAAAGTCACTGACTATTCCCTCCAGCCTTGCACTAGCTTGAGGTAGCTTGCTGTGGATTCCTGTATGGCTGCAGCTCCTAACTGATGCACTACACGCTGTGCACTAACTCTCCAGGGCCCAAAATTACAGGTACTCCCTTTATCACTTCAGTGTCCTCTGACCAGGCACCCCCTTTACAGCTAGCTGATACTTGGATCCTAGAACCTTCTCCGAAATGGCCCCCTCTGACTCTAGGCAGACCCCCAGGGGCAATCCTCAGTACTCACAACCTGTGTAGGCTTTCCTGGGACTGAACCCCTCTCACTCTCCGCTGGTTCTCGGCACACCGGATCCCCCTCAGCTCAACTCAGCACTCTCTGGATTCTCAGGCAGCACCCGAGACATCCGCTTCCTCTGACAGGAGGGGAGGCAGCCGCCTGGGAATCCCCTGGGACTCTGCTTCCCGCCAAAGACCACGAGTCACGCACGCCCCTCAGACTTATACCCACTCCCAGAATCCTTTGCAGCAAAACCTTCCTTCTGAGGTAATTACAAGCTTGAATGTGTCCCTGATTTGGTTTCCTTCACTGCCCTATGAGAAGCCTTTCACAGAGCCAGTGGGGAGACTCCCCTTTCAGCAGACACACCTGGAAGCCATGACACTCTAACCAAAAAGCAATCATGGCCCTGCTGTTGGGCAGACAAGGCCCAATATGCATTTACCTAGCACCTACCTGTAGGGTGCTACAGATCAATAGCTATAGATGGGACCCAATAGTCCCACCAACTGCAGACTGCCTGCAGAAAACTACAGAAGGGGGCGGAGACAAGACCAGTTACCCTGAACAAGGAGAGAGAGCAGCAGTGACAGGTCTTTATTACAGGAAGCTCCTGCACAGAGGAAAACTTCCATACTGGATTACTGAATAGAACTGAAAGAAATACACAAAACACATCAATTTGCATGACTCTTGTATTTAGACTTTATTTAAGTCTCCCAGAGTTTAGCTTTAACATATACCCGTGAGCAATTTGTAAATGCAAATAAAAATAATAATAAAAAAAATACTTATCTCTTTATGCTGCTCTCCAATAGGGAGGATGAGCATGATGAGATTTAATTTGAAGCCAACATTTCCAGGACTGTCATCTCCTCTGTCCCCTGCAGCACTCAGTGCTTCCTCCTGCCAAGAACAACAGGAAGAACCAGCAAGTGCAGTAGGGCACAAAACAGACTGACTTAGGGGTTTATGGTTTATATCCACTTCAAGCTTGGTTCACACTGTGTGCGGACGTGGCTCACAACAGGGGACCAGGGCATCCCTGTTCTCCATTTCCATTTCTGCCTGAATTCGGACCTGAAATGGAGCCAAAGCCGCACAGGACCCTTGTGTATGCGCTATGCAGCCGCCCCCCGGAGAAGTGTGAACTGGCTCCATTGAGAGCCGGTCACAGTCTCCTGTCATACGAATTGGAAGCAGGGAAACCTGCATCCAATTTGCATGAGTATGAACCCAGCCTTAAATACTAATTCTTATATGCAGTAACCTATTAGAGCCAATCAGACTTTGCTCTGCTAAATGTTGTAGTTCATATGGTTTAAATGAATTAGCAAAAATCTATGGAAGGCTGAAATACCTTGGGGGCTTTGATTTTGGGGCATAGGTTAGGAGCAGAGATGTATAGTAACGAAGTAGAACTACTTAAGTACTGTACTTAAGTACCGAAATGCGGTATCTGTACTTTCCTAGAGTAGAATTTTTTTCTCCTACTTCCACTTTTACTTCACTACATTTTTTCGATGATTTTGATACTTCTACTCAAGTATTTTTTTTTTGTGCTGCATAGTTACTCGTTACTTTTAAAAAAATTACCACTGCCAGAACAGTAGATGGCAGGTTGCATAACGCTCAAAAAAATGTGTATAATGTCATTTGTAAATCAGCGCATACGAAAATAAAGGCTGTGTATAATAAAAGCTGCTATACCAAATCTTTCCAATAAAAAGAAAATATGAAACAAACAAATAAATGGTGCTACAGCGCTTAAAGTGCATCAAGAAACTACTAACAAACACAGGTTAATCATTTGAATAAATCATTTGAAATAATAAAAACAATATGATGTTCAAACTTTTGACTTATTTCTTTAATAACTACATAACACAGTACTTGTACTTCTACTTTCAGTACTTGAGTAGAAATTTTTTTTCAAAACTACTGGTACTTTTTACTTTTAGTACTTAAGTAGCAAATTTTTTGAAAAAACTACTTGCAATACTTAAGTAAAAAAAATGTTGAATACTTTAGTACTTCTACTTAAGTAACTTTTTCTGCGAGCACTTCCACTTCTACTCAAGTAATTTTTTGATCGAGCACTTGTACTTTTACTCAAGTAGAAATTTCGAGTACTTTATACAAGTCTGGTTAGGAGCGTAGGGATTCTACTTAATAGGAACGTAGGGATTCTTTGCCCTTAAGTGCATACAGCTCTATAAGCAAGTACTGCTCAGTACAATGTCCAATGTTCAGCTGGATTCAACAATTCTCATATTTCACGTGTCATGTATGCTGGCAGTGAGGCCTTCTGTACACATCTCCCTGCCCATACATGGATCGAAATTCGGCCAGTCCCTGTTGAATTGGCTGAATTTTGATCCATGTATGGCTAGCTTAAGTATGTGAGGTCACTGTCATTACTCCGTTGACCTGTGACTCATGCCTTAGCAATGGCAGCTCCCATACGTATATCCTGCCAACATCATTTTTATCTAAACGGTCAGCATCATACTGCAACTGCAGTCATGTCAACTTATGCTCATACTTTACAGTGGTAATATACATTTTCATTCTCCTTCCTGTCTTCCACTCCTATGTAAGCCTGACAGTGATGAACTAATATCAAACTTCAGAGTGTCAGAATAGCATGCATTTAAGTAAGGGTTAGCTGATATTACATAACCGAGTTCTTTAAACTGTTGGAAATTAAGCATTTCTTTATTGTCTGATCATGTGTAACAAAAGACTTGTGTCAGTACTGAAGCATGTACATTTTCCAGCATGCACTGCTGTAAATGGAAGAATAGGTACAATGCCCTTTTAAAGTGTCACCAAAGCCTTTTAGTAATTAATAAAGAAGATTAAAAAAAATGGAATAAATAAGATTTGGTGTTGGTACTTTTATGTGGAATGCGAGAACAATGGGTGTGCAAATGAGGCAGCCACTCAGAAACATTTTAGCCTGACAAAAAGATCTGCAAAATGTGTTATTATGTTTTTTCATATATAAAGTAGAAAATGATGAGAAAATTGTGATAATGGCAGTACATCACATTATCTTTCATCTCTCTTAGTATAGCCTGTTTATTATTGCAATTTCTGTATTTCCTATTTTGGCCATTTTGTGACAGTCCAAGCCTTTATAAAAAATTCTTATGTCACTGTATACTTAGGTCTTAGCCCTTAATGATAACACAAGTGTCTTGCGCTAACCTTACCAAATTAGCAGTCCATGTTATATACTATATTACCAAAAGTATTGGGACGCCTGCCTTTACACACACATGAACTTTAATGGCATCCCAATCTTAGTCCGTAGGGTTCAATATTGAGTTGCCTTTATAGACCTTGCTTTGTGCACTGGTGTGCAGTTATGTTGGAACAGGAGGGAGCTTTAAATTGTCCAAAATGTCTTGGTATGCTGACTCCTTAAGAATTCCCCTTCACTGGAACTAAGGGGCCAAGCCCAACCCCTGAAAAACAACCCCACGCCATAACTCCCCCTCCACCAAATGATTTGGAGCAGTGCACAAAGCAAGGTCCATAAAGACATGGATGAGTGAGTTTGGGCTAGCACAGAGTTCTGATCTCAACCCGATAGAACACCTTTGGGAAGAATTAGAGCACAGACTGCGAGCCAGGCCTTTTCATCCAACATTAGTGCCTGACCTCACAAATGCGCTTCTGGAAGAATAGTCAATTGTTAGAGCTTCAAAAGGTGAGCCAACTCAATATTGAACCTTAAGAACTAAGACTGGGATGCCATTAAATATCATGTGCATGTAAAGGCAGGTGTCCCAATAGTTTTGATAATATAGTGTATTTGTTCCTATTTGCCAAGATAGGTATGTAACCAATTGCAAATATTAAATTTACGTTGGGGTGCAGCAGGAAGCGGTTCCTCTGAACTCCAGCTACGGTAAGGCTTTTGTTATTCAACTGGAGGACATGAATTGTGGCTGAGAAGAAAGAGCCCTTAGAAATATGTATCTTTAACTTTTAAAATTGTATTAACCTCAATGTATGCTGCTTTTACTTGCCTTCCTTCTCCCTTCTTCCCTTTTTGCCGGAACTAAACATACATCTCACTGCAAAGAATTAGTGCAATGTTTGCAAAACTACCTGGCCCATCTGTTTCATCTGATTGTCATCTTAATGAAGTCTTGTGTTAAAATGCACCTTACTTGTATCAAAGTGTCTGAACGAAGAGCCACCTCCATTGTTCTTAACAGACATTCAGATTCTCAGAATTTCTTGTCTACACTGGACTAACCAAAGATTTTGATTGGTTCCTGTAGGCAACACAGATATTTCTTGCAAACAAAAGTGGCTCATGCAGCTTCCACTATAGATGTTTCCTCAGGACACAATAACTATTCATCAGTACTACTCCCTGTCAATGTCGCACATTATTACCATCTCATTTTATTCTTTTACTGTCACTGAGAATGACAAAAGGATTGTCGGGGAATTCACATTGCCTGGGTATTTGCATGAATACATATGTAGATTTGTTTGGCTGTAGCTTGTGTATTCAGATTATATCCGATCTCAGTGTGCAGTACAATTTATATAGACTAGAAAAGCAATATGGCAATTAATTTCCAGAATCTTAAGGTTGCTTTTCCAGAGAATCACTCTGCCAATATGTGGGAAGTTTTACTGATATATTCGCGAACACTGCATATTTTTCTTGCGTCATATATATTATGGATATGTATTTTGTATACATTTCCATACTCATGGTTTATGATTAATTCCAATCCCATCAACCCTGCCAACTATACTGCTATGTTCTATGTCCTCCTAGTTGGACTTATATTACATATAAGCTAGCCTGAGAGTACCCAGCAGAAAATGCATTCATACAGTATACCATATGAATCTTTTAGTACAACATCAATGTGGCAACGGGTTTGTATCAAATGCCTCCCAACTTTATGAGATGGGGAGAAGGGACACCTTTTGGCGTAAAGTGCCTATACAAAAATCACGCCCCTGCAATGCCTCTCATTATGTAGACCATGTTTGTCTTTTCAGAATGGATTTGTTAATAAATGCAATAATATAGAGGTTCGGTGAAGTAGTGTAGTATAACTCTTTCGTTGGTTAAATAATATATTTTTGGTCTGTACATCAGACCACAAACAAGGGACAACAAAGGAGGAAGAAAAGGAGCAAAAAAGAATAGATACTTGGAATTTGAGAGCTATGGAGCCATCCTCTCATTACATATGCATACGTGCAAGCTTCATGTACCATCTGTGTAAATAGAAATTGTTCTGACGTTGCCTCTATAGGCAGAGAAACTTTATAAGGAAGCTCCAAAACTCCACATTGCAGGCAAAAGGGTTGACAAACCAGGT
This sequence comes from Pelophylax lessonae, assembly GCF_965119305.1. Classification (NCBI taxonomy): domain Eukaryota; kingdom Metazoa; phylum Chordata; class Amphibia; order Anura; family Ranidae; genus Pelophylax; species Pelophylax lessonae. The sequence goes on along the minus strand of NC_138771.1, from coordinate 546,733,670 downwards.
CCCATCCAGTTTTGACATCTTTAATTTCTCTATTGATACCAATAAAAACACAGGGAGTTACTGACCCTTTGCACAGCCTTCTTTCTGATTCCAGATAAAGGTGCAATGATCATGTATCAACCTGCACTTCTGGGCAGCGTTGCATACACCACTCTCTGGAGTGGTAAAATTGTTATGTAAACAGTGCCCATCTCTGAGCAAAATTTAAGGACCCTTCCACATTTTTTTTAAAAAAACCTTTTCTGGCCATGGTTTGCTTACCGAAGTCTGCCGTCCAGGTCTCCAAAGATGCCGATGTGCCCAAGACAGCTGGTCCCTGATGGTCCCCTTTTGCTGACACCACTGGAGACTTTCCTTCTTAATGTTGAGAGAACATGCCACTGTACAACTAATAGAAAGTGTCCATGTCACCTAGGCAGTGACACAAACACCGGAAGAAGGATCCTCCCTTCCTGTACACAGAAGAAAAGACAACATTTGGAATGGGAACATCATATGACCACAGATTTAGAGGAGCAAAAGGGCATTTAGGTAGCTTTTTTTTTTTTTTTAAATGGCAGCTATTAGTTGGGATGGGTGGGGGCTATAAAAATACATAATGATATGAAAATGCAGGCTGCACTTGCTGATTGTCTTCTAAAAATACTAGTTGACTGGCTTTCTATGACATAAGTACTTTCTGAGCCAGTGACCCAGGCAAAATTAAAGTCAGAGTGAAGTACATATAATTTTCATATTCGAAAATTACATCAAAGTAGTTTAGCCATTGGATCAATATGACAGCCAAGCAGATTGGATTTTCAGAAAGAGAAAAAAAGGCAGCCTAAACTTGTATATGTTTATCAGAACTGCTTTTCTTTGACTAACAATGAAGAGCACAGCTGTCCAACTGGCAGGCCTATGGGGTCTTCTGTTGTAGCCTACGAGGTCCTAGCTACATAGTTACGCAATGCACAGTGCCAAAATACTCTTTGCATTCAAGCACCTGTGATTGTAATCATGTCCTCATTCTTTGTCAAGCAGAATGATCTCCTGTCCGATAGAGAGTATAATTTTGACCCAAAGTCAATAAGAAGTTATTGTTAATACTGCCTCTGACATAAATGAAGGTGGTTTAATATTGCTTTCATTGACATTAATAAAGGGGGAGGGGGGTTATTATTACTTACACTGACAGCTATGATTACGGTTATTTTTGCTGCCACTTTCACCACTAAAGCAAGGGCTTATTATCATTTTCTCTGCTCTGAGCTGAAGATCATATCCCTAGAGATCCTTGTGCGGCTGTGTCTTTGGCAGCGTCATCTTCATACAGGCCTATGTCAGAGGGTGATGCAGGGGCAGTGAGCAGTGGGCTTCCATTAGGTGATCCTGACAAACATTTTATTAATACTTCCATTTATTTTGGTAGCCAACACACAGGATACTGGAGATGTGGGAGCACCTTCAGCATTGGGTTGGTGGTTTGATAAGAGATGTTGAATGATTTTTTTGGCGACATTCTTCTGGATACCCCAGCCTTATGCTGATAAAAAAAAAAAAATATGCTATGCTAGTATTAATCTAACAGAGGTCCGTTGCAAATGTTTGCTCCCCAGCTACAAGGATACTATGTACTCAGTGCACGACTATATGCTTGCTGACTGACCTTGTTTGTGCTGAATAAGTTTTCTGTTCCTTTTAAAATAGGAAGGAAGTTGAGAGACACCAGACCCAACAATGCAGATGAGCTGAAGGCCACTATCAAAGCAACCTGGGATTCCATAACACTTCAGTAGTGCCAAAGGCTGATCACCTCCATGCCACGCCACATTCATGCAGTTATGCCCCATACACACATGCAGATTATCTGCAGACTTTTGTCTGCAGATTTACCAAAACCATATAATATGAGGTCAAACCTAAACACTTTCAATTTGTATGCAATCCGGCAGGCCCTTGCACTACATAGAAAAGGTAAGTCTGCAGACAAAAGTCTGCAGATAATCTGCACGTGTGTATGGGGCATAATTCATGCAAAAGGAGCCCTGACCAAGTCATTAAATGCATACTATATATGGAAATACTTTTCAGTAAGCCAACATTTATGTATTAAAAATCCTTTTTTTTAATTGGTCTTATGTAATATTCATATTTTCTGAGATACTAAATTTTGTTTTCTCACTAGCTGTAAGCCATAATCATCAAAATTACAAGAAAGAAATGCTTGAAATATATCACTCTGTGTATAAAGCATCTATATAAAATATGAGTTTCACTTTTTGAATTGAATTACTGAAATAAATTAACTTTTTGATAATATTCTAATTTTATGAGATGCACCTGTATATATAAGGGGGGCTATATATAAGGGGGGCAATAAAGCTCACTAACTCTTCACACTGACTTGCTCTTCTTTCTGAGAAGATTTATATAGGTAACACACTGAAAAATATAGTACGTGTGAAAGGGCAGCCTATGTTGTAAATATTGCAATATACCATATTTTGATTTTGACAGCTTTATTTAAATTGGGCTTCTGTTGTAAAATAAGAGCAAGGGAGCCTCCTTTTCAATTCTCTACCCACTGCTTTAGACCTAACATACCCAATCGTTTTGACCCACCTTACAGGCTAACATGTCCACCCCAAACCCGCTCTGTCTTCCACCGTATATCTCGTACCATACAGAAGAAGTTTAGCTACACACTTGCTCAAAGCGATAGCATTCGAGAGTGCATTTAGATATGTCTAATTAGGCCCTACAGGCTCTCTATGAGCATGTGCCAGGTTGCATCTTACATAGTTGGTAAAGTTTAATAAAGACACCGGTCCATCCATTCCAATCTCAGAATATGTGTGTGTGTCCACTCTTTTCAATTTTCCTGTACATTGTATTTTACAAGAAACCTATCTGTAGCACTTAACCCCGGAGGAGCTACATGGTATAACAAGTTCTCTGTTCTGGGAACTGCTTCGGTCCCTCTGGCACACCTGGTTAGGTAGTGAGATGCTGCAAACGCCTTTGAAGTTATTAGAATACTACCCACAACTGTCTTAGAATATAGGAAATAGGCACCAGGCTTAGTAGTAGTAAATGAAATAGGTATATTATCACCAATCAGAATAAATGGCAATACAAATAAAACATTGAACAAATAAAGAACTCTGAATGTAAACACTAACTGATGAGAATATTAGGCTGTAGGCAGGTTGCCTTCGAGGGTTCTTGTTTTAGCAAGATAGTTAGCCTGCACAGGCTGGGAATGGATTAAATGGGTTTGCACTCCTTTCCCAGATTTTTTCGGCCCTGCCTTCTTTCCTTGTGCATATTTAAGAAGGGGATGGCTGGGTCCCACTGCCACACATGGGATACTGAGAAGGGGCTTCTGCGCCACGTAGTCCCACTGAGACTGGAACACCAGAGCAAATGCCAAGTTGTTAGAGAACACCAATCATCAACTTACATATTTTTAAGGTATGCTGGGTAGTCTCATCATTTCAGTTGTTTGTTCGTAACCACGAAATTAGAGGAAAGGTACCCCCAAGTGCAGGATGAGTAGGCCCCGCTCACAAGGCGATAAGCATTCCTATTATCTCCAGCACTAAACAAGAGTAGCATAAGCAGTAAACCATATACACAATGAAAAGCATAAACAGTAAAGCAAAATCTTGCAGTACCCTTCTGCAACAAGGGACCAAAAGTGCCTCAGAGTGTATTTCCCCTGAATATAGGTGTATGTATATCTCCTGAAAACCAGGCAATTGTACAGTATATGAACCCTGGGTGTAGAACTTCAGCTGGCTAACGGTGGGGCTCAATCTATACAGTGGTGCACTTGGTTACCCCCCCCCCCCTTAAAATTTGAATGCAATGGTTGGCTTTGTCTCCCATTCTACTGAACTTTTAACAATAGTATACTAAACAGAAGCCACAACTGTTTACCAGTCCTGGCATCCAGCAAACCTTGTCCTGGACATTCGTCTAACTCTGGTCCCTGGAACCTAATCTTCGCTGGCTCAGTCCTTGCAATTTGGTTCTCAAGTTTAGTCTCAGCACTCTGGTCTCTGCACAGGCTCAGCAACAGGTTCCCGGTTACTGCACAAGCTCAGGGACAGGTCTGCACCGCTCTGGTCCCCAGCAGCAAGAGAGAGTTTCTCCCAAAAGCACGGGAGAAAGCTTACTGAACCCTCCTTCTAATATAAGGTTTCCTTGGCTCTTGTAGTTCACAGCCCTTTTTACTTTCATAGTGCAGCTCTCCTTTCAGACTACATTTCTCAGGATCTTGAGCAGTTGCATAGTTATGCCGCTAAGGCTGCATAGCCAGGAAGAAGGAGGTAGGAGTGGGCAGAGAAACACACACAGCAGCTCCGATCACAGCACAATGGCTGGGGGGAAAGCACACAACCTATTTTAAACTGAAAGCCTGGCAGCGTGGGGGCATTAATCTACACTCTCCCCTGACACCACCAACTGTGGAAGGGAGTTACACTTTCTCACTGCTCCAACAGTAAAGAGCCCCTTATTAGTATTTAAAAGTGAACCGTTTTTCATCCAACTTCAGTGTGTGGCCATGTGTCTTCTTTAGAGACCTAAGATTAAAAAGTTTCCTACCAATGCTAGAGTCACTATTCTAGGATTTGTATATAACTATCCTATCCTCGCTTGAGTGCCTCTTGTTATGTGTTCAATGTGTTTAATGTTTCTAGTCCTTTTTCCTAACTGAGGTCCTCCAGCCCCCTTATTATCATTGTTTCCTGTCTCTGGACTTTCTCCAGTTCAAGCACATCCTTCCTGAGGATTGGTGACCAGAACTGGACGGCATACTCAAGATGCGGCCAAACCAGAGTTTTGTAAACTGGTTGAATTATAGTTTTATCTCTTGAGTATATACCTTTTTTATGCATGCTAATAGTCTGCTGGCCTTGCTTGCTACAGCTTGAAATTGCATGCTATTGCTGAGTCTGTCGTTTACTAGGACCCCCAAAGTCTTTTCCATCCTCAATTTCCCCTAAATTTCTCTGACTAGTATTTTTAACTTGCATGCATATATTTAGCTCCCAAGTGTATTACTTTACATTTTCCCTACATTGAACCTCATGTGCCATGTACAGTAGCTGCCCACCTCTCTATTTAAGTTGCAATATCCTGTTGGGAAGTAAATGCCCTGCTTAGCTTTGTATCATCACCAAACATAGAGACTGAACTATTTATCTCAACCTCTATATCAGTTATGAAAAAGTTGCATTGGTCCCAGGACAGAGGACAACAGAATTGGTCCCAGGACAGAAGCCTGGGGTACCCCGCTTATGACTCCAGACGATTCCGAAAATATGCCATTAATCACCACCCTCTGGATACGCTCCTGCAACCATTTTTCTATCCATGTACATATAATGTCATCAATTCCAAAAGACCCTAATTTGTAGATTAATCATTTGTGGGGCACTGTATCAAATGCCCCAGCGAAATCTAGATACACTACATCCAGAGACCTTCCTCACAACTCACACAACTCACAACTCACTCACTCTCAACTCACTCTCTAATAGAATGTTAAAAGGTTGGTCCGGCAAGAATGGTTCTTCATAAACCCATGTTGGTTACTTCTAATAATACTATTTTCATCAGCAAATTCTTTCCAATAGTTTCCATACTATTGATGTTAATCTGACTGTCTGTAGTCACCAGGTATACAGTATATGGTGGTCTTTTTGGATAATCGATTCACGTTTCCTTTTCACCAAGAAGCTGGTACCATTCCAGTCAGTAAGCTGTGCTGAAAAATAAGGTCTGGTTATGACATGCCTGATGACGCTAGGATAGCGAAATGCATTGTGGTCTCTGCTAAACCCGGAAGTAAAGAGGAAGAAGTCACCTCCTAACTGTAGGCACTGGTATACAGATCGGATCGCTGATTGGCACCGCTGCACGCTACAGGGAGCAACACAGAGGGAGAACAGCAGGAGTCTGCAAATCCTGTTCCCATCCAGCCACCCATAGCAACCAATGCCCATTGCCCTGTGCCAGGTGGGCACATCTAATAGTAAGCAGCCACTTTTTAAATAGATGTTAATTTGTCAATAAAGTTGCAGTATTACACTATTTTTGGCTTTCTATTTGTCTCCCTGCACATGGGCTTTAAAAAAACACCTATGAGAGGTAATTATTTGGAGTGAGGAGAAGGAGCTAATTACTTTGTGGAGTTATTTAACCAATATTCAAGAAGAGAGGAGGTGCCTATGGTTTGATCCACCAAAGGATAAAGGGATCACAGGCTTGAGGGGTCTGTGTGACCCACCTGTATCCGGTAAGAGGCAAAGATTATCTGTATGCACTGGAGCACCTGATATTCAAGCAATATCACCCACTACCTTGCACAAACTGTTTTTCGTTGGATCACAAGTTTAACAATTTGAGCACCATAGAATATGCACCTTATTTGATTACCAATAACAGTTTCTGTCTAAACCAGGCATGTCCAACCTGCGGCCCAGAACAGCAGGCAATGCGGCCCACTGCCCCCTGACAATCTTTTTTTGCTAGGGAGGAAGCAAGTCGGGTCGGGGGCACAGCCACAGCGACTTTCAACTAACGGTAGGCAGAGGCTGAGGGGAGGGGGTGGGAGGCGAGCATGTGCAGTGTTTCTGACTCCTACCACCATGACCACTTCAAATCACTGAAGTGGTCATGGTGGTTAGAGTGTTCCTTTATTGTCTCTCAGAAGAAGTAAACCTCTGTATATGGATTCCATTTAATTTGATCATCCTCTAGTTGTGTTAAATTAGTGCGGGGGGCGCAGTGGCATTTTATTACATGCCTTAACTATAGTATATATTTTATATGCGGCCCCAGAAAATTTCTCTACACTCAATGTGGCCCAGAGAGGCCAAAAGGTTGGACACCCATGGTCTAAACAATATTTAATTCAATTTATTTATTCACCATTTTGTGTATGCGTTTTTATTCACATACGTTTTTAATTAGAAATATATAAAGTGATCACTAGCACTTTATCGGTTCTTCATTGCACTTTCCAGCACCTTATATATTTATTTGTTTTTTGCACAATATATTTCTGTGGCACCAGCACTTTATAAAAAGGTTTATGATGGTAGATATGATGATTTGTTTTAAAATTTAATCTACATATTTTTACCATTTCTTATGAATAAGTTATTATTTGCCATTATTTATTCCTTGTCACAGATACACATTAGATAACACACCCTGTATTTATTATTATTATTTTTAGAATATTAATATTCTGTCACAGATTCACATTAGGTATTGCATTTTACATATCTATTTATTTTTTAGAATATTAATATTTTGGTGCACCTTTGTTATATATTTCATATTCAGGGATACCAGCGCCTTTTTACCATTTTTTACCTAGCTTGTATTGCATTTTGCAATTAAAAGGGCAGCAGGTTCTGTACACAAAAAAAATCCCCTAAGAACAAGGCGCCTTCACATTAATTACCCGGGTTATGACATGACTAAGTTCTTTGAGGACTCTTGGTTAAAGCCATCTGGTCACTTCTCCTATAGATCACAGGGGGGGGGGGGGGGGGTAAGTTGCTTCTGTGATCTGTTTTCAGCCGACAGCGGGCTAAAGTCTGCTGTCAGTTGACATCAATCAGCTGGTTCAGGCTCTGTCTCGATCCTAACTTTCATGTGCAAGCTGCTGAGAGAATGAGCCAGCTGCTCTCACCCTCCCCACAGTTTTTTTCAACCCATACTTCTCTTTCAAGTTTTTCTAGTCTTTTTTTTTTTTTTTTTTATTAACACTGGTCTCTGTCAACCACAGGGGATATTCAATTTAATGTTATTAACATTACTGTCTTGTTTATTATACCCCTCCTTATCATTCGTATAAACTGAGGGGAAGAATGCATTTAATACAGTTGCGTCTTTTGTAATCTATTTAAGCTGCCCTGATTGTTCTCTCGCAATTCTTATTGCGCTCTTTGTAGTTTTGGAATGCTGATAGTGACCCTGCAGGCTCATATTTATTGAAGGACTGTTTTTTTCGTTAAGATGCCTTTTTATGCTAGTGTTTAGCCACCCAGGTTTAATTTTTCTTTCATATTATTGCCCAGTAGAATGCACTGACGGATGATATTACTTAAAAGAGACTGAGAACTAAGACATCAAAGATTTCTCAATTCTCCGTCTTTACTGAGCAGCACTGTCAGTCACCAGCTCTCTGCTCTGCCCCTCACTGGAGCACCAGGCTGTGCATGGGATTGGTACACTGAAAGGTTGAACCAGTTGCCGGTCTAGGCATCTGGGAGGATCTATATTAAACAAGAGTGTCCATAAAGTGCAGAAAAGTATATAAGTAACGTTGACTGATGAAATCCACCACCAAGCTCCAACATCACACTTGAGCGTAGCGTTTTCGTGTGTTTTTTACCGCGATTTTTACCACGATTTTCAGGCGTTTTTGGAGGCAGGCATTGCCATCTATCAAAAACGCTAGTAATCAGCCAAAAAGAAGCTCATGTACTTTTTTCAGCTACAGGCGTTTTGCTTCAGGCGTTAAAACGCTCAGATGTGAACAGGGGCCATTTAAATGAATGGGGTTTTACTTGTTGGGCCTTTTGGAATTTTTTTTTGAGCGTTTTTGGAGCTGAAAAACGCTCAAAAACGCCCAGGTGTGAATGGAGCCTTAAGCATACACTTATTACCAGATAGCATAGACCATAAATTATAATGGTCATAAAAGCACAAAATAACCAGACATCCGAGCTAGGCGGTGGCTGTTCAGCAGCAGCGCCAAATGGAATAAAAAAAAAAAAAAAAGAACAAGCTTAGTGAAGCCTGCTAACATTTGAGTCCTTATATTTAAAATATATAAAAAAGTACCTTCGATGAGTTATAAACAGGCACAAACGAGTAAAAAACCAGCAGACTGTCAGTTCTTGAGAAAGGAAAGCCGTGAGTGACGGCTAAGCAAGCGTGATGTCTTCAGTAAGAGCCTGGACCGGCTGAGTGACATCAACCAACAGCAGATTATATCTCACTGTCGGCTGAATATGGGTCACAGGAGTGCAGAACTGAGTGTGTTTCTGTGATCCACAGAAGAAAGACCACTTCTCCAGTATTTTTCTGCAAGAATTTAATCTCATTTAGTGGCATGTAGTAAGAATTGCAGCTTATTGTTGACTATTTTCAAATGTTGTGTTCTTGTCCTACCCCATATATCCTTTTCCTATAATGTATGGCAACTGTAGTTACTCTGTGATCACTGTTGCCTAAATTACCTATAAGGTCCCTTACACTAGCTGCTGACAGTTCAAATCTTGGCCATTTAAGCAGGGGCCGGCCAAGATTCGAACCATGTATGAGTAGGCTGATTGTTCCCAAGTTGATCGATCGATCAACGTGGGTGCAACCAGCCTGTTTGATTTTTCATGTGGTTATTGCCAGTGGCTTTAGCCGCTATCAATAATCACTGTGTGTTTTCCCAGCAGAAATGGCTTTCCCAGCCGGGAGAATACAATAGCTCCACAGAAGGGATTCCCCCATCAACACTGACTGTGTTGATGGGGGGATCAAACAATTTTCTGTCCTGCAACCTGTGGCTGCAGGAAAGAAAATCGCACCGTCTATGGCTGGCTTTAGTTGAGTGAGCAGTTCTGTCTGTCCAATCAATATCAGGATAGTTGTAGCCCCACAAGATTCTAACATTGCCATGCCTCCCTGCCATCTCTAACTGTAAAGGAAGATGGGTGCCCTCCTCCACCTTAATGTTAGAGGCCTAAAGCATACACCCACAATTACCCGCCTGTTTGTTTCGCCCCTTTGAAGCTCCAGCCACAAAGACTCGTCTTCACCAGCTCCATTAGCAATATCTTACCTCGTATTCAATATCAAATCGCTCCTCACAAAAAAGCAAACTCCTCCCGATCTTCTACGCACCCTGTCCCGCTGATACAGGGAGTACCTCTGGAAATTCTCAAGCCAATCATGTAATCTGTCAAATCAGGTTTCTGATATTCCCATGAATTCAAAATCCTTCTAGTGTATCAGGGCCCCCCTTTCATCTAATATCTCTGCTACCAGTGTTTATATTCCATTGATTGGTAAAGTCTTAATGTATTGCATGCAGTATTGTATGAAAGAGAGGCTGCTTATTGAGAGGCAGAGGCTCGCACAGCACTATGACATTGGATGATGAAGTGAGACGGCATTCTCTTTTTGAAATCTTGTGGCAAGTGGAGTGTGACTTAAATGCAACTAACTGACAGCGATTGTAACTTGTTCTTATAGGACAAGAATTGCTAAATGAACATTGCCTGGCATGTCTTTTGCAGTTGTACTTCTGGGAATTTCGCTCTTACTACAATAAAGTGGATTTGGGCCTGTAAATGTGTTTGTGAGCAGCATTAACAATTCCTGGTCCAGCAATACAAACATCTTCATGAAATGAGGCCATGTCCCTAGATTTATAGATTAGCTGGTTTGCGGGAGCTTCTGAGATCTGCACAACTCAGTGCTCTACTTATCAAACGTTTGTGCTTTCAAATTACTCTAATTAGCAGCTGCTTGTTCTCTACCGTCAGAAAAGCATTTTTAGAACTGTTTGCCAGATTTGGACTAAGTTTGCAAATAGGTGACACATTCACACAGAAAACAAAAATGAAAAAATGCGTTATTTTTGTCAATGCAGCGCACCAACCTGCATAGAGAATTCACATCCATATGTTGTGCTGCGTTACAGCAGAGATACATTTTTTTTTTCTATGCATGAAGTTGGAGCGCCATTAGGAATGAATGGCAATGCACATACACTTTGTATTATTGCGCGTTGTAGTGATGCAGAGTCTAAGGTTTGCTAGATTGATGGGATAACTCTGTGGTGCTTTGGGCACAAACTCTATTTACAGAGATATAGAAAGGATGTCACTATCAGTCCAACATCATTTTTAGCTAATTACTTTAAATAAAGCTCAGTGATCTTGTTTGGGTTCCTTCACACAGGCTAGTAAAAATGGTCAGTTGTTGCAATACTTGCCCAAGATATTAATGTAGTGCATAATCATATTCATGAATAGCTGGTTCACTTTTAATTAGAGAAAGGGAAAGGATTGTAGAAATTATTCAACATGATAAAAAAAAATTCTGCATGCGATAACAAGAAATCATCATTCTGATGTCAACCACTAAATGCCTCAGTTATCACAAATAATATTTAAATTCTGTTATCTGTTTGTATTTATGAGGATTGGCCAACCTTGACCCTAAACACATGGAGGGATCTGTTTAATGTTAGCTTGTAAACACTAGACTGAAGAGCATCAGGATCAGCAAGCATTCACAAATTTAACAAGGTTAAGCAGTTTTCTTGAGCCCTAATAGCACCTTTATCTCCACTTTGGTAGGGATGAATGGAGATCTAAAGCTTTAAAGTAAATCTTTTGCCAAATTTTTCCTTCGGAAAAAAAAGTGATGGGATATACTGGAAAATAAAAGTGATGGTATATACTGTCACTGGAAAAGAAAGTGATGGGATATACTATGTATACTTATACAGCTGTCACTAAAACATATGGCGGGAGGAAATCTTCCAATGGGGGCACCTTCTTGGGGACAATTAAAGCTGGCCACATGCTTCTTGAGTTTTGGTCAAATCATGTTGGAATCTAAATCCGTGTATGGCCTTGCTGGTTATTTAAAGTGATTGTAAAGGTTCTTGTAATAAACATATAAACGTCCATATGCAGCGTTTCAAGTTGAATAAAGTTGATTAGAGATCAAAGAGAGGATGTAAAGATGAATGTCCTCCACCAGCTTGTGTGTCGATAAAGCACACCACACCACCGTGATACAATCAAATCTGCTTCTGCTTACCAAACGATCAACAATAATGCGTGGCGTGTTTGAAAGACTCTCAGGATTCACCCACACACTCTCTAATCAATGTATTAGCAAATTAGGGATCCCAAAAAAAAATGATTTACTTTTAATGGGTAAGGCTGATCAACACATCAAAAATCTAACTCAAAATAAATTTGAATTATATATAAACTGATCAGGTTATAATCCGGCAATAGGCCCAAAGGAGAAAAAGGATAAGTTGGGAAGTATCCAGAGTCCATCAATTAACTATTGTTAATGAAACTATTTACATCCCAGTCTACATTGAGTCCAAAGGGAACATAACATTTAAGGTTATAAATTCACCGGGTTTCAAGCCTGGAAATTTCTCTTCTAACAAAACTTCCCCTCCAATGTGGGGTAAATCTGTCTATAGCTAAAAAAAAGTTGTACCCGCAGGATTTTTTCCATGGAATTCAAGGTAGTGCCTGGAGACACTATGTTTAGTGAACTCTTTCTTAATATTGGCCGTGTGCTCTCCAGTCCTAACATTCTAGCAATAAACATGTTATAATGGATCGAAATTCAATCGGTCCCTGCTGAACTGGCCCAAATTTGATTCATGTATGACTGGCTTATGCTGAGGTCACTTCAGCCGCTCCTAAACTGCCAGTGTAAGCAGGGCTGAAACCAGGGGGGAGGGGCGCTGATGACAGGAGTAGTGACAATGGTATTCCTTCTTCTGTCAGCCCAGCGCTGGGAGTGAGGAGGAGAGAGCAAGAGGCGGTGAGGACTGTGTTCTCTCTCCGCCTCCTATTCCCTGCCAGGGCAGTGCTTCTGTACCTTTAGAACATGGAAATGCAAGCAAGCATTTGTATGCAAATTTACAACATAGAAGGAGGGAGCTCAGCTGAGGATTTCTTCCTCCCAGTCAGGACAAGGGGGAGGGGCTCACTAGGAGCTTCTGGCTTCTTCTGCTCCTTTATACTGATGCCGCCCCTGAAGATATCTGTTTTGGGTCTGCCAGCCCTTCACAACCAGTAGACAGGGGTGGACTTCGGGCTCTGACAGGTGGGAGAGTAAGGGGAGCCTAGGCTTGTAGCAGATGAGAAGGCAGGGTGCACAGGGGAGGGAACTGCCATGATGGGGAGGGGAGCGGAGGAGGTGGTGGCATCACTCTACATGATGCCAGAAGTAGCTAACCTGTGAGTGGTACATGCAGCTGCTGATGGAGCTGACGGGCAGCGGGAAGGTGAAACGAGTCTGTGATATTAGATGACATGACAGAACACTGACTACTTCAACACGGAAAATGTAATGATCAGGCAACCCTGCTGATAGGATGCAGGTACATTACAGGCATCTGAAAGTTGTAGAACATTATACAGCTGTAATTTTTTGGGGGATGGGGGTCTCCTGGTGTAGTATGGGGGCATAGGGGAATCTCAACCCGCCTTTCTCTCTCTCACCCCCATCTCTCTCACTTCTTTTTCTCTCTCAACCCCCCCCCTCCCACCCTCTCTCATCCCCCCTCTTTCCTTGGCCCTCCCCTCCCTTCTGTCTCTCTCACCATCCTCTTTTTTTCTCACCCCCTCTCTCACCTGCTCTCTCTAGCCTCCCCTCTCTCCCCTCCCTTCTCTCACCCCCTCTCTCTCTCTCACACCCTCCTCTCTCTCACCCCCTTTCTTTCTTACCCTTCCCCTCATTCCCCTCGATCTCACCCCCTCACCTCCTTCTCTCTCTCTCCCCTCACTTCCCTCTCCTTCTGTCACCCTCTCTCTTTCACTTACCCCCCCTCTCTCGCTCTCTGCTCCCCTCACCTCCCCACTCTCTCTAACCTACCCCTCTCTCTCTCATTACCCTCACCTTCTTCTCTCTCTCTCCCCCCCTCACTTCCCTCTCCTCTCACCCCTCTCTCTCTTTCTGTTACCCTCTCTTTCTCCGCTCCCCTCACATCCCCTCTCTCTCTCTTGCCTCCCCCTCTCTCTCTCACCTCCCCCTCTCTCGCCCCCACACCTCTTACTCACCCCCCCCCCACATCTTCCCCCCCCTCCTCTCTCACCCCCCCCTCTCATCTCCCTCTCTCCCCTTCATCCAACTCTTTCCTACTTTCCCATCTGTCTCTTTCTCTCCTATTCCTATCTCTCCTTCTCTCTGTCTCCTCCCACTTCTGTCTCTCTCCTTCTACCCCCTCTTTCTCTCCTAGTTTCTAATAGGGGTTTCTGCCATATACAAGGTTCTCAGTAAAAATGCGTACTGTCAGTAGACTTTCCATATTTTGTAACAAATAATAAAAAACAAAATATTAAAAATAAAAAACTACAGACAATGTCCACTACCCTACTGACACCAATTTTTCCCATACTGAAATCATCCTTTTCTAAGGGTGGGACGCAAAACTAAGTCTTTGCCCCGGTTGAAAAAATATCTAGCTTTGCCACTGAGTGTAGGCTTCACATGGGTGGGGTAATCTGTCTGATTTATTTTTACATTTAGTCCACAGGCTGAATGAAGGAAATCTATACATATGTAGCCAGTTTAAGGAAGGATTTCCCCAACTTTCATGTTTCTGTGTCACTGGAAAAGAAATTTAAACAAAATATCTCCATTGAGGCACAAAGTGCAAAAAACATTTTAAAACTTTAAGTTACATAGTTACATATTTACATAGTTTGCGAGGTCGAAAAAAGACACCAGTCCATCCAGTTCAACCTATGATGTGTGTGTGTGTTTGCTGTTAACCGTGCATTGTATACCCCTGTATGTTGTGGTCTTTGAGGTGCCCATCTAATAGTTTTTTGAAACTATCGATGCTCTCTGCTGATACCACTGCTTGTGGTAGAGAATTCCGAATCCTTACTGCTCTGACAGTAAATAACCCCCTATGTATTTTAAGGTTAAACTCAAGTTTTAGTGAGTGGCCACGTGTCTTATTGTATTCCCTTTCTCTGAAAAGTTTGTTCCTTATGCTAGGGTCATCAGTACAGTATTTGTACATGGATATCATATCCCCCTCAATCGTCTCTTTGGTCCCTCTCTCCACCCCCATCCCTTGATGCAGTCTTACCTATAGGTGGGGAGGGTCTGGTCTTGGGGTGAAAAGTCTGTGCGTCTCTGGGGAAAGAGGTCAAATTCTCTGTTGTTAGGTACCTTTCGACCAGGTCTACTAGTTTGTCTGTGGTTTCCGGACCACCATGGCTCACCCATTTCTGCAGGGTGTCAGGGTGTTAGGAGGAGACCTAAGAAATTTGTCAATGACTACTCGCTCCAAAATTTTTGGTCCGGACAGAATCTCTGGCTGCAGCCATTTCCTAGCCAAATGGATGAGGTCATACATCTGCGACTGAGGTGGCTTCCTCAGCTGATAACTCCAATTGTAGACCCGCTGAGCACGGACATCCAAGGTTACCCCAAAACGTGCCAATATTTCCTCTTTTAATCGATCATAGTTTTTTGCATCTGCAAGCTCCAAATCAAAATATGCCTTTTGGGCTTCTCCAGATAATAGGGGGGCCACAAGTCCAGCCCACTGTTCTTTAGGCCAACTCTCTTTCTCCGCTGTTCTTTCAACCGTGGTCAGAAACATCTCAGGGTCATCATCTGCAGTCATCTTAGGCAATAAGTGGCTTACCCGAAAAGTCGGTATGCTACTGGCCTGACTCCCAGCCTAGGTCTGCTGTCTCTGAAGCTGTTTCACGATGGCCTCCATTTGCTGCTGGTGTCTCTGTTCCAAGCCTTCAATGCTCTCTTGGTGAGCCTGTTGTTGAGCTGCAAGGCTCCGCTGAAAACCCGCATTTGTTTGCTGTTGATTTGCATTTGCTATAGCCAGTTGTCTCAGTATCTCCTCCATTTTGGTTTTACTTTAAATGCCCGCGTCCTCCACCATGTGTAAGGGGTTGGCTCGGTAGCGGGTGTGGGTGACCCCCTGAGTGGGTTCGCTACACAGAGAGACAGCCGAGGAGTGGTTGAAAACAACGGTCTATGGTTTATTCTTCCAATTTGCTGGAAACAACTGCAAGCATCCAAACAGCATAAATCAAACAAAACATAAAACAAACCCTGGCCACTTGGGGCGTCTACCTTCACAACACAGGAACCTACCTATGGAGTCTGTCACAACCTACCGCTGGGCAGACACTGCTGGTCATACAGCAGAAAAGCAATAGTCTATTTGTTTTTCTTTTCACACAGAAAAAGTCAACACCACCTCACCTTCAGAAGTCTTTCTCAGCTCACTGCTCTCCTTAACGCAAAAAGCCTCAGGATGCAGCAATCAGTAGTCATCCTCTGGATAACTTATAGAGGCCTTAATTGCCTCATTCTGAATAGCTGAAGCTTTCCAACGTCCTAAACCTTTCTGGCTACCTCTGCAGCCGACACCTGATAGTAATTGGTGAATTGTCTAAACAAGGCAGAAATGTATCTCCCATCTGTGACAACACCCATAGATTTACCTGACTTCCTGTCACAATATATATAGATTTTTAATTGTGGTTCTTTTTTTGTTTATAGCGCAAAAAATAAAACCCGCAGAGGTGATCAAATACCTTCAAAAGAAAGTTCTATTTGTGGAAAAAAAGGACATCAAGTTTATTTGGGTACAGCGCCGCATGACCACGCAATTGCCAGTTAACCACTTTACCACCAGAGGATTTTCCTGCTAAAAGACCAGGGGGTTTTTTGCGATTTTTTTACTGCGTGACTTTAACGGACAATTGCGCGGTCGTGCGACACTGTACCTAAACAAATTTCACGTCCTTTTTTTCCCACAAACAGAGCTTTCTTTTGGTGGTATTTGATCACCTGTGCGATTTTTTGATCACGCGCTATAAACAAAAAAAGAACGTAATTTTTGCAAAAATAACAATATTTTTCACTTTTTTTTTATAAGAAATTCCCCCCAAAAAAATGTAAAAATCAAAATTTTTTAACATTTTCGGCCAATTTGTTTTACGCTACCTATGTTTGGTAAAAAAAATCGCAAAAAGCGTATTTTGATTGGTTTGCGCAAAAGTTATCGCGTTTACTAACAAAGGGAAAGATTTTTGTCATTTTTGGTGTTTTTTTTTTAACGAGTAATGGCGGCGATCTGCGATTTTTTTTGCGGTACTGCGACATTGCGGCGGACAGATCGGACCCTTGACTGACATTTTTGACACTTTTGGGGGTACCAGTGACATTACTGCAGTAATCAGTGCTATATATAAGCACTGTTACTGCAAAAATGACACTGGCAGGGAAGGGGTTAACTGTATTGGACAGGGAGGGGTTAAGTGTGTCCTAGGGGCGTGCTTCTAACTGTAGTGGGACATTGCTATTGGTGTAAAAAAAAAGATCAACGGTTCTACATAGTAGAACCGTCTGATCTTCATTTTTACACAGGAAGAACTGACAGGCGGCTTGTTTACATAAGCCGCTCTGTCTTTCTCCCGCTGTACCGGCGATCGTAGTGTGACCGGCGGACATCGGGTCCGCCAGTCACACTCCCGCACTGCTCCGTGAACGAGCCCTCGGCGGGCGCGCGCTCGCCTGCTATTGGCTCTAGAAGGAGTGACAGGCGAGTGACGTAGATCTACGTCACTCTGCCTGGCCGGGGCCGACTGCCGCAGTAAATATACTGTGCGCAGTCGGCAAGTGGTTAAAGCAATGCAGTGCTGTATCGCAAAAAATGGCCTGGTCATTAAGGGGGTAAGCTGAAGTGGTTAAGCAAGCATTTGGGCATAGCGAAGCCTGGGTGGGCAACATGAGCAGCCAGAAATGCTATACATCTCATTTTAGATGACGCGTGTACGTGTCTTCTCATGACACTGCTTTTTCTGTTGGATGCAATGTTTATCTGCCCTCTACTCTTGCTGTCTGACCCTTTGCATTAATACAGCCGTACATTGACATGTGTTACCATAAGCAAAGAATATTTAGATTATAGGCAGAAGGCTGCCCTCTGTGTCACCTCTCTGGAGAAATGACCTTTGTACAGGGCATTGGTGATTTTATCTGTTCTTCCTTTGCAGTGTACAACAGTTAAACATTAACTGTTTGCTGAATATATAGGTATGTCAGAATAAAAAATCTATAGTGCAAGAGAAGACTTTTACAATATATCTTAAAGGGTCTCTCTACAAAAAGCTTATATTTCTCTTATATGTGGACACCAATATGAGGATTCAGACACATATCTACATCTTTTGGGGAGTACAGTAGCAAGATATTCTTGCTTAAAGTAGAATTCCAGTCAAATAATCACTTTAGCTATACCTGCTCTCACTCTCAGCCTTTTTTAACTACCCTGTAAGAAAGATGTGTATACTTACCTATTCTAAAGATGCTCTGGTCCGGTCACATGATCTCTCCAGTGGTTGGCTTAAGTGAAAAGGGAGATCGCCGACAATGATTGCAAAACCTAGGCTATGAGGTCACCCATATGCGTACTATGGGATAACCATTGTTGGTGGCCCCTCCTCTACACTGTTGCTGGGAGCCATCACATGACAGGGCCAAAGCGCCCTCAGAATAGGTAAGTATAGACATCTTTCCTTTACAGGGGAGTTAGAATAAGCTTAGAATGGGGGTGGAAGCAGGTTAACATATAGTTAGTATTTGACTGTGTAGCACTGTCCCCATAGGGCTTGCTGTATGATGACTTCTTGGGCCTCCTCTGATTACCAGCACACAGTTACTTAGGGTACAGTTCACACATCCCTCCCTACTCCCAATGGCTCGTCACTCAATAAACAGTCCATTCTCTAATGAATGGCGGAACCTCAGGTCCCCCCATTCCTAAAAGTATTTTATATATCTTAGAGATGTTAAGTTTTGCTTCTGTCTGTTCCACAAACAGATGTTCAAAAGGGTGTAAGTGCCTAGTAAGTGCTGGTTCACACTAGGGCGACCTGTGAGGCGACCTGGTCGCCTCACAGGTGGCCGCAGGTCGCCTCCCATAGGGAAGCTGCGGACCCGTTCTAATAGGAGCGACACAAGTCGCTCCGACCTAGAAAAAGGGTCCAGGGCTTCTTTGGGGCGACCCGGAGGCGACCGCCATAGACTTCAATGTTATGAAGTCCGTGGCGGCCGCTCCGAGGTAGCGGCGCGCTGCTCGCACCGCGACCTCCGAGGTCGCGGTGCGAAGTAGCATCGCTGCAGTCAGGGTTCATACACATTTTAACCAATAAAATTCCATGACTTTTCCATGACTTTTCCATGACTTCACGTAAATATTCATGACCTAAAGTTTCATGAAATGTCTATGTATACATGTTAAATAAGAAGAAAATCCATGTCACACCCAGCATATTTTTACTAAAATAAATGACAATCTTTGTAGTGTACAGTACCTCTGCAGTTAGGGTTTCGTTTCTGGATACAGCGCGACTCAAAATGGTCCCTTGTTTTACAGTGGATGAGAAGAGGGAGATGGAAGCACCACTGCCGCAGCTGGGAGCGGGTGTCACTTCAAGCGCACGGGTGAAAAAGCTGAGAACTCTGATGTAGGGGGGTCTCTGGTGACCAAAGACCACTTTCCACAGAGTGAATGCACTAAGGAAGGGAGGGGGGGGTCCTGATACAAGGAGGAACCTTTATAAAAGTGCCCCCTTAAATCAGTGACCCCCCCCTCAGACTGGCCGGGCAGCACTGTCACTGACCTCCTCTTAGGTGCACCATGCTCTGGTTTTATCCTGTAGTCTCCTCTCCCCAGTCCACACATGTCTGACTTCTCCTGTGATCCCCATCCCGACAGCACTCCCACTTTTGACTCCTCTCCAGACCCCCTCAGAGACTGCAGACATGATAAAAGACAAGAGATGGTCAGAGATTACGGACATGATAGAAGAGATGGTTAGAGGCTGTGGACATGGTACAGGAGGTGGTCAAAGGCTGTGGACATGGTACAGGAGGTGGTCAAAGGCAGTGGACATGGTACAGGAGGTGGTTAGAGGCTGCGGACATGGTACAGGAGGTGGTTAGAGGCTGCGGACATGGTACAGGAGGTAGTTAGAGGCTGCGGACATGATACAGGAGGTAGTTAGATGTTGTGGACATGGTACAGGAGGTAGTTAGAGGCTGCGGACATGGTACAGGAGGTAGTTAGAGGCTGTGGACATGGTACAGGAGGTAGTTAGAGGCTGCGGACATGGTACAGGAGATGGTTAGAGGCTGCGGACATAATACATGAGGTGGTTAGAGGCTTGCAGGGGGGTTGGAAGGCGCAGGGGAGCGGAAAGCACTGGGGGGGGGGCAGGCAGGGAAAACCAGGGGGGATGTAGAGCACAGGGGGAGGGGGGGGAACTGGAGAGCACTGTCTGGGGGGGGGACAGGAAATCACTGAGGGGGAGCCAGGGAGCACAGGGGGGGAGATCACTGGGGGAGCCAGACTAAGAGCACGGAGGGGGCTAAAAGAGCACTTAGGGGGGCCAGCAAAGGAAGTTGTATAGGAGGGGGATGGGGCAGCTGCATATAGAGGAATTTAACTTTCCATATTCCTAGTGCAGCTTCTGAGAGGAGGAGAAACAACATTCAGTGACATGAGGAATATGAAAGTTCAATTCCTCTCTATGCAGCTGTCCCATCCCATCCCCCTCCTATCCAGCACACGAGACCTTCTCACTGACATTCCACAATAGACTCCTCACTGACATTCCTCACTGACATTCCACAATAGACTCCTCACTGACATTCCTCACTGACATTCCACAATAGACTCCTCACTGACATTCCTCACTGACATTCCACAATAGACTCCTCACTGACATTCCACACTGACATTCCTCACTGACATTCCTCAATAGACTCCTCACTGACATTCCTCACTGACATTCCACAATAGACTCCTCACTGACATTCCTCACTGACATTCCACAATAGACTCCTCACTGACATTCCTCACTGACATTCCACAATAGACTCCTCACTGACATTCCACACTGACATTCCTAACTGACATTCCACAATAGACTCCTCACTGACATTCCACAATAGACTCCTCACTGACATTCCACACTGACATTCCTCACTGACATTCCACAATAGACTCCTCACTGACATTCCTCACTGACATTCCACAATAGACTCCTCACTGACATTCCACACTGACATTCCTCACTGACATTCCACAATAGACTCCTCACTGACATTCCTCACTGACATTCCACAATAGACTCCTCACTGACATTCCACACTGACACTCCTCACTGACATTCCACAATAGACTCCTCACTGACATTCCTCACTGACATTCCACAATAGACTCCTCACTGACATTCCTCACTGACATTCCACAATAGACTCCTCACTGACATTCCACACTGACACTCCTCACTGACATTCCACAATAGACTCCTCACTGACATTCCTCACTGACATTCCACAATAGACTCCTCACTGACATTCCACACTGACACTCCTCACTGACATTCCACAATAGACTCCTCACTGACATTCCTCACTGACATTCCACAATAGACTCCTCACTGATATTCCACACTGACATTCCTCACTGACATTCCTCACTGACATTCCACAATAGACTCCTCACTGACATTCCTCACTGACATTCCACAATAGACTCCTCACTGACATTCCTCACTGACATTCCACACTGACATTCCTCACTGACATTCCACAATAGACTCCTCAATGAAATTACTCACTGACATTCCACAATAGACTCCTCACTGACATTCCTCACTGACATTCCACAATGACATTCCTCACTGACATTCCTGACATTCCACAATAGACTCTTCACTGACATTCCTCACTGACATTCCTCACTGACATTCCTTCTGCCGATGCCTTCTTCACACAGATGCGGGTGGCCCGACGTTCACCGGCCTGACACCCCCTCCCCCCCAGTGCGGAGATGCGGGCGGCCCCGCGGACACCGGCCTGACACCCCCCCGTGCACGCGCCCCCCCTCGCTGGTACGTCCCTGAGAGCGGGACAGTATAGCCATGATTTCTTAGTTTCAGTTTCAGCGGATCAATCCGCCGCAGAGTTTCGAGCCTGTCACAGTCTATTCATATTGAAGAGGCCGGTGATCAGGCTTCAGCTGTGCGCTGCGGCTGATTAATCCGCCTAAACCCGAAACAGAGAAAATAGTCCCACTTACTGTCCCCACTCCCACAGAATACAGGGGGCCCGGAGACAAAAATAAATAGTTGCACAACACAATTCCATGACTTTTCCAAAACTTAGTAAGTTTTCCCATTTTCCAGGACTTTTCCAGTCCTGGAAAGTGTCATGTCAAAATCCCATGACTTTTCCAGGATTTTCATGACCGTACGAACCCTGTGCAGTGTGACCGGCGCTTTAATCCACTTCCGATCGAATTGGTTGGGGTAATTTCATAATAAAATGTCTTAACTGGAGGTACCGCCATTCATTCAAATTCATCAGATTCTCCTTTTGTTTCAAATCCTGATATGTATATATTTTCCCCTTATTTAATATATATTTTTATTTGTGCCCCTTCATCTAATATCCACTCACCATACTGTTATTTGTTCCCTGGAATAAAATTATTTGTCCCCACTAGTGCTATTAAAGGCGAATTGTATTCCCACTTGGCCAACCTATATATGTAATCCCATACCCTAACATTCCTAGTAAAATCAGGTGTCTTCCCCCCATCTTTCTATATTTATGTGGTACCCAACTGTTATTACCCAAATTTGTTTCACTCATTGTGTTCTCTATTGTGACCCATGCTTTATTACTCATTTTTTTCCTCCATTCTACTAGCCGTGACAATATTACTGCATTATAATATTTTTTTAAATCTGGTGCTGCTAATCCTCCCCGTGCTTTATCTCTACATAACAATTCGTTATTTAATCCGTGGTTTCTTTTTTTGCCACATATAATTAACTATTAAGGTTTTAAGTTTTTTTAAATAAATCTGCGGGACACTTATTGGCAGCATCTGGAATTTATACAAAATCTTCGGTACTATCCTATCACCATTATGAGCAGATTTATCCTCCCCAACCATGAAATAGGTTTCAATGTCATCCTCCTTATCTCTTGTTTAACTTTATTCAGTAGTGGGATGTAATTTACTTGGAAGAGATCCTGTGTATTTGCTGTTAAATTTATTCCCAGGTATTTAAGTATTTTTTTCTCCCATGTAAATGGAAATTCCGATTTCAAGTTTAACTCTTCTTTTTTACTTATACTCACGTTTAATATTTCAGATTTGGTTGGGTTTATTTTTAGATTTGACAAAGCTTCATATTTTTTAATTTCTTTCATCAGGTTTGGTAATGTTATTCTTGGATTGGCTACATAGAATAATATATCATCCCCGTATGCGGCCACTTTATGATCGGCATCGGCAGACGACCCGGCATTGGTAGATGACCTGGCATCTGCAGACTACTCGCTACTGGACTCGACTCGGGCTTGGATGACTACCCGCTTCTGGACTTGACCCCGGCTTGTTGATGCTCTCACCTCCTCACCCTTGCTGTGCATTTATTGTTTGCTCCAATAAACTGCTTTATTTTACCTGAATCCCCATGTGGTCTGGTTTCCTAGCACCCTGAAAGTACACAAGGGCCATGAATCCTGATGATGCAGGTGCTCCTATGCTCCCCTTGTTGGTTACCAGGCTCGATTAACAAGATCACCCTTTGGGTCAGTTCGCTCAGGCGTTGCAGGCATTGCTTGCATGCACAGCGCACCTCGCTCCTGGTGCTGCTAGGCCGGTGGTTACTCCTGTTGTTGCACCTGCTGCTGCTCCTGTTGCCACTCCTGCTCCTGCAGTTGCAGCGCTATGGGGGTGAACCAAGTCAGTGTCGTGGCTTCCTAAACCAAGTGGGCATTTATTACCTTCTGACCCGTCCGAGAAATGCTTGCACCTAAGCTCCTCTCGGGCAGATCTTAGGTGGAATTTCCTCGTCCCGTTTCCCATAATGATAAACCGCTAATCACAGTTGTCCTCTCCTGGGTAGCAGGTTCGGTGGTTACTCAGTCGTTGGTAGACTCAAGAGCTGGCGGTTATTTTATTGACAGTACGTTTGCTGCTGCAAATTCCATACCCTTGCAGCCTCGTGTTTCTCCACTAGTTATCGAGGCGATTGATGGCAGACCCCTGCAACCGGCACAGGTTACCCACTATACTGTTCCGGTTGATATGGCGACAGGGGCTGTTCACAGGGAGTCGACCTGTATCCAGGTTATTTCGTCCCCACACTCTGTTGTTTCGGGGTACCCTTGGATTCAGAAACACAATCCGACCTTTGATTGGTCAGTCGGTCAAGACCCTCTCTTGGTCTCCACAGTGTGGCACTGTTTGTATCCATGGGCCTGTTAAGATACTTTGTACCTCCTCAGATTCAGTGTTGACTACTGAATATCGTTAGTATCAAGATGTATTTGACAAGGTGCGCGCTGTTACTCTTCCTCCTCATCGTCCATACGATTGCGCCATAGACTTGCAACCTGGTGTCATTCCCTCTGGTGGCAGAGTTATCCTCTCTCAGTTACTGAGAATAAGGCCATGGAGAAGTATGTTGCGGATGTGCTTGCCCGGGGGCACATTTGCAAGTCCACTACTCAAGCGAGTGCTGGTTTTTTCTTCGGAAAGAAAAAGGGGGGTGAGTTGAGACCTTGCATTGATTATAGGGGCCTCAATCGCATAACAGTCAAGAATGCATACCCGATTCCGTTGAATACTGAATTGTTTGACCGCCTCAAGGGAGCAACAGTCTTTACCAAGCTTGACCTAAGGGCCGCTTATAACTTTGTAAGGATCAATGAGGGCAATGAGTGGAAGACCACGTTTATTACCAGAACTGGTCATTACGGATATCTGAAAAATATAACCGTAAAAGGTAGGCCACACCCCTATGTAATTTACACAAAAATAAAGGAAAAGAAAAAAGTGGGGTTTTGTAGGCCAAGATGAGATGGTCAGAATATGGTACAACACAGCAGATTTGTTAAAAACGCATGTTTATTAATCAGTACTTTCTCATAAAAAGGCATGTGCAAACATGCTCTGAAGACATACATACATATAACATATGGTAACATAAAAACAAGAACACGGATTAAGATAACCAAGTGGCGGGTCTCAACAAGAGAGATGGAAAATGGTCCCTGCGCAGCCAACGCGTTTCGCTTGGTTTTTCTTCTTCAGGGCTTAAGAGACCAAGAAACCAACTAGTGTTCCCTTGTGTGTAAAATCATGGGGCAGACAGCAGTTCCATGAGTAGACTCAAGTAGTATAAAAGACGTGGACTTTATGTAGGAATACAATGATAATGGGATGGTGAATTATACCCTCTTTATATTATATATATGCAAACAAAGTATTGGGGTGCATGTGCATACATATATAGAAAGCCCTTGCTGTATTAGTATACGTTTATAATGCCCCAATACTATAACATTAAATCACCATATCCACATCCATAAGATGATATATTTCATCCTCATTAAGGATCTTGTGTGATTAACCGGGCAGGTAATTATTTAAATAATATTCCCGGGCAAGTACTCACTCCCTTGGTCATAGTGGG
The DNA here is from genome assembly GCF_965119305.1 of Pelophylax lessonae. NCBI lineage: Eukaryota > Metazoa > Chordata > Amphibia > Anura > Ranidae > Pelophylax > Pelophylax lessonae. The sequence continues at coordinate 546,708,342 of NC_138771.1, read as the reverse complement.
GAAGGGAGAGGAAACCAGAGGATGTCGTAGGGAGTAGTTATAAGCTCCTCTCAGAGGACAGTCCTCTTGTGCCCGTGCCGACCACTCTGCTGCCTCTGGTTATGCCCTGTGGCATGTGCAATGCGCCCGCTGTCTTCCAGGAGTTCATCAATGATGTCTTTTGGGATATGTTGCAGCAATACATGATAGTCTATTTGGACAACATCTTGATTTACTCGGACTCCATTAAATCACAATACCTGAATGTCAGACGGGTGCTGCAATGGTTTACGTGAGAATGGGCTTTTCTGTAAGCTTGAGAAATGTAAATTCCACCTGTCTCAGGTTGCCTTCTCGGGCTACATCATTTCTGCTGAAGGGTTATCCATGGACCCTCAGAAGGTTTTGGCTGTTCTACAATGGCCTCCCCCCAGTGGTCTCAGTTCCATGTGTTTCCTTGGGTTTGCCAACTACTTTTGGAAATTTATCAGGAACTTTTCCTCTTTGGCCAAACTTATCTCAGATTTAACCAAGAGGAGCAGCGATTCCCACAATTGGACGCCTGCTGCCATCCAAGCTTTCGAAGCCCTCAAATCTGCTTTCGCTTTGGCTCCCATTCTGTCTCATCCAAATCCTGGTTTGCCCTTTGTTCTAGAGGTGGATGTGTCTAAGACGGGAGTAGGGGCCCTCCTGTCTCAGCGTCGGACACCTGATAGACCCTTACTTCCTTGTTGGTTCTACTCCAAGAAGCTGTCTCCAGCCGAATGCAATTACGAGATTGGAGAAAGAGAGCTCTTGGCCATTATCCTGGCTCTCAAAGAGTGGAGACACTTGCTTGAAGGTTCTGTGGTTGCAGTTCTTATTCTCACCGATCATAAGAATCTGACATATCTCTCAGAGGCCAAGAGACTCACACCCCGTTAGGCCAGATGGGCCTTATTCTTGTCTCGTTTTAACTATGTGGAGATTTCCCTACACTTTTTCACTCATAGCAAAACAAGAAGTGAGAGGAAATCCCTCCAAAGTAAGGGAATCCTAGGGTGACAAGAGGGTCACCAGAACTAGTGTCCCTGTTGGAAGATGTCCGCTCTATAACTGTTCTGGTGTCAATTAATTATGGATTTTTTTCCCTTTTACTTTTAATGATAAACAGGACAAATAGAGAGGGTGAATTTCCCTAATGGGAGCACAGGCAGCAATAAAAACTGACAGGTGTTCTAATCCCTCTTTACTCTACCTAAAACTAAAAAAAAAAAAAGAATTGCCTTTAGTTCCACTTTAAGACAACCCTGTCACTTCTGACAGTTCCAGAAGTGTCTATCTCCTGTACTCCCCGAGTGGGACACAGATGATCGACTCTCCTGGAGGTGTCAATTTCTGCAGAGATGTCCACCAGTATTTAGCAGTGCAGACATTAGGAGAAGTTACTATTTAGTATCTTTCTTAGTTATTGTGCTATTTCCATTTTGACTTTGGTGACGGGTTTGCTTTAAACTGAGGTTTTCTATTAAAGTGGAACTCAACCCATCGATTTAACAGTTTCAAAAAGCAATTACATTCCCGACATGCCAGGGATGCTTACTGTCACAATGGTTTGTGCTCTCAATCAAAGTGTCAACGTATCATTTGGGTGGTGTCATAACTGATCACATGTGCAACACCGTGGCAGTTGCAGAGCATACAATGGCTACGATGGCAGCCTCCTTGGCACCCGGAAGCTGTCAAAATGGACAGCCAATCATAGACAGCGAAGTCATTCCCTGCCCTGCAGCCTTACATATACAAGGGGTATATGTCTTTGATTGGCTGCCTACTTTGACTATGAATTTCGAGATCCTAATCAACTTTATAAAACCAAGTTGTCCAGCAAGAGTGGCAGTTAGAAAGTGGAGACAAACCATCTGAGAGCTATGTTAAATTTTTCCAGAAATAACCTATGCAGTCAAGGGACTCCCGTAGACTTGTGCAGCTTTTTAAAATGTTAACAAATGTTATTGTCATGTCTGTACGCCATATGAGCCACCCTGGAAACCTGCAAAACACAACCAAAGAAATTCCCAGCTCAACCTAAAGACCAGCCTGCAACCAACCCAATGATCCTGTCTAACAGTATGCGTAACACATTTGCAAATACATGTGTAAGAGACCCATCAAGGCACCCCAGTATTTTCTGTAGTCCTATCTCTAAATTTTCAGAGCCTCCACAGTGGAAGAACATGCATTATAATAAATAGGCAGAGGGCAGGTGAGCCTGGAGGGAGCCTGGACTCTCTGAAAACCTCCAAATAGCTAACCCCACATCTGTAATGTTCCGGTACCTTTGGTACCCTAAATTACACTTTCCACAAGTGTATGCGCCCCACCATTTACTTTTGGAAAGGTGCGCATACACCTTTAAGACTGGAGCTGTCATCACCCAGCGCCGGACTAGATGGCTATTTAAAGCGCCGGTTCTCACTCACATGTGTTCGTTCAAACACCCTTACCTGGATGCTAACCTTGCTTGAAGCTTCCATGCTTGCAAGCTTACCTCGCTGACGGAACCTCGCCGCGCTGATCCCTGTATCCCGCTACTGGATCATCCGCCTCTCCTGAACCACCCTTCGGCTGTATCGCTAATAGTGCTAAGTACCCCGCAGGGGAATTCTCTATAAACTTATACTAAGCTTACACTATCTAGCTTTGCATAGTAAAGACTGTTTATTACATCTGCATAACTAGATTGCTAGCTCTTGAGACTACTGCTACTTTTCTGCACTGGGTTGATCTCTTTTGTATGTCCACCTGCTATTCTGTCATCTGCTACCATACAACATTGCTAAACCTTCCTGCATCCATCTGCTACTGTCTCACCTTCAAGTGTCTATCACCTACCACCTCCACTCAACCTATCCCTCAACCTTCATCATTGTGTTACCACATACATAAAGTCATTCTAGGAACCAGCTTGCTAATTGTGTGTATTTACTGGCTGAAATAAGACCTTCCACACATGATGAGTCATTGAGGTTGGGAATGGTATCTCAGCATATCTCTTACATGACTACTGACGTGGAACTATTTCTGCAGCTGAAAATCCACACCATATAAGAAACGCAGGAGCGTTACAGATTGAACGAACCAAAAAATGGATTCAGCAGAAATAACCACTCAGGTGACACTATTAAAACAGCAAGTATCTGCGTTAATACACGCACTTGCTGAATTAAAAGAAGACAATCAGGCTCTGTCGCAGCAGGTAATTAGACTGACACAACTTACCTCTGCTTAGTCCCCTGAACCCAAGATAAATCCCCCTTTGGTATTTACAGGCGATCGCAAAAAAATTCGCGAATTTAAAAACGCATGTGAGTTACTTTTTTTGCTAAAACCTCGTACCTACCTTACTGATCACATTAAGGTTTGTACTATTATTTCTTACCTATCAAACGATCCTCGAGCCTGGGCAGATTCTCTTTTTGAGAAAAACGACCAGCTTCTCAACTCCTATGCCTTGTTCCTGGCAGAGCTCACTAGCCTATATGATGACCCCAATAGGCAGAGTACTGCTGATCTTCAGTTAAGATCCTTGAAACAAGGAAGGAGGCCTGTAGAAGACTTTGTCGCAGAGTTCAAGAGATGGATCCTTGATTCAGAATGGAATGATGCATCTCTGAAAACCCAATTTAGGCTTGGCCTATCAGAAGCCGTTAAGGACGAGCTCGCCCGAGCGGATCTGCCAAAAACCCTGGATGCACTAATACAACTCTGTATTACCATAGATAGAAGACTACGAGAAAGAAAGGCTGAAAAGATGGGAATGCCATTATCCGTTTCCTCTCGGAGTCTGGCCGTTGACCCCGTTCCTATGGAGATAGGAACCATACGCCCACCGCTATCAACTATGGAAAAAGCCAAAAGACGAAATGAAAATCTCTGCTTGTACTGTGCATCCCCGGATCACAAGATAAACGTCTGTCCCCTAGTCAACAAAAAGAAGGGTGAGTGTTCACATGTCTCCCTAGGAGGATTGACAACTTCATTCACTAACCCCTACATTTCTGTTTTTTTGACATTACAGTGGGACCAGAACAGGATTACTACTAAGGCCATGATTGACACAGGATCTTGTGGAAATTATATGGATATATGTTTTGCTGCTTTAAATAAAATTCCTATTATTTCTAAACTCAAACCTGTCTCAGTAAGTCTTATTACCGGTGTTCCGTTATCCTCTGGTCCGATCACCGATCAGACACAAGCACTTCTAGTCACTATTAACGAGTCTCATAGGGAGACTTCTACCTTCGATTTAATACCATCACCCCACTTTCCCATTGTGTTGGGACTTCCCTGGTTGCACACACACCAACCAACCATAGATTGGAAGAAACGGTCCTTGACCTTCCCTTCTTGTTATTGCGAGGAAACGTGTAACCTCCCGTTTTCCTGGGAAGATTCTGTCTGTGGTGACAGATGAGATTGCACCACTATGTTATCAGGATCTTTCTGAGGTTTTTCTTGAGAAAAATGCTCAAGCATTACCTCCTCATCGAGACTATGATTGTAGCATTGATCTACTCCCAAATAGCAAATTGCCGTTCGGTCATGTTTATCCTCTTTCACAGGATGAACTTGCCCATCTCAAAACCTATTTGGACGAGAACTTGGAAAAAGGTTTTATTAGACCTTCCACTTCTTCCACAGCAGCAGGACTCTTTTTTGTTCGCAATAAAGATTCAAGTCTCAGACCGATCATCGACTACAGGAAATTGAATGCTATCACAATAAAAGATCGCTATCCTCTACCGCTTAGCCCTAAACTCATTGAGCAGATGCGTGGAGCTACCTATTTTTCAAAATTAGACCTGAAAGGAGCATACAATCTCATTCGAATCCGTGATGGACACGAGTGGAAGACTGCATTCAGAACTAGATACGGATTGTTCGAATATCTTGTGATGCCATTCGGCCTATGCAACGCCCCTGCAGTTTTCCAACGATTTATAAACTATATTTTTAAAGACTTACTAGATGTCTGTGTTGTGGTATATCTGGACGATATACTTATATATTCACGGACCCTGTCTGAACACATAAGACATGTAAGACTTGTATTATCGAGATTGCTTGCACATAATCTTTATGTGAAGCTGAAGAAATGCTTGTTCCATAAAGATGAGGTACTCTTTCTAGGCTACATCATATCCAAAACAGGAATCGAGATGGACATGAGTAAAATATCCTGCATTCAGGATTGGCCTACACCAACTACACGCAAGGCGCTACAGCGATTCCTGGGATTTTCAAATTTCTACAGGAAGTTCATAAAAAACTTTTCTGCTATTGTGAGACCCCTCACACAGCTCACTAGCATAAAAATACCATTTAAATGGTCAGAAGAAGCAAATAAGGCTTTCCACTTGTTAAAGACAAGGTTTACTTCCGCTCCCATATTACGCCATCCAGACCCATCCCTCCAATACATTCTGGAGGTAGATGCGTCAAACATGGCAGTAGGAGCAATACTCTCCCAACGACCTACCCACACTTCACCACTTCATCCAGTCGCTTTTTTTTCTAAATCCCTGAGCAGTCCCGAGATAAATTACCCCGTGGGTGAAAAGGAACTGCTTGCTATAAAATTGGCTCTGGAGAATTGGCGACATTTACTCGAAGGCACCCAACTACCAATAATTATATACACGGACCATAAAAACCTCCAATATCTTCAGACTAGCAAAACTCTCTCGCATCGACAGGTACGATGGTCACTATTCTTTCTAAGGTTTAACTTCCTAGTGACCTACACACCTGCAGATAAGAACAAAAAGGCGGATGCACTATCACGACTAACTGAAGAAAACTACTTTGAAATCCCTTCCGTTCCTATAATACCTCACAAACGCATTATTGGAGTTGTCCGTTCCTTAAAGGAAGAGGTTCTGCATGGTATAAGTTTGGATTCACCCCCACCACAACTAAATACTGATGCAGAAGGCTTCCTCTACTACAACGACAAACTTTACATACCACCTACCCTACGCACCAAGATCTTGGAATTATCGCATGATGTGCCTATGGCAGGACATATGGGTATGACAAAGACTTTCAATTTGATTTCTCGACAATTCTGGTGGCCTGACATGAAAACATCTATTCAAAAATTCGTCTCTTCATGCAATGTCTGTGCCAGGTCCAAAATTGACACTACGAGACCATCCGGTCTACTATGCAGTCTACCAATACCCCAAACTCCATGGGAGGTTTTGTCATTGGACTTCATCGTAGAATTGCCTCCTTCCAAAGGATTTAATACCATCTTGGTGTCAGTGGACCATCTGACAAAGATGGCACATTTCATTGCTATTCGCAGACTACCTTCGTCCAAACAAACGGCAGAACTCCTGATGAAACATGTCTTCAGATTACATGGTATCCCAAAAACTCTTCTGTCTGACCGTGGATCCCAATTTATTTCTAAATTCTGGCAAGAACTATGTCACATACTACGGATTGAGCGGAAGCTCACTTCTCCTTACCATCCGCAGACCAACGGACAGACTGAAAGAGTCAACCAATGCATCGAGCAGTATTTACGTTGTTACACTTCTTACCAACAGGATGATTGGTTGGATCTTCTCCCCCTGGCAGAATTTGCCTACAACAACGCAACTCACAGTACAACCAAGCAGAGTCCGTTCTACTTGAACTATGGGTTCCATCCCTCTATTCTCCCTCCACGCATCCTTCCTTCAAATAACCCAGTAGCCTCAGACTATCTTACCCAAATAAAGGATTCTCTGGGTTTACTAAATACTACCATTGCACACGCTTACAGTCAACAAAAGAAGTACTATGATCTTCGTAGAAGACCTTCTCCACAGTATACTATCGGGGACCTCGTTTGGCTCTCAACAAAAAACTTGAGACTCAAGATCCCTAGCAAAAAGCTTGGACCTCTGTTCTTGGGACCTTTCCCAATCAAGAAACTTATTGGAAAAGCTGCAGTGCAGCTTACATTGCCAATGGACCTAAAAATCCATCCCATTTTCCATGTGTCGCTACTAAAACCCCATGTTCCGGACCAAGGAATAAGGCCTAATATTCCACCTCCCCCTCCTGTACAAGTTGAAGGTGGAGAAGAATACGAGATAAAAGAGATTCTGGATTCTCGTATCTACAGAAGAAAACTTCAGTACTTGGTTAGATGGAAGAACTATGGGCCCCAAGACGACACCTGGCTAAACACCTCTGACATACATGCCCCTAGATTAATCCGCAATTTTCATGCGAAATACCCAGACAAACCAGCTCCAGAGGCCTTCAGGAGCAGGCCTTAAGGGGGGGGTATTGTAATGTTCCGGTACCTTTGGTACCCTAAATTACACTTTCCACAAGTGTATGCGCCCCACCATTTACTTTTGGAAAGGTGCGCATACACCTTTAAGACTGGAGCTGTCATCACCCAGCGCCGGACTAGATGGCTATTTAAAGCGCCGGTTCTCACTCACATGTGTTCGTTCAAACACCCTTACCTGGATGCTACTCTTGCTTGAAGCTTCCATGCTTGCAAGCTTACCTCGCTGACGGAACCTCGCCGCGCTGATCCCTGTATCCCGCTACTGGATCATCCGCCTCTCCTGAACCACCCTTCGGCTGTATCGCTAATAGTGCTAAGTACCCCGCAGGGGAATTCTCTATAAACTTATACTAAGCTTACACTATCTAGCTTTGCATAGTAAAGACTGTTTATTACATCTGCATAACTAGATTGCTAGCTCTTGAGACTACTGCTACTTTTCTGCACTGGGTTGATCTCTTTTGTATGTCCACCTGCTATTCTGTCATCTGCTACCATACAACATTGCTAAACCTTCCTGCATCCATCTGCTACTGTCTCACCTTCAAGTGTCTATCACCTACCACCTCCACTCAACCTATCCCTCAACCTTCATCATTGTGTTACCACATACATAAAGTCATTCTAGGAACCAGCTTGCTAATTGTGTGTATTTACTGGCTGAAATAAGACCTTCCACACATGATGAGTCATTGAGGTTGGGAATGGTATCTCAGCATATCTCTTACATGACTACTGACGTGGAACTATTTCTGCAGCTGAAAATCCACACCGTATAAGAAACGCAGGAGCGTTACAACATCCTGCCTTGTTGCTAAGACATGAGAATCATTGGACACTCACTTCTAGCATTACAGGACCAAAAACTATTGGCATTCATGTGATTATTTTCTGACCCTTGCCCACAAAACTAGTAAAAAACAATGTTGTTTGTTTAATCAAATTTTGCTTTGGATAAAGTAACAAAACCAGCTTTTGCTTCATAGATGATCTTTAATACAGAAGTTCACCCCATAGAACTTTTTTCTGCTACTAAATGTCGTTATTCTGATGGCCAGGATCATTCAATACACTTCGTAACCCAGATCTTTTAGGACCCACTCCAGCTTGTGACTGAACAGTGAAAGTTTAAGCAGCGCACTAATGAACTTTACTTTCTCTTACCATCAACATGCTTATTTCCAACCTACAAACTGATTGGCTTTGTATACAGCTTCTACCTTTCACACTCAAACCCTGCAGTACAGGATCTGCAGGAGGCTGATATCTGGTCAAATGTAAGCATTACACTAGTTGCTTTTACAAATACATTTATTGATGTAAAAATAATTACAGGGATGCATTAATTTGAGTTTTTTTTATATCTGCCTATAATCTTTTTTCATTAATGAAACCTTAAAGTGGTTGTAAAGGCTCAAAGTCTTATCTTCATGCATTTTATCCTTGAAGCTAAAAAACCTTCTGTGTGCAGCAGCGCCCCCAGCCCCCCTTGAAACTCACCTGAGCACCATCTTGATCTAGCAATGTGCACAAGAGCCCCAGCTCTCCCGAGTCTCTCCCTCCTCATGAGATGGGAGTGGTAGCCATTGGCTCCTGCTACGGTCAATCACAGCCAATGCGCAGAGAACGGGGGTGGGTGAATACACACATAGAGCAGCGGCTTCGGAGTATGCCTGCTTGGGTTCCCCAATACCAAGCTACTTGGTATGGGGGCATTAAGCAGGAGAAAGCACCAGCAGGGGACCTGAGAAGAGGCAAATTGGGGCTGCTCTGTGCAAAACCACTACACAGAGCAAATAAGTATAACATGTTTATAAAAAAAAAAAAATGAACCCTAAATGTCCCTTTAACTCTCTTACCTGCTGTTTCTACCCATTCATGAAGCGATCACTCTCTTACAATCCTCATATTAAGCACACTTCCTGTGCCCCTGCCATATGCTTTTGTTCCTCAGTGTGTCTGATGTGAAGATTTGTTGGCTGGGTTGGCCCTCTGTTTTTTTTTTTATTAAATGACAGTTGCTATATTTTTTAGCTTGCATACTGGTCAGAGTCCGTATTTATCCAATATCACAAGCTGTATGTAACGCAGTCTATCTAATAAGTATTGATTCAGAGTCCTCCTATAATTCCAAATGATACATCAAGTTTCAATACCCCCTGAAGATTTCTTGTGTTCTAGTAATATACATCTGTAAATGTGGGTTTGTGGTGTGCAATGCCCTTCCATATGCACTTTAAAAGCTAATTATACATTGGGATGGTTGTTATTCTTGTATAGCTTGCTTTACATGGATTTCACGTGGGGACACATTGGATGCCTTCAGCTGCCACTGTGCTCTTGCTGGGCTTCTAATGTTTCTCTGCACCTTTAAAGAGGAATGGGCTTCCTGCGGGCATACCTGCCATCAATTTATCCACTGCTAAGGCAATGCGGATTCCATATATACTGTATTTGCAAATGTGTGCAACTAAAAACTTGCATTATTAGTGCCTTTTTGTTTTATTTACAGGCTAGCTGGTAAGCGTGCTGGGAAAACTTTTGTTTATTTGTGCTATAAATGTAGGTTATCTAGGAGAGAGAGATTATTTAAGAACATAACACATGGTTACCTTGATGACTTGGACGTCATTAAATATCCAGACTCTTATAGCGTGATTCTGGGATGCAGAATGCAAATGTTGCTAAAAATGAGAGAGAGTGCCCATAAGCCAGAGAATGGTGACAACTCTAAAGCTCAGTGATGTAACTAGCTGTGTCTGTTCCACTTCCTGGCAGCAATAATGTGTTTATAGGATCCGCTGTCACATCAAAGCATCGACCTGCTCCCTAATTATCCATTAGCCTCTGTGAGGTCTGTGCCAGCGTCATTCGCAGGGTTAAACTAAAGCATTCCATCCCCTTTTATATTACTAATTAGGTAAAATACAAGTTGAGATTACCCAGAGTGTATAAACATTTTTCCATAATTCTAACCTGCCATGCAATTTTAACCCATATGTATCTCTGGGATATATGTTTACCTTGCAAACCTACCTATGACAGGTAAATTGGAAAAGTGTTTTAGATATACAATGTGTTTTAGCACTTGGTGAAACTTCACTGCATCTGAGCACTATAAATCAAAAATGCTATTTAATTATTTTTCCATAATCAATGCCAACTCCACCACCCATTCATGTCTCCATGCTTTATTTTGCTGAGAAATCACTGTGAAAATCACCCCTTAGCATTTCTGGCCATGGCTTTCTTGAATAAAGGCAGATGATTAATTTAGCATTTACTTTCTGGAATCCATCTAAACTTATCTCAGGCACGGTTTCCCGGTGGAGTGGTACCTACACTACGGGGAACTGCTGTTGCCTCGCCTAATGGCCCTGTATAAAGCTATTTATGACGCGGGTCACCTGCCTGATTCGCTCCGCGAAGCCCTTATATTCCTAATCCCCAAGCTGCATAAAGATTTGCAATTCTGTGATTTCTCCTGCCCGATTTCTTTAATTAATGTGGACCTCAAAATTCTATCCAAAATTCTTGCTTTGAGACTTAACAAGGTGGTTAGAACCATAGTGGGGGTGGATCAAACGGGCTTTATCCCGGGCACGCTCTGCCTATACTAATATCCGTCGCTTATTTACCAATCTACAGGTCCCGTCCTCTTCTCCCCTCCCTAGGGTAGTGCTCTCGCTCGATACACAAAAGGCGTTTGACTCGGTGGAATAGCCGTACTTGTTTTACGTTCTGGAGAAATTCGGTTTTGGAAAGGTATTCCTCACCTGGGTGCGGATTCTTTATGACCAGCCCTTGGCGCGTATTCGGGTGAATGGTGCGGTGTCGCAGTCCCTGCATATCGGGAGGGGCACGCGGCAGGGCTGCCCCCTATCCCAACTCCTTTTCGCGATTGCTATACAACCCCTGGCACAGCTCCTCCGCGACTCCACGGAGATTCAAGGCATGCGTATAGGAATCCTGGAGGAACGTGTGTCACTCTATGCTGAGGACATGTTGCTCTATTTATCGGATCCATATTCTACGCCGAGGAAGGTTCTGGGTCTTATTCAAGACTTCAGGGCCTTCTCAGGCTTTAAGGTCAACTGGTCTAAGTCCAGTCTGTTCCCGGTAGACCTGGACCTCCCCCTTTCCCTGCCCTCAGGGTGTCCCTTAAGACTTACCATGTCCTTCCGATACCTGGGTGTCATGGTGCAGAACCCTCTTTCCATGTATGTACCTAATAATCTTCTCCCATGTCTGACCCTGTTTAAAGCTAAAATGGAGCATTGGAAGCATCTGCCGCTAACTCTAACAGGAAGAGTGAACTTGTTTAAAATGATCATGCTCCCTAAGTTCTTATATATCCTGGCGAATTGTCCTCTCTTTATCCCGAATCACTTCTTTAAGGAGGTGTACTCCCTCATCTCAACATTTCTTTGGTACCCTAAGATGCCAAGGCTTTCGATTAGTACGCTTCAACAACCGGTCTCCCTGGGTGGCCTGGCTCTGCCAAAGCTGCGCCTCTATTATTATGCAGCGCAATTGGTGCACATCCATGGGTGGCTCTTCCCGCAGAGGGGCAATGCAGCCACGGCTACCGAGGCGGCAGTGGTCTCCTCTTTTGAGACTTTGACAAATCTTATCTACCGCCGCACTGTTGCTCCCTTTGAGGGTACGGCCCTCCTGGAGTCTTCTCTTAAAATATATGTTAGATGTGCTTCCTTGCTGCAGGATTCTGAGAAGATGTTCTCGCCCAATCAGCCTCTATGGTGCAATCCCAGTCTTCCGCACTTCAGGGATTTGCAGGATGCTACCGCTTGGGCGGGGAGGGGGCTCAAATATGCTCACCAGTTGTTTTCCGATGGAGTCTTTAAGACTTTCCGGCAGTTTCAGCTTGACTTTCAGGCGCCTGGCTCTTGGCACTACCGTTACTTACAGCTACGACACGCGGCTGCGGCCCAGTTTGGTGCAGCCCCGGTGTGTCTTGCTAATTCCCAGTTGGAAAAAGAATTGCTGGGTGATGTTCACCCCAAATTGACTAGCTCCTATTATAGTGCTCTGATTCGTAGTGTTCCGTCCATGCTGGATGCCATTAGAGCCGGGTGGGTGAGAGATATTCCGGACTTGTCGGATGATGACTGGGAAGAGCTGCTCCATACCTACTTTACCACTGCTATTTTGACCAGAGATAGACTGATACAGTTGAGAATCTTTCATCGGACATACTATACCCCTCATAGACTGTTCCTTATGAAACACAGGCCTACAGCGGTGTGCCATAAGTGCAGTAAAATGAGGGGTGATCTGCTTCACATGCTCTGGGGATTTGATAAAATGAGGCCTTTCTGGTCTCAGGTTACTGGCTTTCTGTCTGCACATTTTGACCTCCCCAATGTATGTAACCCGAAATGGTGCATTTTAGGAATTTTGGAAGAAGTAGGTCTACGCTCTAGCCAAAAGCAATTCCTAAGACTATTACTGTTTTATGCTAGGAAAACGGTTTTGATGCAGTGGACCGGTACTTCTGGTATTTCACTGAATCTTTGGAAGAATATGGTGAATCAGGTTCTCCCCTTGTACAAACTGACGTATGAGGCCAGGGGTTGCCCTGATAAGTTTATCAAAATATGGGGGCCTGGGTTATTGTTGAGACCTGTGTCGCAGAAGAGGTTTAACCTCTTACAGTGTATAAGGCGGAGGGGCGTGTGAGCATGGAGAGCCTGTTCCTGTACCACCTGCAAGACCTGATAGGTATAGTACCTGTTTTTCGCTGCTTATACTTTTCTATTGAATGATATTGAATGCTGATGATATCTTTGCATAATTTGCCTTGATTACTTGACTTCCTTTGGTTTCCCCCCCCCCCCCCTTTTCCCTTTTGCATTCCCTATCCATGTGTATTGCAATGATCTCTGTAACACTCACTTTGCTTCTCCTTCTTGTTTATACCTGTTTTGGGTGCAGTGACTGGGTTTGTAGCCCTTCCCACCGAGAGTGATGAGTTTACTTTTGTATGTTTGATACTCTAATAAAATTGAAGTTTAAAAAAAAAAAAAAACTTATCTCAGGCAGGTAGTTAGGATGGTGTGCTTAGCTCGAAAAGCTCCTCCTCTCCTGAAGACTCCTGGGATGTATGACATCATTTGCCTAGGCATGGAAACCAGGAAGGAACTAAAGAAATGTTAAAAAAAAAATTTAAAACGAGCAAATATGATATATTTTCCTATCTATTTACTAATGCTAGAAGCGTACGGATTAAAAATATTCAGTGTTGATTGAGAGAGTGAAGTTCCGCTTTTAGGTCCCTTTCACACAGGCGGTAAGATTTCAGCTTTTAGCTGCGGATAGAGGAACTTATTTACCGCAGCTAAATGCAGACAATGCATCCCTGTGGCCACTCGTTCACACACAACAGCAATGTTTTCATAACATACGGTTTTGTGCATTTAAGGAAATTAAAGTTTGCGCAATCCCGGAAGACGGGCAACTGGACATGTCGCCCGTCATTGCAGCCTCATCTAAAGACAGCTTCAGGCGTGAGGTCCTTCGGGCAGCTCTTGAGCTGCAGGCAGTCCCCAGTTTTTTTTTTTGCTTATGTGCCTGTTAGCAATTATTAGCTGTTCCCTGTTCCTCAGTTTGACCACCGTTGTAATTTTTCAAAAAACACCCCTCTGTGTTTATGATCATGCTCGGTACTGCTTTTCTACATACTGGTAAAGGGAGTTATCGTTGGCTAGCCTACAGTTTTTTTGTTTGCTAGTGTCCAATCCTACTATAGGAGGCACTATAACTTGAAAGTGAAAAACTTTCTGTATCCCTCTATGGCAGGGGTGCTAAACCTTTTAAAGCAGACCTTCACCCTCCCAGTGAACTGTCCTCCTCTCTATCCCACCCCCTCTCTGCAGCGCCAATATCAGGTATGACGGGTGACATGTCCAGTTGCCCGTCTTCCGGGATTGCGGCATCCAGCCATCTGATTGGCCGGAGCCGCGGTGACGTCACTCCCGCGCATGCGCGCGGGAGCCGACGGTCACGGCACGGGACTCTGAAGGAACGGCACCAGCAGCCGTTCCTTCAGAGCGCATGCGCCAGTGACATCACTGGCTGCATGTAAGGTAAATATCTCCTAAACGGTGCATGTTTAGGAGATATTTACAGTACCTATAGGTAAGGCTTATCATAGGCTTACCTATAGGTAAAAGTGTCAGAGGAGGGTTTACTTCCTCTTTAAGAGAGTGCTCCTAATCTCAGCTCATTACCTGTATAGAAGACACCTGGGGGCCAGAAATCTTGCTGACTGTCAAATACTTAATTCACTCATTAAAAAACAATAACTTTTTTAATGCGTTTTTCTGGATTTTGTTTGTTGTTATTCTATCTCTCACTGTTAAAATAAACCTACCATTAAAATTATAGACTGATCATTTCTTTGTCAGTGGGCAAATATACAAAATCAGCAGGGAATCAAATACTTTTTGCTCTCACTGTAGTAACCAAGACTGTAATGTTAATAACACGTCACAGAATGTACCCTCATGGCTAACAGAGGACAGTATCAGAAACAGACTTGAAAACTTAATATAAATAAGTCAGCATTACCAGATGGCTTTAGGAACTCAGTCAGGTGATAGCTAGACCATTGTTCCTAAATTTTATGGACAGTTTACTGTCTGGAATGGTACCGGCCGATTGGAGAAAAGCCAAAGTGGTACCAAAAAAGGGCCAAGATATATCCCTGGAAACTACAGGCCAGTCAGCCCAACATCAATAGTATGTAAGCTAATGGAGGGGATGATAGGGACTATATTCAAGATTGTAGTAACGAAAATTGTATCATTAGTGGTAATCAGCAGGGATTCATGAAGATTTATTCTTGCCAGACCAATCTATGTTCTATGAAGAAGTGAGCTGCCATCTAGATAGAGGGAGGCCTGTGAATGTGGTGTATCTGGATTTTGCAAAGGCATTTGATAAATGTTTACTTTGCAAACCGATGTCTGTCGGCATGGACCATAGGGTGAGTACCTGGATTGAAAACTAGTTACAGGGGCTGGTTCAAAGGGTAGTTATAATAAGCGAGTACTAAGAATGGTCCGGTGGGGTAAGTGGGGTCCCCCAGGATATCTGTCCTGGGACCAATTCTGTTTACTGTGTTCATAAACGATATAGAGGATGGGGTAAATAGCTCAATCTCAATATTTGCGAATGATACAAAGTTAAGCAGGGCATTAACTTCAGCGCAGGATGTGGAAACCATACAAAAAGACCTAAATAAAATAATGGGGTGAGCAACTACATGGTAAATGAGGTTTAATGTTGAAAAATGTAATGTATTTGGGTCCTAAAAATATGAGCTCCAGGTACTCGCTAGGGGGAGAACATCTGGGGGAATCTAGGATGGAAAGGCATCTGGGGGTCCTAGTAGATAACAGGCTCAGCAATGGCATGCAATGCCAAGCTGCTGCAAGCAAAGCCAACAGAATATTGGCATGCATTAAAAAGGGGATTCACTCCAGAGATAAAACAATAATTTTCCCACTCTGCAAGACTCTGGTCCGGCGGCATCTGGAGTATGCCTTCCTGTTCTGGGCACGGGTCCTCAGAAAGGATGTGCTGGAACTGGAGAGAGTCCAGAAGGCAACATAGCTAATATAGGGAGGGACTGGAGGATCTCAGCTATGAGGAACAACTACAAGCATTGAACTTAATTTCTCTGAAGAGGGGATGCTTGAGAGGAGATATGATATTGATGTACAAATATTGTACTAGTGACTCTAGCATAGGGAAAAAACTTTTCTGTGAAAGGGAATTTAAAAAAACATGCAGCCATTCACTGAAATTGTAAGAGAAGCGGTTAAACCTCAAACTGCATAGGGGGTTCTTTACTGTCAGAGTGGTAAGGATGTGGAATTCTCTTCCACAAGTAGTGGTATCAGCAGGGAGCATCGATAGTTTCAAAAAAACTATTAGATGGGCACCTTAATGATCACAACATACAGGGATATATAATGTACTATTAACATAAACACACACACACTCACATACCACAGGTTAAACTGGATGGACTGGTGTCTTTTTTCAACCTTACCAACTATGTATCTATGTTGCACCCATTGCTTGCAATTTTTTGTTCTGAAGTCAGGTCAAGTAAACTGCAGATGAGGAGTAGTCCCTACAGGATAAGATATTCCAGGACTTGTGAAAAATACAGTTTGATTGGTTGAGCACAGAAAATATGACTTTTTTGGTAGTATTATGGGGCATAAAAGCGTGCCACGTGAATTGAACTACATGGTGGGCCCATGAGCCTTTCCTTTGAGCTTGGACCCCTCCTACATAATACAGGGATCTAGCAGCAAGGACTTTGATAACCAGTCTGAACTCAGAACAAACTGCAATCATTAAACAGCAGAGCAAACACTCATCAAAAATTTTAGCAAAGATCTTAATTTGCCTAACTACACCAACTAAATAACACTCTGAACTGGAGACCTCCTTAAATGTAATAAATCAAAAAATGTTTTACCATTTATTCCATCTTGCATCAGGCAGAATAAAGTTTGTGTTTGTTTTGATCCAGCAGTTTGTTAGGCTGGTATTTTAAAGTTACGATTTAAAAGGTAGGAGGGTTGCTGTTTACTGAAGTGGGAATTGTGGAGCATTTGAACACTTTGCCTACATCTGCGTAGGCTGTGAGCTCAACTCCCTGGGGAACAAGGGATATGTTAATACTGCAAAAACATTAGCGGAAGTTCCATAGACCTGCATTTTTTGTATGTCACAACAGTAAATGATCATATTGCGGTAAGAAAGCAGATACCTTGTATTCAAGTCTCCTCTACACCGCAGTTTGTACAAACTCTCATTGTGCTGCAATCAGGGGTTTCTGACTCAGCAGCAGTAAAAAATTTCTGTTCCAACCTCTCACTACTGATTGTGTGATTCAACTTCTCCCTTCTGTACTTTATTGTTTCTCACTATATTGCGGTACTGATTGTACAGTTCCTACTCTCACTTTTCTCCAGTATCAGTTAAATGGTTTATTCTCCCTTTAATTACCACTAGTTGTTCCATAATGAAGCCAATATATGGATTAAGATCTGACTGATTCCACTTTATGCTCCAACCTGCTTATCTTTCACCTACTTAAAGCGGTAGTATACCGCTTTTTGTGATTTTTAACTACAGGTAAGCCTATAATAAGGCTTACCTGTAGGTACAATTAATATCTCCTAAACCTGCACGGTTTAGGAGATATTTGCGCTGCATGCAGCCGCTGACGCGAGCGGCGCATGCGCTCTTCCCGGCGGACCTTCAGAGTTCCTTGCCGGGAAGTTTCCGGAAAAAAACTCCTGTGCGCATGCACGGGAATGACCTCATCGCGGCTCCGGCCAATCACAGTGCCGGAGCCGCCGAACCCGGAAGAGACACCGAGGGATCATGTCCGCTTCCACAGCGGTGTCCGGGGGTCCGTGTCGGGGCTTCGTTCTAAGGTAAGTGTTTCATAATGAGCTAGTATGCGATGCATACTAGCTCATTATGCCTTTGTCTTGCAGGTTTTTTTTTTTTTCCTTTGAGTATACTACCACTTTAAAGTATATCTAAAGACAAAACTTTTTTTTGATTTGGATATGTAAACATCTGTAAGGTTTTATCTCTGTCTGTGCCCCCATCAGGGGGATTCAACTTCTCTATTTGTCCTGTTTACCATTATTAGCAAAAGTGTCACTAGAACAGGAATAGAGAGGAAATCTTTCAAAGGAGACACTAGTTTTGGTGACCCTGGTGACAACTTGAGATTCCTTCACTGCTTCCACAGTTGGCTATGGGACAGGAAGTAATAGAAAGTCTCCTCAATAGGACATAGATGGCAAAAGAAACCTGATATAAGGTATATGGGCAGCAAAATGGCTAGCATTTCTGCCAAGCAGTACTTGGGTCGCCGATTTGAATCTCAGCCACAACACTAGCTGCTTAGAGTTTGCATGTTCTCCCTGTGCCTGCATGGGTTTCCTCCCAAACTCCAAAGATATGCTGGTACGTCAGTTGGATTCTGTCTAAATTGGCCTAGTATGTGTATGAATGTATGTGAAATAGGGATCTTAGATTGTAAGCTCCATGAGGGCATGGACTGATGTGAATGTACAATGCGTGACAAGCAGTCAAAGGTTAGAGGAGGCTGAAGGAAGCTCCGTCTTCAGCTATCCCAACAGGCCAACACATTACCATAATGTAGCCAAGTGCTGGACTACAGAAACATAGAGAAGGAAATATTTCCCTCTTTTATAATCAGTTTACTTTCAATTTTTGATGTTAAGCTGAATGTTGGGTGTCACTATCCCCACCAGCCAGCAGAAGGGAGAACTATAGCCAGAAAAACCTATGGATTCCTGTGCAATAAGCTGATGATCATGGGATTTGAAATCTGGGAATTAAGCCATATTGTGGAGCTTATGGACTCTTTGCAGTATATGTCTTAAGAAACACTGGGTCGAGGAGGAGAAGTGGAGCTGCTTTTCTGAGACTTTTTAGCTAGGTTTTCTCTATTTGTGCCAAGGGAACCAACATGAGCACGTATGCTTCACATTGACCAGACTGCTCAGACGCCAGACCAGTGGAGTTAGGGTTGCCACCTCATCCCTTTAAGCCAGGAAACACATTAATTACACAGGTTCTGTGGCTAATTAAGGTGGTAATTAAACTCACTTAGTGCCTTATATTAGCCTCAGAACCTGTGTAATTAATATGTGTCCTGGTTTAAAGGGGTGCCAGCCCTAAGTGGAGTGCAGCACAGACCACAGCAATTGCATCTGCGCCCCTGCCACAGGGAGACCAGAGCACCCCTCGACCTCTACTTCTCCCCACTGAATCTTCAGAGGCATTCAATAGAGAGACTGAGGGGCCCCCCTTTCTTCATCAAGAGTTCACAGCCTCACCACAGATGAGAGGGCTTGTTGATACTGCTAGCAGGGACTCAGCCACTGAAAGCAGGACACAAGTGTACCCAACCCATACCGCATTTATGCTGAACCTTTACTGTATCTGATTTGCATTTACATTACACCTGTGCAAAGCTATACCACATCTTTGCTGCATGCTGGTTTTTCAAAACTGTTGTTAAAGTAGACCTCCAGTCTGGAAAAAACAATTAAAGTTAGTAGCTACAAATACTGTAGCTGCTGACTTTTAATATAATGACATTTACCGCGATGTCGGCACCCCAGCCGATTTGTCAATTGGCTACAGGTGCAGGTACCGGCAATATAAGTAAGGGAAACCTTCAGGCTTCACAGCTGGTTTCCTACTGTGCATGCGCGAGTCAGGCTGTGCTTTTTGAATGGTCCCGCCATCTTCTGGGACCTCTGTGTGTCCCAGAAGGCAGCGGGGGGGGGGGGGGGAGGAGGGGCTGGAAATGTCATAGATCAGCAATTTTACCCGGAAGTGGGAGCGGGTAACTGTCAAAACAAAATACCCGCTCCCCCCCCCAAAAAAAAAGTGCCAAATGTGTCAGTGGAGAGGGGGAGGGTGCGAACAAGCGGAGGTTTCCCTTTTGGGTGGAGCTCCGCTTCAAGTGCACCAATGCTTCTTAGGGGGCCCCAACTTTAGCTGGCAAAAGAACAGCATAAAGGACTTCCCTTCCCTTAAAAGCATCCTGCAAGCCCCCTTTGTTCACTTCTCTCCTTTTCTTTATGAAAAGGAAAGTGCACATCTAGTCATTCTAGGCCTAGCATTTTCGCCATTATTGTACTATGGCAGTATAGTGCCTGTGTTCAGCAAATCAAGCTTTATTACTGCTCACTGCTGCCCTTTAGGTGCCCTTGCTATGGTTTATGCTGATCTGAATGCCAAAGGTCATCCTTTGCCTAGTCCTTACCACTAATCACCCTGCATGCTAAATTGTGTTATTACAATTGTTAACCCATTTCTATGTTTACTTCATTACCAATTATATCAGGGGACAATTGATTAGGTTTGCCTTTACTAACTGATTCAGTGCCTGTTTTCTTGATATAGTACTACTATTGGGTACTGTCAGGGTGCCAGGAAACCAGACCACACGGGGATGCAGGTAAAATAAAGCAGTTTATTGGAGCAAAAAACAATAAAAGCACAGTAAGATTGAGAAATTGAGAGCACGAACAAGCTGAGGTCAAGTCCAGAAGCGGATAGTCATCCAAGCCAGGGTCGAGTCCAGAAGCGGGTAGGCTGGTGATGCCAGGTCGTCTGCCGATGCCGGGTCGAGAGCCAGGAGAGTCATCAGCCAAGCCAGGTCACACATGGAACACGGAGAACAGAAGACTGCTAGCAGAGATGCACCTTGTAGCACAAATACAAGGTCAAGGACTGCAACCCATCAGGTGATAGATATAGTCAGGTGTGCAGCATCATCACTGTGCGACACCCAGGCAGCAGGCAAGTGATGATGTAATCAGAGTTTATAAGAGGCAGCAGTCTGCATATGTCCAAGATGGCTGCCAACAGGAGGGCAAGGTAAGACCTTAACAGTATCCTCCCCTCAACGACCCCTCCTCCACAGTTTTTGAGGAAAGCAAGCATGGAAAGCGCGGAGAAGGGCAGGAGCAAAACATCAGCGGAGGGAAGCTCAGGACCATAACCCTTCTAGTGCACCAGGTATTGAACCTCACCTTGGGACAGACGAGAATCCAAGATGCTGCTAACCTCATATTCCTCATGATTGCCCACAGGAATGGGACAAGTGTGAGGAAGTGAAGAAGTATAGCAATTGCAAACCAGTGGCTTTAAAAGTGACACGTGAAAGACATTGGAGATACGAATGCCAGGGGGAAGACCGAGGGCACAGGCCACCGGGTTCACCTTACGGAGGATGCGAAAAGACCAACAAAACGGGGTGCCAGTTTTGGAATAGGCACCCTGAGGTTGAGATTACGGGTCGACAACCACACCCTCTCCCTAAACTGGTACGAAAGGAGCAGATAAACATCTCCGGTCTGCCTGGAGCTTCTGATGCTGTGCAGAGACCTGTAAAACCTCTTGAATCTACACCCAAGAGGAACGGATGGCACGAAGATGATCCTCTACATCAGGGATCCTCAAACTATGGCCCTCCAGCTGTTGCAGAACTACACATCCCATGAGGCATTGTAAATCTCTGACATTCACAGACATGACTAGGCATGATGGGAATTGTAGTTCCTGAACAACTGGAGGGCCAATGTTTGAAGACCCCTGCTCTACATCCTGGATGTCCTGTGGCGAGAAGGACTCGGGCAACACAGTGTTTTGGAACCCATAATTGGCCATGAATGGAGACATTCCGGAAGACGAGTTGATTGCAGAGTTCCTGGCAAACTCCGCCCAAGGTAGCAGATCAACCCAATTGTCCTGATGGTCAGAGATATAGCAGTGGAGAAATTGCTCCAGAGCTTGGTTGTAACGCTCAGTGGCACCATTGGACTGCGAATGGTAGGCTGAGGAGAAGGAGAATCGAATACCCCACTGGGAGCAAAAGCCACGCCAGAACCTGGAGACAAACTGGCTCCCACAGTCTGAGACAATCTCCTATTTATTCATAAATACTACTGCCTACACAATCCCACTATTTCTTTTGGCTTGAGGAACCAACCACTTTCTAGTCCTGGCAAACTCTGCCCAGGGTAGCAGATCAACCCAATTGTCCTGATGGTCAGACATATAGCAGTGGAGAAATTGCTCCAGAGCTTGGTTGGAATGCTCAGTGGCACCATTGGACTGTGAATGGTAGGCTGAGGAGAAGGAGAATTGAATACCCCACTGGGAGCAAAAGCCACGCCAGAACCTGGAGACAAACTGGCTCCCACAGTCTGAGACAATCTCCTTAGGCAACCCGTATAAACAGAACACCTCCCTGGCAAACACAGAGGAAAGCTCTTGAGCGGTAGGCAGCCTCTTAAACAGAACACAGTGGCACATTTTGGAGAATCGGTCGACAACCAGGAGAATAACCATGTAACCTCGAGATGCGGGAAGTTCCACAATAAAATCCATGGCCAAGTGAGACCAGGGACGCTCCCCATTGGGAATGGGATGCAGTAGGCCCAAGGGAAGGTGCTGAGGAGATTTTATCTGGGCACAGACCAAAGAAGTAGCCACATATGCAGCAATATCAGTGCAGAGAGATGGCCACCAGAACTGATGGGAAATAGCCCAGGACATCTGGTTCTTACCAGGATGACTGGCAGTTTTGGAATTGTGGTACGTGCACAACAGTCTGATGCACAACCCCTAAGGTAAAAAACATTTGCCAGCAGGTCTCTCTGTGGGAGCATCAGGTTGGGCAGCCAGGATCTGTTCCCCAAGAGGAGAGGTTAAGTTGGTACGGATGGCAGCCAGGATATGATCTGAAGGTATGACCGGTGTCAGCACGGAGTCCTCCCTGGACAACTCAGAATACTGGCGAGACAAGGCATCAGCCTTAACATTCTTGGAGCCGGGTAAATCCGCAATGGGACACAGATGGCAACAAAGCACTGACAGGGGTTATAACCCTCCATTACTCTATCCAAAATGAAAAATAAAAGTTTAACCTTTACACTTCAAGCAATAACTTAATGTCTGCTGCTCTTAGCTGATTCCTGTGTCTAGCAACAATATTTACAGCTCTTCCAGTGCAGGCCTTGGTAGTTTCCACCAGCCACTGGTTTATTTTCTTCATTGTAGCTTTATGCCCCGTACACACGTGCAGATCGTCGGCCGAACGATCGGCCGTCTTCTGTCCCCGGGCTGTCGTGTCTGTTGAAAAGTGCAAAAGACTGCACAAGAATTTTGTCCACCGACTACAGCCAACTGCAGAAGTGATGTCATGTGATGGTTAACTTTACCTGTGTTTTTTCTTTTCTAAACATGCCCAGTCTTGCAAATCTGCTGTCTGTCGGCCAAATTCTGTATTGACCGGCGAACAATCAGTCGCTCTGGTGTCGGCATACAAAAATTTTAATGCTTGCACGACAGATTCTTTTCGGCCGAAAGTGCGCTGTTGGCTGTCGGAAGCATCATACTAACAAAATTGGCCGATCAGTCGAATCTTTTCGGCCGACAATCTGCACGTGTGTACGGGCCTTTAGGCTCCATTCACACCTATGCAGTTTGCTTTTGAGCGTATCTGCTGAGATTTTTGCAGTTTTTTTACTGCGATTTTGCCACATTTTGCATTTTTTATGCTTTTTATTTTATTATTTTTGCAAATTTGTTGTTGGCAGATTAAAAAATGCAAATTGTGCCAAAATCGCTGTAAAAACTCACTACCTGCTTTTCTGTTGCTTCTCCATTTAAGTCTATTGAACCAAAAAGCAAAAAAAAAAAAAAAAAGCACCATTTTCTGTTTTAAAAAGTTCCTGACCATTTCCAATAATGCAGAGGCACAATAATGCATTGATGTGAACGTGTTCCATAGGAACCAATGATACAATCTAATGTCCATGCTTCTGCAAAAAGCATGAAAAAACGCATTGGTGTGAATGGACCCTAAAGCCTCGTACACACGCAACGAATTTCCGCCGTCCGGTCGTCTGTCTTTTGTACAGAGTGGTGTCTGTTGGTTGGAATGTGCTCTAGACTGCACACTAATTTTCCCGCACAACAGAATTCTACTTCAGAAGTGATGTCATGTGTTGGATTGCTTTCTTTGTGTTCTTTCATCTCTGAGCATGCCCAGTCTTGCTCATAAGATTTTTCCCTGTCGAAATCTGTACTGACTGCATGAAAATCGGACGTGTTTTGACGGAGGACAAAAATTTTATAGCCTGCACACCAGGATTTTTTCGGCCGAAAAGTCGGAGGTGGTTGTCTAGAGCACCATACTAACAAGTCGAAAATCGGCAGATCGGTCGTCAGACGAAAATTCCCGGCCGAATTTTGACTCGTGTGTACGAGGCTTTAGTGTGAAAGAGGCACTGACTGGCAGCCAATCAGTATCTTTTCATTTCACAGAGCTAGAAGTATAGGCGACAGAAAAGAGAGTGGTTAGTGGCCATGGAACAGCTCACAAAGAGCTCTAATGTCCCTTTCACAGGTCAGTTTTTTCAGATGGCCCTGGTCAGTTGCTACATGCAGGTCTGTGCAGATGGATGTAAAAAGACATGTCTATTTGCATCTGCCTACCTCTGAGTCTGTCCAGGTCAGAAAGGAACTGTGTCCTTTTCTGTTTTTCCAGAACTAAATGTGACAGATCAGAGGTAGCTTGATGTAAAAGTCCACCTACGTCTAGCAGCTCATAGATCCAACACAGGTCTGCTGTCAAAATGTAGATGAAAAACTTAATAGCCCTGTTGTCACAAAACATCCATTCCCTGCTGAACAGAGCAGAATTGCACCATGTGAAAAGACGCTAAGCGTTCACACCAGTGCAGCTTTGAAATCATGCTACTTCAGCGCAAATTTAACCACCTCAATACTGGGCACTTTCACCCCCTTCCTTCCCAGACCAATGTTCAGCTTTCTGTGCTCTCACGTTTTGAATGACAATTACCCAGTCATGCTACACTGTACCCAAATTAAATTTTTATCATTTTGTTTACGCAAATAGAGCTTTCTTTTGGTGGTATTTATTCACTACTGGGCTTTTTATTTTTTGCGATATAAGTGAAATTTTGAAAAAAAAAATATTTTCTACATTTTGTTTTAAAAGAAATCCAATAAAATCCAAATTTGTCATACTTTTAGGGCAGGATGTATTCTGCTACATGTCTTTGGTAAAAAAAAAATCCTGATAAGTGTATGATAATAGGTTTGCGTGAAAGTTTTAGAGTCTACAAGCTAGGCTACATATCATCGAAAATTGATCAATTCTGATGTACTGACTACCTACCTCATTTCTTGAGGCCCTAAAATGTCAGGACAGTACAAATACCCCCCAAATGACCCCTTTTTGTAAAGATGACAGTCCAAGGTATTTAGTAAGAGGCATAGTCAGTTTTTTGAAGTTGCAATATTTTTTTTGCCCACAATAGTTGAATGAAGTTGTAATGAAGATCCCCCCCCCACAAAATTGTCATGTTAACAAGTTATTTCTTACACATGGCATAGATAAATTTGCAATTACACCCCAAAATATATTCTGCTACTTCACCTGAGTATGGCAATACCACATGTGTGAGACTTTTCCACAGCCTGGCCACATACAGAGGCCCAACATTCAAGTAGCACCGTCAGGCGTTCTAAAGGCATAAATTACACATTTCATTTCCTGAGTACCTATCACATTTTTAAGGCCCTGGAGCACCAGGACAAAAGAATTACCCCAAAAATTACCCCATTTTGGAAACAAAACACCCCAATATATATTCCACGAGGCACAATGAGTCTTTTGAACATGTCATTTTTTTTCCACAAGTTTTTGGAAAATGTGTAAAGAAAATGAAAACCTATTTTTTTTTTTACACAAATTTGTTGTCAATTTATACAATTTTTTTTAACACATAGCATGTACTTAGCAAAAATGACACCCCAAAATATATTCTGCTACTCCTCCTCAGTATGGCGATACCACATGTGAGACTTTTCCACAACCTGGTCTCATAGAGAGACCCAACAACCAAGTAGCACTGTCAGCGTTCTAGGAGCATAAATTACATATTTAATTTCCTGAGTACCTATCACATTTTTGAAGGCCCTGGATCATTTTTTAGCCATGTGGACAGATGTACGCTGATTCCTGGGACAGATCTGTGACAGATGTTGATCACTGGGATGTGGCAGATGTTCATTTTGACAGATGTGGCATATGATGTGCGCCAAATGACTACGGATGTGATAGATGATCACTGACAGATATGGCCAATGATGTGCGCCAGATGATCACAGACAGATTTTGCAAATGATGTGCGCCAGATGTGGCAGATGATGTGTGCCAGATGTGCGACAGATGATCACAGACAGATGTGCTCCAGATGTGGAAGATGATGTGTGCCAGATTATCACGGACTTATGTGGCAGTTGATGTGCACCAGATGTGGCAGATGTGCACCAGATGTGGCAGATAATCTGCGCCAGATGTGCGCCAGATGATCAAGGACATATGTGGCAGATGATGTGCGCCAGATGATCACAGACATATGTGGCAGTTGATGTGCACCAGATGTGGCAGATAATCTGCACCAGATGTGCCCTAGATGATCACGGACAGATGTGGCAGATGATGTGCGCCAGATGCGGCAGATGATGTGTGCCAGATGTGCACCAGATTATCACGGACATATGTGGCAATTGACGTGCACCAGATGTGGCATATGTGCGCCAGATGTGGCAGATAATCTGCGCCAGATGTGCGCCAGATTATCACGGACATATGTGGCAGATGATGTGCGCCAGATGATCCCAGACATATGTGGCAGTTGATGTGCACCAGATGTGGCAGATAATCTGCGCCAGACTATCACGGACAGATGTGGCAGATGATGTACGCCAGATGCGGCAGATGATGTGCACCAGATGTAGCAGATGATCTGCGCCAGATGATCACGGACAGATGGGGCAGATGTGCGCCAGATGATCACGGACAGATGGGGCAGATGTGCGCCAGATGATCACAAACAAATGTGGAAGATGTGAGCTAGATGATTTGCGCCAGATGATCACGAACAGATGTGGAAGATGTTCACTGGGACAGATGTGTGACAATTGTGTTTTATTGTGGGGGCACTGTGTTTGGGGAAACTTTTGGGGGACACTGTGGTTTGGGACACTTTTGGGGGCACTAGCACAGGGTGATCAGTGAGTAAAGAGCAGTAAAACAGCTCTATACTCACTGACCGCCGCCTGCCAGCACCGATCCGCTGTCCTTCTCCTCACTGTGTGAGGAGAAGCAGAGCCGATCACTGTGACAACGTCTCTATTTACATCACATGGCGGCTGTGATTGGACACGGCCGTCATGTAATCAGGAGGGCCAATCACAGATTCCTCCTGTCGAGCGGTGTTGCTCTGTGTCCTAGGGGCACAGGCACACCGAGATTGCGCAGCCGCGCGTGCACGCGGACTCGCGATCTCACTCTTTCTGCAGGACGTTCCTGAACGTCCACTTAGAAGGAGGAAGCTCCCGCTAGGCCGTATATGTGCATTGGCCGGGTGGGAGGTGGTTAAAGCCGCCGATTCAGTGCCATTTAATTGGGGCTTGCGATTTCATGTAACAGAAGTAAATGCAAGTCGCAATAAAATCGCAAAAAATTAGTGCAGGAACCTTTTTCAAAGTCGCTGCGATGGGGTGATAGGGTGCGACTTGTCATGCAATTTTAAACTGTCAAATAGTATGACAAATTGCACTGGTGTGAACCACAGCTTAGAGCTAACGGATGGGTTTCTTGTAATAACTGATACGGCTGAGCAGCTGCTCGATTGTTATTACAAGTAGCGGGAGAGGACATCCCCTCCTCCCGCCGCTTTCCGTGGCTCGCCCTGGTCTCACGTCCTACTGGGAGATCCGAGCGACCAGCTGGCATGTCCGCCGGCTGGCCGGAGAGACACGAGCAAAGCCAGATTCAAACCACACATGTGAGGTATCACCACAATCGATAGAGAGAGAGCAATAATAAACAGGTAACCTGTAAAAAATTTTTTAAAGCGTTGCCTATGGAAATTTTGAATTACCGTTGTTTGTCGTCATTCAACGAGTAATTTTAAAGCATAATGTGTTAGGTATCTATTTACTCGGCGTAACATCATCTTTCACATTATACATAAAAATTGGGCTAACTTTACTGTTTTGTTTATTTTTAATTCATTAAAGTGTATTTCTTCCAAAATAATTGCATTTGAAAGACCGCTGCGCAAATAGCATGTGACATAAAATATCCCCATTTTATTTTCAAGGGTCTCTGTAAAAAAAAAAAAAAAAAAAATTATATATATATATATATATATATATATATATATATATATATATATATATAAAATGTTTGGGGGTTCTAAGTAATTTTCTAGCAAAAAATACTGACTTTAACTTGTAGGTAACAAATGTCAAGAAAAGGCTTAGGCATTAAGGGGATAATGGTGTTTTTTGCACATGGGCAACAGCTTGGGGGGAAGGGTGGGGGTCAGTATTTATCTTCAGATCTACATAAAATGATATTAACCATTAACCACCGGAAGAATTTGCCCCCTTCCTGACCAGGCCCTATTTTGCACTTCTGCACTGCGTTACTTTAACGGACAATTGCGCGGTCGTACGACGCTGTACCCAAATAAAATTAACGTCCTTTTTTTCCCACAAATAGAGCTTTCTTTTGGTGGTATTTGTTTACCTGTGCGATTTTTATTTTTTGCGCTATAAACAAAAATAGTGACAATTTTGAAAAAAAAAAAAACAATATTTTTTACATTCTGCTATATGGCATTCTCAAAAAAAAAAAAAAAATTAAAAATACATTTTTTTTTAACATTTTATAAGCGTAATTTGATTGGTTTGCGCAAAAGTTATTGCGTCTACTAACTTATGGGAAAGATTTATGTCATATTTATTGTTTTTATTTTTTTTTACTAGTAATGGCGGCGATCTGTGATTTTTTTGCGGGACTTCGACATTGTGGCGGACAGATTGGACCCCTAACTGACATTTTTTACACTTTTTGGTACAAGTGACATTACTACAGTGATTAGTGCTAAAAAATATGCACTGTTACTGTAATAATGCCATTAGAAGGGAAGGGTTTAACCCTGTGGGTAATCAAGGGGTTAAATGTGAGCCTAGGGGAGTGACTCTAACTGTGGGGGTGGGTGTGACTTCTGAAATGACCATAGAGACATGTGATCCTATATAGAAGGATTACATGGACTCTATGATCATTCCAGATGACCTTCTTCTCTCTCAATTGGAGCCACCTGCCCGCTGCATCGGCTTCTCCGCTGCCGAGTGGGGGTGGGAGCGCGCTGCCAGTGGCGCATGCTCGGCCCCTAGCGGCACACGCTCGGCCCCTAGCTTCCCGCGCGCGACCGACGTAGGTTTACGGCAGTTTGCACAGGAGAGCCACCCTAGCACAGTAAAAAGGCAGCGGGTGGTCGGGAAGCGGTTAAAGGCTGCTTTTGTTTTTTTTGTTAAAATAAAAAAGATGTAATACTTACCTGCTATGTGCAACCACATTGAACAAAGAAGTTCCCTACCCCCTGTTCTGAAAGCCCGCCCCCCCCACCCCCCGATGCTGTCAGCTCCTCGTTCTTTAGCAAGGAGTGCTAAGGTGGAACCCATACATGTGCACTCCTGAGCCAGGCTATGCCATGCATTTATAGACACACACAGCCATGCCTCTGCTCCCTCCTCACATGAGTTTAACTGACAGCAGCACGACCAATGGCTCCACTACCCTCAGCAGGAAAGCAGGAAGTGAGGGAAGCGGTGCTGCAGCCAAGATAGTGCTGGAGCAGTGCCGGGAGCCACGTAAAAGTTTAGGGGTAGTGGGGCATTTTTTTCCTTAATGCATTAAATGCATTAAGATAAAACAAGCGTATGACTTTAGAACTTTAGGATTCAATAAGCATTTTTATTGAAGTTTCACAAGGAATATACAACATAGTGATTACATCAGCATTTGTAAAATAATTTGTAACATGGTTCAACTCAACTAACACAGAACCTTGAAATAAACATTGTCAACCACTGTTTAGAAATCACTAATTTGTCCCAGTCCTCAGTCCTGGGCTGGGAAAAAGAGGGCTGTTTACTCAGATATTCATTGGATATACCCTGTGTGTAACCATCATTGATAGAACTAGTTACGCTGGGGACATAGATCCAAAGAGAAGGAGAGGGAAAAGACAGAGAAAAGAAAAAAAAAAGGAACAAAAAGGTAAAAGGAAGGAAAAGAAAACAATATGTACGCTTTGCTCAGTCAATCTTATGTTATACATTTGTCAGACAACAAGTATTAGATAAAACAGCACTAATGTATGTGAGGAGACAATGCTGACCACCTGTAATTAAAGTGGAGTTCCGGCCTTTTTTGCAACTTTAGTGATTCCTGGAGTGCTTGCTATGCTGATTAACAATTGGGCATTTTAAATTTTTTTCGGGGGGTCCCTTACCTTATTTTTAGGGCATTTTCACTTCCTCCTTCTCCCCCCTCTGTGGCCGCGGCCACCGACATCACTTCCGCCTTTGCATTGCATCCTGGGAGCTGTTTGTCATCACTCCCAGGAGGCTGGAATCAGGAAGAACTCCTAGAACACTCCCTGGAATCAGGAAGAAGGACACAGCAGATTACACTGCGGCTTCAGATGCCCACATCCAAGATGGCCGCACCCAGACAGCGTTTTTAAAAGTAAGATTTTGACTAAAATCCAATACTGTACACCTAGTAAGTATGAGAATAGCGGTTCTGTAAAGGGCGATGGATTAGTATTATAGGGGTATTTTTAGTTAAAAAAGGTATTTGAGGCAGGAACTCCGCTTTAAAGGATTTCAGGGATTGAAGGTTGCAAGCAATTACTCTTTCATAATTATATTGGGTTGTAACCCTATTGACTACCTCCGGTACATTTGGGGCCAAGGTAGTTTTCCACTTCCTTGTTAAAATCAGCCTTGAGGCAATCAAAATATGATATATTATGGTTCTATATTGGGGTGGAAATCTGTTAATATCAAGGTTGAGAATTGCTAGGTGAGAGGAGGCTGTGGTAAGTATTCCCATTACCTGAACTATAAGTGTAAAAATCCCTCTCCAGAGGCTTGTAACACATTTGCATTCCCATAAAATCTGGAAGTGTGTGCCCGTTTTCCCACATTGCCGCCAGCAAAGCGGGGAAATGTTTGGATACATTTTGGAAAGTTTCGGACGGTTAAATATCCTTTATGTAAGATTTTAAGAGCCATGTCCCAGTGTCCACTGAAGTGTGTTAGTTGAAAGATGCATCTTATGGAAATATGTCACTTATCCAAAGGGAACTGTGTACCTAGGTCACGTTCCCAGTTTAGCATGAAGGAAGACTTTGCTGTCTCCTTAGGAATCTTCAGAGTATTATAGAACAGTGATGGCGAACCCATGGCACACGTGCCACAGCTGGCATGCAGGGCCCTCTCTGTGGGCACGCCAGCTATACTGGGAAGCTGATGCCTGCGCTCACTATTCCTACCTCTCCCTGCTGTGACAAGGGGGGAAGCAAGCGTGGACTGTCAGTGTATTTCCCCGCTCGCCCCCTTTCTGTCAAGCAGCGCTGGACAGGGACAGCGTGGCACTTGCAGAGATCGCCACCCACTCTGATTCCTCCTGCCTCCCCATTGGCTGCAGCCAAGCACCAATGAGGAGTTTGACAAGTGCACCATGGGACATTTAGTCCCAGAAGACTATGGGGAGAGAGAGAGAGAGAGATCGTGAGAAAGACTGGAGCAGCACACTGTGAGCCAGGGGACAGAGAGGCTGTGAGGATACCCCCCCTGCAGTGCCAGTTGTGGGCCTTGCCACGGGTAACCGAGAGTGAGTGGACATCTGTTCGGAGGAAGTGTTGCTGTGTCGCTGGGATTGGGGAGAGGCCCTTACGGCCATTATCTATGGCTGTTATTAATTGCAGTGTTGGCACTTTGAAAAAAATAAGTTGGTTTTGTGTCGCAATTTGGGCACTCGGGCTAAAAAAGGTTCGCCATCACTGTTATAGAACCATGAAATCTCACCCTTGATATTAAATTTAGTTGTTAGATAGGTCCATAGACCTGTCTCCAGTTTAATAGATGAAGAGGGATGTTTTTGGTGGAATGATATAAATTAGATTAATGGACTTTAGATAGACTGTTAAAGCTTTGCGCGGTTTCCCAACTATTTATTCTAATTTCTGAAAGTGTGTTTTACAAGGCAGCAACAATGTCTGCTAGCCTTGCTGCTGCCGCTAATTACAGATTAACCTGTCAGATAGCAGAAAGTGAATTCTCTAGCTCACACATTGTATATTCACCTAATTACTTTTAAATTCAGTAATAATGAGCAAAGTCATTACTGAATCCCAATCCACACAAACACAAGTCTTGTAATAAGAGCTTGCACAGTCTCTTTATGTAGACCTGTATTTACTAGAACTCTTCGAAGACCCCACACCTATTTTGTTGCCTCTCATTGTACACTGCTCAAAAAACTTAAAAGAACACTTTGAAAACACAAATTATCATGCTGGATATCTATCCTGAGATGGACTGGGTAATGTGTTAGGAATGAAAGGATGCCGCATCGCTTGATGGAAATGAAAATTATCAACCTACAGAGGGCTGAAATCAAAGACACCCCAAAAATCAAAGTGAAAAAATGATGCAGCAGGCTAGTCTAGTGAGACGACAGATGGTGTCCTAGGGTTTTTTCTCCCAGATCTGGATCAGGGCATCACTGAACTCCTGAACAGACTGAGGTGTGACCTGGCGGCGTCGGATGGACCGAAACATAATGTCCCAGAAGTGTTCTCTTGGATCTAGATCAGGCAAGCATGGGGGCCATTCAATGGTATCAATTTCTTCATCCTCCAGTAACATACACTCGCCACATGTGGCCGGGCATTGTCGCGCACCAGGAGGAACCCAGGACCCACTGCACCAGCGTAGGGTCTGACAATGGGTCCAAGGATTTCTTCCTTGATACCTAATGGTGGTCAGGGTGCCATTGTTTAGCCTGTAGAGGTCTCTGCGTCCCTCCATGGATATGCCTCCCCAGACCATCACTGACCCACCACCAAACCAGTCATGCTGAACGATGTTACAGGCAGCATAACGTTCTCCAAGGCTTCTCCAGACCCTTTCACGTCTGTCACATGTGCTCAGGGTGAACCTCCTCTCATCTGTGAAAAGCACACTGTGCCATTAGCGGACCTGCCAATTCTGGTGTTCAATGGCAAATGCCAATCGACCTTCACGGTGCCAGGTAGTGAGCACAGGGCCCACTAGAGAACATTGGGCCCTCAAGCCACCCTAATGAAGTCTGTTTCTGATTGTTTTGTTAAAGACATTCACACTAGTGGCCTGCTGGAGGTCATTTTGTAGGGCTCTGGCAGTGCTCATCCTGTTCCTCCTTGCACAAAGGAGCAGATACCGGCCCTGCTGATGGGTTAAGGACCTTCTATAGCCCTGTCCAACTCTCCTAGAGTAACTGCCTGTCTCCTGTAATCTCCTCCATGCTCTTGAGACTGTGCAGGGAGACACAGCAAACCTTCTGGCAATGGCACGTATTGATGTGCCATCCTGGAGGAGTTGGACTGCTCGTGCAAACTCTATAGGGTCCATGTATCGCCTCATGTTGCCTCGCCTACCAGTAGTGACACTGACCCTAGCCAAATACATAACTAGTGGAAAACAGTGAGAAAATGTGAATAGGGAAAAAAATGTCAGTGGCCTTTACCTGTAAAGCCATTCCTGTTTTGGAAGTCATCTCATTGTTGCCCATCTAGTGTTAATTTCATTAATACCAAAGCAGCTGAAACTGAATAAAAACCCCCTCTGCTATTTAAAGCAGAGTTCCACCTAAAAAAAAAAAAAAAAAATACATAAAAATACCCCCGGGACAGTCAGGGCTAGTGCATTCCACAATGGATAGCCTCTGAACTGTCCCGGGTTGCACTTACCTGCAAGAAGAAATACTTACCTTGAAAATGTTTTGTCCAGCGCTGCCATCTCAGGTGTGGGCAGCTTGAAGCCAGCGTGATCCTCTTCTGCGTCCTCTTCCGTCTTCTTCGGTCCCACAATGCACTGCACCGGCCCCGCCATCACTTCCGGAGCTGCAGCGTCATCCCTGCACAGCTTCTGGGCATGCCCAGAAGCTGTTTAGCAAGGTATGACGGCGCCTGATGTCGGGGCCGGTGCAGGTGCATTGATTCCCAGGAGTGATGACATTCAGCTCCCAGGAATCATTGCAAGCCAGGAAGTGACGACTTGCCGTGGCCGCCTAGGGGAGGAAGAGGAAGTAAGGTAAGTATATTATCTTCTAAACAAGGTAAGTAAAAAAAAAAAAAAAAAATTGCGATTATCCATTTGTTGTTCAGGTGACCCCGGGCATGAAGATGGACGGAACTTGGATTTTAGGGTGCAACTCCGCTTTAACTGCCCAGATCAATATCCCTGAAGTTTAATTGACGTGTTGCTATACTCTGAATAATTATTTTTTTATAATTAATTTTTTTGAGCAGTGTATGAACATTAGAGGGCGGGCTTGTGACACTTCTCTTGTTTGAAGAGATTATTTTCCCCAGTAGATTGCCTTTTACATCATCATAAAAATTACTTTTCCTTATTTTTCTCCAAAACCCACCCAGAAAGTGTAGTTAAAGGCATTTTTTTTTTAAATTTTGGATAGGGTAAGGCTGGGCTCACACTGGTGCAATGCCAGACATCGCATGTGATTCGCACTGCATTGCTGCACATGTCACTTTCGATGTCTGTGCGATGCTAATTCAGCCATACAGTTTGTATGGCTAAAATGGCATTTCATTCACACCAATATGTGCAGGACCCTTTTTTTGGTCCGTACTGGATTTAGATCGCATGGGTGTTCGGACACATGCGATCTGATTCCCATCCGATTGCACTGAGTTCTGCAAACCGATTCGGGGGTGTCATTAACTTTATTTTGACACCCGCACAGGGCTGGCGCTACCTGTAAGGCGACCCAGGCAGTCGCCTAGGGCACAACTCAGCAGGGGGCGCCAGCATCCTGCCTGCTGCACCTGGTCTCGGAATAAGTATGGACTGGTGGGTGCGGGCGGCGCCCCTCATGCTGCGCTGTGCCGGCGCCCGCCTGGGCGCTTTTGAGCTGAGTCTCTGAGTGAGTCAGTGTTTGAAGCCGTGCAGCATGGCGGAGAAAGGTGATCCTCTAACCTAATGGGAGTAGCCAATAGCAGTTCAGGGCAGGCTCCACCCGGCTCCAGGAGGCAGCAGCGGCGGGGAGGAAGAGCAGCGAGAGCGGGACCTCCCAGGACGGATGGCTGAAGAACGAGGATGGGCAGGAAGGAAGTGCTGGCAGCCACCCAGGGACAGCTGCATCTGCCTGTAAACAGATCCCCTGGAAAAGCAGCTCCACGACCTGTCCTCAGCCAGCTAGTACGAGAATGGGACCTGCCCACTGCCGGTATGGAAGGTACTGTACTGTCTGTGTCACATACACCTTCCTACAGACAGGGGCTGCAGACAGTGCAGGGGTCTCTCTCACTTCCCTCCTCTCCATCCATCCATCCACCCCCCTCCTCTCGATCCATCCATCCACCCCCCTCCCCCCCCTCCTCTCCATCCATCCACCCCCCTCTCCATCCATCCACCCCCTTCTCCCCACCTCCTCTGCATCCATCCATCCACCCCCTCTCCCCCCCTCCTCTCCATCCATCCACCCCCCTCTCCTCTCCATCCATCCATCCACCCCCTCTCCCCCCATCCTCTCCATCCATCCACCCCCCTCTCCCCCCTCCTCTCATCCATCCATTCACCCCCCTCTCCCCCCCTCCTCTCCATCCATCCATCCCCCTCTCCCCACCTCCTCTTCATCCATCCACCCCCTCTCCCCCCCTCCTCTCCATCCATCCATCCACCCCCTCTCCCCACCACCTCTGCATCCATCCATCCATCCACCCCCCACCTCCTCTGCATCCATCCATCCATCCACCCCCCCTCCATCCATCCACCCCCCTCTCGCCCCCCGCCTCTCCATCCATCCATCCATCCATCCACCCCCCTCCTCTCCATCCATCTATCCACCCCCCTCTCCCCCCGCCTCTCCATCCATCCATCCCCACCCTCCCCCCTCCTCTCCATCCATCCCCCTCTCCCCCCCTCCTCTCCATCCATCCATCCATCCACCCCCCTCTCCCTCCCCTCCTCTCCATCCATCCATCCCCCTCCTCTCTATCCATCTATCCACCCCCCTCCTCTCCATCCATCCATCCATCCCCCTCCCACCCCCTCCTCTCCATCCATCCATCCACCCCCTCTCCCCACCTCCTCTCCATCCATCCACCCCCCTCCTCTCCATCCATCCATCCACCCCCCTCCTCTCCATCCATCCACCCCCTCTCCCCACCTCCTCTCCATCCATCCATCCACCCCTCCTCCTCCCCCTCCTCTCCATCCACCCCCCTCCTCCTCTCCATCCACCCTCCCTCCTCCCCCTCCCCCCTCCTCTCATCCACCCCTCCTCTCCATCCACCCCCCCCTCCTCTCCATCCACTCCCCCTCTCCTCTCCATAGTTACATAGTTAGTGAGGTTGAAAAAAGATATCAGTCCATCCAGTTCAACCTATGATGTGTGTGTGTGTTTGCTTTTAACCGTACATTGTATACCCCTGTATGTTGTGGTCTCTAAGGTGCCCATCTAATAGTCTTTTGAAACTATCAATGCTCCCTGCTGATACGACTGCTCGTGGAAGAGAATTCCACATCCTTACCGCTCTTACAGTGAAGAACCCCTTACGCACTTTAAGGTTAAACCGCCTTTCCTCTAGTTTTAGTGAGTGGCCACGTTTCTTATTGTATCTCCTTTCTCTGAATAGTTTGTTCCTTATGCTAGGGTCGCCAGTACAATATTTGTACATTGATATCATATCCCCCCTCAATCGTCTCTTCTCCAGAGAAAATAAGTTCAGTGATTGTAGCCTTTCCTCATAGCTGATGTCCTCCATTCCCCTAATTATTTTTGTTGCCCTTCTCTGGACTCTCTCCAGTTCCAGCACATCCTTCCTGAGGACCGGTGCCCAGAACTGGACAGCATACTCCAGATGTGGCCGGACCAGAGTCTTGTAGAGTGGGAGAATAATCTCTTTATTTCTGGAGTGAATCCCCTTTTTTATACATCCCAGTATTCTGTTGGCTTTGCTTGCGGCGGCTTGTCATTGCATGCCACTGCCAAGCCTGTTGTCTACCAGTACCCCCAAGTCCTTTTCCATCCTAGACTCACCCAGAGGTTTCCCCCCTTGCTTTCTGGTTTCTGGCCCCCAGGTGCATTACTTTACATTTTTCAACATTAAACCTCATCTGCCATGTAGTTGCCCACCCCGTTATTTTGTTCAGGTCCGCTTGCAAGGTTTCCACATTCTGCATAGAAGATATTGGCAAGCCTAGTTTAGTATCATCTGCAAATACTGAGATTGTACTCGATATCCCCTCCTCTAGATCATTTATGAATAAATTAAACAAGATTGGTCCCAGGACAGAACCCTGGGGGACCCCGCTTTCCACACCCGCCCAATCCGAGTACTCCGCATTAATCACCACCCTCTGGACTCTCCCCTGGAGCCAGTTCTCTATCCAGGTACTCACCTTATGGTCCATACCTACCTTCCTTAGTTTGTACAGTAAGCGTTTGTGGGGAACGGTGTCAAAGGCCTTTGCAAAGTCCAGATACACCACATCCACAGGCTCACCTTTATCTAGGTGGCAGCTCACTTCATCGTAGAAGGTTAATAGATTGGTTTGGCAAGAAGGATTTTTCATGAATCCATGCTGATTACTACTTATAATACCATTTTCATTACTAAAGTCTTGTATGTGGTCCCTTAACATCCCCTCCAAAATTTTGCAGACTACAGATGTTAGGCTGACCGGCCTATAGTTACCCGGGATACATCTTGGCCCCTTTTTAAATATTGGTACCACGTTGGCTTTTTTCCAATCAGCTGGCACCATACCCGTCTGTAGAATATCCTTAAAGATCAAGAATAACGGTCTGGCAATCACCTGGCTGAGCTCATTAAGAACCCTCGGGTGCAAGCCATCCGGTCCCGGGGATTTATCCACTCTCCCCCCTCCTCTCCATCCATCCATCCATCCATCCATCCACCCTCCTCCTCCTCCCCATCCACTCCCCCCCTCCTCTCCATCCACTCCCCCCCTTTCCATCCACCCCTCCTCTCCTCCCCCTCAGTACCTAGCGCACCCCTCAACCCTGCAATCAGTCCGAAGAGCACCCTGCACTCTTTATGTAGCGCGCCCCGCAACCCTTGCACTCCCCTGCATTCTGTGCATTACACACTCCTGACCCCTGCCACCTACACCGTATACATGGGCAGGGGAAAGGGGTGCAGTCAGGGGCAGAGCCGGGGGGGGGGGGCAAAATTTGATTTCGCCTAGGGTGTCAAAAATCCTTGCACTGGCCCTGCACCCGCAGTTCGCAGATAGCAGGGTGCACTGCCTGCGAGTCAGATGTGATGCTCACACACATTGCAGCTCAAAAAAAAAAGCTGCTTTTACAGGCATTTGAGCTTTTATTTCTCTGCCTAAAAGGTTGATGCTTTTGAGCATTTCTATTAAGCTTATTTGAGCTTTTTTGATTAAAAGCGTTTTTTTTCACAAACCCTCCCCTCAACTCATTTTTCTTGCCATTATTTACATACACTGCCTTTTATGGGATGAATGGGTAGGGGTACAATGTACCCCATACTCATTCACATAGGGAGGGGGTCCGGGATCTGGGGGGCCCCCTTGTTACAGGGGGTGTCCAGATTCCGATAAGCCCCCTGCCCGCAGACCCCCACAACCACCGCCCAGGGTTGTCGGGAGGACCCGCTTATCATCAACATGGGGACAAGGTGCTTTGGGGTGTGGGGGGGGGGGGTGCAGAGCCCCCCCCCTGCTCCAAAGCACCCACCCCCTCAATGTTGAGGGTGTGTGGCCTGGTATGGTCCAAGAGGGGTGGGGCCGCTTGCTCGTCCCCTCCCTTTTCCTGACCTGCCGGGCTGCATGTTCAGGTAAGATTTTGGGGGGTACCCCACGCTGTTTTTTCGGCGTGGGGCTCCCCTCAAAATCCATACCAGTTCCGAAAGGCCTGGTTTGGAACCTGTGGGGGACCCCCACACCATTTTTTATACCATTTTGGTGTGGAGTTACTCCTCAAGATCCTCATAGCGTAAGTCGCACCACAAGTCGGATAATCCTGATCAGACTTGTGATGCAACTTCCATTCAAATCAATGGGCTCCCTTAGGGAACCATTCATTTTCACATAAAAAAAAAAAAAAAACGTAAAACGTGGCTCAATGCTGTATAAGCAATGGTAAGCAGCCTTTAGCAGCGTCAGACATTTTTACAGCTCTGACGCTGGTCATCAGAATGCACAGGCCCTGTTTTTTTTTGCAGCTTAAAAACACCTATGCCACTTGGAGCTCCTAAAAGCCTGTGTGTGCATGAGGCCATAGAATAACATGAAGGGCGTTTTTAAGCTGAAAAAAAAAAAATGTTTGACGCTCCTAAAAGCAGCTGCAAAATTGCCTTCTATGCAAGAGGCCTAAAGTTTGAAAACAAATTTTGTTTTAGGGCTCTTTCACACTAGTGGTTGGGAGGCAGTAAAACCCAGCGGGTTGAGCCGTGCTTTTACAGTGCCCCCCAACCATAACTCCCTTTAACTGCAGAGGCAGTCGACAGGAGTGTTACACGTGCAGCGGCTGTGATACTTTGCTTTGCGGCCACAGCAGGAATTATACCCCCTGTCGCATATGGCAGGCATAATGAAAGTTCAAACAAATGCTGTTACAGTGATCATTACTGTAACAGCAATCACATTGTAAAAGAAACAAAAAAATCCCTAATCACTTCCTCAAAGTAGTACAGCAGTAGTCACTGATCACTATATTATTGTCACTAGTGATGTCAGCTCTACCCAGCGTTAGTTAGTGTCAGATTGTTCCCCACACTATCACAGTCCCATTATAAATCACTGATCACTGCCATTAGTAGTAGAAAATAAATAAATAAAAATTCCAGTAGATATCCTATAGTTTGTAGACACTATAACTTTCACACAAACAAACAATATACACTTATTGGGATTTTTTTTTTTTTTACCAAATACATGTAGCAGAATAAATTTTGGCCCAAAGTTATGAATAAATTTGATTTTTTTTTATTGGAGTTATTTTATAGCAGAAAGTAAAAGTTTTTTTTTTTTTTTTTTTAAATTTTGTATTTTTTGATTTATATGTCAAAAAAAATAAAAAACCCAGTGGTGATCAAATACCACAAAAGAAAGCTCCTATTTGTGTGAAAAAAAAATTATATAAACCTAATTTTGGTACAGCATTGCTTGACTGCAAAAAGTTTTTACCAAAGACATGTAGCAGAATACATTTTGGCCCAAAGTTATGAATAAATTTGATTTTTTTTATTGGAGTTATTTTATAGCAGAAAGTAAAAGTTTTTTTTTTTTTTAAATTTTGTATTTTTTGATTTATATGTCAAAAAAATAAAAAACCCAGCGGTGATCAAATACCACAAAAGAAAGCTCCTATTTGTGTGAAAAAAAAAAAAATAAACTTAATTTTGGTACAGCATTGCTTGACTGCAAAAAGTTGAAACTGAGTTCTGCCCCCCCCCCCCTACAAAAAAAATAACAGTCAGGAACTACAAATACTATTAGGACACTTACCTGTCCAGGGAACCCGCGATGTCGGCACCTCAGTCGATTTTCGGATCGGCTCTCGGGTGTTGCCACCGCCATTCGTGATAACGGAACCCGGCGGTGAAGCCCTCTGGCCAGTTCCCTACTGGTAATGCGCGGCAGCGGAGAGAGAAGGAGGAGGGGGGCCGAACTTCCAAAGGACCTCTCCGCGGCAGAGTCTATTGGAAGTTGGGATGGGTACTTGTCAAAAACAGGTACCCATTTCCCCCCTTTCCCCTGAAAGGTGCCAAATGTGGCACCGGAGAGGGGGGGGGGGGTGGAAGCAGATAAGCAGATCTTCCACTTTTGGGTGAAACTCTGCTTTAAAGTAACGCAGTGCGGTATAGCAAAACATGGCCTGGTCATGAAGGGGGTAAAATCTTCTGGAGCTCAAATGGTTTAAAGCAGGCATGTCCAGCATGCGGCCCAGAACTGCAGGCAATGCGGCCCACTGCCCC
This sequence comes from Pelophylax lessonae, assembly GCF_965119305.1. Lineage (NCBI taxonomy): Eukaryota > Metazoa > Chordata > Amphibia > Anura > Ranidae > Pelophylax > Pelophylax lessonae. The sequence goes on along the minus strand of NC_138771.1, from coordinate 546,667,251 downwards.
CTGACAATTTTTTTTTTTTTTGCTGGGGAGGAAGGAAGTCGGGTCGGGGGCACGGCCACAGCGGCTTCCAACTAACTGTAGGCAGAGGCTGCCTCGGAAGGGATCATCCTCTAGTTGTGTTAAATTAGTGCTGGGAGGGGGGGAGGCAGCACGGGAAGGGCGTGGGCGGCGTTTTATTACTTATATACCTTAACTATAGTATATATTTTATACGTGGCCCGAGAAAACTTCTCTACACTCAATGTGGCCCAGAGAAGCCAAAAGGTTGGACACCCATGGTTTAAAGGGTAACTCCACATTCGTGGGGAAAAAAAATAACAAATAAAGAAAAAATAATGTAGTGTATAAAATTGCGACACAAATCATATTGTAAATGAATGGTATTAAAATGACCTTTCCTTTTCAATCTGAAGCTGCTGTAATTTTCTGAAAATGCAATGCAATATGGCTACCTGGAGCTGTTCTGTACACAGAATGTGTACTGACCACACCCCAGAAACATCATTTCCTGCTTGTGTGATTGGCTCACCAATTTTCAGAGAAGTCTGCCTTAGGATTTCCGGCATCACCTGCAACAAAAATTTCATTTTTGGTGAAAAACTTCCAAAAGGAACACGTCTAAAGGGATGCAGGCCCAGCAGATTTCCTCATTAGTGCTCTGCAGCTGCCACAGCTGACAGATAATTATGAAACCACTCCCATTAGACACACTCAGCACAGAGGAACAAGCAGGGGTTTCTTCAGAATAACAAAAGGTAGGACTCTGCAACAAAGTTTGTTATAATCCTTGCAACATACAGAGATCATCCAAAGGGGATCCTTTTTTCTCAACAAAATTGGAGTTACGCTTTAAAAAAAGTAAACAGCCTTTTAAAGAGGTTGTTAACCTCCAAATTTTTTTTTGAAAAAAAAACCTGAAAGACAAACACATAATGAGCTAGTATGCATGAAATACTTACCTAAGAACGAAGCCCCGAGGCGCTGACCGCTCATCTCTCTCATGGGTGACATATTCTGTCACCCTTCTTCCAGGTTCGCGGCATCCGGCCATCTGATTGGCTAGACCCGCGATTACGTCACTCCCGCGCATGCGCGCAGGAGCCGACGGTCACGGCGCGGGGCTCTGATGGAACGGCGCCAGCGGCCGTTCCTTCAGGGCGCATGCGCCAGTGATGTCACTGGCTGCATGTAAGGTAAATATCTCCTAAACGGTACATGTTTAGGAGATATTTACAGTACCTATAGGTAAGCCTTATCATAGGCTTACCTATAGGTACAACTTGCAGAGGAGGGTTTACTTCCTCTTTAATTGGCCCTAACAATCTACAGAAGCACACACACACTACCAGACCACCCTACACATAAAACCACTCCCAGCTGGGCCCCACCGACCACGCCCCCTTACCACTGCTGGCTCTGCCCGTGCTCTGCCCCCATGTCTCATGGCATCTTCTGCTTCCAACAACACCGGGCCCCGCCCTAAAGCCTCCTGCTGCCTCTAACAGGGACCGCCCCGGCCCCGCCCCCGTGACTGCGCGCTCCAGTATGTACCTGCCGCTGCGGATGTCACGTGACTGAAGGCCGCCGCACATGCACTGCGTAGCCTCTCGTTGCTGTGCGGACGGTGGTGGTAAGTATGAGGGCTCTCCCAGCTCTGCCGCTGGACTTCTACATATATGTCCGGCGGCAACAGAGAGAAGGGGAGAGCGAATCTACTTGTAAATGTGTCTGTATGAGGTTGTGTAGAAGAGCGTGTTCCAGGCCATGTGTTATCTTACAGAGGCAGTCACCAGGATGGGATCAGACGGAGCACAGCCCTCTACTTCTAGAGCCACAGTGAGTGCTGTTCTTAGGGCTTTGGTGAAGTTTAATGTTTGTAGTTGTGGCTCACTCCTCACTATCATTGTGCGGATGGGACTCACACCAGGACATGCATGCTCCAGTTTTGATGTTTATTCAATGGTGTGAAATTAACAAAGGTAAGGCGTTACTATGTGCTCAATAATAAATCTTACATTTGTCCGCAAAAATTTAAAAATGCAACAAAAATACAAAAAATATGAACATTTTTTTTTTTTTAAATAAAAAATATAAAGTCCCAGCAAATCAAGTCAGAATATTGAAAGAGTTTCAATCACCGTGATGAAAGTGCACCAATCATTAATTCCTTCCTACAGCGCTCCATCTATCGGGCGTTTAAAATGCACGTTGATCTACCATCTATATAAAAGCAGCCTTCAGATAATTATCGGCTCCTGCTTCTCATACAATAGCCTGGGACCCAGAGATCTCCTAAGGGTAGAGAGGGTTCACCAACCCTGATTCCTCATATAACTCTACCTTTAGTGCCGGTTCACATTTCTGCGATGCGGGAACGCTGCGAATATACAGCGTGTTCCTGCATCGCATCCGCACCCCTGGCAGTTCACACTGCCATATGCAATACGCTGGGGGTGTCAATGAAAAGTTAACGACACCCCCAGTTGAGATCGCATATCGCAGTGCGATCTGCAAGTTTGCACAGAATCGGATTGCACTAGTGTGAACCAGCATGCGATCCGATTCTGCTGTGGATTAAAAAAAGGGTCCTGTGCGTGTTTTAGTGCGATTGCGGTGCAAATTCAGCCATACAAAATGTATGGCTGAAATTTGCACCGCCCAGCGATCGCATGTAATTTTAGGAGCAGTGCCCTCCGAATTACATGCAATCTCTGTGATTGCACAAATTTGAACCGGCACTTAGAAGTATCACAGAAAGCACCCAGAGAAAGTATCATATTGTAGTATTTTTAAAGAGGAAGTACTGTAAACTCCCTCTTTTTTACTTGTACCTACAGGTAAACCTATATTAAGGCTTAACTGTAGGTACTGTGAATATAGGGGATATTCAGAATGCATGCAGCCGATGACATGTATCGGACCTGCAGAGCCTGTGCCGCAAACAGACGCGCAGGGAGTGATGTCATTGTGGCTCCGACCACTCCCGCGAACCTGGAAGAAACAGGGAAGTTGGCAGCCATCTCAGCAGTGTGTGGGCACCACTGAGACAGCTTCATTCTAAGGTAAGTATTTCATAATGAGCTAGTATGCGATGCAAACTAGCTCATTATGCCTTTTTTGTCTTCCAATTTTTTTTTTTTTGCCCCCAGGGTTTACAACCTCTTTAACCATTTCATATCCGCCCGCCACAGATCTACTACAGCAGGCAGCCCCTCCTGCACGAACTGACGTAGGGGTACGTCGGTCGTGCGCCTGGTGCTGGGGGCGAGCGCAAGCCAACGGCGGCGCGCTCCCGCCCTTCACTAGGCAGTGGGGATGCCGATGCAGCGGACCGTTCTTCTCTTTGAAATGTTCACAGAGTGCCTGTGATCCTTCTATATAGGATCACAGGTCTCTATGATCATTTCAAAAGCCTCTCCTCCCACAGTTCGTAATCACTACCCTAGGCTTACATTTAACCCCTTGCTCACCCACTAACACCTTTCCTGCCAATGTCATTATTACAGTAACATTTCATATTTTAGCACTGAATACTGTAGTAATGTCACGGGTCCCCCCAAAAGTATCAAAAATGTCAGGTGTCTGATCTGTCCGCCGCAATGTCGCAGTCCCACTAAAAATCACAGATCGCCACCATTACTACCTTTTGCAAAAACCAATCAAAATACACTTATTGCGATTATATATATATATATATATATATATATATATATATATATATATATATATATATATATATATTAGGGCTGCAACTAACGATTAATTTGTCTGTCGACTAATCTAACGATTATTTTTATTTTATTTTTTTTTGCTTAATTTAGTGTTTTTTTGATTAGCTAATTAATCCTGTAATTAATACAGACCCCTCAGTAAGCCCCCCTCCCACTACAGACCCCTCAGTAAGCCCCCCTCCCAGTACAGACCCCCACAGTAAGCCCTCCCACCTAGTACAGACCACTTAGTATGCCCCCCCTCCCAGTACAGACCCCCCAGTAAGCCCTCCCACCCAGTACAGACCCCTTAGTAAGCCCCCCCTCCCAGTCCAGACCCCTCAGTAAGCCCTCCCACCTAGTACATACCACTTACTAAGCCCCCCCCAGTTCAGACCCCTCAGTAAGCCCTCCCACCTAGTACAGACCACTTACTAAACCCCCCTCCCAGTACAGACCCCTCAGTAAGCCCTCCCACCCAGTACAGACCACTTAGTAAGCCCCCCTCCCAGTGCAGACCCCTCAGTAAGCCCTCCCACCTAGTACAGTATGTACTGGGTGGGAGGGCTTACTGAGGGTTCTTCACTGGGAGGGGGGGGCTTACTAAGGGGTCTGTACTGGAAGGGGGGCTTACTAAGTGGTCTGTACTGTACAGACCACTTAGTAAGCCCCCCTCCCAGTACACTAGTACAGACCCCTCAGTAAGCCCTCCAACCTAGTACAGACCCCTTAGTAAGCCCCCCCCTCCCAGTACAGACCCCCCAGTAAGCCCTCCCACCCAGTACAGACCCCTTAGTAAGCCCCCCTCCCAGTTCAGACCCCTCAGTAAGCCCTCCCACCTAGTACATACCACTTACTAAGCCCCCCCCAGTTCAGACCCCTCAGTAAGCCCTCCCACCTAGTACAGACCACTTACTAAACCCCCCTCCCAGTACAGACCCCTCAGTAAGCCCTCCCACCCAGTACAGACCACTTAGTAAGCCCCCCTCCCAGTGCAGACCCCTCAGTAAGCCCTCCCACCTAGTACAGTATGTACTGGGTGGGAGGGCTTACTGAGGGGTCTTCACTGGGAGGGGTGGGGGCTTACTAAGGGGTCTGTACTGGAAGGGGGGCTTACTAAGTGGTCTGTACTGTACAGACCACTTAGTAAGCCCCCCTCCCAGTACACTAGTACAGACCACTCAGTAAGCACTCCAACCTAGTACAGACCCCTTAGTAAGCCCCCCTCCCAGTACAGACCCCCCAGTAAGCCCTCCCACCCAGTACAGACCCCTTAGTAAGCCCCCCTCCCAGTTCAGACCCCTCAGTAAGCCCTCCCACCTAGTACAGGGCTTACTGAGGGGTCTGCACTGGGAGGGGGGGGGGGCTTACTAAGTGGTCTGTACTGGGTGGGAGGGCTTACTGGGGGGTCTGTACTGGGAGGGGGGCTTACTAAGTGGTCTGTACTGTACAGACCACTTAGTAAGCCCCCCTCCCAGTACACTAGTACAGACCCCCCAGTAAGCCCTCCCACCTAGTACAGACCCCTTAGTAAGCCCCCCCCTCCCAGTGCAGACCCCTCAGTAAGCCCTCCCACCTAGTACAGACTGTACTAGGTGGGAGGGCTTACTGAGGGGTCTGCACTGGGAGGGGGGCTTACTAAGTGGTCTGTACTGGGTGGGAGGGCTTACTGGGGGGTCTGTACTGGGAGGGGGGCTTACTAAGTGGTCTGTACTGTACAGACCACTTAGTAAGCCCCCACTCCCAGTACAGACCCCCCAGAAAGCCCTCCCACCCAGTACAGACCCCTTAGTAAGCCCCCCTCCCAGTTCAGACCCCTCAGTAAGCCCTCCCACCTAGTACAGGGCTTACTGAGGGGTCTGCACTGGGAGGGGGGGGGGGCTTACTAAGTGGTCTGTACTGGGTGGGAGGGCTTACTGGGGGGTCTGTACTGGGAGGGGGGCTTACTAAGTGGTCTGTACTGTACAGACCACTTAGTAAGCCCCCCTCCCAGTACACTAGTACAGACCCCCCAGTAAGCCCTCCCACCTAGTACAGACCCCTTAGTAAGCCCCCCCCTCCCAGTGCAGACCCCTCAGTAAGCCCTCCCACCTAGTACAGACTGTACTAGGTGGGAGGGCTTACTGAGGGGTCTGCACTGGGAGGGGGGCTTACTAAGTGGTCTGTACTGGGTGGGAGGGCTTACTGGGGGGTCTGTACTGGGAGGGGGGCTTACTAAGTGGTCTGTACTGTACAGACCACTTAGTAAGCCCCCACTCCCAGTACAGACCCCCCAGAAAGCCCTCCCACCCAGTACAGACCCCTTAGTAAGCCCCCCTCCCAGTTCAGACCCCTCAGTAAGCCCTCCCACCTAGTACAGGGCTTACTGAGGGGTCTGCACTGGGAGGGGGGGGCTTACTAAGTGGTCTGTACTGGGTGGGAGGGCTTACTGGGGGGTCTGTACTGGGAGGGGGGCTTACTAAGTGGTCTGTACTGTACAGACCACTTAGTAAGCCCCCCCCCCTCCCAGTACAGACCCCCCAGTAAGCCCTCCCACCTAGTACAGGCCATTACAAGCCGGTGTAGCGCCGCAGCTGGGTGATCGGGGAGGATGGCGAATGTGTTGCGGCAGAAGCTGTGGCAGTACAGGGAGTACAGGGGTGCTGGAGACGGTCAGCGCTCACCTCTCGTCTCCGACGGGGCCCGGCGTGTGACGTCACGCGTTGACGCGTTGACGATTTTTTGTAGTCGACGCGTCGTGGCAGCCCTAATATATATATATATATATATATATATATATATATATATATATATATATATATAGTGTGTGTGTGAATGTATGTATGTATGTATGTATATATGTGAATATATATATATATATATATATATATATATATGTAGCAGAATGCATATTGGCCTAAAAGGATGAAACAATTTGATTTTTAAATTTTCTTTTGGAAATGTTATATAGCAGAATGTGAAAAATATAGTTTTTTTCAGAATTGTCACTTTCTCTATCGCTCATTGACAGACGTAGTCTTCTTGATTCTCAAGAGCTGGGTTATGTTGTCTCCGCAGGAGTAGGACTAGGCAGAAAGACAAAACGTTCTGGCTCCACCCTAGGGGCAGTCCCTGAGGGTATATCCCTCTCTCTGCTACAGGGAATCAGTTTTTTTCTGTCTAGTCAGGAGTAAGGACCTAAGTTCCTTGCTGGGATCTTTTGGTCCTGGCAAGACTTTTTTTCTTTAAGAAAAAGACATTTTTTAGGTAGTTTTCTCCAGTGTTTTTTTCCTGTGAGATCTTCAAGCAAAGATGCCGGACTGGGCGACACTTGTGGTCACCCCAGCCGGCCTACGAGCGCCCGCAGACCATGGCATTGCGCTTGGTCGGCCGCGACATATTCAAGTAAGTATGCGGGGCCGGGCGACGGGCTGGATGTTGAGATCCAGTGGTCACCCCGGTTTCTGCCTACGAGCGCGTGCAGACCAGAGATCCGCGCTGGGTCGGCCGCGACGGAGTCCCAGTGAAGGGACTGACTTTGCGAGTTAAAAGTCTCGCTTGGACGCCAGGTACCAGAGAGTCGAGGCGTCCGGAGTGGTCCACAAACCCCCACCCCGGTGGAGAGGGTATTGTGAGGAGAGGGTGCCTGTCGGTTCGGTATGGTGAGTAAACGTTCCCTTTTTTCCTCGTTATGAGGCAGTATGTATTATGGGCCCCTCCATATATGGTCAGTATATATCTGATACTTACAAGTCCCCCTTGTAATACAGCATGTGTTTGTGGGAAGTGGACTTGGTTTAAGAGCTAACACTCTACCCAGCAGACTGTAACATTACAGCAGACATAGGAGGTATAATCCTACCTTATGTGTAGTGTATCTTCTGTAGATCCATATATCGCCTCTTAGCAGAGATGCAGGTGGATGTGCTGGGAAAACGATTTCGGCGGTCCGCCGCCATTTTGCCGTAGACCGAATGCATGTATGTCCTCAGGTCACGCCGGCCGCCATGTTTTTGGAGTCTTATGTCTCTTCTATGGGGGCGGCCATGTTTTGTGAGCCCAGCTACCTCGTGGAGAGCTGGGAACGCCGGAAGGCGTACACAGGGGGCGGAGCCACGCCTTCTACCCGGGAAAAAGCAAACAGCTCCTTCCAGTCTGTGTAAGACAGACGCTGACTGCAGTTGGTTGGAAACTGCACTGCATCGGTTGGTGAGCCTTGGGGGTCCCTCTCTCTCTCTGTGGGATCGAGAAGCAGTTACTCTGAGGGGCGCTATTGCGCTAGGGGGAGACACACAAAAAAAAAAAAAAAAAAAAGTTTTTTTGTTTTGCTGGCAAAGGTGTCCTGTATTAACATGGACCCTGCCACTCATGTATCTCCTCCAGATCCCCTCGAGGGGTCTGCGGGATCCTCCAGCACCCCATTGACAATTGAATCATTGTCAGCTATTATGGAAACTTTTGTGTCCCGGGTGGAAGTGGCTTGTCAGGGACAGGGCGCAAGAAAGCGACCCCCGCCTAACCCCTTATTATCTGAAACCTCGGACTCAGACTCTGAGCCTATTTCTGCAGTTGCAGGTACTTCATCTGGGATTGGTGTCTCGGGTCCTGTCTCTTCAGACAGTGAGGAGGATGTTTCGGCATCCGCCATAGCCCGAGAGGAAGCGTTGGTAAACGCACTCATTGTATCTGTTCAAGAGACCTTAAGGTTACAGGGTATTCCATCAGAAATAGCTGAAACTGAAATCCCTTTTGGGACTAAAAAACGCATCAAAGTGGCGAAGGTTTTTCCATTGCCCAAATGTTTTGGCAATCCAATCGAAGAAGAATGGCGTCTGCCAAAACGCACTTTTACTATTTCTAAACGCATTGACAGGCGTTATCCGTTTGAGGAAACCCTTATTAAGAAATGGACAGAACCACCTGTGGTGGATTCACCAATTGCTAGATTGAATAAAGCCACGGTTATTCCTTTAGAAGACGCTCCGTCTTTTAAAGATCCAGTGGATCGCAAGATAGAAGCTATGTCTCGCACCATGTTTTCCTTGATTGGATCAGCTTTCAGACCTATAATAGCTATTGGTCTGGTTTCGCAGGCTGTAACTGAATGGACCAAGTGGTTACGCCGGGACTTAGAAGAGGTCCCTCAGGCGGTATCAGATTTGTTGGAACAAATGATACAGGGGTTACAGTTTGTGTGTGATGCGGCGTTAGACGCCACTCCATTATTGGCGCGAGCATCAGTCTCAGCAGTGGTTCTCAGGCGTACACTGTGGCTAAAAGGTTGGTTAGCCGACCAAGGTTCCAAAAAAGCATTGGCTAATATCCCCTTTTCAGGAGAGCGTCTATTTGGAGCCAACTTAGATGAGATCATTAAAGATCTCACGGGTGGAAAGAGCACCTTTTTACCGCAAAATTTTAAAGGTAGAGGAACTCGTCAAAGACGAGGGCCTTCTTTTTCTGCTCACAAGAGGTTTTTTCGTCCAGCGGGTGAAAAAACTAAGTCCTCCAAAGCTCCTGCAGGAGGCGTCAGGGGTCGTTGGTCGGGCAAGCAAAAGCCCGCCCCCTCCAGACCTGAAGATAAACCATCCAAAGCCTGAAGGTGCGCCCCCACCCATAACTGGGGTGGGGGGACGTCTTCGCCGGTTCCCGGATCCATGGCTTTCCAGAATCCCGGACAAATGGGTTTGCGAAGTCATAAGGTCAGGGTACAAGATCGAGTTTCGATCTCTCCCACCGGCGCGATTCTTCCCTTCCAATATCCGACTATCCGCAGATCGTTTAGAAGATCTGCGGAGAGCAGTCACAGATTTACTACAACAAGGAGTGGTAGTCCACGTTCCTTGGACAGAACGGTTTCAAGGGTTTTATTCAAACCTGTTTACAATACCCAGGAAAGAGGGCAAAGTGCGTCCAATTCTGGACTTAAGAGCACTCAATTCTTTCGTCAACATAAGAAGAATTAGAATGGAGTCCATTCGCACGGTAGCAGCCTTCCTGCATCCAGGGGATGTCCTAGCGTCCATAGACGTCAAGGACGCCTATCTTCACATTCCCATTTTCGCAGGACATCAGCGGTTTCTACGCTTTTCCGTAGAGGAGAACCACTATCAGTTTGTGGCGTTACCTTTCGGTCTCGCCACGGCTCCGCGGGTCTTCACAAAGGTGTTGGCCCCAATGTTGGCACTTCTGCGCCAAAGAGGTATATCGATCCTTGGTTACCTAGACGATCTTCTGCTTCATGCAGAGTCTCCTCAGACCTTGCTACAAAACATAGAAATTACTATGATTTCTTTACAGGAATTCGGGTGGCTGGTGAACCAGCAAAAGTCATTTCTGGTTCCCACCCAGAGGCTCGAATATCTGGGTCTAATTCTAGACACAGTCAGGACAAGAGTTTTTCTTCCGGTAGGGAAACTCCGAAAGATTCAATCAGCAGTCCAGTTGTTACTGTCCAACAGCTGGTCTTCCCTTCGGACTTGCATGAGGGTTCTGGGGTTGATGGTGGCTTCGTTCGAAGCAGTCCCATTTGCCCAGTCCCATACCCGAATTCTTCAGCAAGAGATTCTTCTCAGATGGAATCGGAATCCGGAATCCCTGGACAATCAGATCCGATTGAGCAAACAGACCAGAGAGTCTCTGGTCTGGTGGCTTCGGTCTCCGATGCTCAGCCAGGGAAAGTCATTTCTGCCAATATATTGGACGATAGTGACCACGGATGCCAGTCTATCCGGATGGGGAGGAATTCTCGGTCAGTTATCTGTCCAGGGACTTTGGTCCCCGGAAGAATCCAGGTTACCGATAAATGTATTGGAACTGAGAGCGATCAGACTTTGTCTGATTCACTGGACCGAGCAGCTCCAGGGCAGCCCGGTTCGGATCCAGTCGGACAATGCCACGGCCGTGGCTTATGTCAATCACCAGGGGGGCACCAAGAGTGTCCGAGCGGCCAAAGAAGTGGCTTGCATTCTTCGCTGGGCGGAACGATTTGTTCCAGCAATCTCTGCGGTGTTCATTCCGGGGGTGGAGAATTGGCAGGCAGATTATCTCAGCCGTCAGACCCTGGATCAGGGGGAATGGTCCCTCCATCCAGATGTTTTCCACCAGTTGTGCCTACGGTGGGGCACCCCGAATGTGGATCTGTTGGCATCACGATTCAACAGGAAAATTCAGAGATTCGTGGCTCGCTCCCGCGATCCTCTAGCAGAGACCGCAGACGCACTGATCGCCCCGTGGGGGCAATACCAGCTAATATATGCCTTCCCTCCTCTCGCGTTACTGCCAAGACTTCTTCGCAGGATAGAGGAGGAAGGAATCCCAGTAATCCTGGTAGCTCCGGACTGGCCTCGTCGAGCTTGGTACGCCGACATGGTCAGACTGGTGGCGGACGTCCCGTGGAGACTTCCTCTCAGGGAGGATCTACTGTCTCAGGGACCGATCTTCCATCCTGCTTTACGATCGCTGGCTTTAACGGCCTGGCTATTGAGACCCAGGTGCTGAAGGACAAAGGTTTGTCAGCTTCAGTTATTCCTACTCTAGTTGAAGCAAGGAAAGCGACTTCCAGAAAGATTTATCATCGCACATGGAAGTCCTACATTGCATGGTGTGAACCTTTGGGGTTCCGTCCTCGGTCTTATTCGATTAGTCGAATATTGGCTTTTCTGCAACAAGGGGTTGAGCAGAAACTGGCCTTGAGTACTATCAAGGGTCAGGTCTCAGCATTAGCCATCTTCTTTCAGAAGCCTTTGGCTACTCATTCCTTGGTGCGGAACTTCATCCAGGGGGTGCGACATCTGGCTCCGCCAGTGCACACGCCGTTACCCCCCTGGGATCTTAATTTAGTGTTGTCGGTTCTTCAGAAACCTCCCTTTGAAGATATTAGGGAGATTCCTCTACCCACGTTGTCCCAGAAGGTGGCCTTCTTGGTGGCTATTACTTCTGCACGCAGGGTGTCAGAACTGGCCGCATTATCTTGTCGTTCACCATATCTGGTGGTTCATAGAGATAAGGTGGTTCTTCGTCCGAATCCATCCTTCCTACCAAAAGTGGTTTCAGAATTTCATCTGAATGAAGAAATTGTATTACCTTCCCTGTGTCCTAAGCCCAGTCATCCTCGGGAGTTTGCTTTACACTCCTTGGATGTGGTCCGGGCGATCAGGGTATACTTGAAAACGACAGACTCGTTTCGCAAGACGGATTCACTTTTTGTGATCCCAGATGGACCCAAAAAGGGGTTGCCTGCATCTGCCGCGACCATTTCCAGATGGATCAGACAGACGGTAGTACAGGCTTATTCTATTAAGGGTCGGGAGCCCCCGTTCCCTGTTAAGGCGCACTCCACTCGGGCACTTAGTGCGTCATGGGCCTTTCGCCATCAGGCGTCAGTGGTCCAGGTGTGCAAGGCGGCTACCTGGTCGTCGGTGCATACCTTTACTAAACATTATAAAGTTGATGTAATGGCATCGTCTGATGCCTCGTTTGGCCGCAAGGTTTTGCAGGCCGCAATTTGAGGAGACCAGTGGTCTACCTCGAGGGTTTTTTCCGTTGGAAAATTTTTCTTTAGTCTCATTCTTTGTTTATAATGAGCCTTTAAAACTTCTAGTTTGGCACCAGTTGGGCCTTCTAGATTGGATTTGATTTTGTCAATCCCACCCCTCATTTGTGGCACTGCTTCTGGATGTCCCAGCTCTTGAGAATAATAGAGATAGAGAAAAATGGATTTTTGTAAGATCTTACCGTAAAATCCTTTTCTCTTAAGCTCATTGACAGACGTAGTACCCGCCCCTCTATCATTGAGTTGGGTTGGGTTAAATTCTCTGTACTGCTTTAAAACAGAACTGATTCCCTGTAGCAGAGAGAGGGAGGATATACCCTCAGGGACTGCCCCTAGGGTGGAGCCAGAACGTTTTGTCTTTCTGCCTAGTCCTACTCCTGCGGAGACAACATAACCCAGCTCTTGAGAATCAAGAAGACTACGTCTGTCAATGAGCTTAAGAGAAAAGGATTTTACGGTAAGATCTTACAAAAATCCATTTTTTTTTGTTTATAGTCCAAAAAATAAAAATTGCACAGGCGATCAAATACCACCAGAAGAAAGCTCTATTTGTGGGAAAAAAAAGGCATTAATTTTATTTTGGTACAGTGTCGCATGACTGCGCAATTTTCTGGTAAAATAACGCAGTCCTGAATTGCAAAAAATGGCCTGTCATTAAGGGGGCCAATCCTTCCGATCCAGAACTGGTTAATATATTTGTACCAGTATAAAAATGTCAGAATTCATTGCTACATTTATTGGTGCTATGGTCTATTCTATAATATATTTTTTGTATTTTTGTTGCATTTTTTCATTTTGTATGGACAACTTTATGATTATTGAGCACATAGTAGCGCCTTACCTTTTTTGTTAATTTCACATTTTTGAGAGTGGTTTACCACTTAATGGTGCAGCTGCACTTTCTGAAGGATAAAATATTTGATATTATATATGTTTAATTTTTCTTTGTTGGTGCCATCATTTTATTACCTTTTTATGATTTTATTTCAGTGGGCTGCCAAATGTATGGGATGTGGCATAAGTAGTGCTATTTCAGATAACACCAATGCGAGCTGCGATTGCGAGATGCGTTAACATTGGCACCAATGTGCATCTTGCAAGGGCAGAGCATTCATGTGCAGCACAGGAGTGGTACACAGACACAAGTCCAAACCTGCGTGAGCTGTCTAAGATGATCCTAGGCAGTGGAGGCATTCCCTGCCCTAGATCTGCATGTTTGAAAAGGGTGGGTATGCATGCGGCGGCAGGGCTGGGAATGTCTCAGTCATCTATGATTAGCTGTTGGCTTAGACAGCTTCCGGACGGGATAGACCCTTTGGGTTGGGACTTGTGTTGGAATGCTTATGTGCTTATCACTGCCTATCTGAAAATCTGGCATGTCATATTTTCACCCCCTCCCAAATACAAAACACATTATTTTAAAGGATAAGTTCAGCTTTGATCAGTGGCGGCTGGTGCTCAAAATTTTTTTTGGGGGGGGGGGGGGGGCGCAAACAGAAAAATGTAATAGGCATTGCTTTGCGGCAAAAAACGCTGTAAAAAATTGCGTGACTTTGAGGTCGCAAAAGTGTCAAAGGGCCTTCAGTAAATAAGGTATAGTGTACCCCCTTTCAATGCACAGTGACCAGCGTGCCCCCTTTCAATGCACAGTGACCAGCGTAGATGCCCCCTTTCAATGCGCAGTGACCAGCGTAGATGCCCCCTTTCAATGCAGTGACCAGCGTACATGCCCCCAATGCAGTGACCAGCGTACATGCCCCCAATGCAGTGACCAGCGTACATGCCCCCAATGCAGTGACCAGCGTACATGCCCCCAATGCAGAGATCAGCGTGCCCCCTTCAATGCAGTGACCAGCATACATGCCCCCAATGCAGAGATCAGCGTGCGTGCCCCCTTCAATGCAGTGACCAGCATACATGCCCCCAATGCAGAGATCAGCGTGCGTACCCCCAATGCAGTGACCAGCATACATGCCCCCAGTGCAGAGATCAGCGTGCGTACCCCCAATGCAGTGACCAGCATACATTCCCCCAATGCAGAGATCAGCGTGCGTGCCCCCTTACTTACCTGGAGCAGCAGCGGTAGTGGGCGGCTTCTAATCAGTGTTCCGGCGGTGCGTCTCCTCCAGTCCTCCGGCTCCCGCCTCCTCCTCGGCCAATGGCATGGGGTTTGCCTTGCGGCCAATCAGGAAGCGCGTATCGGACGCGCTTCCTGATTGACCAGGAGGAGGATCGGTGTGGCAATAGCAAATTTTCATTCGCTATTGTCACACAATGGGTGGCCTCCACACTTGCATCACCCTATTAGAGCCTCTGGCTCAAATCAAGTGATTTAAAAAAAACCCCATTAAGCTCCATGCGTCCGGCGCCCCTGCATGCAGATTAGGGGGCCGGACGCATGGATGGGGGGGGTGGCACCCCTGCGCCCTCAATAGACCGGCCGCCACTGGCTTTGATGTAGGTTACATGTTACACCCATATTTAGTGATTAACATGATTCATTACCTGCGGCGCTTACCCACTCACCCCTTAATCTGGTATGGTGGCTGGGAGAGCCTCTCCCTCGCTGTTGCTGGCACATTCAAAATCGGCAATCTTTAATCAATAAACTACAAGTCCTGTCTTCCCAGTAGGAGACAGCTTGTAGTTCTCTGTGGACTTTGAGAGTGCTTTTGAGTGCTCTTGTAATCCACTAACACACATGGTTACACTAGGCCTGAGTTTACTCACTCGACTCAGCATATACAGGTGCATCTCAAAAAATTAGAATATAATCAAAAAGTTAATTTATTTCAGTAATTCAATTTAAAAAGTGAAACTCTTTTATATAGAATCATTACACACAGAGTGATATATTTCAAGCATTTCTTTCTTTTAATTTTTATGATTATGGCTTACAGTAAGTGAAAACCCAAAATTCAGTATCTCAGAAAACTAGAATATTACATAAGACCAATAAAAAAAAAAAAAAGGGGATTTTTAATACAGAAATTATGGGTTTCTGAAAAGTACGTCCATCTACAGTGTAGTATGCACGCAATACTTGTTCAGGGCTCCTTTTTCATAAATGACTGCATCAATGTGTCGTGGCATTGAGGCAATTAACCTGTGGCACTGCTGAGGTGTTATGGAAGCTCAGTTTGCTTTGATAGCGGCCTTCAGCTCATCTGCATTGTTGGGTCTGGTGTCTCTCATCTTCCTCTTGACAATACCCCACATATTCTCCGTGGGGTTTAGGTTTGGTGAGTTTGGCCAATCAAGCACATGGATACCATGACCATTAAATTTAAAACAGGTATTGGTACTTTAGGCAGTGTGGGCTAGTGCCAAATCCTGCTGGAAAATTAAATCGGCATCTCCATAAAGCTGGTCAGCAGAGGGAAGCATGAAGTGCTCTAGAATTTCCTGGTAGAGGGCTGCGCTGACTTTGGACTTGATAAAACACATGGACCAAAACCAGCAGATGACATGGCTCCCAAACTCATCACTGACTGTGAAAACTTCACACTGGACCTCATGCAACTTGGATTCTGTGCCTCTCCATTCTTCCTCCAGACTCCTTTACCTTGATTTCCAAAAAAAAATGCAAATTTACTTTCATCTGAAAAGAGGACTTTGGACCACTGAGCAACAGTCTAGTCATTTTTTCCTTAGCCCAGGTAAAACGCTTCTGACATTGTCTCTGGTTCAGGAGTGGCTTGACACAAGGAATGCGATGGTTGTAGCCCATGTCCTGGATACATCTGTGTGTGGTGGTTCTTGAAGCACTGACACCAGCCGTCGTAGTCCACTCCTTGTTAATCTCCTCCAAATTCTTGAATGGCCTTTGCTTCAAAATCCTCTCAAGGCAAATCTTCTGTTTCCAGGAGAAAACAGGAGTCATGCTCTAAATTGCTTGTTTGCTGTTACAGGGTTCCGAAAACTTTACATAAACTATTCGAACAGTGCTCACGCCGTTGTTGGAGATGCCAGTGGCATTAAGGGTCTCTGTTACATGTTTTCTGGAACTGCCCTGCTCTATGAGATTTCTGATACAAAATTCAAGATATTAGGCCACCTTTCTTCTTCACCTGACACCATTGCCCCTCACACATTATAAGAAGTCCCTGCTAATGCGCCTCAGTGCGTCAAAAGCTTGCATTCCATTATGCTGGAATCTCAGCCCCCCCAGTTGGTCACTGGATAAGTAAGGTCGATGAAATCAGAACTATGGAAAACCTGAGGGAGGACGTGAACTATATCGAAAGAGCAGTTCTTTAAAAAATATTTCTATTGGTCAGTTTTTAAAACCACCACAGAGCACAATACTCACAATACAGAGTAGGCTCATTACCCTGATTTTTATTGATTTATTTTTTTGGGTAGAACGACACTAGGTAGGGGTGATGTTCAGCTTGTCTTCAGGGCTCTGCTGCTCTGTCTTGTGATGCAACTCACCTGGGAATCCCTGTGTTGTTACTTTTGCTTTGTTACTTTTGCTTTGTGAACTTTTCTTGTGTAACTGAGAGTCGGTTCACACTAAGGCGACACGACTCCTTACTACTTCGGGGGCGACTTGTGCATTACCATGCACCACGACTTCGAAGCGACTTGCAGGGACTTCACATAATGGAAGTCTATGCAAGTCGCTCCGAGGTCGCCCCGAAGTAGTACTTTTTCTAAGTCGGAGCGACTTGTGTCGCTCCTATTAAAACGGGTCCTGTAGCGGTCAATGGACCGCGAGGGAGCGCGACTTGTCAGGCTGACAAGTTGCCTGACAAATCGCACTAGTGTGGACCGGCTTTTACAAACTGTCTATTTATTCTTTGTGTTATAAAATTTGGAAAATACAGTAAATAAGGTATTAAAATGTTTTCCTGCACACAATGTGCCTTCAGGAGTATGTCATATTAAGCCCAATGTACAGAATACAATGAAATGTACTACACATAGGGATTAATTTACTAAGGGTAAATAGTCTGTGCAGTGCAATTGCAGTTGCTCTAGATCTGAGGGAAACATGCAAGGAAAATAAACTGCATTTTTTTTAAATGGTCAGGGCTTCCCTTCCTTTTAGAGCTTCCCCTCATAACTAGAGCATCTGCACTTGCAGTGCACTTGAAGTACATTTCTAGTGCACAGTATATTTGCCTTTAGTAAATGAACCTCAATGTCTGTATGACACAGGAGTCAGTAGTGTATATCAGAGCGTGCAGAGACTAGGAGTACACAATGCAGGAGAGCTCAGAAGTTGTGAATGCATATCACAAGTGCAGGCTTTATCATTACGTAACAGTGTGCAGGCCTCTTTCACACACGGAGTCCATCAGGCGGACTCAGTTTTTCTCAGCGGGGGATCGATCCGCCAATCCCCCGCTGAGCAGGAGGAAGACAGCTGTGTCTCTGCGCTGTGTGCGGAGACACAGCTGTCGAGTCCCCATTCTTCTCTATGGGGGAATCGGATGGGAACGGACCGTCTGTCCATTCTCATCCGACCCGCTGGACGGATGGAAAATAGGGTTTCCATCCGTCCAGATTTGACGGATCGGATCAGATGTCAGCGGACATGTCTCCGCTGACATCCGATGCCCCATAGAGATACATAAGGCATACGTTCAGATCCGCCAAAAAAAACGGACAGGCGGATCTGAACTCCGCCTGTGTAAAAGGGGCTTAACGTAAAGATTGCATGGTACAGAATATGACCAAAAATTACCCTCTCCTATTATTATTATTATTCCCCCCCCCCCCCCCCAACCAAAACCTTCAAATCCCTCCTCAGTATAGAGTTCCACTTTGACAGCCTATTCGTTTGAATAAACCGTCTTTCTCTGTCGCTCATTGACAGACGCAGTCCTCTTTGATTAATATCAGTAGGGTTATACTGCCCCCTACAGGAGTAGGACACTAGGCAGGAAAAACGTTCTGGCCACACCTTAGGGGCAGTCCCAGAGGGTATATCCTCTCTCTCCCTGCTACAGGATGTCAGTTTTTTTTTGCCTAGTCAGGAGTAAGGACCTAAGTTCCTTGCTGGGATCTCTGGTCCTGGCAAGCTTTTTTAGATAAATCTTTTTTAGTTAGCTTTTTCTCTCCAGTTTTTGTTCCTGTGAGATCTTCAAGCAATTATTCCGGAGCTGGGCGACGGGCTGGATGTTGAGATCCAGTGGTCACCCCAGCCAGCCTACGAGCGCGTGCAGGCCCTAGCTCCGCGCTGGGTCGGCCGCGACATAGTCCCACTGGACGGGGACTGGCCCCGCGAGTTAAACGTCTCGCCAGGTCGCCTACGACCAGTCAGGAAACTGAGTCACGGCGTCCGTATTGGTCGACAGCCCCCCACCTCGGTGGAGAGGGGTTCTGTTAGGAGTGGGTGCCCGCCTGTTCCGGTATGGTGAGTAGAATGTTCCCCCTCTCCCCCTGTCGGGTTTTGGGAATAGATGCGGGCCCCTCTGGGATGGTCGGACCCTCATGATCCGGGGTTCCCCTCCATCCAGTGACACACTTCACAGATCTCCCCCTTGCTAGTGTAAGTGGTGAGTAAAGTATACCATTCCAGGAGGCTTGGTTTGGGAGCTGACAATCTATATGAGTCTGTCACTGCAAGGAAAGTCTGCATTGTAAAAACAGCATTCCAGGTGGCTCAGCAAGTAGAGTCATTGGCAGACAAACTGGAGCTCCCAGGGGACTAAGGATCCATGACTGATGCGGTCAGGGATGGAGACAGGTCGCCGCTGGCGTTACTGTTAAAACAGTCGTGTAGAGGGGTGATACTATCAGGCACCTACCTATCGCACGGGAGTCCTCTAATAGCGATGCAGCTGTATCACGGAGCCGCCATACTTCTAGCCTAATGTCTCCTGCATGGCGGCGGCCATCTTGGACACCCAGCTACCTCGAGGAGTAGCGGTGGGAATGCCGGAAGGCGTGTAAAGGGGCGGAGCCGCCTCCTTTACCCGGGTAAATCGATCCACAAGACTTCCTGTTCTGTAAGGACAGCGCTGAGAGCAGTTCGGTAGAAGCTTCTGTGCATCAGGTGGTGAGCCCTTGGGGTCTCTCTCTCTCTCTCTCTCTCTCTCTCTCTCTCTCTGTGGGGGTCCGAAGCAGGTGGCACTGAGGGACGCTGTTGCGCTGGGGGATTACATACAAAAAAAAAAAAAAAAAAAGTTTTTTCTTTTTGCAATCCTTGTTTGCTGGCAAGTGTTCCTGGATTTGTCATGGACCCTGCCACACATGTATCCCCACCTGATTCCCTCGAGGTGGCCGCAGGACCCTCCAGTTCTCCACTTACTATTGATGCATTGTCAGCGGTTTTGAAGTCTTTTGTATCCCGGGTGGAGGTGGCCTGACAGGGATGGAGGGCTAAAAAGCGACCCCCGCCTACCCCTATTTCGTCTGACACTTCAGATATAGATTCTGAGCCTGTCGAGGCGGCTGCAGGTCCCTCTTCTGGGGCTAGTGCCTCGTATCCTATATACTCGGATAGCGAGGAAGACATTTCTCCCTCCGCTATAGCGCAAGATGAAGCGCTAGTAGATGCACTGATTGTGTCTGTGCGGGAAACTTTAAGACTTGAGCTTATACCTACGGAAGCAGTTGATACTGAAATTGCTTTTGGTACTCGCAAGCCTACCAAGATGGCAAAGGTGTTTCCTTTGCCCAAATGTTTTCAAGATATAATTAAGAAAGAATGGGTCCGTCCAAAACGAACCCCTGGTATTTCCAAACGGATTGCTAGACGCTATCCGTTTGAAGAATCCCTCCTTAATAAATGGACGGTACCACCGTCGGTGGATTCACCGATTTCCAGATTAAATAAAGCTACTGTTATCCTGGTGGAGGACGCTCCGTCTTTTCGGGATCCGGTGGACCGTAAAGCGGAATCTATATCCCGCTCTATATTTTCCCTGATAGGGTCAGCCTTAAGGCCAGTGTTCACCATTGCTCTGGTTGCACAAACATTGACAGAGTGGACCAAGTTGTTACGCCGAGATCTGGAGGGGAGAAGTCTCCCCCCCGGCAGTATCGGACTTGCTGGAGCAGATGGTACAAGCGCTACAGTTTGTCTGTGACGCCGCCCTGGACGCCGCTCCATTAATGGGGCGCGTATCAATCTCGGCTGTGGTCCTTCGGCGCATGCTGTGGTTAAAATGCTGGTCGGCGGATCAAGCTTCCAAAAAAGCTTTGACTAATCTCCCCTTTCAAGGGGATCGCCTGTTTGGTGCCACCTTGGATGAGATCATCAAGGGTATCACTGGTGGCAAGAGAACCTTTTTACCACAGACTACTAAGGGGAAAGGACCTCGTCGCAGACGGGGACCTTCCTTTTCCGCTCATAATTCGTTTTTTCGCTCCTCTGGGGCGGGCGATAAGGCGAAGTCCTTCAAAGCCCCCCAGGGGGTTTCAAAGGGCGCTGGTCGAGTAAACAAAGGACTGGCCCTGCCAGACCTGAAGATAAGACCAATACAGCCTGAAGGTACGCCCCCACCCATATCTGGGGTGGGGAGACGTCTTCACCGGTTTCCGGACCCATGGCTCTCCAGGATTCCAGACAAATGGGTTCAAGAGGTCATACGGTCGGGATACAAGATCGAATTTCGATCACTTCCACCGGTGCGGTTCTTCCCTTCCAATATCCGACTATCCCCGGACCGCTTAGAAGCTTTGCGGGGGGCAGTGACGGATTTAATGTAACAAGGAGTGGTGGTCCACGTTCCTTGGACAGAACGTTTTCAGGGGGTTCTATTCGAACCTATTCACAATACCCAGAAAAGAGGGCAAGGTGCGTCCAATTCTGGACTTGAGAGCACTCAATCATTTTGTCCAGGTGCAAAAATTCAAGATGGAGTCCATTCGCACAGTAGTGGCCTCCCTGCATCAGGGGGATTTTCTGGCGTCCATAGACATCAAGGATGCCTATCTTCACATTCCCATTTACGCAGGACATCAGCGTTTTCTTCGCTTTCCTGTGGGAGAGAACCATTATCAGTTTGCGGCGTTACCCTTTGGTCTTGCCTCTGCTCCCCGGGTCTTCACAAAGGTCTTGGCCCCAGTTTTGGCACTGTTGCGACAGCGGGGCATTTCGGTTCTAGGCTACCTAGACGACCTTCTACTCCGTGCGGAGTCTCCGCAGGCTCTGTTGCTGAACTTGGAGATCACTATGATCTCTTTGGAAGAGTTCGGGTGGCTGGTGAACCGGCAGAAATCATCCCTGGTCCCCACCAGGAGACTGAACTATCTGGGCCTAACTCTGGATACATCCTTGGCAAAAGTGTTTCTCCCGCCGGAGAAACTCCGGAAGATTCAGACGACGACTCAGTTATTATTGACCGTCAACTGGCCTTCCCTGCGAACTTGCATGAGGGTTCTGGGACTGATGGTGGCCTCCTTCGAGGCAGTACCGTTTGCCCAGTCTCATACCCGGATTCTTCAAAAAGAGATTCTTCTCAAATGGAACCGGAATCCCGATTCCCTGGACAATCGGATCCGGCTGAGCGAACGGACCAGGGAATCTCTGGTTTGGTGGCTTCGGTCACCAATGCTCAGTCAGGAGAAGTCATTTCTTCCAATCTATTGGACGATTGTCACCACGGATGCCAGTCTATCCGGGTGGGGTTCTCAGCAGACGATCTGCTCAGGGACTCTGGTCCCTGGAAGAATCCAGGTTACCGATAAATGTTTTGGAACTGAGAGCGATCAGACTTTGTCTGATTCACTGGACCGAGCAGCTCCGGGGCAGCCCGGTGCAGATCCAGTCGGACAATGCCACGGCCATGGCTTACGTCAATCACCAGGGGGGCACCAAGAGTGTCCTGGCGGCCATGGAAGTGGCCAGCATCCTTCGTTGGGCGGAACGATTTGTTCCAGCCCTCTCCGCGGTATTCATTCCGGGGGTGGAGAATTGGCAGGCAGATTTTCTCAGCCGTCAGATTCTGGATCAAGGGGAATGGTCTCTTCATCCAGAGGTATTTCACCAACTGTGCCTTCATTGGGGCACCCCGGATGTGGATCTGTTGGCATCTCGACTCAACAGGAAGGTGCGGAGGTTTGTAGCCCGCTCCCGCGATCCTCTAGCGGACGCCGCAGACGCGCTGGTCGCCCCGTGGGGGCAGTATCAGCTACTGTATGCTTTTCCTCCTCTCAAATTGTTGCCGAAACTTCTTTGCAGGATAGAGGTGGAGGGAATTCCAGTGATCCTGGTGGCTCCGGACTGGCCTCGTCGGGCTTGGTACGCCGACCTGGTCAGGCTGGTCGCAGACGCTCCTTGGCGACTTCCTCTCAGGGAGGATCTGCTGTCTTGGGGACCGATCTTCCATCCTGCTTTACGATCGCTGGCTTTAACGGCCTGGCTGTTGAGACCCAGGTGCTGAAGGACAAGGGGTTGTCAGCTTCAGTTATTCCTACTCTAATTAAAGCGAGGAAAGCGACTTCCAGAAAAGTCTATCATCGCACATGGAAGTCTTATATCGCCTGGTGTGAATCCCTTGGGTTTCCTCCACGTTCTTACTCGGTGACCCGAATATTGGCTTTTCTGCAACAGGGGGTTGAGCAGAAACTGGCCTTGAGCACTATCAAGGGTCAGGTTTCAGCATTAGCAATCTTCTTTCAGAAGCCTCTGGCTACTCATTCCTTGGTGCGGAATTTCATCCAGGGGCTGCGACACCTGGCTCCGCCGGTGCGCGCGCCCTTGCCGCCTTGGGATCTTAATTTGGTGTTGTCGGTTCTTCAGAAACCTCCCTTTGAAAATATTAGGGAGATTCCCTTGCTTACTTTATCCCAGAAGGTGGCCTTTCTGGTGGCTATCACTTCTGCACGCAGGGTGTCGGAACTGGCCGCATTGTCCTGTCGTTCCCCATATCTGGTGGTTCATAGGGATAAGGTGGTTCTTCGTCCGAATCCATCCTTCCTCCCTAAGGTGGTTTCAGATTTTCATCTAAATGAGGATATTGTGCTACCTTCCCTGTGTCCTAAGCCCAGCCATCCTCGGGAGTTTGCGTTACACTCCTTGGATGTGGTTCGGGCGATTAGGGTGTACTTGACTACTACGGAATCTTTCCGTAAGACGGATTCACTGTTTGTGATCACGGATGGCCCTAGAAAGGGGTTGCCTGCGTCTGCCGCGACTATCTCCAAATGGATCAGACAGACGGTGGTACAGGCTTTTTCTATTAAGGGTCGGGTTCCTCCGTTCCCTGTTAAGGCGCACTCCACTCGGGCGCTTAGTGCTTCCTGAGCCTTCCGCCATCAGGCGTCAGTGGTTCAGGTTTGCAAGGCGGCTACCTGGTCGTCGGTTCATACCTTTACAAAATTTTACAAAGTTGATGTGCTGGCATCGGCAGATGCCTCTTTTGGCCGCAAGGTTCTGCAGGCCGCTGTTTGAGGAGACCGGTGGTCTACCTCGAGGGTTTTTTTCTGTTGGGTTTTCAGTTGAGTCTCATCCTTTTGTCTGATGAGCCTTTAAGACTCTGGTTGGCACCGGTTGGGCCTTCTGGATTGGATTTTGATTTCCGTTATCCCACCCCTCATTTGTGGCACTGCTTTGGGACGTCCCTACTGATATTAATCAAAGAGGACTGCGTCTGTCAATGAGCGACAGAGAAAATTGGATTTTTGACTTACCGTAAAATCCTTTTCTCTTAAGCTCATTGACAGACGCAGTACCCGCCCCTCTATTTTGAGTTGGGTTGGGTTAAATTCTCTGACACTGCTTTGTGACATAACATCCTGTAGCAGGGAGAGAGAGGATATACCCTCTGGGACTGCCCCTAAGGTGTGGCCAGAACGTTTTTCCTGCCTAGTGCCCTACTCCTGTAGGGGGCAGTATAACCCTACTGATATTAATCAAAGAGGACTGCGTCTGTCAATGAGCTTAAGAGAAAAGGATTTTACAGTAAGTCAAAAATCCAATTATCACACCGAAAAAGACTAAAATTGATGAATACACCATTTTCATTAGTGCTGCAAAGCTTTTTCCCAATACTGTGAGCAGGCAGGTGACACAAGAACCTACAAATTTGTAGTAGTGTATAATGGTGTCATTTCTCTTCACAGATATTCAGTCTAGCTACACAAATTTAGATTTGTAAAAAGGGTTCACATACAGTATTTGAACTTCAATTATAAATTTGGTTGCTTGGATATGTCTAATCATTAAATTGTATTTGTGATCCTGTTAAGATTTTTCTGTCTTTGCTGTCAACCATTGTCTTCTGATGTTTCAGAGCAAACTCTTTTCCTTTGGCTTGGGCCAGAAGATAGAGACAGTGTCCCCTTTCCTTGGTATTTTACGTCCATTTGTGGGGCAGTCTTGTCAGTCATGTACTCCCAAAAGTATGGTGAGTCCTGAGACTTGAATTTGTTTGTTCTGCTCTGCTTTAGCGTGATTCATTCTATGGATTCTGCTCTTCTCTCTAGGAAAGCTTTTTCTACAAGAGGCACACAAGGCTTGGATTCTGCAATCTCATCCAGATAACAGAAGAGAATACACGGTACTACATAAAATATAAACATTGTAGTCAGTTTACATGAAAGCTGTAGTTTAGTCAAAATTGTTTCCTATATACAGTTGTATTCAAAATTATTCAACCCCCCCCAATGCTGTAAAGGGTTTTAGGGAATTTAGTGTACATTTGTAATTGTATTCAGAATGAAATCCTACAAGGACTTCTTAAAGCGGAGTTCCACCCAGGGGATACTTTTTTTAATAAAAATACCCCCGGGACAGTCAGGGTTAGTACATTCCACAATGGCTATCCTCTGATCTGTCCCGGGTTGCACTTACCTTTTAGGAGAAATACTTACCTTGAAAAAGTATTCTCCAGCGCTGCCATCTCATGTGTGGGCAGCTTGAAGCCAGCGCGATCCTCTTCTGTGTCCTCTTCCTTCTTCTTCGGTCCCACGATGCACTGCACCGGCCCCGCCGTCACTTCCGGTGCGCGCGCGTCATCCCTCCACAGCTTCTGGGCATGCCCAGAAGCTGTTTAGCAGGGAATGACGCGCCTGAAACGGAACTGACGTCGGGGCCGGTGCAGGCACATTGATTCCTGGGAGCGATGACGTTCAGCTCCCAGGAATCATTGCAAAGCCAGGAAGTGACGAATCGCCGTGGCCACCGAGGGGAGGAAGAAGGAAGTAAGGTAAGTATATTTTCTCTACAAGGTAAGTAAAAAAAAAAAAAAAAAAAATTGCGATTTGTTTTTCAGGTGACCCAGAGCGAGAAGATGGAGGTAAGTATAAATTTAGGGTGGAACTCCACTTTAAAGAACCATATGCAACTAAAATGACATCAATTGTTTTTGTAATACAGTAGTAAATGTTTCCTTTGTGAATTCTTCATTGACACAATTATTCAACCCCTTAAAGACTACCACTCTGAAGAACAGAGGTTCATTGAAGTGTTTTTAATCAGGTATTGAAAACACCTGTGGATGTCAGGAAGCAGCAATAAAGCCTAATAAGCACCAATTAGGCAGCTTTAAAATGACTGTGATACTCAGCTCCTTCTAGACATTTACTGGTGTGGTTACAAACATGGTGAAGTCAAGAGAATGGTCCAGAAAGACAAGAGAAGAGGTGATTACTCTTCACAGGAAAGGCAATGGCTAGAAGAAGATTGCAAAGATTGCAAAGATGTTAAACATACCAAGAGACACCATAGGAAGCATCATTCGCAAATTCAAGGCAAAGGGCACTGTTGAAATGCTACCTGATCGTGGCAGAAAGAAGATGCTGACTTTGACTGCTGTGCGTTACCTGAAGCGTAGAGTGGAGAAAAGTCCCCGTGTGACTGCTGAGGAACTGAGAAAAGATTTGTCAGATGTGGGTACTATAGTTTCTGCTCAGACAATACGGCGCACACTGCGTAATGAAGACCTTCATGCCAGAACTCCCAGGCGCACCCCCTTGCTGTCTCCAAAGAATAAAAAGTCGACTGCAGTATGCCAAAAGTCATGTGGACAAACCACAGAAGTTTTGGGATAGTGTTCTGTGGACTGATGAAACAAAAGTAGAACTGTTTGGGCCCATGGATCAACGCTATGTTTGGAGGAGGAAGAACAAGGCCTATGAAGAAAAGAACACCTTGCCTACTGTGAAGCATGGTGGGGGGGTCAATCATGCTTTGGGGCTGTTTTTCTTCTGCAGGTACAGGGAAGCTTCAGCGTGTGCAAGGTACCATGAATTCTCTTCAGTACCAGGAGATATTGGATGACAATGTGATGCAGTCCGTCACAGGCCTTGGAGACGTTGGACCTTTCAACAGGACAATGATCCCAAGCATACCTCCAAGTCCACTAGAGCATGGTTGCAGAATAAAGGATGGAACATTTTGGAGTGGCCATCACAGTCACCAGACTTAAATCCGATTGAGAACCTCTGGTGGGTCTTAAAGAAAGCAGTTGCAGTGCACAAGCCTAAGAATGTGACTGAACTGGAGGCTTTTGCCCATGACGAATAGGCGAAGATACCCGTAGATCGCTGCAAGACACTTGTGTCAAGCTATGCTTCACGTTTAAAAGCTGTTATAACTGTAAAAGGATGTTGTACCAAGTACTAAGATTGAATGTCACTTGGGGGTTGAATAAGACTGATAATGATGTGAGCACAGAAAAGACATTTGTGATTATTTCATTATAAATGTTATGTTATATTTGTCTGACCTACACGTGCCTCTTTGATTTAGTTGTAAGCAGGATGACTGAATGATCAAAATCAATGCCAAACTGGCCAAAACAATCAATTTCAGTGGGGGTTGAATAATTTTGAATAGAACTGTAGCTTGTGGCCACATCACTTACCTCTAATGACCTATGTCTCATTTCATGCATACTGCTGCTTCATATAGAATTATTTTCTGCAGGATGCCCAGTCCTCCTCTTCAGAGCTTAACCCCTTTTTGGAGATAGGGGATTTACACACATGCATTGTAGCAGCCAGGAGTAGATCTTACAACCCAGGTTTTGGCTGTCAGGTGAAGTGATCTGCCAGATCGCTTCTATGGACCCTCGTGGTGTGCCCTTTCTGTGTTTTCCTGGGCTCCACTGTCCCCTTGTGAGTCCGGAATAAGCATGGCAGGTGCTACTGGGAAATCTGTGAACGTCCATTTGCTGATCTTCCCTAACTAGAATGAACTCAGAAGCAACGCACATTACTTTACGTCCAGGTTTGGCTGTCACTCAATCTGCACTCCATTAGTTTCAGTGGAAGGCGGGTGAGACATCGAAGGTCAAATAGATCATTGAACCCCATTAAACAGAACCTGACACAACAGAATGCTATCATATAGAGGACTTTTGATCTCCAATGTGATGAAAATAAAGTTAAAGCGTTGTTACCCCAACACCTCCTATTCCTGATATGTGCCTGCTGTACCATGTACTTGTATGAGAAAGTCTCCTGATCTCTTTCTATTGTTTCCTTTATGTGAAATCCCTGCTGTTCATGACCAGTCCCTCTGCTTTTCTATTAAAAACTGACCACACGAAGCAGGAGAGCACATGTGGTCAGTTCTCTAGCTATGCTGGGAAACTCGGCCAGCTCTTCTCAGGCTTGTCTTGAAATGTCCCTGCTGCACAGCCATTCACTGGGAAGCTCAGTGTATTGCTGATTCTCCTCACCCCAGCTCTTATGCAGCTGAGAACAGAGGGAATGTGATGGCTTATAAAAAAGGGAAAAAAAAGGTTTTTATAATGTATTTATATCTATACAAAAATAATTTGCCTTCCATTTCTATTTTAAACTGAATGAGTTGTTTTACAGGGTGATCGTTTACAATCAAACAGTCAAAACAGTGAAAATAAGTGTAAAAAATTAAAGCTACACTCAAGCCACTTTTAAATTTTCCTTGACGCAAATAATTGTGCCTGTGGCATATGAACAGCCCCATCTGACTGTATAGTAAACTTTAGGTGGATGGTAAAATGTTGGCTCAACTGCCTGTTTTTATTACCCATTTTAAAGGAGACCTAATAGTTTTAGAGGCTTAGGGCTGAACTGCATTCAAGACAGACTGATGGAGACCCACTCCCTCCTCTCCTCCCATCCGTTGAGAAGAACCAATTTACAACTGATGTAACAATTTCTGAAAGGGGAGAAGAATCCTGTCATTCATCTGACTCTCCCTCATTGAGAGATTGTTAAATTCAGTGTAAATAAACGAGCTTTTCTCTCTGGATGAGAAGTGGCGGATCCTGTCAGACCACCTTGAATGCAGTTCAGCCTGAAGACTTGATGCTATTAACTTTTGCTGTTCTGGAAGTTCAGTGTCAGAAAGAAGACCGTGCACCCTGCACATGGAGCAGGAGCCTGCACAAGGTAGAACATACCTATATTACCTTATAGCTTTAACGGAAAAAAATATTTTTTTTATTCAACCTCTGCTTTAAAATCGCATAAACACAGACTATAGTACACTGTCTCATTTATAGCACTGTGAAAAGTACAATCTGGCATTTCTCTTGACTAAAGCCTAGTACACAGGGACCAAATGTCAGGTGACATCGGCCAGCTGACATTTGGCCGTGTGTAAGGCAGCCGGTCTGACAGAAGCAGGCCATTTGACCGACTTCTGCCGGATGAGCATGATGGAAAACCAGCAGCCAACGACTCCCGATCAGCGCGCTCAGACAGTGGCTGAGAGCGCTGACCAGAGTGTTCTGGCAGGGACCGTTCCCCTGTCAGAAAACAACAAAACAGCAGGGGAGTTTGCTGTACTAATGTCAGATCGTTAGTACAGCAGCTCCGAATAGAGCTGTCAGCTTCTTTTTTTCAGTTCAACTCCGAGGGTTGGTGGTGTGTACCAGGCTTTGGTCCAGAGAAGAAGTTCTTCTTTTTGAGCCTTGGGTATGAACGTGCTATAACAGGACTTCTGTTGTACAACAATGATGTAAGATCCACCCCCTCTTTAACACTTCAGCCAATATGAGCTGGAATACAGATTTCTGTAATCAAGCCCGCATTGGGTGACCCATTAGGGGTGGTCCTAGGCGAGTCTGCAGTGTCCTCTGTCCAGGTCTAATCAATTTGGATGTGATCTGACATCATCAGTTTGTGAGTTCCTTCGTAAAGCATGGTTGGGTTCCACTTGGTCAGCATGTGGAGTTTTATAGGTGGGGGATTTTAATATAGGCTTGGAGCAGAGACATCGCTCTACATGAGTAAAGAGCTCAACAACATTTTTATCTATGTCAGGGCCAGCGTGCATCTTCTCTACCACAGCACCTGACTGTAGTGGGAGAGCTAGACTCCTGAGTACACGTAAAAGGTCACTTAACATTTAGTCCAACCCCTTCACACCGGCTGTACGCAAATATGCGGCCCCACTGGACTGGGCTTTTTTCAGTGGGGCTGCATATATGCGTATCTCCCTTTTGTGCTGGGAGCGCACCGCACAGTGCCCCGAGCCCAGTTATAATGATCAGAACCCTGAACTTCCGATTCTGGGTCACCTGATCGATGTGATAGTCTCTGATTGGCTATCACAGTGATCAGTCACCGTGAAGCCTGCTCCCGTTTTTTCGGTCTGTTTTCTGTGTGCATGGACGAGACAGATACATTGTATTTTTCTCTGTCTGCAGATATAGAAAAAAAAGTGTGTGTGTGTGTATAGAAAAAAATAAAATAAATAAAAGACATACCTAATATCAAGGTTTGATCTAGGTCAGCCCCAGGGTTAGTGTTTTATTTTTATTTTTTTTAAGTATCAGTGTTAGGGTCAGCTTCATGTGTTTTAGGCAGAATGTAAAAAAGCAAGATGCGCACAATTGTTTCTGGGCTGTACTACCTGTACAATCCACAACTAACACATATGTGGTATCGCTTTGATTGTCAGAAGCAGGAGAATTTACCTTGTTTTGTTCTTTGGTGGAAGGTTATGGTGGTAGTAGTAAGAAATATACAGTTAAAATAACATTTTTTTTTACTATTTTGGGCCAGGTTTCCTTAGATAATATAAAAAAAGAAAATCCGGAGATATCCATTACCATTTATCACTAAATGAAAGCCTAATTTGTCCTGAAAAAAACAAGGTATAATCCACCTGGATGCACAAAGTAGTTGTGATTATATCTACAGGTTTACTAACACATGTCAAAGTTGCAAAATTAGGCTTGAGTGGGGTACACACTTGTAGAAAATCTGCCAAAAATTCCCATCCAAAGTAAAAATTGCACGATTTTCGGCTAGTGTGTACACAACTTTCAGCAGCTGATGCCGACTTTTTCAATGAAAAAAACGGAAGGACAAACACCAAAATTTTTATCGTCTGTCCCCAGCACGACCAATTTTCCTTTAATGTGTATGCAGTACGTCCACGAAAAATCGGATATGAAAGACTGCGCATGATTTGAAGTTGCTGATGACCCGGAAGTCTAGGAACAAACGTCCCAAAAGAAAAAAAATCGGACAAGAAATTTCGTGAACATTATGCACTGTCAACTAAAAACGGTTATAACCGCCAAGCATGAGAGAGAAAAATCGGAGGATATTTCATCCCATTTTCGTCAAGCGTGTACGAGCCTTTAGGCACGAAGGGATTAAAATAAATCTTATCTGGGAGAAATATGGAAGTTTTAATTGCAGCTTAGTTGTCTGCCTTTAGCACCGATGGCTTCAGGACTTTTGAGTCACTAACATGGAACAGTTATGAAGCTGGTGAAGTAAGAGCTCTATCTAATTGTTCAGCTCAGCACCTATTTAAGTATGGAAGCCAGGTAGCTTTTGTTTTCAGTAACAGTAGTAGCGGTAGTTTACATATTTATGGAGTGGTGCTGACACAGAGCTCTGCCTCTTACTGCGACACTTGCCGACTGCCCTATAGCCGTTTCACGTGTGTATATACGTGATCCTGCACTTCTGGGTATCGGGTGTGGGTGCACACCGCCAACCACTTGCTTCCGCTGTGATTCTATGCAGCGGGAGCTGATCAGCGTTTCCCCGAGGACCCGATGTCCGCCAGAACCCGCTGATTGATACACAGGCAGAACGGCGATCTGCCTATGTAAACAAGGCAGATCACTGTTCTGTCAGTAGGGAATGCATTGATCCTGTGTCCTGCAAAGTAGGAACAGGGATCAATGCCTTCCCCTAGTAAAAGCACCTCCCACACACTTAGAAAACACTGGCTAGGCACACAGTTAACCCATTGATCGCCCATGATGTTATTGTTTTCACTTGGCCCCAAAAAGTGTCAGTTTCCTGTCTATCCGCAGCAATTTCGCAATCCGGCTATACGTTGCTGATTGCCACCATTACTAGTAAAAAAAAAAAATGAAACAAAAAAAAAACAGTTTGTAGATGCTATAAGTTTGGTGCAAGCCAATCAATATACGCTTATTGAGATTTTCCCTTATCATCTTTCAGGACAGGCACCTTTGAGAGAACCTGACTCCTCTCTTCTCAGGAAACACCGCTCCAATCATCAAGATTTAAGCCTCCTGCCAGCTGGCTGCCTCAGTTCTGGGGTTTCCTCCAGCGGGGAGACACTGTCCAGGAATCTTAACTGAGCAACCAGGAGGCTGGGGCTATGCATAGGGAGCCAGGCTGTCTCAAAGGCAGCTGGACCAAAAGGGACTGCAAGCAAGGAGAGGACCCACTTACCTGTACACCGCAAAATGGTCCCCCCAGCCCTGCTCAGGGGAGCCTCCAGGCTTGGAGGCCTGCTCTCCGCACTCGGGGAAAGCGTGGGTGGAAGTGTAGCCGCCTCCCGCTCTGCGGCCGGCTTGAAATGGCCGGGCCGGATGATGGGGGGCGTCACTTCGGTAGTGGCGGGCACTTCCGCCGTCACCCATGGCTTCCGGTTCCGGGCCACGTAAGGAGAGCGGGCCGGACAAAATATTGCTGGTGCCAAGTCGGCTGCTGGGGACAGCAGGAAAGACTTGTCGGTAAGTGACTCTGGGAGGATGTTGGGGACTACTCCTGGGGAAGCCAGCACCAGCCATCAAAAGGGTAAGGAACCCTGGGGTGGTGTTTCCTTATCCCTCCCACCAGCTCCACAGCGCATCTTTTCCCTTTATGGCTTAAGGGAGGTTTAGAGGGTACACTTGGGATCTTGGTGGTGGTCATCCCTGGTAACACTCCTTTGGGGGCATGCTCTGTGGTGGCTGAGGGGGGGCTTAGATTTTGGTGAGTATGTTATTGTCTTTTTTATTTTTCAGAGTAAGGCCCCAGAAAAATCCAAGTCCCCTCCTAACCCTAAGAGAAGATGTTCATCATGCAAGGCCGCTATGGGGGAATCTTGGACCAAGGAACTATGCAAGGATTGTTTGGATAGTATAGTTCGGGAACAGGCAGAAGTACAAAACTCAGATCTAGCTGCATCGGTCAAGGAGCTTGCTAGCACCTTTCAGTCCTTTATGGATTTATTTGTTAATTTTCAATTTTCTCCCCAGAGTTCCCCCCAGCTGACACAGCAGGAAAATACCCCACTACCACCGGTGGTACCCTCGACAAGTGGGGAGACACTGAGGGTTTTTAAAATCAGAGGGAAGAGTGCGATAGTACACCTTCAGATTCCCAGGGGAGTCAGAAGCAGAGGGGTTGGATGGTGAATCCACCAGAGCTAGATATAAGTTAACCCTTGAAGAGGTGGAGGATCTTTTGGGGGCGATCCACACCACCTTAGGAATTCAAGAAGAGAAGACGACCTTGTCTCTTCATGATCAAATGTACCTGGGTTTAGGCAAACTAAGGAAGAAAGTCTTCCTGGTGCATGAGGTCCTGATAGATGTCGTTGAAGAAGAATGGCGAGAACCAGAGAAAAAGCCTTTCTTTTCCAGGTCCCTGAAAAGGAGGTCCCCGTTTTCTGAAGAAGACACATCGGTTTGGAACAAAACACATCGGTTTGGAACAAATTATCCAAACTAGATGCGGCTTTTTCGCAAGTCTCTAAACATAAAGACCTAGCCTTTGAGGACATGGGTTCTCTTCCTGATTCCATGGATATAAGGATAGATTCTCTCCTCAAAAAGACATGGGATTCCTCTTTAGGGATCCTTAAACCTACCATGGCCATTACAGTGGTTGCCCATAATCTGGAATATTGGCTGAAACAAATTAAAGTGCATGGCGAGGCTGGCACTGTGAAAGAGACATTCCTGTCTTCCTTCCCCATGCTCCTTCGCGGCGTGGCGTATATTGCGAATGCTTAGGCAGAATCCGTACGTATGTCCGCTAGGTCTTCAGCTTTAGCCAATTTCGGCAAGGGGAGCTTTTTGGCTCAAAACTTGGCAGGGAAACAGTGGATCCAAGGCCAAGCTATATGGGATTCCTTTTACGGGGGACCACCTGTTCTGTCCGGACTTGGAGTCGATTTTGGATCAAACAGTGGATCGGAAAAAATCTTTTCCCATCAAACAGGGACGTAAAGATTCTTTCAAAAGGAAATCTTATTCTCAGAAAAACTTCTTTGCCCCGAGGAAGTGCTGGAGCCAAAGAGGTAGGGGGCTAGGAGGGGGGGGGGCAATTTTTCGCCCTCCTGAGCAGTCCAAAATATAACAATAAAGATTCTCCACATTGGGAGGAAGACTGGGGGCCTTCCTTCCACTGTGGGAAGAGATTACCTCTAGTCAGTTAATTTTGGGGATCAAAAGAAGAGGCTATCAGTTGGAAATTTCAAGCCCTCCTCATTGCAGGATGTTTGTTACCAATCTGCCAAAATGCAGGAAAAAGGCTTCGGCCCTACTCTCCTCCCTGAAGGAGCTGGGGGAGCAAAGAGTCGTGCGGAAGTTACCACTAAAGGAGTTAGGTGGGGGATTTTATTTCCACATCTTCGTAGTACAAAAACCTTCAGGCAAATGCAGACTTATCCTGAACATAAAGCCCCTAAATCTCTTGATCGTTTACAAAAAATTCAGGATGGATTTGATCTTTTCAATCAGAGCTATCCTTCCCCCAAACTGCTTCATGGCCTTGATAGACCTCAGAGATGCCTCCCTACATATTCCCACTGCAGGGGGGCCAAAAATTTCTCAGGTTGGCCGTAAGGACAAAGGAGAACGTGATACATTGGCAATTTCAGGCCCTCCCCATCGGACTATTCCCCCCCCCCCCCCCCCATTTTCACCAAGGTCATGGCAGAAGCCTTGATGTCCATGTGCCTCCAAGTTCTATCAGTCATTGCTTACCTTGACAGCCTGCTGCTGTTTACTCCTTCTCAGGAACAGCTGTCCAGGGATCTTCCGGAGGCAAGGCGTTTCTTAGCCTAGAATGGCTCCTGAATCTGGAAAAAAACAGCCAAGTAGCTTAGTGCCTGCACAAAGGATCACATTTTTGGGCTACGAAGTGGATTTCACTCTTCAAAAGGTCTTTCTGCCTTTAGGCAAAAGCCAGAAAATAGAGCAGTGAGCCTTTTACAAAGCAATCAAGCAATCTCAGTAAGGCAAGCCTTGTCGGCACTGGTGTCGCTCACGGCCGCATTCCAGCAGTACAGTGGGCGGGACTTCACTTTCGTCCTCTACAACTGTTTATCCTAGAGACCTGGGACCGCTCTCAGGGCGCACATCCCATAGCACGCATTCATAGCGCACATCCCAGCACGTGTAAAAAGATCCCTGTGGTGGTGGTGGAGAAAGGTCTTGAATATGTCTCAGGGCCTCTCTTGGGTCCAGACAGCATCCATAATTGTCACTACGGATGCAAGTGGCAATGGTTGGGGCGCACACCTGGAAATCTAGTGCAGGGGTTCTGGGGGTCCGATGAGTAAACGCAATCTTCAAATTGGAGAGAACTGAGAGGGGTAGAACTGGCTTCAGAGCCTTTCAGATAGAACTACAGGGACAAAGAGTACAGGTCCGCTCAGACAATTCTACAGTAGTTGCTTATGCCAACCGACAAGGGGGAACAAGGAGCAGCTCTCTTGGGGTGTTAGCAGAGAGAATTCTTCAGTGGGTTAAAGCCCAGGTTCTGTCTCTCTCTCTCTCAGCGGTTCACCTCAAAGGATAATTGAACCTGTTAGCCAACTTCCTAAGCAGAAAAGCCTTAAGGGAGGGCGACTGGACTCTAAACCAAGAAGTCTTCAGGTGAATTACTGAGAGATAGGGAATGCGACGTGTGAATCTGTTTGCCTCTCTACAAAATACAAAGTCTTGTCCCTTGAACAGATGGAACGGGGCTCTCTGAGTAGATGCCCTCACGCAAACTTGGCCCTTCCCCAAATGTTATGCTTTTCCTCTGCCAGTACGAATACCGGCAGTTATGAGAAAATTTCAGGAAGAAGATACTACCTTGATCCTCCATAGCACCACACTGGCCCAGGAGACTGTGGTTCTCGGTCCTGAAAGGACTGGCAGTGGAACCCCCCTGGATTCTACCAGTTCGAGAGGGCCTTTATCGGGGGCCCAGTTTTCTGTCTGCGGCTGGAACATTGGAACCTCGCAGCTTGGCTTCTGAGGAAGATCTGTTGAGAAACAAAGGATTTTCGGATCAGCTGGTAGCAACTCTGCTTAAAAGCAGGAAAAAGGAAATGTAAGTCATTTATCTTCAAACATGGAAGCAGTTCAAACGCTGGTGCACAAGAAGCTCCTTAGATGTAGGTAGCCCAGTGACAGTACTGGAATTTCTACAAGACGGGCCAAATAAAGAGCTAGCTGTTAGCACCCTGAAGAGACAGATTTCGATGGCTCGAAGTGTCATAGAGACCAGGAAATCGTTCTACCAACTTTCTGTTCAAATCTTGTGAAGGAACAGGAAGTCCGTTTCCATAAGTTGTATGTTAGAAGATGTGTCCTATACATAGCTTGTACAAAGGAATTCAGGAAATCCAATTCCCTTTTTGTTTTGTTTGCTGGTGCTAGTAAAGGTGCTAAAGCATCTGGACGTTCTTTATCCAGATGGGTTAGGCTAGCCATTAACCAGGCCAATGCTGCTTCTGGCAGGGAGGCCCCTATAGGTATGAAGGCACATTCCACTAGAGCTTGGCGGCTTCCCAGGCAGAAAGAGCTGGTGCTACCCCGGAGCAGATCTGTCGGGCAGCAACCTGGTCCAGTTATACAACCTTTACCAAGCACTACAGACTGGACCTACTGTGTGCTGAAGATCAGGCCTTTGGTCATAAGGTTTTTCAAGCGGTAGTCCCACCCTAAGGGTAAGTACTTGCTTATCCTCTCAAAAGTGCCTGTCCTGAAAGGAGATAAGGGAAAATAAGTTACTTACTGGTAACGTCTTTTCTGGTAGTCTTTCGGGACAGCATTTTTACCCACCCAAAGAAGGTCTAAACATAAGATGATCAGAGGATGGAGCTTGGTATAATTTATCTTTGTGTCTTCCCAGTACTCTTGAAGAACTGAGAAGCCAGCTGGCAGGAGGCTTAAATCTGATGATTGGGGCAGTGTTTCCTAAAAATGGAGGAGCCAGGTTCTCTCAATGTAGCAGAATACACAATGACCTAAATTAATGAAGAAATTTGATTTCTCTATTGTCCATCGACAAGCAACGATGCCGGCTGGGGCTTTGCACTGGAAAATCTAGATCCTTATGGTCCCCCCTGCCTGGCCTATGAGCTTGAGCAGATTATAGCCCTGCACTAGGCCTAGCCACCACGGTGCCCCTTTTCTGGATTGGGATGAGCCTGCGAGCAAATGCCTTGTCAGGACGTGACGACCTGGAACGCCTTGAGTCGCAGCATACCCCTCGGCTGGCAGCACCCCCCACTTTGGGTGGGAGGCAATCTGCCTGGAGCGAAGCCCAATCCGATCCATGGTATGGTGAGTAACTGTGTCCCCGTTGCCCCTGCTGGCCTTTGGGGGATATGGTCCCTCTCCTAGAGATAATAGGATTGTGCCTCCTAAAAGATCCCCCTGGCCTGCCCGGTCTGTGTGTACACCCTCCCTCCTTCCTAGTTCCC
Organism: Pelophylax lessonae; assembly: GCF_965119305.1. Classification (NCBI taxonomy): domain Eukaryota; kingdom Metazoa; phylum Chordata; class Amphibia; order Anura; family Ranidae; genus Pelophylax; species Pelophylax lessonae. The sequence goes on along the minus strand of NC_138771.1, from coordinate 546,630,203 downwards.
ACGGGGGGTTATTTGTGTCTGGGGTGCCTGGTGCCTGGGGGGGGGGGGAGGTGGCAGGGTACCTTTTGGGATTGTTGGTTCCTGTTATGGATACTTAAGGCCTTCATAGAGTCGGTCCCTGGCCGCATGGCAAGCCGTGAACACCACCATCTTCAGTGTGGACAATGCCGTTTTTTTCCCCATAGACTTGTATGGGGCAGCCATTTTTCCTGAGCTTCCTATTGTACTGCATGGGCATCCATGTTTGTGCAGCCATTTGTGCTGCACTGAGCACTGACTTTTCATTCAGGCTTGATCACTTCCTGTGTTGAGTTTCCTGCTGCTGGTCGAGGTCATTTTCCTGTCTCTTTCTGCATGCTGTGCAAAAAGGTAAATCAGCGCAATTAAATATAAAGTGGTATAGTGTTAAGACCCAATAATTTGGAACACATAAAGAAAATACAGCAGCTATATAGAACCTCCTTCACTAATGGGAGAAATGAACTATAGACAAATATGTATACAGTGCTATATAAAATCAAATAAAGTGACAATGTGCATCATATAAATCAATAAACTCACAGTGCAATATATATTCCTCTTGGGTACAATATATAATGTCCATAAAGTGCATTCAAAGTAAAGTGCATAAGAGTCCACTAAAATTCAATAAAGCGATTGATAGATGTTTCCATATAAAAGTGCAAGTGACACCACCACCGTTTAGCCACCAGATGGCCTCTCACCTCACTGAAGCATTAAACCAGCATTGAATCCTCAATAAAAAATGCCACTTCCTGGATCGATCTCTCACCATCCCATGGACATGATATGTGAATAAAGATAATGAGGCATCTAAGTGTACACTGCTATTATCCTTTAATTGATTCACATTCAAAGTAGAATTGCACTCACATGAATCGGCACAATGGGCTGTACACGTACACGCCAAAAACAGTAGCTGTCGGGAGCCGTGCTGGTGGGTCGCCGCTCGTCCGTCCAGGTCTCCGTCCCCTATACGCGTGGCGTCTTATGCTTTCGCATCACGACTTCCTCAGTAACTATCTTTCTGCATGCTGCTGGAACGATCGGGAGGACTTTTTTCTCTGAGGTGGGACAGTACTGGGGTCCCTGTGGACATATTCCTGCATGCTCTGCTGTTAATATAGTTTAAAGGTGATCTCTGCAGACCGTTGCGAGCGGTGGTGGGAACCACGATCGGCGCTTCTTAAAGCGACAGTACTCCGTTTTTTGCAACTTGCACTATGGAGTCCCAAACTGTGAAATCACCCTCAGACCCACTCTGTGCGACTCCCGGACAGTCCGGATCGCAGTCGCTGGCCGCAATTTCAGCAGTTCTGGATAGCCTGGCGACAAAGGTTGATTTAGTCATGAAAAAGGTTGATAGCTGAAAACGGCCGCTGCCTTCTCCATCTATGGAGGTGTCCTCTGATTCAGAGGCTGATGAGGTTGCCCCGGACGCCCCCTTCCTGAGGGGTCGCTGTCCTCAGTCAGATGGTGATGAGGATCTGTCCTCTTCAGTTGCAGCACAGGAACGCGCTTTAGTGGAAGCCCTAATTATCTCAGTAAGGGACACTTTAAAATTGGCTGATGAGCTCACGCCGGCAGGGACGCGGGCGGCTTTTTGCTCCCAGAAGTCTCAGAAGGGACAAGGGAAAACCTTGCTAGCTGGCACTTTTCACGTTATTGCGAATGACCAATGGCGGAGCGTTAAGCCGGTTCACTAGTACCCACTAGTACCCCCAGGTCCTTTTCCATCTTAGATTCACCCAGAGGTCCCCCCCCCCCCCCCCCCCCAGTGAGTAGCTTGCTTTCGTGTTTCTGACACCCAAGTGCATTACTTTACATTTTTAAACATTAAACCTCATCTGCCATGTAGTTGCCCACCCCATTATTTTGTTCAGGTCTGCTTGTAAGGTTTCCACATCCTGCATAGAAGATATTGGCATGCTCAGTTTAGTATCATCCGCAAATACCGAGATTGTGCTGGATATCCCCTCCTCTAGATCGTTTATGAATAAATTACAGTGGGTACGGAAAGTATTCAGACCCCCTTAAATTTTTCACTCTGTTATATTGCAGCCATTTGCTAAAATCATTTAGGTTCATTCTTCTTCCTCATGAATGTACACATAGCACCCCATACTGACAGAAAAACACAGAATTGTTGACATTGTTGCAGATTTATTAAAAAAGAAAAACTGAAATATCACATGGTCCTAAGTATTCAGACCCTTTGCTGTGACACTCATATATTTAACTCAGGTGCTTTCCATTTCTTCTGATCATCCTTGAGATGGTTCTACACCTTCATTTGAGTCCAGCTGTGTTTGATTATACTGATTGGACTTGATTAGGAAAGCCACACACCTGTCTATATAAGACCTTCCAGATCACAATGCATGTCAGAGCAAATGAGAATCGTGAGGTCAAAAGGAACTGCCTGAAGAGCTCAGAGACAGAATTGTGGCAAGGCACAGATCTGGCCAAGGTTACAAAAAGATTTCTGCTGCACTTAAGGTTCCTAAGAGCACAGTGGCCTCCATAATCCTCAAATGGAAGATGTTTGGGATGACCAGAACCCTTCCTAGAGCTGGCCGTCCAGCCAAACTGAGCTATCGGGGGAGAAGAGCCTTGGTGAGAGAGGTAAAGAAGAACCCAAAGATCACTGTGGCTGAGCTCCAGAGATGCAGTTAGGAGATGGGAGAAAGTTGTAGAAAGTCAACCATCACTGCAGCCCTCCACCAGTCGGGGCTTTATGGCAGAGTGGCCCGACGGAAGCCTCTCCTCAGTGTAAGACACATAAAAGCCCGCATGGAGTTTGCTAAAAAACACCTGAAGGACTCCAAGATGGTGAGAAATAAGATTCTCTGGTCTGATGAGACCAAAATAGAACTTTTTGGCCTTAATTCTAAGCGGTATGTGTGGAGAAAACCAGGCACTGCTCATCACCTGTCCAATACAGTCCCAACAGTGAAGCATGGTGGTGGCAGCATCATGCTGTGGGGGTGTTTTTCAGCTGCAGGGACAGGACGACTGGTTGCAATCGAGGGAAAGATAAATGCGGCCAAGTACAGGGATATCCTGGACAAAAACCTTCTCCAGAGTGCTCTGGACCTCAGACTGGGCCGAAGGTTTACCTTCCAACAAGACAATGACCCTAAGCACACAGCTAAAATAACGAAGGAGTGGCTTCACAACAACTCCGTGACTGTTCTTGAATGGCCCAGCCAGAGCCCTGACTTAAACCCAATTGAGCATCTCTGGAGAGACCTAAAAATGGCTGTCCACCAAAGTTTACCATCCAACCTGACAGAACTGGAGAGGGTCTGCAAGGAGGAATGGCAGAGGATCCCCAAATCCAGGTGTGAAAGACTTGTTGCATCTTTCCCAAAAGACTCCTGGCTGTATTAGATCAAAAGGGGGCTTCTACTAAATACTGAGCAAAGGGTCTGAATACTTAGGACCATGTGATATTTCAGTTTTTCTTTTTTAATAAATCTGCAACAATGTCAACAATTCTGTGTTTTTCTGTCAGTATGGGGTGCTATGTGTACATTCATGAGGAAGAAGAATGAACCTAAATGATTTTAGCAAATGGCTGCAATATAACAAAGAGTGAAAAATTTAAGGGGGTCTGAATACTTTCCGTACCCACTGTAAACAGGATTGGCCCCAGGACAGAACCTTGGGGGACCCCACTTTCCACACCCACCCAATCCGAGTACTCCCCATTTATCACCACCCTCTGGACTCTCCCCTGAAACCAGTTCTCTATCCAGGTACTCGCCCTATGGTCCATACCTTAGTTTGTACAGTAAGCGTTTGTGGGGGACTGTGTCAAATGCCTTTGCAAAGTCCAGTTACACCACATCCACAGGCCTTCCTTTGTCTAGATGGCAACTCACTTCATCGTAGAAGGTAGAGATTGGTTTGGCAAGAACGATTTTTCATGAAACCATGCTGATTACTACTAATACAGTTTTCATTACTAAAGATTGTATGTAGTCTCTTAACATCCCCTCCAAAATCTTGCAGACTACAGATGTTATGCTGACCGGCCTATAGTTACCCGGGATATATCTCGGCCCTTTTTTAAATATTGGTACCACGTTGGCTTTTTTCCAGTCAGCTGGCACCATACCCGTCTGTAAATTATCCTTAAAGATCAAGAATAATGGTCTGGCTATCACCTGGCTGAGTTCCTTAAGTACCCTCTGGTGCAAGCCATCCGGTCCTGGTGATTTATTTATGTTAAGTTTCTCTAGTTTAGTTCTAAGTCTATCTTCACGGGGGTACTTCCTGAGATGTATTATTTAATTTATCATTACAAGCTGGGTTAGTGTAGGACCCCAATTATTTTGTGAAGACTGAAGAGAAGAAATTATTTAACACTTTCGCCTTCTCTCTGTCCTCTATGGCCAGCTTCTCTTCGTCCTCTTTTATGGGGCCAATATGTTCTGGCCTCACTTTATTACTGTTTATATACTTAAAGAATCTCTTTGTTTTTTTTTTTTTTTTACTCTCTTCCGCTATATGTCTCAAGTACAGGTTACTTATCTGGGACTGACCCTCGACTCTGCTTTGGCGAGGGTCTTTCTCCCCCTGGACAAACTTCAGAAGCTGCAAAAAGCAGTCAGGTTGCTGATGGAGACCGATCAGTCCTCCTTGCTGGCATGAGGGCCCTGGGTCTGATGGTTTCGACCTTCGAAGCAGTCCCATTTGCCCAGTCTCACTTTAGACCTCTCGCCTCAACGGGAAAGTTCAGCAGTTTGTTCCATGCACACAAGCTTTTTTTTTTTTAAGCTCCTAGAAGCTATTATGAGCATTTTTTTCTGTTCCTAGAAACTAATAGTGTTATCCTATGTGACACTCTTTATGAGCGATTTGCAAGCAGAAAAAACTCTCTTAATTGCTGCACAAATGCTGCTGAAAGCTGGTACAAAAATGCTATTAAGAGTGTTTTTTTTAATTTTTTTTTATCAAGCATTTTTTTGGCATTTTTTATCTTTTAGTGTGCATGGAGCTTTAACTTTTTTTTTTTTTAAATTTAATTCTGGTTCAGTTCCCTAGGTGACACCGTTTAAACCAACGGAGAAGTCATAACCTCCTGTGCTTTTGAGAAACCCTGCTCCTTCTACTATTTAGGGTTCATGCACACTGGGTATAAGAAATGCTGCAGGCTTTTGGCATTTTTTTTTTCCTCAGCCTGTATAAGCAGCTGTATGTTGGCCTACTTGTCTGTGCACATTAGGATGTTTACAAGCTTATTTGCAAAGGAAAACAGAGCCAGTAGACATTTATTCACAGAAAACTGTTTTCAAATGACAGCGGGTGTGGGGAGAAGATCCTTGGCCGCTGCAGCTGCAACAGATTACATGTTCCTCCCTAAAAACAAATGTAATGTAAAATATTCCAAAAGTGAACTTCTTTAAAGTGTTAAATTGGGTCTTCCATGATGTTTCAATTAAATCACCGTACAAATAAGTCATAGAACTAATGGCACACAAAAGCCAAAGTGTAGGCTGAGATCTACTAAGACACTTGTTTTTTTTTTTTCCTGATGCATAGATATCGTGGCTGGTTAGTAAGAAGATTGTGTTGTGTAATCTTTATATGGCAGCGATCAGTTGACCAGGATATCCACTCTGAATTGACAGAAACAGTTTACAAGCATCCCAGGTAATTCATTTTCTTGTTGTTTTTTGTAGCCATTTTTGTTGAGCCTTTTCTAATCATAGTAAAAGACACTAAAGAAGAATCTTGGGCGCAGTCCTACTCTCCCATCTAACCATTGACCCTGCCATCTTCACTCTATTTGTAGCTTTTCTAGTATGTAGCACATTATTGGTGAAGTTTTTCTTAATGCTAAGGAAAAGGTAGAAATTCTGTAAGTGAATAGATATCTCCATGTAGCACCTGTGCTGGTTTGTTTTATATACCCCATACTCCAACACTGCATTTGGGAACAGATAATGGATTTGTAAAAAGATTTACAAAAATGCTGAATGCTATTCCCCTTCGCCACAGTTCTAATTGTGCTTACACTGATTGGTGGCACTAGGAGATTTTCACCTTCTTTGGTATGTGCGTTGGAGGTGGATCAGTTGGTACCTGAAAAGGCCTGTTATTTCTGTATTTTGTGGGATAGCAATCATAGCAGAAGATGAACGAACACTGCAGAAAGTATCCAGTTTAAAGCAGAACTTTAAAGAGGATCTCCAGGCTCCCCCCATAAATTAAGTCAGCAGCTACAGCATTTGTAGCTGCTGACTTTTAATATAAGGAAACTTACCTGTCCAGGATCCAGCGATGTCCTCACCCGAGACGATTCTTCTATTGGCTTCCGATGCAGGCTCTGGCTTTTTAAGTGAGGAAATCGGGAAGTGAAACCTTCTGGTTACACAGCCGTTTTTCCTAATGCGCATGTGCGAGCTTTGCTGAGCTTTGTGAATGGTCTTGCAGTCTTCTGGGACCAGTGATGTGTCCCAAAAGGCTGCGGGGGAAGGAGGGGAAGCTGAACTTCCGGCTCAGATTGCCGCATTAAATCTGGCCAGAAGTGGGAGGGGGTATTTGTCAAAATCAGGTACCTGCTCCCCCCCCCCCCCCAAAGAGAGCCAAGTGTGGCAGTGGGGGGGGGGGGGGGATGCAATTCTTTCGATGTCTCCATGCTTTACTTTGCTGAGAAATCATTTTGAAAAACACCTTCATGCATTTCTAGCCATGGCCATCTTGTGTAAGGGCAGATATTTTCATGTAGCCTTTACTTCCTGGAATCCATCTGTCCTTAGGTCAGGCTTGCAGGTACTAGGGCATGCTTAGCTGAGAAATCCCCCCCCCCCCCCCCCCTCCAGATGAAAGAAACAAAAATTCCCATTAAGACTACTGAGATATATTACATCATTCTGGCCTAGGCAAGAAACAGGAAACAACTAAAGAAATGTAAAAAAACTTTAAATAAGTAAAAATAATATACCTTGCTATTTATTAATGCTGACAGCATAGGAATTAAAAATAGGTAATATTGATTGAGAGAGTAAAGTTCTCCTTTCAGTGACTCCTTTTATTGGCTAATTCAAGCTTTCAAGGCCTTATCTCCCCTTATTTGCCCTTTGAAAGCCTGGGGAGGGACATAAGGTTCCAAAAGCTTGCATCTGCACAAGAACTTGAGTTAACCCATAAAAGCTGTCACGTAAGCAACATGCTTTCTTTAGTGGGCTACTAATGTAATTCTCTGCAGTCTGATAAGGACTGAATTATAAGTTTTGACATGTGTACGGAACTGGATTACACATGACAATGTAGGCACTGGTTTTGTACTACTTCTTGCCCATCCCCCTGCCGGTGTAATATTGTAATACCAAAGTCTCTTGTATTTTTCACAGCTAAATATCATTCAGCTCAATACCTGAAATGATTCTGAAAATCCAGGTGTTCTTGTGTTCATTAACGGAGTTCTTTTCAGATGCTTATTTTCATCTCCTAATGCATTAATATAATCCATGTATATTACTTTTTCTGTTTATCCTTTGCTATCTTTTGCATCAGTGTCCAGTCCATAGTAAAAGGTGGACATCAAGGGGATGACATAGAAAAACATGGGAACTCAATGCACTGTGCTAAAACTTCAGGCAACAGCAGTGGTCAGAAGGAGGTGCTGAGGATTCTGGGACACATCCAGCAGACTCTATCTCCGTTTTTCATAAGGTAATATTTCTGCTTCTATAGAAGAACTCAAGAATGCAGGATATTCTTTTTTAAACCAGGTTTTGACTTCATTATTATAATCTTTTTACACTTTGTCTATTTTCCTTGCAATGGTAGAGAAAATTGTGTGCAAACCCAAGATTTTCTATATCAGCTTGCGATTGGAGAGGATCTTCACCCTAGAATGAAAAAAGTGAGTCAGCAGCTACAAATCCTGTAGCTGCTGACATTTAATAAAAGGACATTTACCTGTCCAAGGATCCAGCGCCATCCTCAAAACATTGGATCTATAGAGGCAAGCATATGTGGGCTTGAAACCCACAGAGTCCAGAGTTCATTTAAAACTTTTTTTTGGTTTCTTTTTTCTTAAGCTCATAAGTTTGCATAGCAGGAGACTTGCATTCATCGTTTTTTTCCAGGTTTCTAAAGACAGGAGAGGGAGGGGTCCTCTTCCATGTTAATAGAATAGTTTTTCTAGCACAAAATAAAGGGTATATCTAAGGCAGGGCTCGACAAACCCGGTCGCCAGGTCGCATTTGCGACTAGAATTAGCGACCTGGCGCCTGGGGTGCCCTGCAGGAGGTGTCCTGTCCCTTTTGCGCCCCCCACCTTCTCCTCAAGTGCACGGACTTCCGTGCCGTCCAAAAATTGAGGCCCCGGCTTTTCGGCCTTCTTCTGTGAGATGAGAGGCTAGGGGAACTGGCGCCCTCTTGTGGTGGCCGGGAGTAATGCATGTTCTCAATGCCTTTCCATCTCCTTCCAAACAGGAGAGGAAAGGGAAGTTTTTTAAAGTGGAGTTCCACCCATTTTTGGAACTTTAGATCTTTGTAATCCCCTTTAAAATGGCTTTTACCAATGGAAACTTTTTTTTTTTTTTGCTAGTAAATACCTTAATTTTGGCTTTATTCCTCCTCTCCTCACTTCCTGGTCCGATCGGCGATCCGCAGTGTCTGCTGGGATGTATTCTACTTGCAGTAGCTGTATCTGTACTGAGCCGTGCCTGCCCCGCCTCCGCCCCGCCTCCTCTCATTGAATTGCATTGTATGAATGTATTAAGGCTGTTCTCTGCCCAGCCTCCGCCCCGCCTCCTCTCATTGAATTGCATTGTATGAATGTATTAAGGCTGTTCTCTGCCCAGCCTCCGCCCCGCCTCCTCTCAATACAACTCAATGAGAGGAGGCGGGGCGGAGGCTGGGCAGAGAACAGCCTTAATACATTCATACAATGCAATTCAATGAGAGGAGGCGGGGCGGAGGCGGGGCAGGCACGGCTCAGTACAGATACAGCTACTGCAAGTAGAATACATCCCAGCAGACACTGCGGATCGCCGAATGACGTCATCGCCGATCGGACCAGGAAGTGAGGAGAGGAGGAATAAAGCCAAAATTAAGGTATTTACTAGCAAAAAAAAAAAAAAAAGTTTCCATTGGTAAAAGCCATTTTAAAGGGGATTACAAAGATCTATGTATTCCAACCTATTAAAAATGGGTGGAACTCCGCTCTAAGGCTTCATCTCTCTGTCCAGTTACCTTTGCTTAAAGGTAAGTGGACAGGGAGTGTGGTTATTATTATTAATTTATTTTTTAAATGTAAAAAAAATAAATAATAATAATTATTTTTTTTTTTTCCAATTCTTATTATTAAAAAAAAAATTTTTATATATATAATCTTTTTTTTTTTTCCTCATCGCCGTGCCACAGCCGAAGGCCCCTTTCACACGGGCTGTCTGATCAGGTCCGCCTGTCAGTTTTTCAGGCAGACCTGATCGGACCCTTCATTCTCCTCTATGGAGCAGTAATCTGCCGCCATCTGATCCTGTCCTCCAAAAACAGATGGATGGTGGTTCTATTTTCTATCCATCCCGTGGATCGGATCGGATCAGATGGCATCGGATGGAAATCCAATTGCGCTATAGAAGAGAGTGGAGTTCTAGTCGTATTTGTAAATTTAGTATCCGTTTTATTAAATAAAGCTTGGTTGTTAGTTTAAAAAAAAAAAAAACTGGCTCCTAACCTTTTTAGCTGGCTCCTAGATTTCAGGCAAATTTGTCAAGCCCTTATCTAAGGAATTAAAGGCATTGAAGTCAACCAGAAGCTATGGACGTGATGACCGATCCAGAAACTATGTAGGTAGTCAGTTTTTCCTTCATAGCCCCGAAAACAAGTAGCTGTTGGATGCAGACCCATTTTATGTAATCTGGCAGGTATAAAGCAGCTGTGGCGAGACGGCTTCAATTGTATTACTCTGTCCCTAGAAGAAATTGCTGAGTTTATAGGTTTCCTTAAACTCCAGCCAGTCTTGATCAGTAGTTTGGATGTCTGGCAAACACTATTTGTGTTGGGCTTTTATGTATCTAGATTTTGTGCCAGTGATAAGTGAAGGGTAATGTATGGAAATTAGTTTAGTGTTTTCTACTCTCCTCAAGAGCTTTTCAAAGGAGGGAACATTTCTGATTATTAGGAGTTCCAAATTGCACACCAATATTGTGAAAAAGCTGGTTGTAGTAAAATTAAAAAATTAGCGGGAAGGTTGAATTTCTCTTGTAGCTGTTGAAATGTCTTACATTTCTTGTGCTTTGTATAGAAGGCACAACATTTTTATATCACATGAAGACCGCCTTTGTTGTATCAGGAATAGTGAGACGTTCGTGAAGGGAAGGATTAGACCATAAAGAGTTGTACGGTAAGGTCAAGCCGGTGGTCAGCTAAAAAAAAAAAAAAAAAAAAAAAAAAAAGCTTTTGTATACGGGAAAATATGATATCATGGTAGTTCCCTGAAAGCGGGGGACCTGTCTATAGACAATATTATGCAAACATTCATATGAGGACGCTGCTTCAGTGGTGATACATGCATTATCTGGCAATCAGTTAAGCCAGACCTGAATATAGCCCAAAAATATTGTAAAGAGACCAAGGGGCTATACCGGTGCTAGACAACCCACTCTGAGCGACACTACAAACAAATTGATATAAAAAATATTTTATTGATAACAATGATAGTAAAATACCATACAACAATAGTACAGTAAAGACATGACCTAAAAATGTAGACCTCTTAATTCCACCCTACCCTACCTAGCCTCACACAGGTGCACAAGAGAGATGCCCAAGGTGATGGCACAAGGTTAGGGTGTCTGATGCATTTCGCCTGTGTCTCTTCCTCAGGGAATAATGGGTGCAGAGGATTCACAATGTCAAATTACTGAAAATAAACAAATATAATAAATAATAAAAGTGCACACACGGCGTCTTAGTCTCACACGAGATAGACCATACAAGTGACATACAGTGGGTACGGAAAGTATTCAGACCCCCTTAAATTTTTCACTCTTTGTTATATTGCAGCCATTTGGTAAAATCATTTAAGTTCATTCTTCTTCCTCATGAATGTACACATAGCACCCCATACTGACAGAAAAACACAGAATTGTTGACATTGTTGCAGATTTATTAAAAAAGAAAAACTGAAATATCACATGGTCCTAAGTATTCAGACCCTTTGCTCAGTATTTAATAGAAGCCCCCTTTTGATCTAATACAGCCAGGAGTCTTTTTGGGAAAGATGCAACAAGTCTTTCACACCTGGATTTGGGGATCCTCTGCCATTCCTCCTTGCAGATCCTCTCCAGTTCTGTCAGGTTGGATGGTAAACGTTGGTGGACAGCCATTTTTAGGTCTCTCCAGAGATGCTCAATTGGGTTTAAGTCAGGGCTCTGGCTGGGCCATTCAAGAACAGTCACGGAGTTGTTGTGAAGCCACTCCTTCGTTATTTTAGCTGTGTGCTTAGGGTCATTGTCTTGTTGGAAGGTAAACCTTCGGCCCAGTCTGAGGTCCAGAGCACTCTGGAGAAGGTTTTTGTCCAGGATATCCCTGTACTTGGCCGCATTCATCTTTCCCTTGATTGCAACCAGTCGTCCTGTCCCTGCAGCTGAAAAACACCCCCACAGCATGATGCTGCCACCACCATGCTTCACTGTTGGGACTGTATTGGACAGGTGATGAGCAGTGCCTGGTTTTCTCCACACATACCGCTTAGAATTAAGGCCAAAAAGTTCTGTTTTGGTCTCATCAGACCAGAGAATCTTATTTCTCACCATCTTGGAGTCCTTCAGATGTTTTTTAGCAAACTCCATGCGGGCTTTCATGTGTCTTACACTGAGGAGAGGCTTCCGTCGGGCCACTCTGCCATAAAGCCCCAACTGGTGGAGGGCTGCAGTGATGGTTGACTTTCTACAACTTTCTCCCATCTCCTGACTGCATCTCTGGAGCTCAGCCACAGTGATCTTTGGGTTCTTCTTTACCTCTCTCACCAAGGCTCTTCTCCCCCGATAGCTCAGTTTGGATGGACGGCCAGCTCTAGGAAGGGTTCTGGTCGTCCCAAATGTCTTCCATTTGAGGATTATGGAGGCCACTGTGCTCTTAGGAACCTTAAGTGCAGCAGAAATCTTTTTGTAACCTTGGCCAGATCTGTGCCTTGCCACAATTCTGTCTCTGAGCTCTTCAGGCAGTTCCTTTGACCTCATGATTCTCATTTGCTCTGACATGCATTGTGATCTGGAAGGTCTTATATAGACAGGTGTGTGGCTTTCCTAATCAAGTCCAATCAGTATAATCAAACACAGCTGGACTCAAATGAAGGTGTAGAACCATCTCAAGGATGATCAGAAGAAATGGAAAGCACCTGAGTTAAATATATGAGTGTCACAGCAAAGGGTCTGAATACTTGGGACCATGTGATATTTCAGTTTTTCTTTTTTAATAAATCTGCAACAATGTCAACAATTCTGTGTTTTTCTGTCAGTATGGGGTGCTATGTGTACATTCATGAGGAAGAAGAATGAACTTAAATGATTTTAGCAAATGTCTGCAATATAACAAAGAGTGAAAAATTTGAGGGGGTCTGAATACTTTCCGTACCCACTGTATATTGCAAACCTATCCAATTCTTTCTTCATTAATCATCTATAATCATCATGTAGTAATACTTACAAATCAAATCAAATATGATCCCATATAGAAAAGGGCAAGAACCACTCATGATAGATTTCTAAAGCTGGATCGCCAGTATATGAGACATATTTATAGTTCTCCAAGAAGCTGTTGCAGAGATTATATGATGCTATTCCACCCAAAACATAGAAGTTGGGAAGAGAGAGAGAAAGGGTCTCTGCATAAACACCCTGCTGTAATCAGTGTTGCCTGGGGAGAGAGCAGGAGCATATGTCCGAGCAGCGTGTGTAATTAATTTCTGTGATAATGGCCCAGATGGAACCCTGATCACGTAACCCTAAAATTAATGAATGAGACCATATGATAGTACACTAGATATTTTACTCCTTTAGGTGGTAACTGAAACAGTACATCCACAGAAGAAAAACAAAAACAAAAAAACTGGATCCAAAACATACCTCTCACAGTTATCACTGAGGATTTGGAGAATCTACTGTGTTCCAAACTGTCCTTTCAGGGAGGCGGTATTGGCGACCTTAAGAACCCCAAAAAAGCCTGTATGCACATACCTAGAAGTCCAGAGCACATGGGGAAAGGGGGGGACATATAAACACCTATCAATGATTGCTCAAGATGCTCTTGAGCATGTAAAAGAATCGCCTAGGGGAGGTGATATAGATAGAAAACTCCTGCAATTGGAAACCCAGTGGATCTTCCTCTTGGATGCCACGAGGTCACCAGGCCTAAATGAATATATAAACTATAAATGCTTTTTATGAGTTTGTGGACATCCCTATCCCTGTCACCTCATTAGGCAAGAAAGGGGTGTGTTTTCTATTTCCAGTGAGATAGTATATGTGTTAGACTGTTTATTGTATGGATATCCATCTATATACTAAGTATGGTCCCATTTTTCTTTTTCTTTTTGTATTTATATATAATAAATCTGGGTCACAATAGTATTGAGATCTACAGTATCCAACCACATCCTTTTTTTTTTTTTTTGTATATTGAATTTTTCATACAGAGATTTTGTGGTTTTTATAGAGGAAGACATAATCTGGCCCGCATGTTCCCACTGTTTTAACTTTAAAGGTGTAAGTAACTGGAGGGGCGATTCCGCTGGGGCTGCTGTGGATGTGGAGGATGATGGCCTTCATTTGCGCACATTACTACCCCCATAGTAAATTATTTTTAATATCTTTAATTGGAATTGCCTGGGTTGATTTATCTTTCTCATCTCACCCTTCCAGGACGGCCTACATATGAGAGATTGGGGCTCCACCCTACCGGAAACACAACCCATTTTCAAGGATAAAAGGTCCCACCCTTCCCTTGAGCCTCAGTTCGGTTGTGTTTCCAACCTACACCGGAACGTTTGTTTTTTTTCCCCTTACCTGAAGGCAGTGCATGTCTGATAGGTACCCCTGTAAGTCAGGTACGGACGACCTGAAGGAAGGTTCCTCCCTATCTGTCTCCTGAAAGGATCTTACAGGTCGCCAGAAAAATGTCCATGCAGTCGGTACCTTAATTTGAGAAGGAACCCTCCATGCATGAAGTCCTGTTGTCTCTGCAGGAAGTCTCCTCCATTTTCTCCCAATCAGCGGTAAGTGAAGATTTTGTGAAATTCCCGACAGGTAAGACACGCTTCAAGCCTCGACTTGGGACCGGTCAGGAGGTGGAGAGGAGCTGCTCGGGAAAAGGAAGCTCATTGTGGAGGAGACACTGGACCCGCTTACAGCGATGGCAGACTCCCCGGCTGGCAAGGCGCAGAAAGCCCCCGAAGAGACCAAGTATGCCGCAACCCATCTCACAGAGGAGGGAATAGCGGTGCAGGTGGCTGCAGGGAAAGCGGAAGCAAAACCGGGTAGGTGTTTTTTTCCATCTTCTTTTTGGGGTCCTTACTGCATTCTGTAGAACAGACCGGCAAGCACTTAACGATTTCCCTTGGAAGCAGTCCCTGAGAAACTGAGTATTTAGCTTAGGCTAAAAATTGTATAGAGAAAAAAACATAAAAAACTGAGTAGCTGGAAGGTGTTCTCAAGCCAGACTGAATCAGCCGGCGAGAATCAAGTGGGGAATGTACCGCACGGTCAGTAGTGACCGGGAACCCTACGCAACCTGGAATACAAGTACCAATGTGGTGTGGGGGTGGAGGGACGAGAATATCCCTCCTGGAATGGTTGCAATGAAAAGCGCTCACAGGGATATTGGTGCAGACAAAAAAGGCTTTATTGGTGAAGATGCACACACAAAAAAAGACATAGAAATCTCATCAATAAAAAGGTGTAGAACAGACCGGCAAGCACTTAACGATTTCCCTTGGAAGCAGTCCCTGAGAAACTGAGTATTTAGCTTAGGCTAAAAATTGTATAGAGACTGTTAGTTATTTTTGTCTCTCTCTCTCTCTCTCTCTCTCTCTCTCTCTCTCTCTCTCTTTTACTGTTACAGATCTACCCACACCCCAGGAGGCCTCTGTCAGACCCGCCTCTGCCTCAACCAGCACAGGCACATCTAGAAAGTGCGGTAACTGTGGGGATAGACTGTCAAGGTCTTATACAAAACCCTTCTGTCATTCTAGTATCAACAGGCTGGCTGGGCAGGAAGCATCTTTATTAATGAAAGATTTTCTCAAATCAGTACAGATAGAGATGTTGGCTACTATACAGTCCTTTCGGACGACAGCAGCTACTCCTCAGAGCTCAGGGGGTTTAGAACAAGCAGAAGTTCCTAGAGAGAGTCTTTCCTCTCAGGAAAGTGGGGTGTCTAAAGTAGGTTGCTCCATCCTCCTTTCAGGGTCTCAGGCCATCCCCTCTGCACAAGCAAGGGATGAAGAGGATCCAGAGGAAGGGACAAGTCATTCAAAGTCCCAGTTTAGTTCTGGCGAGTACTCAGAGGGGGATAGTGAAAGTGGTAAAGAAATTTCCAGAAAAAGCAGAAATCTTTTTCCCTTTGAGGACATGGAAGGGCTGCTTAAAGCAGTATATGCTACTGAAGGCATCCCTGAACCGCTCAAAGAATCTTCCTTACAGGATAGAATGTACAAGGGCCTGGGGAGAACCCAGTCTAGGGTTTTTCCTATCCACCAATCACTCAAGGATATTATCCTTCAGGAATGAAAATCGCTGGGGAATACTCTGTCAAAGCCTAGGGCTTGGAAAAGGAGATATCCCTTTGAAGAGGAAGAACTAGAAAGGTTTACAAAAAGTCTTAAGCTAGACGCTCCTTTAGCCCAGGTTTCAAAAAGATCTGATTTATCTTTTGAGAATACTGAGCATATTAAGGATGTCATGGACCGTAGAACGGAATCCCTGTTAAGGAAAGCAGGGGATGCGAATGCTTATAACTTAACCACAGCTCTAGCTGACACTTGTCTGGCCAGAAACGCAGATTTTTGGATTAAAAAAACTTACTAGACATATGTCAGTAAATGAAGGTTCACAGGAAAAAATTCCCTGGCTGTTATTGGGAAGGTGGTAGCTTATTTAGCAGACTCAGCTGTAGAGTCTGTAATAGCATCAGCTAGAACAGCAGCCCTAGTAAATTCCGCCAGGAGGGCGGTATGGGTGAAGACCTGGGAAGGGGATGTTACTTCCAAGTTAAAATTGTGTGCTTTGGGGGCGTGGCCTGAAGCTTCATGTGAGCAGACGTGCGTGAGCTCCTCTCTCCCGGCATTAACGGTTTCTTACCATCCTGTGACCCGATACTCACCGCATCTCCGTTCCAGTGTGCCTGCCTACTCACCGTGCCTCTCTGCCGCCATGTCTCCACCGTCCAAACGCTCCGAAGCCGCCGCCAAACTGGATCGTTTCCGCCGCCAGGAAGACGGCGCGCAGGCCCAAGATGGCGGCGATCCATCCTCTGCTCCGGATCCGGCCGAGCGCTCCTCGGACAGCGGTAAGATCCTGGAGGCTATCTCTCACTGCCAGGCCACTCTTACCTCAAAAATCGAGGAGGTTAAGGTGGATATTTCGCTGATCCGCCAGGACATGCAGACACTCAGGGGGCGGATAACCGAGGTGGAGGATCGTTTGGGTGTAGTGGAGGATGAACTCCCCCCGGTTCGCACTTCAGTGGAGCAGGCCTCCAGGGACATTGCACAACTTTATTTTAAACAGGATGATATGGAAAATCGTGCTAGGCGGAACAACATCCGTTTTATCGGCCTCCCTGAGGGATCGGAGGGCACCGACCCAGCCACCTATCTGGTGAACTTGTTGGTCACTACCTACAGCCGTGCCGCCTTTTCCCAGGCTTTTGTGGTGGAAAGAGCCCACAGGATGCCAGCAAAGCGACCCCCCCCCAGGGTGCCCCTCCTCGGGTCTTTATTGCCCGCTTCCTTAACTACAGGGACCGGGATGCTGTGCTTCGCCTCGCCCGGGAAAGGGGCAACATTCCCTTGGACAATCACATTGTTATGGCGTTTCCCGATTTTTCGGCTGCTGTTTAGAAGCAGCGCAGCCAGTTTACTGAGGTCAAGCGCCGGTTGCGTGTCCGCAATCTCAAGTACTCCATGCTATACCCTGCGAGGCTGCGCGTGGTGGCCGAAGACAGAGTGCGGTTCTTTGAGGATCCTGATTCCGCCGTGGCTTGGCTTGATGGCCTCCAGTGAATAAGTGTTCTGCTGCCTATTTGTATGTTTGTTGTCCTTTCGCCCTGATGTTCCTGTTTCCCGCTGGGGTCTCCGCCTGCAGTCCTTACCGCTCCCCTGTGGATTTAACTCTGTGGACATGCCTCTCTGTTGCAGGACGCGGGATTCCCTGCCTGGCTGAATCTTGAGCGGAGCCTCTGCATGTGTTTTCCCCCTTCAATGCGGACCCCCTTCCCCTATGGCTGTTCTGCACCCCCGCCCGCCGGACATGCCTCTTTGCCGTGTGACCTTGCTCTCCAAGCTGGCTGGGGTGTGGGTGTTGGGCAGCACTGGGGTTCTGAGGGAATCTGCTGCAATCACTGTTGCTCCCCTGAGCCTCCTACATTCCCTTAGCTCGGAATACTGACTGTTTGCAGCCCGGGTTGCGCATAGCTCGCGCTGTTTTTTTATATCTGCTGTCTCACGTTGTTATAGGGCCCTGATCTTGGGCTCTCCCTTCGGAGAATATTCGCCCCCGTCCCCCCCTGTATTGGGGGCTGTTATTTTTGTTAAGCCTGGTACCCCAGCGGGCGACCCGTGGCCCTCTTTGGGCCGGCTCGACCCGCTGGTGTTTCCCGTATCTATGCAACTGTTTGTTTTTTTGCTGTTTGTTTTGGGCTGATGCTCCCACGTGTTGGGGTTTGTGTGGAGCCGGGTGGGCGGGTTGGGTTACTGTATTTGAGCTGTGTGTGCCCCTACTTTGGGGCTTTTATTCGGGTTCACCTTTATATGTATTTCTTTGTATGCTATGCAATGTCTCATTTGTTTGTTGCATGTGGTTGGGGGGGGCTGTACTGCCTGCGCTGGGGGTCCTACTACTCCCCCTGCCCATTCCTGTTTTGTCTTTGTTACTATGGCCTCCCTGAAAATCCTTACGTGGAACATCCGTGGGGTGCGGGACAGGATTAAACGCTCTGTTGTCCTATCCTATTTGAAAGATCAGCGTGCTGATATTATAGTCTTAGTTGAAACGCACGCAGATGACGGCCTGCTCCGAGCTCTCCGTCGCCCGTGGATTGGTTGGTCGTTCCACGCTACCTTTTCCTCGTACTCGAGGGGGGTTTCCTTACTTGTATCCAAATCTACTTCTTTCCAGGTGCGGGATGTGCTCACGGACCCTCAGGGCAGGTATGTTTTTGTTAGAGGGGTAATTGGTGGTCGGGAGGTACTGCTCCTGGCGTGGTACGTGCCACCCCCCTATGCTGCCTCTCTCCTCACGGTGGGCTTTGACTTCATGGCTAGGTTTCCCTCCCTCCCCGGCAATATGGTTAGGGGATTTCAATATGGTGTCCAATACCGTACTGGACAGACAGAGTGCCTCCTTAGTGGGTGATGCCCCGGTACCCAACACTAGATTTAGTAGACTGCTTACTGACTTTGACTTGGTTGATACCGGGAGACATCTTCACCCCTCCACCCGCGCCTACTCTTGCTACTCTGCCTCCCACTCCTCCATGTCGAGAATTGACTCCATTTGGATCTCGCGCTCGCTGACGCCTGGCCTGCGGGCTGCGGGGTTTGGGCCCCGCTTGCTCTCTGACCATGCCCCTTACTGGGTGTCGCTATCATCCTTCCCTGGCCCTCCGCGGAGCCACTGGCGCCTGAACCCTTTCTGGCTCTCTGTGGTTCCGGGGTTGGACGGCCTTGGGGAGGAATGGACTCATTTTTTTGCTAATAACGACCTCACCGCCTCGCCCCTGTTGGTGTGGGAGGCGTTCAAACTCCATGCTAGGATGCTATTATCGGAGCGCATATCCAGGTTTAAGCGGTCTTCGCGGGCGGAGTTCTCCTCCGCGGAGCACCGACTTGCGGAACTTGAGAGTCGCTACGCCCTTGCACCTTCCCCGGAGTTGCTTGCGGACTTAAATCTGCAGACGCGGGCGATGGAACAGCTGTGTCGGGAACGTGCGAATCGCAAGCTCTTTTTTTGTAAATAGCGGTCGTTTGAATTCGGTGAGAAAGCTGGTAAGCTTCTTGCTTATTTGGCTCACCTACACGAAAAGCCCCCAGTCGTAATTACCCTTCGTCGTCTTACGTCCGGGGATCCGGCTGATCCCTCTGCGGTTGCGGAGGAATTTGCATCTTTTTTTCAGGACGTCTATACGTCTAAAGTGGAGTACCCCCCTTCGGATCTCTCAGCTTTACTTGACACTATCTCATTTCCTACCCTATCCCCCGAGCAGGCGTCTGCCCTTGACGCCCCCCTGTCGGTGGGTGACATAGTTGAGGCCCTCTCCTGTTTTGCGCGGGCTAAGGCTCCGGGGTCGGATGGCCTCCCTGCCGAGTTTTATTCCCTGTACTTGGAGACCTTGGCCCCCAAACTCCTAGAGGTTTATAATGCCATGTTCGAGGCTTCTGCCGCCCCGACGTCCATGAGTGAAGCCCTTATTGTCCTTATACCCAAGCCCGGAAAAGACCCCACGTTGCCTGAGTCCTATCGCCCTATTTCACTTCTTCAGTGTGACATTAACATCCTGGCTAAGATACTTGCTCTGCGACTTAACAAGGTCATTCACTCTCTCATACACTCAGATCAAACGGGCTTCATGCCCTCTAAAAACACGGCATGCAATACACGACGTCTGTTCATGAATGTACAGGCGACACATGATCTGGTGGGTACCCGGGTCTTCCTGCCAAGGCCTTTGATTCGGTGGAGTGGCGTTACCTATGGCAATGTCTGGGGCGCTTTGGTTTTGGGCCTAAATTTGTGAAGTGGTTGGCCATCCTCTACCATCGTCCTTGCGCTAGAGTGGTGGCGAATGCACACACTTCCAGGTCGTTCCCCCTTTCTAGGGGAACTCGACAGGGTTGCCCGATCTCCCCACTGTTATATGCGCTGGCGGTCGAGCCCCTGGCCATTGCCATACGTGCACACCCGGATATTGTTGGCCTCGGTCGTGGGGATCACGTTGATAAAATTGGCTTATATGCCGACGATATGATTCTCTACCTAGCTGACCCTGGCCCCTCCCTATCTAGAGTCCTGGACCTTATCACTACCTTTGGCGGGTTCTCCGGCCTGTCCATTAATTGGGATAAGTCGCAAATTTTGCCCCTGGATGTTTTTGCCCAATCGCAGGACCAGTCTCTCCTCCCTTTACTTCGTGTTTCTACGCTTAAACATTTGGGGGTGCAGGTATCCCGTAACCTCGCAGATTATATCGCTCTCAATATTGAGCCCTTGTACGCCCTAGTTAAGCATAAGACTCAAATATGGTCCAGTCTTCCCATCGGTGTGATGGGCCGCGTGAATTTGATTAAAATGATCCTCCTACCCAAAATCCTTTATGCTTTATGGCACTCTCCTGTGTATATTCCTTACAAATACTTTGCAATTCTTGAACGTTTGCTGAAAACGTTCGTGTGGGGTCCCAGTAGACACAAACTGGCGTGGCGTCACGCCCAGAAGCCGACTGCACTGGGTGGGCTTGCTGTCCCGGATTTTGGGGCGTATTACCTAGCATCGCAGTTATCCCACTTCTATCATGTCAGTGCTCTAGATGCTCCCAGATATATGGCCTTGGCCTGCCCCCCAGCATTAACCTCGAGTCCTCACCCCTTGTGTGATATTCTCCGGGGCGCTGGTGGGCCCTCAAACACCCAGGTGACGAGCGCTGTCTCTTCTCACTATAGGAGGATATGGGATTTGGCACTATCCAGGACTGGTGACTCGCTGTTCCACGCTAAAACTCCCTTGTGGTTCAACAGACATTTACCTGAACTACTACAACTGCCAGACCCTGGACTGTGGATGGCCAGGGGGGTCGTGTATCTCTCCCATGTATTGCGGGGGGGAGCACTTCGGCCCTTCTCCCAACTACGGACTGACTTTGACCTCCCCCCCTCCATGTATTATCGGTATTATCAACTTCGCCATGCCCTTCGCGCTCAGTTTGGGGGTCGCTACCCGGACTTGCCCACAGTTGACCTGTTGGATGTCCTGACTGGTTCTGACTCCCGTAAACTTATCTCCCTTTTATATGAGATGCTGACATCGAAAACGGCCACGGCCCTGGCGTTCAGTGTTCGCCCTCGATGGACTGACGATGTAGGCGACCTTGACGATGATGACTGGACGGAGGCTCTCGGGGCCTGTAAGCTAGTCTCGCCCAAGTTGTCTGACAGATTGACACAGGTGTATATATTACATAGAGCATACCTCTCCCCTGACAGAATAGCCAGATTCGCTCCCTCCAGAGACCCTGTGTGCCCCAAGTGCCTATTGTCACCGGGCACCTTTGGACATCTGTTGTGGCACTGCCCTCGTATCCAGGGCTTCTGGGTGCAGGTGGTCCGCTTCCTGCACGACCGTATGGGGGCTCCTGTCACGCTAGATCCTAGGGTCTGCCTGCTGGGTATCATACCTGATGAGGACGTTGATAAATATACCATAAAATTCCTGCATGAAACCCTTTTTAGCGCAAGAAAATTGATTGCCCGCACGTGGATCCAGTCTGTCTGGCCTGATCTAGCTATGTGGAAGGCTGACGTTAATCAATCCTTGTCCTACAAGAAAGTCATATATACTAACCGGGGTTCCCTTGTCAGTTATCATAGGGTCTGGGACAGGTGGCTCCAGTCCCCCGACACCTGTTCTCCTGGGTGATCTCTGGGATTGTGGTGAGCTTTGTGTACCCTGTTTACACTCGTGGACGTAATGGGGCGAGGCCTCAGTTATACTTGCTGTTATGTTTGTCTGTGTGCGATGCTCTTTTCCCCCACATGTATTTTGTTCTCTTTCTTTTTCTTGCCTGATTTCTGTGCCTTATGTGACAATGTTGTATTATATATTACTGATGTGTTGTGACCTGATTGTGCTGACTGCATATGTTTGTTTTGTTATTATTATGTGAACCCAATAAACGTTTGTTTTCCAAAAAAAAAAAAAATAAAATTGTGTGCTTTACCTTTTGAAGGGCCTTTATTATTTGGATCAGGTTTGGATGATGCACTTTCCAGATCCTCAGAGAAAGGAAAGAAAAACTAGGGAGGTATTCCTTTCGGAACTCCCAAGAGAGAAACCAGCAAAGGTCCTTTAGGGGGCAAGCCAAAAGAGGTGGCTTGGCAAGGGGAAAACCAAAAAGCTAATTTGTTATTCCCCAAGCCTGGGTCCAGCTCTAAAGAGCATAAATGACGCCAGTATCAGGGTAGGGGGCAGGTTATCCCACTTTGTCCCCCAGTGGGAAAACATCTCTACCAGTCCCTACATTCTTCAGATCATTCGGGAGGGCTACAAACTGGAGTTCTCTTCTCAGCCAGTGTCAGAGATAACCATGACTTATCCTGCAAAAGAGGTACAAAAAAGGGAATCCATTTTAGGTGGAATCCAGCAACTGGCAGAACAGAGGGTAATAACCTCTGTGCCGGTAAGTCAGGTTTAACAAGGGTTTTACTCCCACATTTTTGTGGTCCCAAAGCCATCAGGAAAATAATGCCTGATCATAAACCTCAGGAACCTAAACAAATACCTGATATACAAAAGATTTTCCATGGAAAATATTTATACAGTCAGAAAAAATCTGTTGAAAGATGTCTTTATGACTACTCTGGATCTCAGGGATGCCTACTTGCATGTTCCTATCCATCCGGAACACCAGGCATTTCTGAGATTTGCAGTGGTCACAGAGGAAGGAACTGCACATTGGCAGTTCAGAGCCCTTCCTTTTCGGATTAGCAGCCAGCCCAAGGATCTTTACAAAAGTCCTAGCAGAAGCGGTAGGCCACCTTCATCTTCGAGGCCTAACCTTAATTCATTATCTGGACGACATCTTGATCTTTGCGTATACCAAAGAGCAAGTCAGTGCAGACACCGAAAAAGTGTTAACTGTTCTACAAACATTAGGATGGCTAATAAATGTAGAAAAGTCTTCAATGAAGCCCGCTCAGGTTAAGACCTACTTAGGGTACCTAATAGATTCCAAATCTCAAACTTTTTCTCCCAGAGGAGAAAGTGGAAAAAGTGGTCTTGGCAGTGAAGGGCATTTGTTCTCACCCCCTTTGCTCCAGGAGACAGATCTTGAAAGTCCTGGGACTAATGACTGTATGCATCCCAGCAGTAGAGTGGGCTCAGCTCCACTCACGAGATCTCCAGTTCTTCCACCTGTCCCCTTGGAACAAAAGACAGGAGTCCCTGGACGAGAAGGTGATTCTCCCCCCCCCCCCCCCCCCAGGTTATAACTTCCTTGAAATGGTGGACCATTCCAGAAAGTCTAAGGAAGGGCAGGCATTGGGGTCAGTGGCAACCTTTAAGGGTTCCCACAGACGCAAGCATCTGGGGGTGGGGAGCTCATCTAGAGGGAGCTCATGCTCAAGGCACCTGAGATACCCAGGTAGCTCAGGCCTTGTCCAATTTCAGAGAATTGAAAGCAGTAGGAGAAGCCCTAAGGGCGTTCGAAGCGGGCATATCAGGGAAGGAAGTCCAGATCTGCTCAGGCAACGCTACAACAGTGGCTTACCTGAACCACCAGGGAGGGACCAGATCCAACTCCCTACTAAGGTCAGCTCAGGAGATTCTGTTTTGGGCCGAACACAGGGCTATCTCCCTGTCGGCAATACATATAAAGGGGAAGCGGATTTTCTCAGACGCCACTCCATAAAGTAAACAGAGTGGGAATTAAATCCCAGAATTTTTCAGATTCTAGTACAAAGGGTTGGCCAACCAGAAGTGGATCTGTTTGCCATTGGCCAGAATAAAAAAGTAGAACTTTTTTCCTCCCTCTCTCAGCAGATGGGCATGTTGGGCCAGGATGCTCTGGCGCAGCCATGGCCGTTCAAACTTGCGTATGCTTTCCCCCTCTAAACCTGATTCCGAGAGTGCTACAGAAACTCTGCGGGTTTCCGGATCTACGTCTCATCCTGATTGCGCCTTGGTGGCCCAAGAGAACATGGTTTGCAACCCCGATGTCCCTATCAATAGCAACCCCTTGGAAACTCCCAGAAGTTCCAGACCTGTTACTACAGGGACCAATTGTGCATCCCAGACTTCAATTTTTCAAATTGACGGCCTGGTTAGTAAGCGCAAAATCATGAGAAATAAGGGTTGTTCTGATAGTCATAGATACCCTCCTCCTAAGTAGGAAACCAGTGAAAAATGTATTCAAAAATTTGGAAAAATTTCTGTCTTGGCAGAGTCAGAAGAGGGATTCCTCTGCCTCCATCCCTACGATCCTGGAATTTTTACAGGATGGGGTTAAGGGTGTGGCAGTTAACACCCTTAGGGTACAGGTAGCAGAACTTTCAGTGTTTCTAGAGAAGAGCCCTCTAATAAAAAGATTTTTGTTAGCAAGGGAAAGAGCTACTCCTATAAAGAGGGATTGTTTCCCACCTTGGGATTTGACTAGGGTACTAGAGGTGTTTATCTAGTGAACCCTTTGAACCTTTAGATAAAGTTCCCCTTAAAGTTTTGTCTATTAAGTTAGCCTTTTTGTTGGCAGTTACCACAGCCAGAAGAGTAGATGACTTACAAAGTCTGTCCATAAAAGAACCTTTTATGTTAATCCTTCCAGACAGGGCTATTCTTAGACCAGATCCACTGTACCTGCCTAAAGTAGCTTCACCCTTTCACAGGAAACAAGAGATAGTGTTATCCTCATTTTGTGAGAACCCCAAGAATGAGAAGGAACAGAAATTCCATTGTTTAGGTGTAAGGAGGTGTCTTCTTACCTATCTAAAGAGAACCAAAGAGTTTAGAAGATCTAGTCACTTGTTGGTTCTGCACTCTGGACCAAGAAAAGGTCTGCAGGCTTGAAAGCCTTCAGTTTCTAGGTGGATCAAACAGACCATTACTATGGCGTATGAAGTTTCAGGTATTCCTGCTCCAGCAAAGCTGAAAGCACATTCTACAAGGGCCCTGGCAACATCCTGGGCCGAAAGAGTTGGAGCCTCCTGGGAACAGATCTGCCACGCAGCCACCTGGTCCAGTCATAACACCTTCCTAAAGCACTATTGTGTGGAAGTACTGTCTCAACAAGACCTTGCCTTTGGCAGGAAGGTTTTACAGACAGTGGTCCCGCCCTAAGGCAGGCCTGTATGGATTCCTTTATCATCTTCTCATATGTAGGCCGTCCTGGAAGGGTGAGGTGAGAAAACCTACTGTTATATCCGGTAACGGTCTTTCTTGGAACCCTTCCAGGACGGCCAGCCTACTTCCCACCCTGGGTTAAAAAAGGGGTGAGTTCTATAAAAAAAAAAAAGAAAAAATGTGTGGCAGTTATTAAATAGCTGTATCCCTTGGGTTTCGGTTGGAAAAATTACTTTTCGATTACGGAGGCTCAAGGGAAGGGTGGGACCTTTTTATCCTTGAAAATGGGTTGTGTTTCCAGTAGGGAGGAGCCCCAATCTCTCATATGTAGGCCGTCCTGGAAGGGTTCTAAGAAAGACCGTTACCGGATATAACGGTAGGATTTTTGGGTGTTGATTGACCTCATACCTTGACTGTAAGGGGGCGCTGGACCTCCCCAATTTCAGTGGGGGTTGAGCGTCCATTTGTGTGCTTTTCCTATACTTTTGACATTTCATTACAGCAATCTGATATTTCGCCACAAGAGGGCACTGCACCCCTGCCCATTACATCCTAGGGTGGTTTATCTTCTATGGTGTGGGGAGGTTTTCTGTAATGTCTGCGGCTTTGCATATATTATTTGGCGGCCCTTTATATGGCTTTGTCGTCCCCTTCAGAGACTTGGGGCGTGGCGGCTGCTCCCTCCTCCCCTGTCCATCCCCAGACAGGGTGGAGGATACCGCACGTCCTGCCATTACTGTGCATGTGCGGGGATCCGCGCATGCGCAGTAGCACCTTCTGTCTGACGATCTCCGGTGTCCAGCCGGAGATGTCAGCAATAGCAGAGGAGAGAGGAGGATAGTTAGAGCGGCTGCCGTTTTGGCGCCAAACTAACAATTTGAACGGCCCTGAGTCTGCAATCACAGCAGAACTGCTGTGAGAACAGACTGAAGGGTTTGAAGTGAGCACACCGATACAGGTACATGGACGGGGCTAGGGGTTGGTATCCTAGAATCTTTGTATGATCTATGGGTGTTTATATGTCTCCCCCCTGTTCCCCATGTGCTCTGGACTTATAGGTGTGTGCATTCAGGCTTTTTTGGGGTTCTTAAGGTCGCCAATACTGCCTCCCTGAAAGGACAGTTTGGAACACAGTAGATTCTCCAAATCCTCAGTGATACCTGTGAGAGGTATGTTTTTAGATTCAGTTTTTTTGTTTTTGTTTTTCTTCTGTTGATGTACTGTTTCAGTTACGATGTAAAGGAGTAAAATATCTAGTGTACTATCATATGGTCTCATTCATTAATTTTAGGGTTACCTGATCAGGGTCCCATCTGGGCCATTATCACAGGAATTAACTACACACACTGCTCGGACGTATGCTCCTACTTTCTCCTCATGCAACACTGATTACAGCGGGGTGTTTATGCAGAGACCCTTTCTCTCTCTCTCTCTTCCCATCTTCTATGTATTGGGTTGAATAGCATCATATAACCTCTGCAACAGCTTCTTGGAGAACTATAAATATGTCTCATATACTGGCGATCCAGCTTTAGAAATCTATCATGAGTGGCTCTTGCCCTTTTCTATATGGGATCATATTTGATTTGTAAGTATTACTACATGATGATTATAGATGATTAATGAATAAAGAATCTGATATGTTTGCAATATATGTCACTTGTATGATCTGTCTCGTGTGAGACGAAGACGCTATTTGTGCAGTTTTTATTATTATTATATTTGTTTTTTCTTTATTTTCAGTAATTTGACATTGTGAATCTTCTGCACCCATTATTCCCTGAGGAAGCCACACAGGCGAAATGCATCGGATACCCTAACCTTGTGCCATCACCTTGGGCATCTCTCTTGTGCATCTGTGTGAGGCTGGGTAGTGTAGGGTGGAATTAAGAGGTCTACATTTTTATGTCATGTCTTTACTGTACTATTGTTGTATGGTATTTTACTATCATTGTTATCAATAAAATATATCTTTTATATCAATTTGTTTGTAGTGTCTCTCAGTGGGTTGTCTAGCACCGGTATAGCCCCTTGGTCTCTTTACAGTATTTTTTGGCTATACGTTTTTGGGGTGATGGTGCAGGACCCCATTGATTAGACATATATATCTTTTGTTTTCCAGACCTAAATATAGACAAGTTGATTAGCCCAATAATTAATGTAAAAATCAGAGAAGGCTAGGCCTGCCATATAATAGGGCAGCTTGAGATTATTTAAAGCAAATTTAGGGAGTAATTTTTGCAATTTTGTTGGAAAATATGAATGGGTTTTTTGCAACGGGAGTTGACCAAAATATATGGCAGCTTGGGTAAAAAAAAAAAAAAAAAAAAACGTTCTCATATTTTCCTGAATTAAATCCAGAGGAAGATACAACTATTGTTTTTCTCTTTCATTCATTGATGGACACAGCTCCTGTCATTCTTGACCATTGGGTTATGCTGCCCCCTACAGAAGTAGGACACTAGGCAGAAAGAAATTCTGGCTACACCTATGGGCAGTCCTAGGGAGTATATACTCCCTCTTCCTGCTATAGTCACTCAGTTTTTTTTTTTCCTGCCTAGTCAGGAGTAAGGACCTAGTTCCTTGCTGGGATCTTTGGTCCTGGCAAAATTTTTTCCTCTTGCACTTTCCGGGGAGATCTACAATCAACTGCCGGAGTGGGTAACGGGCTGGATAATCTGGAACCAGTGGTCACCCCAGTCTGGCCAGCGAGCGCGCGCAGGCCTCAGCTCCGCGCTAGATTGGGCATGACATAGCCCCACTGGACGGGGACTGGCCCTGCGATGGCCCCCCCCCCCATTTCGATGGAGAGGAGGATTTGTGTGGAGTGGTGCCCACCTGTTTCCTGGTATGGTGAGTGCTGTCCCCCCTCTGCCCCTGGAGGTATTTGCGGTGGACATGGGCCCCTTCTTGGAATGGTAAGACCCCCGGGTTCCCCTCCTTCCCGCCGGCACCCCCCCTGCAAAGTTCTTCATCCTGCCTCCCCTCTTCTCTCCACATAAGCTGGGGATTTTTTTTTGGGGTGGACTGACCACTTTCCTGGGGTGGGGGAAGGGCTCTAACTGCCACTTGAGGGTGGGGGGGGGGGGGGTTTGCGCCGCCGGTGACCGGACAATCGACTGGCTGGGGGGGTTGTACCTGGTGGGGGCTCCTACCTGGATCTATTCTGAGGCCAGTTTACCATCTGGGTCCCTGTACGCATCGTGGAGCCTCCATTTTCTTGTAGCCTTGTGTATTTCTAGACACACCGGCCATGTTTGTGTAGTCGGGCGGCCATTTTCCTGAGGTTTGCATTGCAGATAATGGCGGCCACGCCAGCGCGGTGGGGGTTGTCCCTTAGCAATGTGTTACACTTCCCCTCCTGATCACTCTCTGAGGCTGCGGGGCCCTTGTGTCCCGGGTGGAAGCGGCTTGCGGTGACAGGCTAGCTAAACACGCCCCCCGCCTTCCCCTGCCTCATCTGTCTCCTGAATCAGATTTTGCAGCGCGCACATGGGTCACCCTTCTGGGTCATCGACCACGCTCCTGGAGACCTCTGATAGTGAGGATGATTCCTCCATGTCTGTGACCACGCACGAAAAGGTGCTGGTAGATGCACTAATTGTATCTGTGCTTGAGACCCTAAAGATAGAGGACGTTGCTGAAGCTGTGACGGAGGCACAGGTACCCTTTGGCACTCACAAGCCATCCAGAGCAGCAAATGTGTTAACTTTCCCTGGCTTAAGAGTGGGGACGACCAAAGCGTCCCTGGGGGATTCTTAAGGGTTTTACTAGGCCTTACCCCCTATGGGCAGTCCCTCCTTAAGAAGGGGACTGTGCCACCAGTGGTGGACCCTCCGGTTTCCAGTTTAAACAAGGCAACCATGATTCCGGTGGAAGAGTGACCGGCCTTTAAGGATTCGGCTGACCGTAAGGCGGAGGCTGTGGCCCGCTTTATGTATACCTTAGCTGGTTCGGCAATGAGGCCGATGTTTACCATTGCCCTAATGTCGCAAACTCTTGACAAGGTGGGCTACGCTCCTAGGCTCTGACCTGGAAGGAGAACAGCCCCCCCCCCTCTGCCTTCGCTGTGCTGGCGGACCAGCTGGTTCAGGTGCTGCAGTTTATCTGTGATGCCTCTTTGGACGTGGCTCCCCTGATGGCTCGCCTCTTTATTTTGGCAGTGGTCCTTTTGGCGTGTCTTTTGGCTCAAATGCTGGTCTTTGGACCAGACTTCTAAAAAGGCCTCGACTGATCTTCCCTTTCAAGGAGATCGTTCTGTTTGGAGCTACTCTGGATGACATCAATAAAGGTCTCACTGGGGGGAAGAGTACCTTTCTTCTGCCGGCTACTAAGGGCAAGGAACCTCGTGAGACATGGACCTTCCTTCTCGGCTCCTGAGAAGTTTTTTTCATCCCTCAGCATCGATTGACAAGGGCTCGAAGCCTTTCAGAGCCTCCTCTGGCGGATCCAAACAAACCCAGACTGGCAAGCCGAGAGCGGGCTTCTCCAGACCCCACGGACAAGGCTCCTTCTGCATGAAGGTGGGCTCTCATCCGTATCGGGGTGGGGGGATGTATTCGCTAGTTTCTGGACACGTGGACTTCCCTGGTGCAAGACAAGTGGGTCCACAAAGTCATTGGGTGCGGCTACAAGATCGAGTTTCGCTCTTGTCCCCCTGGCAAGGTTTTTTCCTTTAAAACCTGCGCCTGTCCCCAGACCAGTTACAGGGTCTGTCTTGGGTGGTACAAGACCTGGTTCTTCAAGGGGTGATTTCCAGGTTTCGACTTCGGAATGTTATCAGGGTTTCTACTCAAACCTGTTCACAGTCCCCAGGAAGGAAGGCAAAATGCGTCCAATCCTGGACCTCAAGGCGCTAAACTGCTTTGTGCGGGTACAGAAGTTCAGAATGGAGTCCATTTGAACAGTGGTGCCATCCCTGCTTCTGGGGGATTTCCTTGCCTCTATAGATATCAAGTATGCCTATCTTCACATTCAAATATGTGCCAGGCACCAACGTTTTCCTTGCTTTGCTGTGGGAGAGGAGCATTATCAGTTTGACGTTACACTTTGGTCTCGCCTCCGCTCCTTGGGTCTTCCCAAAAGTGTTGGCTCTGGTGCTAGCCCTGCTACGCCAAAGGGGGGATCGCGGTACTGGGCTGCTTGGATGATCTCCTCCTGCGAGCGGAGTCTCCCTCTGCTCTGGTGGAGAACCTGTAGATGACCATACGAAATCTGCGGATTTTCAGAAGTCTGGCCTGGTTCCGTCCACAAAGCTGGACTATTTGGGCCTGACTCTGGACTCGGCAGTAGCCAGAGTGCTCCTTCCTCTGGACAAACTCCAGAAATGACAGGCTGCAATTCATCTCCTGCTGTCCCAACAAATGGTCATCCCTCCAGACTTGTATGCGGGTGCTGGGCCTGATGGTATCTACCTTTTGAGGCGGTTCCGTTTGCACAGTTCCATACAAGGTAGCTGCAAAGTGAGATTCTGACCAAATGGGACAAGACTCCACATTCTCTGGACAATCAGCTCCAGCTGAGTCGGGGAACTAAGGAGTTTCTGATATGGTGTCTTCGCTGTCCAGCACTTTGGCTTTGTTTAAAATCCTTTCTCCCCTTGTATTGGACAGTGGTCACCACGAATGCCAGCCTGTCTAGCTGGGGAGGCGTCCTCGGCAAGCATTCTGCTCAGAGGATCTGGACACTAGAAGAGTCTACCGATCAATGTCCTTGAACTCCGAGCAATCAGACTGTATCTGGATCATTGGACGGATCTTCTTCATGGATGCCCAATGCGCATTTAATCAGACAATGCCACGGCCATGGCTTATGTCAATCACCAAGGGGACACAAGAAGTGCCCTGGCGGCTCTGGAGGTAGCCGGCATTCTAAGGAGGGAGGAACGGTTCATTCTGGCCCTCTCCATTGTACACATTCCCAGGGTGGAAAATTGGCAGGCGGATTACCTCAGTCAGCAGGCGTTGGACCAAAGGGAATGGTCCCTTTATCCGGAGGCATTTCATTAGCTGTGTCTCTGGCGGGGCACCCCCGAGGTGGAAATGTTGGTATCTCGGCTCAACAGAAAGGTACAGAGGTTTGTTGCTCATTCCTTGGACAGACGTGCTGGTGGGCTCCTGGGGTCAGTATTGTCTGATCTATGCTTTCCCTCTCAAGCTTCTGCCCAGACTCCTATGCAGGATAGAGGCAGAAGAGATTCTGGTCATTCTAGTGGCACCAGACTTGCCGGGCTTGGTATGCCGATCTAGTGCGGCTGGTCGCTGACTTTCCTTGGAAGCTACCTCTCGGGGAGGATCTGCTGTCCCAAGGACTGATCTGCCATCCTGCTTTAGTTGCTGGCTTTGACGGCTTGGCTGTTGATTGCCAGGTGCTAAAGAATAGAGGTTTGTAGGAGTCTGTGATTCCTACGTTGTTAAAAGCTAGGAAATCTACCTCCTAGGAAGATCTACCATTGTACGTGGAAGACGTACATTGCATGATGCAAGTCTTTTGGGGTTCATCTCGGTCACTCGGATCTTAACCTTCCTTCAACGGGGTTGAACAGAATTTGGCTTTGAGTACCTTCAAGGGCCAGGTATCTGCTTTGGCGGTCTTCTTCCAACAATCTTTGGCCACACACTCCCTGGTGCGTACCTTGGTGATTCACAAGGATAAGGTGGTGCTTCGCCCTGGTCCGTCATTCCTTCCTAAGGTGGTCACTGACTTTCATTTGAATAAAGACATTGTGTTGCCTTCTCTGTGTCCCAAGCCTAAACATCTGAAGGATATTGCCTCGGATGTGGTGCGGGCAAATCGGGTGTACCTGGCAGCTACGGAGTCTTTCAGGAAGTCAGACTCTCTATTTGTGCTCACGGATGGACCTCGTAAAGGGTTGTCCACTTCTTCTGCGACCATTTCCATATGGATCAGACAGACGGTGGTTCACACCTATTCCATCAGGGGTCAAGTTCCTCCTTTCCCTGTCAAGTGTAATGTTCTGGTACCTCTGGTACCCTTATTCCACTTTCCATTCCGTGTATGCGTCCCACCATTCTCTTCTGGTAGGTGCGCATACACCTTAAAGACCGATGCTGTCATCACTGAGCGCCGCAGAGCGGCTATTTCAACCGCCGGCGTTCTCACTCACATGTTCGTTCAACCTGCCTTGCACCTATGCTTACAAGCCTGTCTCGCTGTGGAACCTCGCTACAGATCCCTGTATCTCGCTACCAGGATCACTTCCTCAGACCCGAACCTCGCTACTGATCCCTGTATCTCGCTACTGGATCACTTCCTCATCACCGGACCCTTCTACTACTATACTATAGTGATAAGTACCCCGCAGGGGAAACCTCCATAACTTACACTACTTCTATTGCATTAAGGACTGTTACTACCTATCCATACTATCCTATCATCTGCACTGTTACATAGATTGCTAGCTCTTGAGACTACTACCATCTATCATCTGCACTGCTGCATAGATTGCTAGCTCTCCTGTCTACTACCATCTATCATCTGCACTGCTGCATAGATTGCTAGCTCTCCTGTCTACTACTATCTATCCTTGCACTGGGTTAGTCTATCCTGTATTTGTCATCTGCTGTCCTCACCACCTGTTAGCATACTCGATACTAACCTATCTGCATTCCTAAATACCATCTTGAACTCTCCTGTACAAACCTATCAAGTGCTTACCATCCTTGTCACTGTTCACACCTGTCCCTTCAGCACATCACCTCCATACTATCATATACATCCTATCACTCCAGGAACATCTCATTGAGTGTGTATATATCTGTATGTTGAAGCTGACAGGCCCACGGTGATGAGTCCTGGAGAGTTGGATCTGGTATTCAACACATCTCTACATGACTACTGAGTGGAGATTTTGCAGCTGCAAATCCAGCCTATAACAAAAACGCAGGAGCGTTAGATCAAGCTGCACTCTACTACGGCGCTTAGTGCCTTCTGGGCCTTCTGTCTTTAAGCATCAGTGACGCAAGTTTGCAAGGCGGCCACTTTTGGAAAGTTTTATAAAGGGGATGTGTTGGCATCTGCCAATGCTTCCTTTGGCTGCAAGGTTTTGCAGGCTGCTAAGAGGACCTGATCCTCTTTGAGAGTGTATTGTTTTTTTCAGGTGGGCTCCAGTTTTGTTTGATCCGCTGTCGCCTGGTTGGCTACTGTTTTAGCCTTAGAAATTTTTTGCGGTTTCCCACCCCTCATGTTTGGACACTGCTTTGGGAGTCCCAATGGTCAAGAATGACAGGAGCTGTGTCAATGAACGAAAGAGAAAATGGGATCCATTTCTCTGATGTTCATTGAGGGACACAGCACCTACCCCTCTGTGGACTATACCCCCTAGGACTACCCATGGGTGTAGCCAGAAGTTTTCTGCCTAGTGTTCTACTCCTGTAGGGGGTAGCATAGCCCACTGGTCAAGAATGACAGGCGCTGTGTCCGTCAATGAACATTGGAGAAATGGATTTTAGGGTAAGTAAAAAAAATCATTTTTTTTTTGTTGCACTTGAGAGATTAGAGGTTGAATATTATTAGAGATCTAGGTGTATAGAAGTAATAGTACCGCGGCTCCAAGATATTTAAAGGATTGTACAACCTGAACTTGTGAATGTAGGTACACTACATGAACAGTGGTCATAGGCTTGATTTCTACCTGTTAAAAAGGAAGCCCAAATAATCCCCAGATTTCTCTGTCCTATCAAGCAAACAGTGCAGGGACTCTTAGGATCTGCCAAGTATATTAAGGTATCATCTTTATAGTGCAATATGCGCTCCTCTGGGATACCAATTGCTAGGGGCTCAATTGCAAATTCAAACAGTAGGGCAGATAATGGGCACCTTTGCCTTGTTCTTCGATAGATAAATAAAGGGGGTGGAGATGTTATTGTTCACCTGCAGATTTGCTACTAGTTCTGTATAGAGGAGTTTATTCCTAGCAATTATTCATGGGTCAAAGCCATAATTTTGCAGTCCAACAAAAACAAAGAGAAATTCCCTGCTCAACTTACCAGCCAGCCCTGTTTTTAATGTGAACTGTTAGACAGGACAATGTGGTTTGTTGCAGGCTGGCTGGTAATTTGAGATGGGAATTTTTTTTTTTTTTACATGCATCCCCTTCCTTGTATCCCTTGCTGCGAAGGCTAGTTATAGGTTGGGGCAGTTGCCATTTGTACTGCTGATCATAATCTTGTAGTATATAAGGTAAAAAGGCCATTCATAGCTATTGAAACCTTTACAAGGATGCTACTACACGTGTATGAGAGTGTGCATGAGGATATTGTAGGGTGTGAAAAAGTCTACAGATATTCTGGTAGATCTGCCAGAAATAAAACCCTCTTGATCACCTGCTACCAGGTGGGAGATAACCCTATTTGTGTGGTTGAATTGACAGCACGGTTGATAAAACCCTCCCACTCTGAGCCGCTGTGTCTGTGGTAGGGAGCATGTGATACACACCTGAAGGGTGTTTTTTTTTTTAAACTGATTAGGCCTGTGG
This sequence comes from Pelophylax lessonae, assembly GCF_965119305.1. NCBI lineage: Eukaryota > Metazoa > Chordata > Amphibia > Anura > Ranidae > Pelophylax > Pelophylax lessonae. The sequence continues at coordinate 546,595,398 of NC_138771.1, read as the reverse complement.
ATTACATAGTAACTGGTTTTGGGACCGGCTTTAGACTGTGACACAGAAGCTTTTAGTTGTACTTTACGTTCAGAGAAAACATTACTTTCCCCTTATACACTAGATGTTAAAGCGGAGTTCCAGCCTCACACACTCACCTGTCCAATGGTCCAGCGATGCGGCCGCCCGAAGCCTCGCTCTTCTCCCTCTCTGCTCTGCCGCGCCGGCATCACTGGTGTGGGCACCCGGCTATGACAGTTTGCGGCTTCACAGCCGGGTACGCACTGCGCATGTGCGAGTTGCGCTACGCGTCGTGATTGGCCGGCAATCTTCTGGGACCTCTGACATGTCCCAGAAGATTGCAGGGAGGGAGGGGGAGAGGAGAACTTCCGCTCAGGGCGCCGCGGCGCTCCGAGCGGAAGTGGGAGCGGGTACCTGTCAAAACTAGGTACCCGCTCCCCCCCCAAAAAAATGACATGCCAAATGTGGCATGTCAGGGGGTAAGAACTACCTAAAGCGGAAGTTCCACTTTTGGGTGGAACTCCGCTTTAAGCTGTTGGCTTTCTTCAACTGCTGTACAGTCTTCTTTTGAACAGTATAATATCACTGCATTGTACAGTTGATAAGGCTTACTCTTTCTTTTTTCCAGGCTTGTACGCTGGGTACTTTTGAAGCTGCTGCAACGCTTGTATCTGAACCTCCAGCTTCATTGTGGACAGGTGGCCACACTCCTAGAAGTGTCTGCTGCGGTGAGCTGACCCCTCTTTTATTCTTTTTAGCTTTGCACATACACGATAGTGATGCTGAGCTGTAAAGCAGCTGTAAAAAAACTTTTAATGTCGAACATTTGTTATTTCAAACCTTCTGTATCAGAGAGCCATTTAAGAGCCTGAAGTGCATGGGAATACTTTGACTACTTTAGAAGAGGTTGGGTTAGATAAAAGTAAAAAGGGAAAAGCACTGAGGTTGGAGGCACAGTGGTGTATTATGTTGGTCTAGATCAGTGTTTTTCAACCTTCATTCAGTTAGGGCACCCTTTAGAATTGCGCACAATCCCGGGGTACAGCAGTCTGAGGGCTTGTTGACACCAGGAGGTGTGCGCAAACGCTTTTTTGCGCATTCCCACACATATTTTTACAGCAAGCGGCTCTATGCGTGTGAAATGCACAAGAGGGTGCCAGCATGATTTTTAAATTGCACAGCGCCAAAACATGGTACTATGCATTTTAGCAGACGCAAACCTACGCACATTTGCTGGATGCGTGGGGTTGTCATTAGGAATTAATGACACCCACACGCGTCTGCAAAAGGTGATTTGTGATTTCCCAAACTGTTACTGCACTGCACCTGGTGTGAATGAGGCAGTGCAGTGGTCTGTAGGTTGTAACCCCCCCCCCCCCCCTTTGTATAAACCCTCCCAAATCCCCTGTCCTAGGACAACTGCCCCAAATCCCCACCTAGCATAACTCCCCTTAATCCACCCCCCCTCCTAGCACAAATTCTGTCCCTGCAGTAGTGACAGCAGCAGAGAGGGGGAGAAAGTCAGGAGGCGGTGTGGCTTGTGCTCTCAATTCCCCCCCCCCCTCTCCTTAGTTAACATGTTCACACTGGTGCCACAGGAGGGAGCAAGCACTGATAACTCCTTTGTACTGAGAAAGCAGAGAGCTCAGCCCACAGCTCAGCCTGCACACCCCCCCCCCCCCCCCCGTTCTCATACCAAAGAAACCTTAGCGACTGATGACCAGTTTGGTAGGATGCGGTCAGGCGGTGCCATGGAACCCCTGCTGCGAAACACTGGTCTAGATATCTAGTGATTATTTGAAAGTGCTTAAAGTTTTCTGGCTTTAGATGGGGAAACATGTGCCTGTTTTTGTAGCACTGGCATCATGCACAGGCACATTGGCATTAGAAAAGCTAGTTATGATCCCTCCAGCCATTCCCACTGGCCTTGTGTGTTGAAAGACTTACCTATTTATAGAGGAAGCATTAACCAAGTTAGCCACTATATTTGTAAAGATCTGAATTTAAGATGTGACAATAACCAAGCAAGCGAAGAGTCATTTCAGGGCGTATGGAGGATCTTTATAGGAAAACCTTTTTGTCTGGAACAGTTTACTTTGTAAGGTATATTATTTCCCTGAAAATGCACTTTCTTTTTTATAAAATGTATGTGCTTCCTTGTATGTTAGTGTCCTGGGACACCTCTGGTTTACCTGTCTACTCATCCTTCCTGGCTTGATGGTTTATTGGTCCCTTTTGTTCTGCACTCCCAAAATCTCAAGGTGCCCCGTGTTGCCTGGGACAAAACAAACTGCCCCCGATTTCTCAGGTATGTAAGGTATAGATAGACTTGCTTTTGCATTGATTAAGGCTGTTGACATACAGTTGTAATATACATAGTGTATGATCAGCAAACATTTTACTATGTGCAAAGTTAACAAATTGAGCAATTCATTTTCTGTCTACGTGATCCCCCAAATGCTTTTCTGAAAGCCGTATTAGGATAGATTATAAAATGATCTAATTTATGAACCCCCTAACTGTTAACCATAGATCTCTCATTTGGATCATGTATCCATCCAGCCAACCTTTTCCCCCAGAGCCAATTTATTAAAATAATGTTGAAATAAAAAAAACCTGAATTTACTCCTTTAATCTACAAACAAGAATAGATAGGAATGATACAGTTGCTTTTTCTAAAGGTTGTGAAATAAATGCTGGTTTTTTTCTAAAATCTATAGCTATTTTATAATGTTTCTAGCTGGAAACCACAATATTGATCAGTATTGATAATTTTTAATAGACAACATTGCAGTCGGAGTGAGTTTCACAATCAAGGGTTTAGAATGTAAATCAAGCGCTTACATTCAGATATGATTAAAGTGGGGAAATTGGGGACGTAGCCATCAAAAAAACCTGAGGTATTAACCTTTCTCCACTTTAGCCATAGCTGGAAAAAGTTTTGCATAAAACTGTATTAACCATTTCTGGAACGATGTTGGTATGTGGCCAATGTGGCCAAGTGTGCTGGCAGGACAGGGATGGGGTGCATGGGGGAGGGGGGAGGAATTTTTGGGGATTGTGTTTTTTTTTTTTTTGCTTTTTTTTTTTTTTCGGTTTCTTTCCCTTTGTCAGTATGCCATTCATGATTGTTTGGGGAAGCTTATATTTAGAAGGATGCCACTTAATTTTCTTCTACAAAATGTCTGTTATGGCATTGAGTATTACAATTATTTCCCGGAATGTCCGGGGAATTAATTCAAAATGTAACCACTTTAGCCCCGGAGGATTTGGCTGCTCAGTGACCAGGCCCTATTTTGCGATTTGGCACTGCGTGACTTTAACAGACAATTGTGCTGTCGTGTGACGCTGTACCCAAACAAAATTTACGTCCTTATTTTTCCCCCAAACAGAGCTTTATTTTGGTGGTATTTGATCACCTGTGCGATTTTTTTTTTTTTTTTTTTTCGCTATAATCAAAAAAAAAAGCGGGAACATTTTGAAAAAATATTTTTCACATTTTTTTTTTCTATGAAATTCTCAAAAAAAAAAAAAAAAAGTAAAAATCAAAATTTTTTAACATTTTAGGCCAATTTGTTTTCTGCTCCATATTTTTGGTAAAGAAAATCGCATTGTGTATTTTAATTGGTTTGTGCAAAATGTATTGCATTCACTAACTACGGGAAAGATTTATGTCATTTTTATTGTTTTTTTTTTTTACTAGTAATGGAGGCAATCTGCGATTTGTTTTTTTTTTTGCGGGACTGCGACATTGCGGCGGACAGATCGGACCCCTAACTGACCTTTTTGACACTTTTGGGGGTACCAGTGACATTACTACAGTAATCAGTGCTAAAAATATGCACTGTTACTGTAATAATGACACTGGCAGGGAAGTGGTTAACTGTACTGGTGATCAAGGGGTTAAATGTGTCCCTAGGGGCGTGATTCTAACTATGGAGGGGCGTGGCTTGTGAAGTAATCACAGAAACATGCAATCCTATATAACAGGATCACATAGCCTCAGTGATCACTTCAGGGAGAATGACAGATGTCTGTGTTTACGCGGGAGATCGCTAGTGGCCGGCGGCCATCGGAACCACCGGTCACACGTGCTGGCTCCCCAGCTAACGAGCGGGGGCGTAGTACTACGTCACTTTGCCCAGGAGCGTCTGCCTGCTGCAGTAAAACTGCGGTAGGCAGGGCGGAAGTGGTTAAAAGAGCCTTAGTATATAAATACCTTCGCTCACAATGCCCTCATATCATGATACTATTGGAAACACATTTATTGGGTAACAGAACATTAGCTATGAGACGTCCATGGGCCCAAAGGGGTATTCACTCCATGTATTCCTCATAATCAAGGGGGGTGTCTATACTCTTTCACAAATCCTTTCCCAGGTATTATAGAGGAAACTGTTATCGATCCTTGAGGACGGTACGTACTGCTAGTACTCAATGTAAACTCACACTGCCTAGTGGTTGTGGGGGTTTACATTCCTCCTCCGTTCTCTGCCTAAGTGCTTTATGAAATATTGGAAAAGTTGGCAATGTACCTACCGGCTCGGGTTTTGGTAGCGGGTGATTTTAACAATATTCTGGATTATTCCCTGGATACATCAAACCCGAGGCGTGTGATTAATTATGAGTTGAGCTACTGGGCAGAAACGGCCGGCCTTACGGAATTATGGAGATTTAGGCATCCTAGGGAAAGATGTTTTTCTTTTTTGTCCCCGATGCATTCATCTTCCTCTAGAATCGACTTGGCCTTGGCTGGAGCCTCCCTTCTACCCTTTGTCTCAGATGCAGTGTATCTGCCTGGGGGGATTTCTGACCATGTCGCCATGCAGATTACCTTACAGTTTGGGTTGGGTGGATTGAGGAGACCCTGGCGGTTAGCCCCAAGTTAGATTAAGGAGCCAGGAGTCGTAGAAATTTTAAAGCCACATATGGAGTTTTTTTGGCAGGTAAATGAAGGGACAGCCACTCCGCAATTGGAATGGGATGCCTTCAAAGTCACTACTAGAGGGATGTACATATCCGCTATTAAGGCATTTAGGAAGGAACGTAGGGGGGAACTGGCCTTATTAGAAAATAAAGAAGAATAGCGTGCGGATGCATATGCCGCAAGTCCAACATTAGATGCGATAGCATCACTGAGACCGAGCAAAAGAGGTCATCTAATATATTTGAAAATGGGGATAAGAATGGCAGTCTATTAGCACTACTAACAGCAATGGGTAGTCGACAAACAGTAGTCTCGTGCATGACATCAACAGTGGGAGAACTATTGACGGGAAGAGAGGATATACTACAAACATTTAGATCCTTCTATAATTCATTCTATGCGGCTATACCACAATATGAACCTGAAGAGCTGATTAGTGTTTTACATACAATACATTTCCCTAAAGTGCCAGAGGAAGATAGAGAACTTCTTGAGGTTGATCTTGGAGAGGACAAGCTAGCTATGGCGTTGGGACTATTACCTAGTGATAAGGCTCCAGGCCCCGATGGTCTGCCAGTAGAGTGTTATAGGCATTATGCGATACCTTTAATACCGAAGCTGCAGGGGTTATTTAGGGATTGCTTTCAGGGAGGTGTTTTACCTCATTCTTTGTACAAAGCACACATTGTGTTAGTAGCTAAGAAGGATAAGGATCCAGCACTTTGCACCTCTTATAGACCTATTTCATTACTCAATGTAGATGTTTAAATTCTTGCTAAGTCCCTAGCTATTAGATTGATGAAGGTTATCCATCAGTTGGTCGCTTCTGATCAGACAGACTTTATGCCAAATAAACAACGGACATTAATCTCAGAAGAGTATTTACACATACCCAGCTGGGACCAGAGACCTCTAGTGGTGGTATATTGTTTTTTTTTTAGATAATGAAAAGACATTTGATTCTATAGATGGGCGGTATATGGGAGCAGTATTAGGGGAATTTGGGTTTGGGCCTAAATTTAGGAAATGGATTGAGATCTTATATAAATATCCTATAGCAGCGGTAAAATTAAATGGGATGCTTTCGGAAAGATTCCCTGTAGAAAGTGGGAACACTGCAGGGCTGCCCTTTATACCCGGGTATCTTTTATTTAATGATGGAACCGCTGGCGATGGCTTTAAGAAACTCAACAAAGATGCAGGGGATTCAAGTGGGTAATCTGTCAGAGAAAATTGCATTATATGCGGACGATATGGTTCTTTTTTTACGCGATTCGGAATCCTCTTTAATGGCGGTCTTGGATATATTGAATTATTTTTCGAAATGGTCGAGATTAAAAATAAATTGGAATAAATCTCAAATCCTTCCCTTAAGAACACCATCCCAGAGGTGTAGAGTGCCTGCTAAATGCCCACTTGAACAGGCAGATAAGGTATAATATTTAGATATATAGATATATATATATATATATATATATATATATATATATATATATATATATATATATATATATAATATATATAATATATAATCTCTAACTCGGTTTCTGATTTTTTGGAAACCAAATGTTATTCCACTAATGCAGCAGCTCAAGACCCAAATACGATCCTGGCAAAAGTTACCTTTGTCACTTATAGGTAGAGATAACCTAATTAAAATTACATTTTTACCACTTTTTTGTATATATTTAGAAACTCCCCCATTTGGATTCCAAAATATATCTTTTTGTTCATAGATGGCTGAATAGTCCAAAAGATGTGTCTGTAGACTTAGAGGCAGCCATTGCTGGGTTTTATGAGGCGCTGCCATTCCTCGAGATGCGAGGACCAAGGGGATTATACAATCTTACTGATTCCATGAAGGCAACACTACGAGCATGGGTAACAGTGGATAATATGGTTGAGAAGGGAGTAGGAGTCATTTCACCGCATGTGCCAATATGTATGAACCCTTGTGTACCACATTTCTCTTCTAACCTTGATCCGGGTATCTGGACGCGATATAATATAAAGATGGTGGGTGATATTGTAGGGGAAGGGGGAATCCTCCAATTTGAGACCCTAAAAAACAGATTTAATCTTCCCAATTCTCATTTTTTTTCGATATTTCCAACTTAGGCATGCCTTTCCAGGCCCAATTTGATGCTACAGGGCTTCAGATCCGAATAGGAGAGATGGAATCTCTTCTCAGAAAATTTCCCTTGGTTAAACCACTATCCAATATTTATAAAAATCTATTTAAGGATTGTTTGGAACACCTCACTTGCTGCCAGGCAGCGTGGGAGATTGTGTTACCACAATTGAATAGAGATGATTGGGAGGATGTATGGGATATTAATTTGTCTAGACTGGTCTCGTCTAGAGACCAGCTTATTTAAAATACATTTTTACATAGGATTTAATATACCCTGGCTAAGTTGGCGAAATTATATCCCAGTCAGTCCCCAGTTTGTTGGTAGTGTTCTGCCATCTATGCAGATTTCGATCATATCTTTTGGAGATGTGATGAAATTCAGGTCTTCTGGAGGGGAGTAATGGATTGTATAGCAGTGTTGACAGACATCATATTACAGCCAGGAGTAGAGATACAGTGGGTACGGAAAGTATTCAGACCCCCTTAAATTTTTCACTCTTTGTTATATTGCAGCCATTTGCTAAAATCATTTAAGTTCATTCTTCTTCCTCATGAATGTACACATAGCACCCCATACTGACTGAAAAACACAGAATTGTTGACATTGTTGCAGATTTATTAACCACTTCCATACAGAGCAGTTAGACACCCTTCCTGCCCAGACCAATTTTCAGCTTTCAGCACTCTCACACTTTGAATGACAATTGCTCAGTCATGCTACACTGTAACCAAACAAAATTTTTATCATTTTTTTTCACACAAATAGAGCTTTCTTTTGGTGGTATTTGATCACAAATGGGGTTTTTTTTTTTCGTGATATATGCAAAAAAAGAGCAAAAATTTTGAAAAAAAAAGTTTTTTTTAGTTTCAATTATAAAATTTTGCAAAAAATTAATTTATCTTCATACATTTGGGCCAAAATGTATACTGCTACATGTCTCTGGTAAAATTAACCCAAATTAGTGTATATTATTTAGTCTGTGTGAAAGTTATTGAGTCTAGAAGCTATGGTACCAATTACTGAAAATTGATCACACCAGATGTACTGACTGCCTATCTCCTTTCTTGAGGCCCTGAAATGTCAGGACAGTACAAATACCGCCCAAATGACCCCTTTTTGTAAAGTAGACAGTCCAAGGTATTTAGTAAGAGGCATGGTGGGTTTTTTGAAGTTGTAATTTTTTCCCACAATTCTTGGGAAAATGAAGAAAAATTTTTTTTTCTTTTTTTTTTCCCACAAAGTTGTCAATTTATAAGCTATTTCAAACACATAGCATGTACACAGCAAAAATTACACCCAAAAATACATTCTGCTACTCCTTCCGAGTATGGCGATACCACGTGTGAGACTTTTACACAGCCTGGCCACAAAAAGATACTCCACGTCCAAGAAGCACCTTCAGGCGTTCTAGGAGCATAAATACACATAAAACTTTCTTACTACCTATCACACTTTTCAAGGCCCTAGAGCACCAATACAATGGAAAAGTCCACAAAATGACCCCATTTTGGAAAGCAAACACTCCAACGTATATTCTATGAGGCATTATGGGTCGTTTGAACATATCATTTTTTTCCACAGGTTTTTGGAAAATGTGGGAAAAAAATGAAAACTTTTTTTTTTTTACACAAAGTTGTCAATTTATAGGATATTCCTAACACATAGCATGTACACAGCAAAAATGACACCCCAAAATACATTCTGCCACTCCTCCTGAGTATGGCAATACCACATGTGTGAGACTTTTTCACAGCCTAGCCATATAGAGGGGCCCAACATCCAAGGAGCATCATCATGCATCCTAGCCACTTGCCTAGGCCTATTTTTGACATTTGGTGTTTACAAGCTAAAATCAGTTGTTTTGCTAGAAAACTGCTTAGAACCCCCAAACATTATATATTTTTTTTTAGCAGAGACCCTAGAGATTAAAATGGAGATTATTGCAATATTTTTTATCACACCGTATTTGCGCAGCGGTCTTCCAAACGCAATTTTTTTGGGAAAAAATTCACTTTTTTTAATTAAAAAAATAAGAAACCAGTTAAGTTAGCCCAATTTTTTTCCATAATGTGAAAGATAATGTTACGCCGAGTAAATAAATACCCAACATGTCATGTTTCAAAATTGCGCACGCTCACGGAATGGCGACAAACTTTGGTACTTAAAAATCCCCATAGGCGACAATTTAAAAATTTCTACAGGTTGCCATCTTTGAGTTACAGAGGAGGTCTAGGGCTCAAATTATTCCCCTTGCTTTAACGATCGCGGCGATACCTCACATGTGTGGTTTGAACACCGTTTACATATGTGGGCTGGGTTTCCGTATGCGTCGCTTCTGCGCGCAAGCTAACGGGGACAGGGTGCTTTAAATTTTTTTTTTTTTTACCATTTATTTTATTTATATTTTTATTTTTACACCGTTTTCCAAAAAAAAAAAAAAAAAAAGGATCATTTTTATTTCTATTACAAGAAATGTAAACATTACTTGTAATAGAAAAAGGCACGACAGGACCTTTTTTGTGAGATCTGGGGTCAAAAAGTCCTCAGATCTCACAAGTACACTAAAAGATAGAAGAAGAAAAAAAAAAAATTATTATATAAAATGAAAAAAAAAAAAAAAAAAGGACCTTTAAACCGGTTGCTAGGCAACAACATTTTCCGTAGCTCCGGTCCTCCAAGACCATAGAGTCAAGTGAGGGCAAGCTTGCCCTCACTCGACATCCTGTCTGTGAGGATCCGGGACCGGATCGTTTTCCCCGCCGTCGGCGAGTCCGGTAAGCGGGGAAAAGGACCGGACGCGGCGGGGGGGGGGGGGCACCTCTTCCGCCATCCCGGAAGGGTGATCCCACGGTGAATCCGCCGCTGGGACCACCCTTATCGGAAAGCCAACCGTCCACCGTTTAAAAAAAATACCAGGGTTATGGCAGCTATCTGCTGCCATAACACCGGTATTTAGGTTTAAACGGAGGACGTATATAAACCTTTTTGGACTTAGACATGGTGGCTGTATGAAGGGCGACAGGTACTCGGGTACTTTGTTGGGCAGGTGACAGGTACTCTGGTACTGATGAGCAGGTGGCAGGTACTCGGGTACTCCGATAGGCAGGTGACAGGTACTCGGGTACTCTGATGAGCAGGTGACAGGTACTGATGAGTAGTACTGATACTGATAGGTGATACTGATACGTGATGGGTACTGATGAGTACTGATGAGTAGTGATGGGTACTGATGAGCAGGCGGCAAGTACTCGGGTACTTCAGGCGTCAGGTACTCTGATGAGCAGGTGGAAGGTACTCGGGTACTCTGATGGGTAGGTGACAGGTACTCTGACGGGTACTCCGTTGACAGGTACTCAAAGTACCCGAGTATCCGTCATCAGAGTACCCGAGTACCTGTCATCAGAGTATCAGAGTACCCGAGTACCTGTCATCAGAGTACCCGCGTACCTGTCATCAGAGTACCCGCGTACCTGTCATCAGAGTACCCGCGTACCTGTCATCAGAGTACCCGCGTACCTGTCATCAGAGTACCCGCGTACCTGTCATCAGAGTACCCGAGTACCTGTCATCAGAGTACCCGAGTACCTGTCATCAGAGTACCCGAGTACCTGTCATCAGAGTACCTGAGTACCTGTCACCAGCCCATCAGAGTACCTGATGGGCTGGTGACAGGTACTCGGGTACTTTGATGGGCTAGTGACAGGTGCTCTTTATTGGGGGGGGGGGGCAATCAGTGTGTTTGGGGTGCACTGTACTTGGTAACTAGCTGTTACCACACTCTCTTCCTCACACAGGATCAGTGTGTGAGGAGGAGAACACGTGACAGCTAGTTACCGTGTTCTCTGTTGACATTTGTGACCGGCTGTGATTGGACACAGCCGGTCACGTGGTAAAGAGCCAATTTCATTGGCTCTTTACCTAGATCGGGGATCGACTCTGTCCGAGGGACGAGCCTCGTCCCCGATCGCTGCTCTGCGCGCCTCCGGGGGTGCGCATTGCAGAGAGAACGAGCGGCGCGTGCTGGAGCCGCTCATGTGATCGGCTGTGATTGACACAGCCGATCACGTGGTAAACAGCCAATTTCTATTGGCTGTTTACCTTGATCAGGGATGGGCTATGTCTGAGGGACGAGCCTAACCCCCGATCGCCGCGCTGCGCGCCCCCGGGGGCGCGCAGTAGCAGCTAGAGCGGGCGGACGTCATATGACGCCCACCCGGATCCGTACAACCACCATGCCGACGTCATATTACTATGACTCGGTATGGAAGTGGTTAAAAAAGAAAAACTGAAATATCACATGGTCCTAAGTATTCAGACCCTTTGCTGTGACACTCATATATTTAACTCAGGTGCTTTCCATTTCTTCTGATCATCCTTGAGATGGTTCTACACCTTCATTTGAGTCCAGCTGTGTTTGATTATACTGATTGGACTTGATTAGGAAAGCCACACACCTGTCTATACAAGACCTTCCAGATCACAATGCATGTCAGAGCAAATGAGAATCATGAGGTCAAAGGAACTGCCTGAAGAGCTCAGAGACAGAATTGTGGCAAGGCACAGATCTGGCCAAGGTTACAAAAAGATTTCTGCTGCACTTAAGGTTCCTAAGAGCACAGTGGCCTCCATAATCCTCAAATGGAAGACGTTTGGGACGACCAGAACCCTTCCTAGAGCTGGCCGTCCGGCCAAACTGAGCTATTGGGGGAGAAGAGCCTTGGTGAGAGAGGTAAAGAAGAACCCAAAGATCACTGTGGCTGAGCTCCAGAGATGCAGTCAGGAGATGGGAGAAAGTTGTAGAAAGTCAACCATCACTGCAGCCCTCCACCAGTCGGGGCTTTATGGCAGAGTGGCCCGACGGAAGCCTCTCCTCAGTGTAAGACACATGAAAGCCCGCATGGAGTTTGCTAAAAAACACCTGAAGGACTCCAAGATGGTGAGAAATAAGATTCTCTGGTCTGATGAGACCAAAATAGAACTTTTTGGCCTTAATTCTAAGCGGTATGTGTGGAGAAAACCAGGCACTGCTCATCACCTGTCCAATACAGTCCCAACAGCGAAGCATGGTGGTGGCAGCATCATGCTGTGGGGGTGTTTTTCAGCTGCAGGGACAGGACGACTGGTTGCAATCGAGGGAAAGATGAATGCGGCCAAGTACAGGGATATCCTGGACAAAAACCTTCTCCAGAGTGCTCTGGACCTCAGACTGGGCCGAAGGTTTACCTTCCAACAAGACAATGACCCTAAGCACACAGCTAAAATAACGAAGGAGTGGCTTCACAACAACTCCGTGACTGTTCTTGAATGGCCCAGCCAGAGCCCTGACTTAAACCCAATTGAGCATCTCTGGAGAGACCTAAAAATGGCTGTCCACCAACGTTTACCATCCAACCTGACAGAACTGGAGAGGATCTGCAAGGAGGAATGGCAGAGGATCCCCAAATCCAGGTGTGAAAGACTTGTTGCATCTTTCCCAAATAGACTCCTGGCTGTATTAGATCAAAAGGAGGCTTCTCCTAAATACTGAGCAAAGGGTCTGAATACTTAGGACCATGTGATATTTCAGTTTTCTTTTTTAATAAATCTGCAACAATGTCAACAATTCTGTGTTTTTCTGTCAGTATGGGGTGCTATGTGTACATTCATGAGGAAGAAGAACGAATGAACTTAAATGATTTTAGCAAATGGCTGCAATATAACAAAGAGTGAAAAATTTAAGGGGGTCTGAATACTTTCCGTACCCACTGTATGCCCTTTGGGATTGGTGGATGGTTTTGCCCATAAAAAAGCTACCCGCACTCTTTTGACACTCCTTCTGTATTATGCAAGGAAATCAATAATACTTTTATGGAAAAAACCAAAACCTCCAACAGTACATGCTTGGAAAGGAATTATAAATAGGACACTCCCGCTTTATAAAACTATGTTTATAAATAGGGGTTCATTGGGAAAGTTTATTGAGGTTTGGTGGGTAGTTTATTTACAGTATCAGAAGAATCTGAAGTATTTGAAGAGTAGTAGGGTGGGGGGTTATTGACTTATATAGGTCAATGTATATAGACTTGGGAAGTGGAAGGAATGGAAAGAAAAGGGGCATTTTATTTTTATTTTACTTTTATTATTTAGATGAAAGAAAAAAGGGAAAGGAAAAATAATTTTTTTCTCTTACGTCCTCCGACAGTCGCCGCCACCTCTAAGTCATCACTATTGGGTATTGACTTCCGCTCCGCAGGAGTAGCTAGGCATAAGACTTAGTCAAAAGAACAAAAGCATTTGCATATACACACCCATGGGGGCTGTCCCACTTAGTCAATACCCCCCTGCAGTGACCACTCCCAACTCAGTTTCTTTCTGCCTAGCGTCAGGACCATCAACGTGCAGAAGTCGACCTTGTCTCCTTCGGTTCGTCTTCCCTATCTGGGAATGGTTCTGGACTCTGCTTAAGCAAAGGTGTTCTTGCCGGAGGACAAGCTCCGGACCTTACAGGCCGAGATCAGGTCCCTCCGGGACAAGCCATCCTCGTCGCTCAGGACCTGCATGCGGTCCCTAGGGTTGATGGTGTCGGCCTTCGAGGCGATACCCTTTGCCCAGTTTCACACGCGGTCTCTTCAAGCGGAGATCCTGGCCAGGTGGGACCTCAGTCTTTGGATCTGAGTGTATCATTGAGCCGCCAAACCAGAATGGATCTTCTGTGGTGGCTTCAGTCCCCGGCTGTGTCAGAAGGCAATTCCTTCCGTCCGTTGCTGTGGACGGCGATTACCACGGATGCCAGCCTGTCGGGCTGGGATGGAGTCCTGGGCAACCTGTCTGCCCAGGGCACTTGGTCGGGGGAGGAATCCTCCCTTCCGATCAACATTTTGGAATTGAGAGCCATCAAACTCTGTCTCTTCAGCGGTCGGATCGACTTCGGGGCCGTCCAGTTTGGGTACAGACGGACAATGCTACTGCGGTGGCTTACATCAATCACCAAGGGGGCACCAGGAGTGCCCGGGCGGCCCGGGAGGTGACCGACATTCTGTCTTGGGCTGAGACTCATGTCCCGGCAATTTCAGCAGTTCACATTCGAGGTGTGGAGAATTGGCAGGCCGACTATCTGAGCCGCCAGACCCTGGACCAGGGGGAATGGTCCCTACACCCGGAGGTCTTCCAAATGCTTTGTGCGAAGTGGGGATCCCCGGACGTGGATCTGTCCGCATCTCGACTAAACCACAAGGTGGAAAGGTTCATGGCAAGAACGCACGATCCTCTGGCAGATGCCTCGGATGCGTTGGTGGCCCCTTGGCATCAGTATCGTCTGATGTATGCCTTTCCTCAGATTCAGTTGTTGTCCAGCTTCCTTCGCAGGTTAGCCTTGGAACCGCATCTGGTGATTCTGGTAGCGCCGGGCTGGCCACGCCGCCCCTGGTACGCTGACGTTGTTCACCTGGCAGTGGCGCCTCCTTTTGAGACCCAGGTCCTGAGAGATGGGTCTCTCCCCTGAGGTCATTCCTGCCTTGATCAAGGCTAGGAAAACCTCCTCTGGTAAAATTTATTACCGTACCTGGAAAGCCTATTTCGCCTGGTGTGAGTCCAGGGGGTTCTCCCCTCGCTCGTACTCGGTGTCGAGAGTGTTGGCTTTCCTCCAGTCGGGGGTGGACCAGCACCTGGCGCTGGCCACGATTAAAGGACCAGGTGTCTGCACTGGCTATTCTTTTTCAACGCCCTGTGGCGTCTAATTCTTTAATTGCACCTTCATTCAGGGTGTGCGACATTTGGCTCCTCCCAGAAGGGAGCCTTTACCTCCGTGGGACTTGAACTTGGTTCTGTCCGTTTTACAGCGTTCTCCCTTTGAGAACATCCGTGAGATTTTGTTGCCTCTGCTGTCTAAGAAGGTTGCCTTTTTGGTGGCGATCACTTCGGCTCGCAGAGTATCGAAGCTGGCGGCTTTGTTTTGTCGCTCTCCTTACTTGGTAATTCACAAGGATAAGGTGCTCTTGCGACCACACCCGTCTTTTCTTCCTAAGGTGGTCTCTGAGTTCCACCTTAATGAGGACATTGTCCTGCCTTTGCTTTGTACGAAGCCTAAGCATCCCAAGGAGGTTGCATTGCATTCCTTGGATGTTGTCAGGGCGATCAGGGATAACCTGTCGTCTACAGTCATTTGGGGGGTATTTGTACTGTCCTGACTTGTTAGGGTCTCAAGAAATGAGATAGGCCGTCAGTACATCAGGTGTGATCAATTTTCAATGATTGGTACCATAGCTTGTAGACGCTATAACCTTCACAAAGACCAAAAAATGTATACTTATTTGGGTTATTTTTACTAAAGATATGTAGCAGTATAAATTTTGGCCAAAACTTTATCAAGAAAAACAAAGAAAATTGCATTTTTTTTACAAAATTTTCGGTCTTTTTTCATTTATAGCGCAAATAATAAAAAACCCAATTATGATTAAATACCACCAAAAGAAAGATCTGTTTGTGTGAAAAAAAGGACGAAAATTTCATATGGGGACAGTGTTGCATGACTGAGTAATTGTCATTCAAAATGTGAGAGCACTGAAAGCTGAAAATTGGTCTGGTTAGGAAGGGGGTTTAAGTGCCCAGTGGGTAAGTGGTTAAAAGTCTTAATTGTGTATGATGCAATTCAATATGCTTGCTCAAGGAAAAATGTTTAAAGAAATTAAATTATATTATTGACATGATGCCTGCCATACCTGGGGACAGAGGAGGGTAGGCGGAGCATTAGGCTGCAGTGCCACACTTATTAGCACTGGGGGCCGTCGGGCCAGTTGTTTTAAGTGTGGTTCGTGGCCTGCGGTCTGTCTGAATGTCCTCACTCATACATATCGGCAGGTAGCAGTGTGAGTGCTTTATGTGGGTGTTAGACTTATTTGCTTCCTGGACCCTGCTCTCTGGGCCTGGAGCAGGGAGGAGGCTGTTTTTTTTTTTTTTTTTCTTGTGTGCGGGGTGCAGCTTTTTTGCTGTCCCCCCTGCAAAGTGCCGCCCTAGGCCTTGGACTTGTTGGCCTAGGCCAAGATACAGCACTGGCTACAGTCTCTTCTAGAAGTTGGATTTAATTGATTTTAGAGACTCAAAGTGGTGGAGCAGTAGTTTGTTTCCAGCAGAACAAAAGTTGTGCAGCACTGGGCAATTCCAGAAGATTTGCACCATGAAACCGTCCAGTTGACCACATCGCCAACACAACAGAGAGGGATCTGGAACGGGTTTATGTAGGTTTTGAGGAACTCTGTATCACCAGGATAGGTTTTTAAAACTGGTTTCTTGAATTCCGCACGATTATAGAAGCAGCATGTGAGAGCTGCAGGATCCTCTCCTGCTTCACCATACAGGTTCTCCCATTTCAACAGATAGAGAGGGGTTGGAAATCTGTTGGGCAAGTGAGTAGCTTATAAGATGTCAAGAGCCCTTGACCGATTGGTGTCGAGGACATACATTATTTGTCAAGCTCTGTCAGGGAGGGTGGGGAGTCGCCCAGTACAGATTCTGTTCAGAAAATGTCTAAGGTGTAGTGCCCTCTAGAAAGGTGGAGGGGGATCAGACATCGCCTGAATTTTGGACATTGTTTTCACTGATGTAGATAAGAGAAAGTGCTGTAGGCGAATCGTATCCATGATCAGCATAGCTTGAGTAGTCCGATCGATCTGTTTTCGTTGGAACTGCGGATTACTTATGATAGAGGTCATCGGTGAGGGGGTACGTCTTCCAATCCCTGACAGAGGATGTGAAGAAACAGATTGAGGAAAAGTTCCCTCCTACTAAGGTAGTCCCTGCAAAGGTTTCCCAGCAAATGCCTGCTCTAACAGAATCCATCATTTGCTTGTATTCTGGGTGCACCACTAGCATATATTATACATATACAAATGAAAGTTCTTATGACAATCCTATATACAGTACCTTGAAAAAGTATTCATACCGCTTGAAATTTTCCACATTTTGTCATGTTACAACCAAAAAGGTAAAGGGATTTTATCTGATAGACCAACACAAAGTGGCAAATAATTGTAGTAGAAGGAAAATGATAAATGGTTTTCAATGCTTTTTTTTTTTTAACAAATATTTGAAAAGAGTGGCGTTCATTTATGTTCAGCCCCCATGAGTCAATACTTTGTAGAAACACCTTTTTGCTGCAATTACAGCTTCAAGTCTTTTTGGGTATGTCTCTACCAGCTTTGCACATCTAGGGTGAAAATGTTGCCCATTCTTCTGTGCAATATAGCTCAAGCTCTGTCAGATTGGATGGGGAGCGTCTGTGAACAGCAATTTTAAAGTCTTGCCACAGATTTCCAATTGGATTTAGGTCTGGACTTTGGGCTATTCTAACACAATATGCTTTGATCTAAACCCTTCCATTGTATCTCTGGTTGTATGTGTAGGGTAGGGTCGTTGTCCTGGTGGAAGGTGAACCTCCACCCCAGACTCAAGTCTTTTGCAGACTCGGAACAGGTTTCTCTTTTGTTCATTGACGGACACAGCTCCTCATCTTCTTGACTACGTGGGTTATAGTGCCCTCTAAAGGAGTAGGACACTAGGCAGAAAATTACTTGACTACGCCTATGGGGCAGTCCCAGGGGGTATACTCCCACTCTCTGCTATAGGTACTCATTTTTTTTTTCTGCCTAGTCAGGAGTAAGGACCTAGTTCCTTGCTGGGATCTCTGGTCCTGACAATTTCTTTTTAAATGGAATTTTTTTCTTATTTTGTTCCTGATGAGAATCTACAATCAATTGCTGGACTGGGCGACAAACTGGATAATCTATATCCAGAGGGTCCCTCCAGTCTTGCCAGCAAGCCTGTGCACACCGCAGCTCCATGCTAGGTCGGCCGCAACATAGCCCCACTGGACAGGAAATGGCCTGCGAGTTAAATGTCTCGCGAGGTTGCATGTGACCTGGCTTCGGCCTGAGTCGTTCCTCCTGGCCGACAGCACCCACATTACGATATAGCGGTGGTCAGGAGCAGTGCCCACCCTGTTCCTGGTGTGGTAAGTAGCTGCCCCCCCCCCCCTCTACCCCTGGAGGCTTTTCAGGTGGAAGTGGTCCCTTCCCTGGGATGGCTCCTTTCCAGATCTCCCCCCCCCTTTCTCGTGGTCTTCTGCAGCCCTTGGTCACCCCCCATCTCCCCCCCCCCCCCCAATGGGGTGGACATACTGTTTTAGGTCGGTCTGGGGTGTTAAGCTGGCGATAGGGGTGGGTGGGTAGATCGCCGCCGGCGACCGGACGATCAAACTTTTGTGAGGGGCTGGGCCTGGTTGGGGTGCCTGCCAGGGCCCCCCCTTCCTATTGGGAACATTTTCAAGCCCCTGGGGTTAGCCCCCGGGAGTCGTGTGGTGCCGCCATTTTCTTGTAGCTTTTTATGCTACAGATCGGTGGCCATGTTTGTGTAGCCTAGCTCCTATTTCCTTGTGGTTTCCCATTAAAAATTGCGGCGGCCATGTTTTTGAAGCCAGATCGGCGGTGTTTGGCAGTGGGAGCCCCTCCTCAGCCCCTAATGCTGATCCCTGGATATTTCTCTTCCTGATGGTGTGCAGTTCAGTGCTGTAAGTGCCTGATCGGTGATGAGTTTTAATGTGGGGTTCCCTCTCTCTGTTGTAGTAGCAGTAGCGCTCTGTGCTGGGCCTTGTGTTGCCACCAGCGTGGTGTAGTGTCCCTTGCAGTGTGATACTTTTTTTGTGTGGGTTCCCCTCTCCATTAATGGAGTCTCTTGAGCATATTTCACCACCTGATCCCCTCTGAGGCTGCCGGGCCCAGGCTCCGGGTCCCGACAACTGACTGCACTAACGGCGGTCCTGGAGTCCTTGGAGTCCTTGGTGACCAAGGTACATTTGGTCCAGGAAAAATGGGCTAGCCTAGCAAAAAGCTTCCCTCGCCTTCACCTGCTTCCTCTGTCTCATCAGATCCTGAATCTGATTCAGCTGCTGCGAATGCGAGTTACCCTTCTGGGTCTGCGTCCACGCACCCTGCGTGCTCAGATAGTGAGAATTATTCCTCTGCTCCTCTAGACCCGCATGAAACAGCGCTAGTGGATGCGCTCATTGTGTCAGTGCGGGAAACCTTAAAGATGAAGGATGTAACTAATGCAGCATCGGAGGCGCGGGTCACCTTTGGCACCCACCGGTCCTCCAAGGTAGCGAAAGTGTTCCCCTTTCTCGCTTTCTTTGACAATATTGTCATAAAACCGTGGGGGTGCAATCACTATGCGGTTTGAAATGTGGTACCCTCATGAGGATTCCCTCCCATAAAAAAAGATGGTTCCTCCCTGTAGTGGACTCCCCAGTTTCCAGGTTGAATAAAGCCACTGTATTTCCGGTTGAAGAGTTCCCGGTCTTTACAGACCTTGCTGATAGGAGGTTGAAGGCCTTGAACTGCCATATGTTCACTGTGGTTGGTTCTGCACTTAGGCCGGTATTTACTATTGCCCTGGTGTCCCAAGCTATGACTGAGTGGGAAAAAAACGTCTACGCCGGGACCTGGAAGAGGAACCGCTCCCCTCTGCATTTGCAGAGCTGGCGGATCAGTTGGTCCAAGGGCTACAGTTTGTGACACTTCTTTTAGATGCGGCTTCCTTGATTTCTAGATTGTCGGTCTCAGCAGTGGTCCTGCGGCGTATTATCTGGCTGAAATGCTGATCTGCGGACCAGGCTTCTAAGAAGGCCTTATCTGATCTTCCGTTTGTGGGAGATCGCTTGTTTGGAGCGTCCTTAGATGACCTCATCAAAGGCCTCACGGGGAAAGTGTACTCTTCTTCCACAGGCTTCCAAGAGTAAGGAGCCCCGTCGCAGTCGGGGGCCTTCCTTTTCATCTCACAAGCGGCCTTTTCTTCCCTCCCCTTAGGGTCTCAAGATAATGGTTCTAAGCCCTTCAGGGCCTCTGCCGGGGGTTCTAAGAGGACCTAGTCTGGCAAGTCAGGAGTGGGTTCTGCGAGACCTGCAGACAAGGTTTCCTCTGTATGAAGGGGCACCCATTTCTGTGGTGGGCGGATGTCTTTGCTGGTTTCCGGATCCATGGACCTCTCTGATACAGGACAAGTGAGTCCATGAAGAAATTCGCTTCGGTTATAAGATCGAGTTTCAAACTTATCCTCCGGAAAGATTCTTCCCTTCCATTCTGCGCTTGTCCCCAAATTGTTTAGGGGATCTCTTTGGGGCAGTGCAAGACTTGTTACTTGAAGGGGTGATTGTTCCGGTTCCGGCATCGGAACGTTTTTACGTTTTTTTTTTTACTCAAACCTGTTTACAGTTCCCAGGAAGGAAGGCAAGGTACGTCCAAATCTGGATCTCAAGGCGCTAAACTGCTTTGTAAAGGTATAGAAGTTCCGAATAGAGTCCATTCGCACCGTAGTGGCGCCCCTACACGATCTGCTTTTGCGAGCAGAGTCTCCGACTGCTCTTCTGGACAACTTGAAGATTACTCTACCAACCTTTGCGGGCGTTCGGTTAGATTCTGAATCTTCAGAAGTCTACTCTGCTTTTCCATCCACCAGTCTGAACTATCTGGGTCTGAGTCTGGACTTGGCCTCTGCCAGGGTGTTTCTTCCTCTGGAAAAACTCCAGAAATTGCAGGAGGCTATTCATCTTTTGCTGTCCAGCAGACTGTCATCTCTTCTGACTTGTATGCGGGTGCTGGGCCTGATGGTGTCTACCTTCGAGGTGGTTCCGTTTGCTCAGTTCCCCACAAGATCTCTGCAAAAAGAGATCCTGGTAAAATGGAACAAGAATCCTCAGTCAGAGAGGGTCACTGGTTTGGTGGCTTTGTTCTCCGGCACTTTGGAAAATCTTTTCTTCCCCTGTACTGGATGGCCGTCACCACGGATGCCAGCCTGTCCGGGTGGGGAGACGTCCTCGACACAGATTGTGCTCAGGGGGTCTGGACTCAGGAAGAGTCCAGGCTACCGATCAAGTACTGGAACTCTGAGCGATCAAACTGTCATTGGACGATTCGTCTTCAGAGGTGTGTGGTATGAATTCAATTGGACAACGCCACGGTTGTAACTTATGTCAATTACTAAGGGGGCACATGAAGTACCTTGGTGGCTCAGGAAGTAGCCGGTATTATAAGGTATTATAAGGTGGGCTGTTCAAGCCTTCTCTGGTGTACACATTCCAGGGGTGGAAAATTGGCAAGCGGATTACCTCAGTCGACAGGAGACCAGGAGAAAGGTCCCATCATCTGAAGGTGTTTCATCAGCTGTGTCTCCATGGGGTATTCCCGTGGTGGATCTGTTGGTCTCTCGTCTCAACAGGAAAGTACAGAGGTTTGTGACACGGTTTTGGGATCCTCTAGCGAACGCCACAGACGCCTTAGTGGCTCCTTGGAGTCGGTATTGTCTGATTTACGCCTTTCCTCCTCTCAAACTTCTGCCAAGACTCCTGTGCAGGATCAAGGCAGAAGGGATTCCGGTCATTCTAGTGGCTCCAGATTGGCCTCGCCGGTCTTGGTGCGTCGATCTGGTACGGCTGGTCGCTGATGCTCCTTGGAGACTTCCTCTCAGGGAAGATCTGCTGGCCCAAGGGCTGTTGAAAGCCAGGTGCTAAAGGATAGAGGTTTGTCTGAATCAATGTTTCCTGTGCTCTTAAAGGCTAGAAAATCTACCTCTAGGAAAATTTACCATCGCACTTGGAAGACGTACATTGCGCTGTGTTGAGTCTCTTGGGGTTCACCCTTGCTCCTTTTCGGTGGATCAGATGTTACGGGGAGTTGACCAGCACCTGGCCATGGGTACCATACAGGGCCAGGTTTCGCCTTGGCGGTTCTCTTTCAACATTCATTGGTCACACATTCCTTGGTGCGTACCTTTTTATCCAGGGAGTTTGACATTTGGCTCCTCCAGTGCGGTCTCCATTGCCGCTGTGGGATCTCAACTTGGTGTTGTCAGTTCTCCAGAAGCCTCCTTTTGAAAATATTTGGGAGGTTTCCCTGCTTACGTTGTCCCAGAAGGTGGCCTTTTTTTTGGCTATTACGTCTGTGCGCAGGGTGTCGGAGCCGGCGGCACTGTCTTGTCGTTCACCTTACCTGGTGGTTCACAGGGATAAGTTGGTTCTTTGTCCATGTCCATCATTCCTTCCAAAGGTCATCTCTGATTTTCATTTGAATAAAAACATTGCGTTGCCTTCCCTATGTCCCAGGCCTCAGTATCATAAGGAAATTGCTTTGCATTCCCTGGATGTGGTTCGGGTAATCAGGGTGTACCTGGCAACTACGGAGTCTTTTTTTTTAGGAAGTCAGATTCACGATTTGTCCTCACGGATGGACTTCGCAAAGAGTTGGCTGCTTCTGCTGCAACAATTTCTAGATGAATCAGACCGACAGTGATTCAGGCTTATTCCATTAAAGATCAGGTTCCTCCTTTCCCTGTTAAGGCACACTCTGCTTAGGCGTTTAGTGCCTCCTGGGCCTTGCATCATCAGGCACCAGTGATGCAGGTTTGCAAGGCAGATACCTGCTCGTCTGTGCACATACATGACTTACTGTAAAATCCATCTCTGATGTTCATTGGTGGACACAGCACCCACCCCTTTTTTGCATGCATACATCCAGTTTCTCTATGGGGGACTCTGACCCTATTTGGTCCTGCCTTTTAAAAGGTCCCTGAACATTGTACCATTCTATATTGGAAATTAGATAGGGTCTGTGATGCCCTCACATTCTAATGAATATATCATTTTGGGTATATATCATCCATATAATATGGGACTGTTCTAATCATTTTTTTTTTTGTTAGAATTGTTTGTACTTCAATTATGTTTTTTTTTTTTGTTTTTACTGTAGTTTTGTGAATTATGTAATTTAACTGTAATGATTTACTGTTTTCTATTGGCTATTTGGAGTCTTTTAACTCCTTTAACAATTGCATGTCTTTGATCTGCAGTCCAGCGGGGGTGCTTTATTTATTTATTTAATTTGTGGTTCCTATCATGTTATTCATCTCCTGCCTTGTGGCCAGCCACGGTAGATGGGAATTTTAGCATAGGAGCTATCGGCTCCTGTGCTATGTCCCTTATCTCGGCCATTTACCAACATGGCTGTGGCTTTAGCGACGAGGGGCGGGGCTGGTCCTTGCGGGGCCGAGGGTGGACAAACCTCCAGGCGGATGTGCGGCTCCACGGGCAGGGGTGGACCTGCCAGTTAGGTTACTCCCCTTGATGCTGAATGGCTATCCAGGGCTCAGGAGACACCTATGTCTCCCAATCAGCTCCCAGATGCCTTTTTCTTGGCATCGCGCATGCCCTGGCTTGATGCATGCGCGCTGTGGGGCCGGGTCCGGTTTACGGCGTGGTGATTAGTACCGGACAGGAGCCTCCTCTGATCCTCCCTGTCACGACTACTACTCATAGTAGGTAAGAGAGATTTTTTTTTTGGAAACCATTGTTCCTTTTTGGATATGGCCCATATACTACTGCTCCTTAGATAAGTCTTCATTACAATCATCAGCTAACCTTTCTCTTTCCATTTTTTAGCACCTTACTCTTCTACTGCCTAACAGCAAGTAGATACCGTAGCCCCAGACAGGAGGCTTTTGAGTTATTAACCCCTCCAACTTTGAGGTCTGTCTCTATTTATTGTCCATGGATAAGTAAGCTAACACTCCTTCACTTCTTCTGAAATTTTTCATGGTGAGTTACAATTATATGGAGGCCATGTGGATTCTTCTTTTTATCGGCAGGCCTTCTATGACCCTTTTCTTCATCTTATTATGTATATGTATGTATGTGTGTGTGTGTGTGTGTGTGTATATATATATATATATATATATATATATATATATATATATATACTCTAGATCTCCAGACTCGATTTTGCAATCTAGCTCCCTACACCTCCTATGAAGATATTTTCCCATGTGTGGAACCACCTTCAATTTCAGTCTTAGAATTTTTAAAACCACTGTTATCATTTCATGTGGTATGTTTTTATAATGACATCTGTGCTTATGAAACAGAATGGGTTGCCACCTATATAATTATACATTCTTACATATTTCAGTCCTGTACCGCCTTGATTTTCTCATGGGATAAGGCCCCCACATCCGCCGGGGGAGGTGTTTTTTGGTGCTTGCCTGCCTTGTACTTTGGTCAGCCCTGGGTAAGGTTCTGGTGGGGACCATATGTGTATATGAACAGCGCACCTGCTGTTCTGTATGAATATTTAAGATGTCATCTCATTCGAACATAAATCTTTTCTTTTAATATAAGATGCTGAATCAAACTCTCATAAAAGATTTATAAAAGCTCCTGAGGAAGCGGTTACATTCCGTGAAACATGTCTGGCAGAATCTATTAGTATGATGCTCATTACAGTCACAATACTGTTCCATGCTGTCTCATTCATTGTATTAGTAATGTAATGCTTTTTCAGGTGTGATGTAAATTCATTACATTTTTTTTTTTTTTTTTTTATGAATAACCCTTTTTTGTGAGTGTGTTTTTTTCACAAATGTTTTTATGGTGATTTCTTCAATAAATATACTTTCTCTTACGTCCTCCGACAGTCGCCGCCATCTTCATATTCGTCACAATGGGGTATTAGACTTTGCTCCGAAGGAGTAGCTAGGCAACAGAATATGTTAACATTAAAGCTTTTAACATATCCCACCCCCAGGGGGTGGTCCCCTCAGTCAATACCCTCCTACTTCCTGCATCCATATCTCAGTTTCAATGTCTAGCTTGTCAGGAGTAGCTGGATGTCTCTATGCTGGGGCATTTTGTCTCAGCCTTTCTCTTCTTTTTTGATTTTTGTTTGAGTTTTTTCTCTCTCTTTACTTAGCTGTTCTTTTTGTCAGCATTAGTTAGTTCTTCTGATGAAGAGGATTCGTGCGGGCTGGGTCTCGGGCTGATCCCCCTGGTCGCAGGTCGTGGGTCAGTGGCTTCCCAGCCTGCCTTCGAGCGTTCAGCCAGGTAACGCTCCTGGCACAGTGAACGACCCATCCCTGTTCGGTGCAGGGATGATTGGTGAGGTGGCTACCTCACTGGACGCTGTGCGGTTTCTTAACCCCGATTTTGTGCGTCCTGGATGCGACTCTCCCTGCCTCATGTGCAGCGGCTTGTTCGCCTGTGCGGGTTCCCCACGCCATTAAGAGGTAAGTGTATCTATGTGGGGACCTGTCTGTCGGGGGGGTGTCAGTCTGGGACTGTGTAACCTGCCTCTGTTCACACCGTTTGGCTCCCTATCGCTCTGGCTGCACGCTGTGGGCTGCAGGGGGGGGGCTGTGTGACACTGTCTGTGTCAGCCTGTGTGAGGTGTGAAGGGCTGTGTGCTGTGGGGCATGTTTTGTCATGTTTGGGGCACGATACAGCGATGTGTGGTGCCCCAAACATGTGTGGTGTTATATGCATCACAGTAGTGGGGGAGCGGCGGTTTCGGCGCCAAACGGCGCCATTTTGACTGCGCTCGCTCCGGCCGCATGTTTTCACTGCGGGCGGCCATTTTCTTGTAGCCTTCCATAGGCTTTAATAGAGTGCCCTGATTTCATCACTTCCTCTTTCCTGGGTGCACCGATCGAGGCGGCAGCAACAGCAGGGGTCTCTTCAGGTTTTATCCTTCTGTTCTTCCTATATCCATTGCCTGTGTTCAGTTTTGTCCCTGTGGGGGTCTCATTGTGCTTGTGTGTGTGTGCGGTGGGCTGCGCTCGCCGCGCTTGTTAAAGGGGCAATTAACCCTTTATTCTCCGGCATATTTTTTTGGGGCAATGGATTCTCAGGAGGGCAAATTTCCTGCCACCTTGGTGGGAAGCCAGGGGACTGCTGTTTCCCCCCCAGGGGGGGATTTAGCCGAAGTGGTGGCTAACCTTGCTGCTCAGGTGCAGATGCTGGTGGCTGCTCAATCCACTAAAAGACCCAGAGTTTCTGTTTCCTCTGATTCTGAGGGTGATGGTGATGGGGCTGCTATGGCTGGGGTCTCCTTATCGGGGTCCCGTTCCTCCCTGGATCTCGTGGGGTCCGAGGTGGAGGCTGAGGTTGAGGGGGTTGATAATTCTCCCCCTGGCTCGCCTGAAGAGCTTGCAATCATGGATGAATTGGTTGCTTCTATAAAACAAACGCTGCGTTTGCAGGATGAACTGTGTCCTCCTGCTGCCCTGGCGGCTTATGGGACGCAGAAAAGACGCAAGACATCGCAGGTCTTTCCCTGCACTGATGATTTTCAGCGCGCTGTTAAGGAACAATGGCGCAATTTGCGCAAGCCTTTTGCTGTGCCAAGTAGGTTCAGGCTGCGTTATCCTTTCACGCCTGCCACTGATGAACGGTGGTGTGTGCCACCCCCGGTGGATCACGCGATTGCGGTTTTGAATAAATCCACTGCGATTCCTGCAGAGGATATTCCGGTGTTCCGAGATGCCATGGATAGGAGAATGGAGTCTCTTGCCCGTCATACTTATTCTGCTACGGGTTCGATGCTGAAAGCTCTGTTTGCCTCTCTTATGGCAGCCCAGGCTGTCGCAAGTTGGACGCAGGTGCTTAGGCGCGTCTTAGTGGCTGATTCGGCCTCACCGGCGACATTGGATATGGTGGATCAAATCCATCAGGGTGTCATCTATCTGTGTGATGCGGACTTGGATTTAGTGCCGTTGGCTGCACGTGTACAAAGCGTGGCGGTGTTGTCTCGCCGCCTGGTTTGGTTAAAGTGTTGGTCTGTGGACCAATCTTCGCGCAAGACCTTAGCCAATCTGCCTTATGATGGATCTCACCTTTTTGGGGAATCCTTGGATACGTTGATAAAGGGGATCACGGGCGGTAAGCGCACTCTCTTGCCCCACTTCCCCAAGGCTAAGGGGGCTCCTGGTAAGAAACATACTAATTTTCGGCCTCCTCAGGGGTCCTTTCGTGCCTTTCGGTCGCACTACAAGGGCAAACCATTCAAGGGTCAAGGCTCCCAAAAGAAGCCGTGGTCTGGTAAACAGAAGTCCGGTCAGTCCGGACCCGCTGCCCATAACAATGCGGCCTGAAGGGGCGCCCTCACCCAGTTCTGGGGTGGGGGGACGATTGCTCGGTTTTCTTCAACCCTGGCTGGCCCGCGTGCGGGACCGGTGGGTTCAGGAAATCGTTCCATCTGGCTACAAGATCGAGTTTCTCTCTCGGCCGGAGAGCAGATTCTTTCCCTCAAATCTTCAACTGTCTCCGGAGCGTTTGCGGGATCTGCACCTAGCAGTGCGGGACCTGAGGGCTCAGGGAGTGGTGGTTCCGGTGCCTCATCGGGACAGATTTCGGGGGTTTTATTCAAATCTGTTCACCGTGCCCAGGAAGGAGGGCAAGGTTCGTCCAATTCTGGACTTGAAGGCTCTGAACCGCTTTGTGCGGGTTTGCAAGTTCCGCATGGAATCCCTGCGGTCGGTGGTGGCTGCCCTGGTTCCGGCGGAATTCATGGCCTCCATCGATTTGAAGGATTGCGTACCTTCACTTCCCAATTTTCGAGGGTCACCAGAGGTACCTTCGATTCGCCATTGCGGAGGATAATTACCAATTCGTGGCGTTACCTTTTGGTCTCGCCTCAGCTCCACGGGTTTTCACCCAGGTGCTTGCACCCGTTCTGGCTTTGTTGAGAGCCCAGGGCATCTCTGTCCTGGGGTATCTGGACGACATTCTGGTTCGGTCTGCGACCAGCCAGGGTCTGGAAAAGGACCTGTCCGTCACGATGCAAACTCTGCAGGAGTTTGGTTGGACGATAAATTTTGCAAAGTCGATGCTGAGTCCGTCGGTTCGTCTTCCCTACCTGGGAATGATCCTGGACTCGGTCCAGGCGAAGGTCTTCCTGCCGGAAGACAAACTCAGGACTCTTCAGGAGGAAGTCAGGTCCCTCAGGGACGTTCCGCATTCGTCTCTGCGGACGAGCATGAGATGTCTGGGATTGATGGTCTCGGCTTTCGAGGCGATTCCCTTCGCCCAGTTTCACACGCGGGGTCTCCAAGCGGAGATCCTGTCCAGGTGGGACGGGCGACCTCAATCTCTGGATCTTCAGATCTCGTTGAGCCATCGCACCAGAAGGGATCTTCTGTGGTGGCTCCAGTCCCCGATGGTATTGGGGGGGGGCAAGTCCTTTCGTCCTATCTCATGGACAGTGATCACCACGGATGCCAGCCTGTCGGGCTGGGGTGGCGTTCTGGGCGTTCTGTCTGCCCAGGGAACTTGGTCGGAGGGGGAGTCCTCCCTTCCGATCAACATTCTGGAATTGCGTGCGATAAATCTCTGCCTTCGTCGCTGGACGGACAGGCTGCAGGGCTGTCCGGTTCAGGTGCAGACGGACAATGCCACGGCGGTGGCCTACATCAACCACCAAGGGGGCACCAGGAGTGCCCGAGCGGCACGGGAAGTGGCCGACATTCTGTCTTGGGCCGAGACTCATGTCCCGGCGATAACGGCAGTTCACATTCCGGGGGTGGAGAACTGGCAGGCGGACTATCTGAGTCGCCAGACCCTGGATCAG
Organism: Pelophylax lessonae; assembly: GCF_965119305.1. Lineage (NCBI taxonomy): Eukaryota > Metazoa > Chordata > Amphibia > Anura > Ranidae > Pelophylax > Pelophylax lessonae. Next base: position 546,566,923 of record NC_138771.1, on the reverse strand, counting down.
GGGGAATGGTCTCTCCACCCAGCTGTCTTCCAGATGTTGTGCGCGAAGTGGGGTCTTCCAGATGTGGACCTGTTCGCGTCTCGTCTGAACAACAAGGTGAGAAGGTTCGTGGCAAGGACGCGCGACCCTCGGGCAGACGCGTTAGACGCGTTGGTGGTCCCGTGGCGTCAGTACAGACTGATGTATGCGTTTCCACCGATTCAATTGCTGTCCAGGTTCCTTCGCAGGTTGCAATCGGAACGCAGCACGGTGATTCTTGTGGCGCCGGACTGGCCTCGCCGGTCCTGATACGCAGACCTCGTGAATCTGGCGGTCGACACCCCATGGCGTCTACCTCTTCGAGAAGATCTCCTGTCTCAAGGGCCGATATTCCATCCTGCTTTACAGTCGCTGGCTTTGACGGCCTGGCTGTTGAGACCGAGGTCCTGAAGGCTAGGGGTCTCTCCCCTGAGGTCATTCGCACTTTGATCAACGCGAGAAAGCCTTCCTCAGGGAAGGTCTATTACCGTACTTGGAAGGCCTATTTTGCCTGGTGTGAGTCCAGGGGGTTTTCTCCTCGCACGTACTCGGTTTCTCGAGTGTTGTCCTTCCTTCAAACGGGTGTCGACCAGCGTTTGGCGCTGGCTACGATCAAGGGTCAGGTGTCTGCGCTGGCCGTTCTTTTTCAACGTCCTGTGGCTTCTAACTCCTTGGTTGGCACCTTTGTTCAAGGGGTGCGGCATCTGGTCCCTCCTAGGAGGGAACCTCTGCCTCCTTGGGACTTGAATCTCGTTCTATCTGTGTTACAACGTGCTCCTTTTGAACAGATCAGGGAGATCTCGTTGTCTATGTTGTCCAAAAAGGTCGCCTTTTTGGTGGCGATCACTTCGGCTCGCAGAGTGTCGGAGCTGGCGGCTTTGTCCTGCAAGTCTCTGTATCGGTTCATTCACTTGGATAAGGTGGTCTTGCGACCTAATTCTTCTTTTCTTCCGAAGCGAGTTTCGGAATTTCATCTCAATGAGGATATTGTCTTGCCTTCGCTTTGCGCGAAGCCTAAACATCCGAAGGAGGTGAGGTTGCACTCTTTGGATGTTGTTCGGGTGATAAGGGTTTACCTTAAATCGACTGAGTCTTTTCGCAAGACGGATTCTTTGTTTGTTCTTCCGGAAGGTCCTCGGAAGGGCTTGGCGGCGTCGGCTTCTACCATCGCCAAATGGATCAGACAGACCATTGAACAGGCATATGCTTTGCAGGGAAAAGTTCCCCCTATGCCTGTGAAGGCGCACTCTACTAGATCTCTGAGTACGTCTTGGGCCTGTCGTCATGGGGCTTCTGTGACCCAGGTGTGTAAGGCGGCGACCTGGTCGACCGTACACACTTTCACAAAATTCTACAGAGTGGATGTTCAGGCATCGGCAGATGCTTCCTTTGGCCGCAAGGTTCTTAGTGCGGCAGTTCCTTAGGGTCCCTTGTTTTGGACCCCTGGCGTTTTGGGATATGTTTTTTTATCCCTGGGTTATTTGCTTTTCCTGGGTTGTTGCTCCTGTTGAGCAAGTTTTTTTCATGTTGCCCAGCTGGTTTCCTTCCTTTGGTAAGGTTCCTTTCTTTGATGTGGAGACTGCGTTGCCTTACGGCGCGGCTGCGTTTCCCACCCCTCATGTTTGCACTGCTTTGGGACGTCCCCATTGTGACGAATATGAAGATGGCGGCGACTGTCGGAGGACGTAAGAGAAAACGGAATTTTTGTAAAATCTTACCTGTAAAATTCCTTTCTCTGAGTCCTCCGACAGTCGCCGCCCCCGCCCCTCTTTTGGGGTTTGGTTGTATACTCTACTGCTATTCCACTGAAACTGAGATATGGATGCAGGAAGTAGGAGGGTATTGACTGAGGGGACCACCCCCTGGGGGTGGGATATGTTAAAGGCTTTAATGTTAACATATTCTGTTGCCTAGCTACTCCTTCGGAGCAAAGTCTAATACCCCATTGTGACGAATATGAAGATGGCGGCGACTGTCGGAGGACTCAAGAGAAAGGAATTTTACAGGTAAGATTTTACAAAAATTCAGTTTTTTTATAAAATGTGATATTTCCCCGTTTAGGTCCAGAATTGATGGTACCATCAATGTCCACAATTCCTCCACTTTCTCTTTTTCTTATACATCCCTCTATGGAGTTGGGTTTTTTCTTCAGCAGAGAGTGGGAGTATACCCCCTGAGACTACCCCCTAGACATAGTCAAGTTCTTTTCTGCCTAGTGTCCTTCTCCTGTAGGGGGCAGTAACACCCACCTAGTCAAGAAGATGAGAAGCTGTGTCCGTCAATAAACATCAGAGAAATGGTTTTTACGGTAAGTCAAAAATCCCATTTTTCTCAATAAAAACAAATTTTCAAAAAAAAAAATCCCATTTTTCTTCTATGGTTGTCCTGTATTTGGCTCCATCACACTTCCCATCAACTCTGACCAGCTTCCCTGTCCCTGCTGAAGAAAAGCATCCCCACAACATGATGCTGCCACCACCATGTTTTACGGTGGGGATGGTGTGTTTAGGGTGATGTGCAGTGTTGGTTTTCCACCACACATAGCGTTTTGCTTTTAGACCAAAAAGTTGCATTTTGGTCTCGTCTAACCAGAGCACCTTCTTCCACTTGTTTTCTGTGTCCCCCACATGGCTTCTCGCAAATTGCGAACAGGACTTCTTATGGCTTTCTTTCAACAAAGGCTTTCTTCTTGCCACTCTTCCACAAAGGCCATATTTGTAGAGTGCATGACTAATAGTTGTCCTGGGGACAGATTCTCCCACCTGAGCTGTGGATCTCTGCAGCTCCTCCAGAGTTACCATGGGCCTCTTGGCTGCTTCTCTGATTAATGCTCGCATTGTCTGGCCTGTCAGTTTAGGTGGATGGCCATGTCTTTGCAGGTTTGCAGTTGTGCCATACTCTTTCTATTTTCGGATGATGGATTGAACAGTGCTCTGGGAGATGTTCAAAGCTTGGGATATATTATTTTATAAACTAACCCTGCTTCAAACTTCACAACTTTATCTCTTACCTTTCTGGCGTGTTCCTTGGCCCTCATGATGCTGTTTGTTTACTAAGGCTCTCTAACAAACCTCTGAAGGCTTCACAGAGCAGCTGTATTTATATGGAGAATAAATTACACACAGGTGGACTCTATCTTCTAATTTGGTGACTAAAGGCAATTGGTTTCACTAGATTTTAGTTAGGGATATCCGAGTAAAGGGGGCTAAATACAAATGCATGCCAGACTTTTCAGATATTTATTTGTAAAACAATTTGAAAACCATTTATTTTCCTTCCACTTCAAAATTATGTGTCACTTTGTGTTGGTCTATCACATAAAATCGCATAAAAATATATTTACGTTTTTGGTTGTAACATGACAAAATATGGAAGATTTCAAGGGGTATAAATACTTTTCAAGACACTGTAAGCTTAGTTACAAAATCTCTTTTAATGAATTCTGCCTGTCTGCTGTTCATCTCAAAAATTTCCTGGATGCCCAGCATGCTTTGCAGCTTCTTCTCTGCTCATTCTTTTCTGCTTGCAAAGAGATGTGATGTGGTCTGTTTGCTGTACTGCCTGTGCCTCCTATTGTTCAGAAGGCAGGCTTTATGAAAACATGCAGCCAAAGCAGTTTTAGGAAATGTTATTGATTGGTCACTAAGGCCTGGTTCACATTAGTGCGATCAGTTTTGCAAGCAATTTCAGGTGGAGTGCAGCTGCAATGCAATTTGTGTGCATGTAGTGTGCGCTTTGAATACGATTTTATAGGTGTACATTTATAGACACATTTTCATAGATTGAGCATGACCTGCATGCCGCTGCCACTACCACTGCTGCTCACAAAATCTTTACATCACACCAAAGTTGCACAGGACCCTTCCCCATACTTGTATCACACCTGCACTGCATTGATGTTAACAGGCACCATTGAAAGCACGGTTTACACTGTCATGTGATTCTGTGCGTCTCAAGTCGCATCAGAAATTGCGCTAGTGTGAACCAGGCCTAAATACATTATTTTACAGACAAACTTACTGAAACAAAAAGCAATCAGCTAAATGCGGCCTGTGCACTGTGCTGACAATAGCTAACAATCACTTCTGATCACAGGAATAAACAAATGTAACTAAAACCAAACATCAACATAACCTAGCTGCAAACCAGCATCTAGAGCAGGGGTAGGTAACATTTTGAGCACAGTGTGCCGAAAAAAGTTTTATGAGAGGGCCAGCTACTTAAAAATGTCAACTTTATGCTTTCAATTGCGAAAAAGAAACTTTAAATACTGTAGTTTATGCTGTAAATTACTTGAATAATAGTAAGAAATATTCAACTTTGCACCTTCACACTTTAGATCACGTCCAAATCCTGCACCTTCACACCTCAGATCACCTGAAATTCCTGCATTAGCAGACCCCAGGTCTCCCAAAATTCCTGCACCTTCACACCTCAGATCAGCCCAGTTCCTGCACCTTCACACCACAGACAACCCAACTTCCTGCACTATTCTCCCTCAATTCCTGCTTCTTCACACCTCAGATCAGTTCCAATTCCTGCACCTTCACACTTTAGATCACCCCAGTTCCTGCACCTTCACACCTCAGATCCACAGTTTCTGCACATAATAAATTAGTCGTTTCCAATAGCTAACACGGTTCAGCAATGCAAGGGACAGGGGTCAGCAGGGCATAGGACTTCAGGGGGGCAAAGGACTGGGTCAGTGGAGCAGAAGATGGAGCAGAGTTCTGGGGTCAGTGGAGCAAAGGATAGGTTGAGGTCTGGGGCAGAGGTCTAGAGTCAGGGGGTAGAGAACGGGGGTCAGAGGACTGGAGTCAGTGGAGCAGAGGATGGGGCAGAGGTCTGGGGTCAGTGGAGCAAAGTACAGAGCAGAGGTCTGGGGACAGCGTGGCAGAGGTCTTGGGTCAGTGGAGCAGAGGATGTGGCAAAGGATTGGGTAGCGGAGGTCTGGGATCAGTGGAGCAGAGAATGGGGCAGAGGTCTGGGGTTAGTGGAGCAGAGGATGAGGCTGAGGTCTGGGTTCAACGTGGCAGAGGACTGAGTATCAGGGGGCAGTGGTCTGGGATCAGAGGATGGGTCAGTGTTAGCAGGGCACACAGCAGAGTTTCTACTCCCCACACAGCACATAGCTGAGATCAGATTCTTTTACAGACCAAACCAACCTGCTGCTGTTCTGATCTGGAGATTTCACAGGTGAGAGCAGCAGCATAGCAGGAAGCTATATACTGTGCAGATGTAGGTTGCATTTGTAAAAAAAAAAAAAAAAAGTCAGATTTTAGCTATATGTGGGAGGATGAGATCAGAGTGCCCATGTAGGGATAGCAGGAGCAGCTCAGCAGTCCTGGAACAGCATCCATAGCGGGGGCGCGCAATGTACTCTGGATCCAGCTGAGCACTAGTCACCTCTATGCTGGCCAAAGGCAGGAAGGTCAAATAAGGTGGGTGGGGACGGAGGCAGGAAAGAGGCAGACAGGCTTGCTCCTGTGTAGCGAGCTGCAAGCAGCGGCCTTTCAGGTTTGTTGAAGTGTAGGGCATCCGAGGCTTACTTCGTGTGCCAGCAGAAATGTGACTGCGTATCGGGGCTTGCCGACTGCTGGTCTGAAAAAAAAAACATGAATTTTACAATTTATCCTTTAGTATGTCAGTAATAAAAGTTCAAACAATCCAGCTTTGCAATTCGCATTTTAACAGAGTGGAGCGCTCAGTTCACTAAAAGGCACAAGGAGAAATCGCAAAGCTAACTGGCATAGCATAGAACTTTTTATTCTTCCATTAAAAAAAAAAAAAAAGTATTGCACCGCTATTAAAAACGTGTAACCTTGGCATGTGTATTGACCCTTCAATCCTGCATGTGGCCACTAGCAAGGAAGTAAAGCAATGTTGGAAGTAAACTTATAGGGCATTATAAGCTCAGCTGCCACTGTGGTTCAGCAACTTCCTTCCTATGGAATCACGGTCAACACCTTCTGCCTACTCCAAGACACATGCTGTTAGGGATGCATTTCAGGGACCACCTACTTCATCAGCCTGGACACGGGATGAACGACTAGATATTTTTTGAGCGTTCACTTTCATTAGCATTCTGAATCGTATGTTAATACTTGTTTAAATTCTTATCTAGATGTTCTGTTTGCAGCAATAAATATAGCAGTAAAAAGAAATAAGAAAAAATAGGTTTACAGATATTAATTATGAAAGCTTTTAAAGGCTAAGATTATTTTGGGATAAATCTATACATACTGAATAGAAAATCAACTAATGATTATAAAGTAAATGTGTATGCAATATAGATGTATATAACTATTTTTATAAAGTTTATACAAATAATAAATATATTAAAAGTAGATAAAAAAAAATATATGCAAGTACCTTGAAAAAATTACTCTGAATGGCCAGCTAACAAACCAAAATTGAACTTTTAAAGATTGTAATCAAATTACTGTTCCCATTTCTAGTTCCTCGTTTATACATGGTTTCTAATGAAATATCCACTATGTCTGATGTAATTTTATAGTTCTATATTTTTATATTTTTCATTATCTGATAATTCCTGGGGTTTTGTTTGTATGCCAAATTTTTTTAAATCCTTTTAGTGCTTCCATTATACATTTTTATTTTCTTTTAAATGCCTAGGAACACTGTGATCACATTTGCTTTTATAGGAGATGTACAGGGTTATTAAAAAAAACAAGAACATTACTATGACCGCTGATCACTCAAATCTTGGCCTTCTCAAAGTGAGGAGCAGTTACTGCCCCTCCAGACTGGACTGGAGAGGGGGCGCGTGCACCTGGTTTGGACTCTCGGAAAGCCGTTGCCAGCTGTCATTCAGGCAGCTGGGTGGATCCTGACAATATGGTCAAGATTCTTCCAGAGCCTCTGGGACATCAGCTGACAGCAGGCTTTGGGTCACAGTAGAACAAAAATTCACATGATAGTATAACCAAACTTCTCTTTTTAATGTGCCTTCTATGTTCACCTATTAACATTTTTAAGAATAGAAGGAACATTGAAAGTAAATCTTATGATCTTAGCGGATATTTCATTTAGAAACGTTATCAGTAAATGGACTAAATGAGGGAGTGGAAATTGGAGATGTCATTTGATTAGGATCTTTAAAAGTTTAAAGAAGTTTTGTTTCTTTTTTTTTTTCGTCATTAAGAGTCTCTCTTTTAAGGTTCCCTTATTTTCCAATGCATATAATAGTTTAAATAAACTTGTATAGGTTTTTAGATATGTCGGACACTAAGCTTGATGGGTGATCGCCTGGCACCGCGTCCCCAAATTAAAAATAGAAGATGATTTGCATTCCATGGTAGAACTTTTAAGGCGCCATGAACAAAAACAAGGCTTTAGATGAAGAAAACATTTTATTCAAACATATGTTATAGATAAAATACATTGCTGTAGGTAAAGGGAATCATGGTCATCACCAATGTATCTTATTTAAAGGATGCCATACCACAAATAAAGGGTTACATATAACTTTTAGTGAAACAATGAGTATTATTTTTAACAAGATGTTTTTATTGAAAGTTGGCAGTACAGAAAATACAAAAAGAAAAAAAAAAAACACCTAACATAACAAAACAAAAGCCTAAAGTCTCCTACATATGGTCGAGAATACAGAGAGCAAAAAAAAACACAGTACATCAAACTATAAAGAGGAAGTAAACCCTCCTAAAAAAAAAAAAAAAGAGAAAACAAAAAACCTGTAAAGACAAAGGCATAATGAGCTAGTATGCATCACATATTAGCTCATTATGAATTACTTAACCTTAAAACAAAGCCCCCCGCAGTGCTGCCCGCTCAGCAACAGGATGGCCGACATGTTCGCCCGTCCTGCTTCAGGGTTGCGTCCTCCGGCCATCTGATTGGCCGGAGGTGCAATTGCATCACTCTCGTGCATGCGTGTGGGAGCCGCTGTCCACGGGTGGCCGTTCCTTCAGAGCGCATGCTCCGGTGACCTCATCGGCTGCATACACTGTAAATATCTCCTAAACGGTGCATGTTTAGGAGATATTTATAGCACCTATAGGTAAGCCTTAATATAGGTAAAATTATTTAAAGTGGGTTTACAACCACTTTAAGCTACCAAAAATATACAATATTACCAAAAATATACAATATTACAGAGGAGTCACACAGCTAAGGAACAAGAAGGGATCACATTCCAGGATCTATAGAGGCAGCAGTAAGGAGACTTGCTATCCAGCAGCCCCAGACATTCTTGGGGTCAAGGTTTCTTAATGGAAGAATAACATTAACTATAGCTTTCTAGGTCTCAAGGCAGGGCTGCCTTTTTCAAGACCTAAAGATAACCTTTTTTGCATAAAGATATAGTAAGCTCTAACAGATGCCTATCATATTAAGAAAGATGGAAGTCACCAAAAATCCCCAACAAGTAGTTCTTAGGATGCAGAACATTAGGTAAACTTGGGGCATTAGAGAAACCAGTTGACTTCCAATCAGAAGGGTTTGACTTCCAACCAGAAGGCAGAGATCAAAGGGAAAACACTGATTATTTAATATAGATGGTCCATAGTTCAATGCTTTATACAATGAACTTCATCGAGTTGATATACTACATGAAAAAGATGTGTTACACCCACTCGAGAGATTCTAAGAGCTGTCAGCGACTGCAAACCAAGGATGGTCACCACTAGAATCTGGAGGGATCTTTTGTGGACCACAAAGGGAGAAGGCAAAAGGGGTGTAGTATACAAGCGTTCAGGTATAGACGAAATGCGCATAGGGGGGTGGAAACTGGCTAAACTAAAATGGATGCTGTAGGCTTCGTTCACATATAGGCGTCCCGGAACCTATTTTGAGCGACAGGCGTCCCGCGGTTCTGATTTGCGTGATTTTACTGCGAATCGTCAGGCGACAATCGTGGAAAAATTGCGCTGCGATTGTGGTGCCATTGGAAGTAACGGATGATTGCAAGCATGTCCTGCAATTCGATTTGAGATCGCGGGCAGAATCGCGGTGATTCCACCCGGGATCTGGGACGCCTAGATGGGAACGGAGCCTCACATCAAACATAAATTATACTAAGGGTGCAGCAGGCCAAAATGCTTCCCAAAAGTTTGAGTAGGTGACAATGGATAGAAACCTAAAAGAGGGTATGAGCCAGCACCTAGTAATGGTATCCACACGTGCCTCGGCTGGCTCCAATGTTTGAGCCATTGGACGTGGAGGCTCGGTGGATGTTGGAGCTGGTGGACTCTGATGGACTATACCCAACAATGACATCTCATCTTGTGTCCTGGAGTAGGCGAAGAGCACTGATGACGATCACTTGGGTAGGAATTCACCTTATTGTAGAGGCAGGCGTGGTTGTAATGGCGGATCTTTAGTTATAACTTTGCTTAGCTTGTTTGCTGGCCACATGTAGCAGGATTGAGGGGTCAGTACTGTATACCCTTATGCCAATGTTAAACATTTTTAATTGTGAGTACAATTCATTTTGATTTTAGTGGAAGGATTAAAAGTTACACTATGCCTTTGCAGTTTTCCCTTGTGCACTTTGTATACAAGTTTACAATAAATACATAATCAGTTATCATATGTTGGGAGACGGTGGGAGACACGTGCTATTCATTGTAAGTTTGGATTTCTTTGTATGTAGCTATTCATGCTCTGGAATAATTGATCCAGTTGGAGATTAAGAAGTGTACAGTTAATAATCAGGCTGTCTTTTAAATTCAGTCCTCTCCCGCAGAGATTTATCAAATTATCATGTGTTTAGATTAGGTTTGAAAATAATGAAATGAATTGTGCACCTTGGAACCATGGATTATATTTTTGAATAATGAATTGTATGAGCGCGCTGTTTGTTCAGCAGTAAAAGATTGCTGAATGAGCTCCAGCAGTTGCTACTATTGAGTGAATTTAGATTAGGACAACACACTTGTTAAGTGAGTAAGTGGCTGGGCACACTCATTGTTCATGTTTTCAGTGGGTGTACTTAGCTCCCTTTATTTTTCCAAGGGTGTACAAGTAATGATTTCTGTGAGTCTTGTTTATTTCTTGTAGTCTGGGATCATGTTTATAATTATATACTAGATGCTATCTGTTGGGTCCCATCGGAGCCCTGCTAAGCATTTAGGTGCAGGGATTTTTTTTTTTAATATTTTAAGAGCAATTTATAATAAAGGCTGTAAATTTTATTTTTGTGTTGAGCTCTGTGGCCATGCATTTTATTGTAGTTTAATTATTCTTATTTTTCTTTAGAGTTGCACTAATTGGCCAATTATGTTTGTTTGTTTTTTGGTATAATAAAAAACTGTGGGTTTAGCTCCTGCAGCACAATTATTCTTTTGTGTTTTGTTATTATCATGTTCTAAAGATACACGTAAAGCCTCCCTTACCTGTCCCAATAATGTAATTTAAAACTTCCTAATTGTTAAAAGTAGAAAGAAAAAGAAAATGTAGATTAAAGTTTCTGAAGCAGTATGGATGGAAATGTACATGGGTGTGCGTAATACAAAGGTTATCATTGCATTTTGTTATAGACCTCCCAGTGTTAATGAGGAGGCGGAGATCCAGCTCCTTGCACAGATAGAAAGGGCTTCAAGGGATGGGACAGTGATAATGGGGGATTTTAACTACCCAGATATTGACTGGAGTAATGGCACTGCTGGAACAGGTAAAGGGCAAACATTTTTTAAACAATTTCTGGTGCAGTTTATTAGGGCCCCAACTAGGAATGATGCTCTGCTGGACCTGGTAATCTCAAACCATGCAGAGCTTATTACCAATATTTGTATAAAAGAACATCTGGGTAGCAGTGACCATAGTATGATTTCATTTATTGTTAGCTGTAAGCATCAAAAGCACACGGGAAATATAAAAACACTTACCTTTTGGGAGAGCAAATTTTTCAAGGATGAGGGCTGCTCTCCAAGACTTAGACTGGGAGGGAATATGGGGCATTAATTAACCTAAATGGGAATTAAAAAAAAAAAACTATGCAAACTCACTGCAAAGTATATTCCCATGGGCGATACGTTTAAAAGGCTAAAAATAAAACCTATGTGGCTCACGGCCAAAGTTAAATAAGCTATAAATAATAAGAAAAGGGCTTTTAAAAAATATAAAAATGAAAGAACACTATCATTGTTTAATCACTACAAAGCATATAACCAATTATGTAAAAAGGAAATCAAGGACACAAAAGTCAAAATGAACGACCGATTGCAAAAGATAGGACAAACCCACAAAAATTCTTCAAATATATTAATAGTAAAAAGGTCAGGTCTGAGCATGTAGGCCCTTTATAAAATAATCTGGAGTGGGTGACTGGGGACAAAGAGAAGGCACATTCATTAAATAATTTCTTCAGCTCTGTGTATACAAAGGAGCACGGGGGAGCTGTCAGGGTGCCAGGTAACCAGACCATACAGTAAATGCAGGTAAAATAAAGCAGTTTGTTAAAGCAAACAACAATAAACGCACAGCAAGAGTAAGGAAGCGAGATCAGGAACAAGCCAGGGTCAAGCCCAGAAGCGGGCAGTCATCCAAGCCTGGGTAGAGCCCAGAAGCGGGTCGTCTGCTGATGCAGGGTCGAGAGCAAGGAGAATCGTCATCCAAGCCAAGTCATACACTGAGAACAGAAGACTGCTAGCAGAGATGCACCTTGGAGAACAAACACAAGGGCAAGGACTGCAACTCATCAGGTGATAGTCAGTTATGCAGCATCATCCCAGGCAGCAGGCAAGTGATGATGCAATCAGAGTTTTTAAGAGGCAGCAGTCTGCACTCCAAGATGGCGCCAACAGGGGGCAAGGTAAGACCTTGACAGTACCCTCCCCTCAATGGCCCCTCTTCTGCCGATCAAAAAGCGGTTTCTGAGGAAAGCGAGCATGGAAAGCACGGAGAAGGGCGGGAGCATGAACATCAGTGGAGGGAACCCAGGAGCGCTCCTCAGGACCATAACCTTTCAAGTGCACCAGGTGTTGAACTTGACCTTGGAACACACGAGAATCCAAGATGCCGCTGACCTCATACTCCTCATGATTGCCCACAGGAATGGGACGAGGGCGAGGAAGTTAAGTATAGCGATTGCAAACCAGTGGCTTCAAAAGTAAAACGTGAAAGACATTGGAAATACGCATGCCAGGGGGAAGAACAAGAACATAGACCACCGGGGTTGGTGTATGTACACACTGTGTTGTTCTATGTTGTAGAATCTTTTTTAGTTCTAATTCTTTTCAATAAATTTGTGCACTTTTGTCCATCACATACCTGTTGAGCTTGCCCTGTCATTAACCTCTATTTTATACCTCTGTGGGGCTTTACCCCATTGGTATAATATTTTTGTGTTTTTCTATTTTTGGTTTTAATTTATTTTGGCAAGAACCTCACAGGCCACATGGTATTTGCAATTATGATGGTGGTGTTTCGCCATATTTAAACTTTCTTATTGCATAGGCCACCTGGTTCACCTTAAAGGAGAATGCTAAAAGGACCAACTAAATGGGGTGTCAGTTTTGGAGTGGGCACCCTGAGGTAGAGATTACGGGTCATTAACCACACCCTCTTCCCGAACTGGTACGAAGGAGTGGATAAACCTCTCTGGTCTGCCTGGAGCTTCTGACACTGTGCAGAGACCCATAAAGACTCTTGAATCTGCATCCAAGAGGAACGGAGGGTAAGAAGATGATCCTCGTCCTGTGGCGAGAACGACTCGGGCAACACAGCGGGTTGGAACCCATAAATGGCCATGAATATAGACCTTCTGGAAGACGAGTTGATGGCAGAGTTCCTTGCAAAATCCACCCAGGGTAACAGATCAACCTATTTGTCCTTATGGTCAGAGAGATAGCGGAGAAATTGCTCCAGAGCTTAATTGGAACGCTCCGCGGCACCATTGGACTGTGGATGGTAGGTCGAGGAGAAGGAGAGTCGAATACCCAACTGGGAGCAAAAGGCGTGCTGGATCTAGAGACAAACTGGGTCCCACAGTCCGAGACAATCTCCTTAGGCAACCTGTGTAAACAGAAGACCTCCCTGGCAAACACCGAGGCAAGCTCCTGAGCAGTAGGCAGCCTCCTAAATGGAACACAGTACCACATTTTGGAGAACCGGTCGACAACCATGAGGATAACCATGTAACCTTAAGATGCGGGAAGTTCCACAATAAAATCCATGGTCAGGTGAGATCAGGGATGCTCCCCATTGGGAATGGGATGCAGTAGGCCCTAAGGATGTTGCCGAGATTTGTTCTGGGCACAGACAGAACAAGCAGCCACATACGCAGCAACATCAGTGCCCAGAGATGACCACCAGAACTGACGTGAAATAGCCAAGGACATCTGGTTCTTATCAGAATGATTGGCAGTCTTGGAATTGTGGTACATGTGCAGCAGTCTGATGCGCAACCCCTCAGGTACAAAACATTTGCCAGCAGTCTCTCTGTGGGAGCATCAGGTTGGGCAGCCAAGATCTGTTCCCCAAGAGTAGAGGTTAAGTTGGTGCGGATGGCAGCCAGGATGTGATCTGTAGGTATGACCAGAGTCGGCATGGAGTCCTTCCTGGACAACTCGGAATACTGGCGAGAAAAGGCATTAGCCTTAACATTCTTGGAGCCGGGCAAATAGGAGACCACATAGTTAAAACGAGACAAGAATAAGGCCCATCTGGTCTGACGGGTGTGAGCCTCTTGGCCATTGAGAGATATACGTTGGATTCTTATGATCTGTGAGAATGAGAACAGGAACCACAGAACCTTCAAACAAGTGTCTCCACTGTTTAACCACTTGCCAACTGCCGCACGCCGATCTACGTCGGCGGTCAGCCCCTCACAGGCAAAGTGACGTAGGGCTACGTCACTAGCTTGTGAGGGCCTAGGGAGCGAGCGCGCGCCGCCGGAGGCGCGCTCCCGCGTGGTCACGGACCCCCCCGCGCGTGTGGCCGGCGGACCCGATGTCCGCCGGCCACTCTGCGATCGGCGGGGGAGAGGGAGAAAGTCAGGCAGCTCGTGTAAACAAGCTGCCTGTCATTCTCCCCTCTGTATGAGAGCTGATCATATGGATCTACTATGTAGATCCGTTGATCACTCTGCATACAGCTGAAGCCACATCCAATCACAGTAAGAATCACGCCCCTAGGGACACACACAGCCCCTCCCTCTCAAATAAAGTTAACCCCTTCACTACCAGTGTATTTTTACAGTAACCGTGCATATGTATAGCACTGATTACTGTAGAAATGTCACTGGTAACCCCAAAAGTGTCAATGTCAGTCAAGGGTCCGATCTGTCCGCCGCAATGTCGCAGTACCGCAAAAAAAATCGCAGATCGCCGCCATTACGCGTTAAAAAAAAAAACAACAAAAATGACAAATCTTTCCCTTAGTCAGTAAACGCAATAACTTTTGCGCAAACCAATCAAAATACGCTTTTTGCGATTTTTTTTTTTTTTATCAAACATAGGTAGCATAAAACAAATTGGCCGAAAATGTTAAAAAATTTTGATTTTTACATTTTTTTTGGGGGAATTTCATATAAAAAAAGGGAAAAATATTGCTATTTTTGCAAAATTGACGCTCTTTTTTTGTTTATAGCGCGTGATCAAAAAAACGCACAGGTGATCAAATACCGCCAAAAGAAAGCTCTGTTTGTGGGAAAAAAAGGACGCCAAATTCATTTAGATACAGCGTCGCACGACCGCGCAATTGTCCGTTAAAGTCACGCAGTGCCGAATCGCAAAATACCCCCTGGTCGTTTAGCAGCCAAATCCTCCGGGGCTTAAGTGGTTAAGAGCCAGGATAGTGGCTCCTAGTCCCGTTTCAGACTCATCCACCTCTGGGACCAACCAGGATTTGGATGAGACGGAATAGGAGCCGAAGCGAAAGCAGACTTGAGGGCCTTGAAAGCTTGGATAGCAGCAGGCGTCCAATTGTGTGAATCACTGCCCCCCTTGCTCAGATCTGAGATGGGTTTGGCCGAAGAGGAAAAGTTCCTGATAAATTTGCAGTAGTAGTTGGCAAACCCAAGGAAACGCTGAATGGAATGGAGACCACTGGGGCGAGGCCATTGTAGAACAGCCGAAACCTTCTGAGGGTCCATGGAGAACCCTTCAGCAGAAATGATGAATCTCAAGAAGGCTACCTGAGACAGGTGGAATTCACATTTCTCAAGCTTACAGAAAAGCCCATTTCCTTGTATTCGTTGCAGCACCTGTCTGACATCCAGGTAGTCTGATTCAATGGAGTCTGAGTAAAACAAGATGTTATCCAAATAGACTACCATGCATTACTGCAACATATCACAAAAGACATCATTGATGAACTCCTGGAAGACAACAGGCGCATTGCACAAGCCAATGGGGATAACCAGAGATTTGTAATGACTGGTTCTGGTATTAAACGCGGTATTCCACCTGTCGCCTTCCTTGATCCTTACAAGGTTATATGTGGCCCTTGGGTCAAGCTTGGTAAAGACCGTTGCTCGTTTGAGGCGGTCAAACAATTCAGTAATCAACAGAAGCGGGTAGATATTCTTGATCGTGATGCGATTGAGGCCCCTATAATCAATGCAAGGTCTTAACTTTACAAAGAAAAAACCGTCACTCGCTGGAGAAGTGGATTTGCGAATGTGCCCCTGGGCAAGCGCATCCGCAATGTTCTCCTCCATAGCCTTATTCTCTGCAACCAAAAGAGGATACACCTTGCCACTAGGGGGAATGGCATTAGATTGCAAGTCTATAGCACAATTGTACGGACGACGAGGAAGAAGAGCACCAGCGCGCTCACGATATTCAATAGACAACACTGAATCCGAGGAGGTACAAAGTATCTTAACAGGCCCATGGATACAAACAGCACCACACTGTGGAGACCAAGAGAGAATCTCGACTGACTGCCAATCAAAAGTCGGATTGTGTTTCTGAAGCCAAGGGTACCCCAAAACAGAGTAGTGCGGGGAAGAAATAACCTGGAAAAAGGTCGACTCCCTGTGAACAGCCTCTATTGCTATATCAATCGGAAGAGTCTTGTGGGTAACCTGTGCCATTTGCAGGGGTCTGCCATCAATCGCCCTTATAACTAGTGGAGAAACACAAGTCTGCAAGGGTATGGAATTTGCAGCAGCAAATGTTCTGTCAATAAAATATTCGCCAGCACCGGAGTCTACCAACGTTTGAGTAACCACCAAACCTGCTGCCAAGGGGAGGACAACTGTGATTAGCGGTTTATCTTTACGGGAAACCGGGGATGAGGAAATTTTACATAAGATCTGCCCCAAACAGGACCTTGGGTGCCAACTTTACCCGGACTGGTCGGACAAGATTTCAGAAAATGCCCACCAAGACCGCAATACAGGCACCGGCCCTCCTTCCTCCTAAAGGCCTGCTCAGCCTCAGAAATGCGAGTGAACCCCAGCTGCATGGGTTCACAGCCAGATGCACCATCCCCAGGAGGCGTGGGAGGTGAGGGAGGAATGAGTGGAAAAAAAAGTAGGAAGCCTCCCCAGGCGCTTCTTAAATGATGGTCTCTCCCTGAGCCTGGCATCAATCAAAATCGGGAAAGAAATAAGAGCCTTGAGCTCATCAGGGAGATCCTTGGCTGCAATCTCGTCCTTCAGAGAAGACCACCAGAGCCTCATTATTCCTTCCAGCCCACCTCTGCTGCCAGGGTACAGAATTCAATGGCATACTTGGCAACGGTTCATATACCCTGTTGAATGGACAGGAGCTGCTTTGCAGCAGAGGCAGAGCGAGCAGGCACATTGTATACCCTACAGAAGGAGGCAACAAAACTTGGGTAATCGAGTGTCACAGGATTATCGTTCTTCTATAAGAGGTTTACTCAGGGCAAGGCTTCGAATCAACAAGATTGGGAAGCCCACCTTGGACCTATCCGAAAGAAACGCCTGAGGAACCATCTCATAATAAATGCCCACTTGGTTTAGGAAGCCATGACACTGACTCGGTTCACATTCATAGAGCTGTGGAAGGGGGGCTGAACCAATCATCCCTCTGGTAACAATGACTCCAGCTGCAGGAGTGGCAACAGGGGCAGCAACAGGAGGAGCCACCGGCTTCGCAGCACCAGGAGAAAGGAGCACTGTGCGTGCAAGCAATGTTTGGCCTGAGCGAGCTGACCCAAAAGGTGATCTTGTTGATCGAGCCTGGTAACCAGCATGGGGAGCGTAGGAGTACCTGCATTGTCAGGATTCATGGCTCTTGCGGTGCCAGGTAACCAGACCACACGGGAATGCAGGTAAAATAAAGCAGTTTAAGCAAACAATAAACGCACAGCAAGCGTGAGGAAGAGAGATCAGGAACAAGCCGGAGTCGAGTCCAGAATCGGGTCGTCTGCCGATGCCGGGTCGTCTGCCGATGCAGGGTCGAAGGCCAGGAGAGTCGTCAGCCAAACCAGGTCCTACACGGAGAACAGAAGACTGTTAGCAGAGATGCACCTTGGATCACAAACACAAGGGCAAGGACTGCAACTCATCCGGTAGTAGATCTCGAAAGTGATATGTTCCAGAAATATTTCGACAGAATAAAGCCCCTGGGCCAGATGGCATCCACCCACAGATTCTAAAAGAATTGAGCTCTGTCATATCAAAACCTTTGTTTCTTATTTTTAGGGACCCATCGTGGTTATGAGTAAGCGAGTGTAAACTCGTGAAACGCATCAACCTTTTGTCCTTGTCCGTGATGTTTTGGATTTACAGTGGTGAATAAACTTCACATGTTCATTTACATTGGTGTGCGGTCATCACTTTGTGTTGGAAGATACTGCTGGAGACTACGGATCTGACCTGCACCTGATTATAGATCCTCACCTGAGAGGCTCATCTGCATTTGTCTCAGTTAATGATTCTTACTCTGAGAAAAGCAAATATACTGTATTTTCCGGGTTATAAGACGACTGGGCATATAAGACGACCCCCCTATTACATGATCTACCGGTAATACTTATACTTAGGTTACCTTGGAGATATTATACTCGGCGTATAAGACGACCTCCCATTTTTGGGGGATTTTTTGGAGGTTTAAAAGTAGTCTTATACGCCAGAAAATACAGTAATTGTGTTTGCTACCCTTAAAAAAAAACACAGTGATAATCTAATAAGGCTGCTGCTACCACCTAAATGTGTTCCCACATCTACAAGATAAAAATTTTATGAATCTATGTGATAGCGCTGCAAAAAATTAATTAAAAAAAAAAAAACAGTGCTTAAACATTTGATGACCTAATGAATAAAGCGATAATAAATATTCTGCAATCCAAAAGATGAGAACGTAATAAAGTGCAACAATAGTGCAGACTCTGTCTCTGGTTAAATAAAATGCAAGTGAAGCAATAAGTCCTGAAGTGCTAAGAAAAAAGAAAAAGGCACGTCGATGTGCAATAAAATAGTCCAAAGGAGTCTCTATAGAAAGTGCAATCTGTGAATCCTTCCATGTGTGCCTACTCCTTAAATTTTGTGCTGCAATCCCCAGATGAAGTGTCTCCTCACCTCCATAATTAACCCACTGGGGTTCTAAGGCAATTACAAGACCGATTTACACTGCCATCAACTCTCTAGATGACTCCACAGTACTTGGTGTTGCTCCAAATAAGCACATGTAGAAATAAAAGAAGACCATCTCCAATCGTGCAGTACCCAACGTAATTGAAGCAATAAAACCGATCCCAGCTTCAAATATTAAACTCACGTTTATTCAATTGAAAAGCAGCTTAAAAGTCACAATTCCAAGGTGATCATATTAGTAACGTCAAACCTACCCACCGCTTGGTACCTTTACGCGTTACACCACATCCCCATCATGGCTTCTACTGGAGGAAAGACTTTTCAAATGAATATGATATTTGAAGCTGGGATCTGTTTTATTGCTTCAATTACATTGAGTACCATTGGAGATTGTCTTCTTTTATTTCTACATGTGCTTATTTGGAGCAACACCAAGTACTGTGGAGTGATCTAGAGAGTGGATGGAAGTGTATATCTGTCTTGTAATTGCCTTAGCCAGCTAGTGAGTAAATTATGGAGGTGAGCAGACACTTCACCTGGAGATTGCAGCACAAAATTTAAGGAGTGGACACACATGGAATGATTCACAGATTGCACTTTCTATAGAGACTCCTTTGGACTATTTTAATGCACATTTGCACATCGGAGTGCCTTTTCCTTTTTTTTTTTCTTAGCACTTCAGGACTTATTGCTTCACTTGCACTTTATTTAACCAGAGACGGAGTCTCTCCACTATTGTTGTACTTATTAGATTCTTACTCTGAATGGTCTAAGGTTATCAGCAGTGTACCCCAAGGTTCAGTGTTGGGACTCAAGACAACCTCAATGCACGGTTTCAATGGGCAACTATGTAGCAAATGAGGTTTATGTTGATAAATGTAAAGATATGTATTTGGGGGCTAAGAATATGCATGCATCATACATACTGGGGGAGTACAACCGGGGGAATCCATAGTGGAGCAGGATCTTGGTGTTCTGGTAGATCATAGGCTTAATAGTATGTAATTCCAAGCTGCGGTTTCCAAAGCAAGGAAAGTCCTTTCTTGTATTAGAAGAGGCATGGACTCCAGAGAGGTAGATATCATTTTGACCCTGTACAAATCCATTAGTAACACCTCATCTGGAATATGCAGTTCAGTTTTGGGCACCAGTTCTCAGGATATCGGGGAACTGGAGAAAGTGCAGAGAAGGGAAATAAAACTGATGAGAGGCATGGAGGAACTCCGCTATGAGGAAAGATTGGACCAAGAATGACCCAATGGATATAAGCCCTGTATAGGGAATCCAACAGCATCAGTAAAGATAAGTGGTAATTTATTCCCCCAGTTTTAAATGTGCAACAGGACGAGACGGCTGCCCTCTCTCGCCCCTGTTTGTCCTGTTGTTAGAGCCACTACTGGCGACAATAAGGAGAAATGTACATATAGGGGGGAGTAAGGGTCAGACAGGAGGTACACAAAGTTGCAGCAAATGCAGACGATGTTCTCTTTTTCATTACCAACCCCAGAATAACCCTCCCAAATATCATAAGAGTTAAAGAAATAAGGGGAATTATCAAATTTTAAAATCAATCCAATAAAGTCAGAAATATTGAATATTGGGCTAAGTAAGACAGAAGAACTGGCTTTATAAAGAGAATTCGCATTCACCTGGGCAAAATTAAAATATCTTGGGGATATTTTTAACCCCATCATTAGAAAACCTCTATCATGTTAACTATTTACCCATGCTAAAGGAGACAAAAGCAGATATCAAAAAAATATTGAATCACACACTCTCATGGCTGGGGAGAATAAACATAATCAAGATGACCGTACTGCCCAAAATCCTATATAGATTTCAATTGTTACCAATCGCTATTCCATTGGTATACTTTAAATTAATGAAAAAAACATTGATATTAAAGTTAATTTGCCAGGGGAAAAAGCCTAAAATGCAGTATATGACACTCGGTAGAGAAAATCACAGGGGGATTAGCAGCACCAGATATTATAATGCAGTTATAATTTCAAGTATAGTAGAGTGGACAGAAATAAACTCAGAAAAAAGATGGGTTAATATAGAAACTACACTAAGTGGAATACAAATAATATTTGGATTCCACCAAAATTTAGAGAAATGCACGAAGATACACATGAAATAACGAGAGTTGTATACAGGGTCTGGGACATTAGCAAGCTAAATGGGAATATAACTCTCTGTTAATACCACTAGCAGGCACAATATATTTTGCACCAGGAAATGAGAAACAATTTAGAAATTGGGTAAAAAGCATGCCGTTAAGACTTCATACATAATGTAAAAAATTAGATCATACCATGAACTTAATAGGGGAGGAAATATGACACTGAATAAATGGAGATATACTCAGTTTAAACATTTTGAGAGATCTCTGCCTCAAACCATCAGATCTGAGAAATATGTGAACCTGGTGGAAAAACTGTATTTCCACTAACAAAAATAAAACTTATTATATCTGTGATATACAAGATGTTAACCAAGATGGTTGGACTGAAGAAACCTCCATTCATTGAAGCTTGGGGAAAAAAGATAGGAGCATGTTTAAAAGAGCATGAAGTGAATGCTATACTGAGAGCCGTACATTATTCTGCAGTGGATGTTAACACTGTTAAAATGAACTATAAATGCATATCTAGATGGTACATTATGCCTGTTATAGCACATAAGCACCAACCAGAGAAGTCAAAACTGTGCTGGAGGGGCTGTAATATGCAGGGCACAATGTTCCATATCTGGTGGGATTGCCCTAAGACCTGGGAATACTGGATAAAGGTGCAACAGTTTATCAGGGAAATGACAGGGATAAACATCATAGATGACCCGTGGAGTTGTCTATTTCAAAAATAGATAAACCTCAAAAACAGTATTGAAATATGATCATTCCATACTTGATAAACACAGCAAAGGGAGCAATACAAAAGAAATGGTTAGATCCAGAGAGGCCTACCCTTAGAGATTGATACAGCAGAATCGAATATATATATACAACATGGAGTATTTGGGAAGTAGAGATGAGGAACAAGTATAAGGTTTTTTCGAATAAATGGAGAAAATGGGCAGAGTTCAAAAAGACCAGTAAATACATAGCAATATGGGTAGATTAGAGGGACGACCAGAGATTGAAAAGTCCAGTAAAAGTAAACGAAGTAGTATGAGAGGAGGCACATTAAAAGGAAAGTGGGGTTCAAGGGGGGTGGGGGGTGTTTTATTGGATTTGGGTAAATGGGGGGGGGGGGGGGGTCACATTGGAAACATGTGAGGTAATTTTGTATACGTTTGCATCAAATTAAAAATTTATAAAAAGTGTATATGAAAAAAGCTATGAGGAAAGATTAGGAGGAACTGAATTTATTCTCTTGAGCAGAGGAGTTTAAAGGTGGAATATGATCAACCTGTACAGTATAAATACATAAAGTTTCAATATAGTGAACTTGGTGTTCAGTTATTCACCTTAAAGCGGTTGTAAACCCTTGGAAAAAAAAAAAAAACCTGCAAGACAAAGGCATAATGGGCTAGTATGCATCGCATACTAGCCCATTATGTGTAACTTACCTTAGAACGAAGCCCCGACACGGACCCCCGGACATCGCTGCGGGCGCTGCCATGATCCCTCGCCGTCTCTTCCGGATTCGTCGGCTCCGGCGCGGTGATTGGCCGGAAGAGACGGCTCCGGCGCGATGATTGGCCGGAGCCGCAGTGATTTTCCGGCAAGCTCCCGGCAAGTTAATTGAAGGTCCCCCCGGACCTTCAGAGCCAATGCGCCGCCCGCGAGAGCGGCTGCGTGCACTGTAAATATCTCCTAAACCATGCCGGTTTAGGAGATATTATTTGTACCTACAGGTAAGCCTTATTATAGGCTTACCTGTAGGTAAAAGTGTCAAAAAGCGGGATACTACCGCTTTAAGGTCATTACAGAGGACAAGGTGGTGGCACTCTTTATGTTTAGAGGTCTCCAAATACAGAAAGGTTTCTTCACAGTAAGCGCTGTAAAAATGTGGAATAGACTTCCTCCAGAGGTGGTTCTGGCTAGCTCTGTAGATTGCTTTATAAAAAGGCCTGGATTCTTTTCTAGGTGTACACAATATAACTTGGTACTAATATTTAATTATAAGTTGATCCAAGAAATATTTGCCTCTTGGGGGATCAGAAAGGATTTTTTTTTTTACCCTGCTGTAGCAAATTGGATCATGCTTTGCTGGGGTTTTCCACCTTCCTTTGGATCAACTGTGGGTATGGGATTGTATGGTTGTGTTTTTTTTTTTTAATTTATTTTTTTTTTTTTTTATTGGTTGAGCTAGATGGACTAGTATTTTTTCAACCTGACTAACTATGTATGAATCTCTAAGTATTTAATATATAAGTTGTTTACGGTTCACTTTTCTTTTACACACAAATGTGTCAGTATACAACTTTTCATCCAGGATTCACACATTTCCAATGTAATCCAGTTGGAAAAATGTGTGATTCTTGGGTGAATGTTCTGTGAAAAATGTAGAAAAAGAACCTAAAGTTACAAAATACTGCTAACATTATTGCAATCAGTTTGTTCAAGTCTAAGAACAAAATGGTAGTGGACACCAAAACAAATCTAGGGTACCTCCTCTGGAGATGCAAGGAGTTCATTAAAAAAGGTTACAAAGGTTCATGGGAATTGTGAACTTGGCTTTCACGTTCCTGTTTACATGAGATTTGTCACTTTAAATGAATACCAGCATCACATGACCTGTGTTCTAACAAGCACCAGATTGCTTTGGAATCTGCTATGTATGTGTGTTCATGGAGGTCTTCTCTTAAAACAGTAATTGTAGTACTGTAAAATCCTTTTTTTGTAACGAAAGCTAAAAGAAATGTATTTTTTTTTTTTTTGTATAAGACTAGATAAGATACACTCCTTCATCTTGGTTTCTAGCTTCCCTTTACTGCAGTTTTCACATTCTCGGTACAGTATCTCTTTTTAACCACTTTAAGACCGGAAGGATTTGTCCCCTTAATGACCAGCCCCTATTTTGCTATTCGCACTGTGTTACTTTAACAGACAATTGCACGGTCGTGAGACGCTGTACCCAAATAAAATTGATGTCCTTTTTTTCCCACAAATAGAGCTTTCTTTTGGTGGTATTTGATCACCTGTGTGATTTTTATTTTTTGCGCTATGAACAAAAAGAGCGACAATTTTACAAGAAAAAACGATATTTTTCACATTCTGCTATATGACATTCTCAAAAAAAATAAATAAAAATCAAAATTTAACATTTTAGGCCAATTTGTTTTCTGCTACATATTTTTGGTAGAAAAAAAATCACAATAAGCATATTTTGATTGGTTTGTGCAAAAGTTATCGTGTCTACTAACTGCGGGAAAGATTTGTCATTTTTATTATTTATTTATTTTTTTACTAGTAATGGCGGTGATCTGTGATTTTTTTGCGGTGGACAGATCGGACCCCTAACTGACATTTTTGACACTTTTGGGGGTACCAGTGACATTACTACAGTAATCAGTGCTAAAAATATGCACTGTTACTGTAATAATGACACTGGCAGGGAAGGGGTTAACCCTATGGGTGATCAATGGGTTAAATATGAGCCTAGGGGTGTGATTCTAACTGGGGGGACGTGACTTGTGAAATGACCGTAGAGACAGGTGATCCTACATACTGTAGAAGGATCACATGAGCTCTGTGATCATTTCAGGGAGAAGAACGGTTGGCTGTGTTTACAACAGCCGACCGTCCTCTCTCAGCGGGGAGCAATCGTGGGTGTCATGCGACAATCGGAGCCGTCTGGCCCATGCATCAGCTTCCCCGCTGCCGAGTGGGGGTGGGAGAGCGCCCCCCTAGCTTCCCGCGAGCGACCGATGTAGGTCTACGTCGGTTTGCGCACGAGAACCACCCTGCCACAGTAAAAAGGTGGCGGGTGGTCAGGAAGTGGTTAAAACCCAACTCCAGGAAACTTGAAAATCATCTCTTGCAAGGGTGCACTGCTAGGGTTGATTACTTATTTAGGTCTGAGGGAACTTGTTAGTAGCTTTCTGTACTTGCTCCTTCACATTGTTAGACCATTCCCCACAGCGTCTTCTTCCCCATGCTCTAGCGCTCTAAGTTTCTGATGTCATCAAGACCAATGCAAGGTTCGTAACCTTTCATTTAACGCGATGATGCCAAGGAAATGTCCACTGCTGGAGTGTGGAGGAGCACTGTATGCCAGGGAAGCTGAGGATCAGGTAAGTAAAAGGTACATTTAAAACAGTGACTGGTGTGCATTGGAGTGAAGCAATGCTGATGCGCTAATCCTACCACATCACACTGTTCACTTTTTTTTTTTTTTTTTTAAACACAGTGAGGTTTCATAAAGTTATATCAGCTGACGTGGTGACTGCGCTGGAAAAAAAGTACTGCACACTGCCAACATGCCACTGCAATGCAGTGGTGTGAAACGGCCACACCGGTGACGAGGCATTTTGCCTTGTCTTGTTGTGGGGGTGCGGTGGAACTGTGCTGGAAATGTTCTTGCTGTCAATGGCAGTAAACAGCCATGTTCATTGTTTGCCATCATATTGTTTTTACAGTGGCTCAGAAGATGTTGTAGGCTACTCTAATGTATTTTATGTGTGTGTGGGTTTCTTTTTTTTTTTTTTTGGGGACAAATAAGGAATTATTTGATAGGACATTTGGCTATATATATTTTCTATCACTTTTTTTGTGAATAGATAGTAGAAAAAAAGCATTTTCCTGCAATTTTGCTCAATATGCAATAGTTGCATAATTTTTTTCACTCTCATATTATCCCAAAATATAATCAACAAAGTCAGTTTATTAAAATGATATCACATTAGTGGTAAACCGCTAAGTGAATGTGTATGCATTTTACTTTTGGAGGGCTTTTCTCCCCCTACTGCTAAATTGTGACCCATGCAGGAAGTTAAACAGTTTGCATGATTCATTGGTGTATTATAAGGATAAGGTTAATTTTGGTTGAGAAGTGCACACATTTTCATAATCGTGACTTTTTCCCAGCTTTATGATCACTAAAGATTTAAATAAAGCTGCATTTACTTATGAGAGCATCTGTAGCTTGTGCAGTGAATGCAGATGTTGTCTAGATTATCTGACTTGATAGCAGGGAGACTTCCCCACCTTCAGAATACACTGATAAAATATCTTCTGGCTATAGCTGATAACTTATCGATCAATGACCTCATTTTTTTGAACATGCTCTTATTGGCACTCTTTGGCTGCCTGTCTATGAGAATTTTTTTTAGGCTATGCTAGAAGACTCCTTTGGGACCACCAGTGCCTGGTTTTCTCCACCTAAGGTCACTGAAATGCTATTCCATACTATGTGGACCTACACCCCCTCTTTTTACACAGATATTCTTGGTCTACCACCCTCCGATTCTGTCCTGGGTTTTGCTATGCCCTTCCTCCCCATATCAGAGTCAAGGATTGCCCAGTAGCCTGTTTTATAAGCTGTAAATGAATCTGTTATTGCATCCTCAGAGACCTGGCCTTTGGTATCGATCAGCTCTACTTAACAGCTTAGTACTGGTAAAGGTTGCATTGCCCCTGTTCCCAGTACTTCCCTTATGAATTTTGTCCTCTCTACTTGCCCTCCTTTTTCGCTGAATATCTTTTAAATGATTGGCTCTCATATAGAGATCTCCCAGCATCTCTATTTCCCTGATATTGACCAGTTATTTAGGTTCCAAATTCTAGATTGGGTGCCCCTCTCCTGGGAAGCATGCAAATTTATCCCCTCATACTCTGCAAAATCTCTCAGGTGAGGTTGTTCTCACCTAGTTTGAGGATAGGTTCTATCCTGCAACTTCCTCCATTTTGTTATCTT
This sequence comes from Pelophylax lessonae, assembly GCF_965119305.1. Taxonomy (NCBI): domain Eukaryota; kingdom Metazoa; phylum Chordata; class Amphibia; order Anura; family Ranidae; genus Pelophylax; species Pelophylax lessonae. Next base: position 546,540,547 of record NC_138771.1, on the reverse strand, counting down.
CAGACTGTGCTTGGTACCCTGCAGGTCTTGGTTAGGCTTGGTATATACTCTCTTCCTAAAACCTTGCAGGATGTTGCTCTTCTTTGTCATTTGTTGTGACTGTGTCTCTCTCGGGCCTTCCTTAGGTGCTCTTTTCCATGCAGACTGCCACCTTTGTGCCACCTTTGTGGCTTTTGGTAAGAATTGAATGTTCTTATCTCCATTGTCCCTGGCAGCCGTAGTTCTGCCTGTTCTGTCTCCCTGTTTTCCTCCTGGAGCCCCTCCATTTCTTATTCTACATCCTTATTCCTTTACTGGGGGTTGTCTTATCACCTTCTGTGTGAATGTAAGTTTCCCTCCCATATCCTGCCTTCAAAGCCTGACTCCTTCCTGCATGGGATCAGGGCTGTCCCTTTTATGGCTGTCTGCCACCTCTTTCCCTGGAAACTGACCCCTCTTATTTTCTCACAGAGCAGTCCCTCAATGGATTTCCTCCCTTCTGTTCCATCTGGTTGGATGGTTAATATAATATGCCTTTCTTTCCAGGCTTCTTCCCTTAGGGAAGAAGTCCCTCCTTCCCTACCTGATCCCATTTTCCCAAATATGTTGAGATTCTCTGACTTTTTACTGTATATAGCAACTGTCCTTCTCACAAGTTGCAGGGCCACCACCTGTTTTTATGGTCTTGATCTCAAAACAGTGTTTTTGATGGCTATTTGAGCCTATGGTGTGAAGGTGCATCTTCTGTCAACTGTCTGTTTGGGTTTATTGACCCTTGTTTTTTCCTTTGGGCCTGTTGCTGTTTTGGCAGTTTTTTCCCACCCTTCGATTTACTGCTTGGGGACAGCCTATGGTCTAAGAACCAATCCTTGTGTCCTGTACAGTTTAAAATAATTGGAATTTACTTGTAAATTCCATATCTTGTACAGAAAAGGCCACAGGTCCATTCCCTTTTCCTCTGTGATCTCCTAACTGCATGCTAAAAAACGTACAGAGCCTTAGAGTGGATAGGGTTATATTGGGTACACTGGTGGGCAGCTCCCAGCAAAGCTTTTGCCAGTGTCCAACCACACTATGGTAGCGGCATTTAACCCATCGTCTAAGAATCCATTACTGTGTCCTGTACTGTACTTCAAGATATGGGATCTTACAGGTACTGTATGTTAACCCCTTAACGCCGACGTAATGCAAATTTGCATCCTTCGGCTTAAAGTGGTTGTACTGGAGTGATGCCTGCAGCTGCAAGCATTACCCTGGTATCGGCTCAGCTTTCTTGTGATGATAACCGATGTGGCTTGGCCGTCATTACAAGCAGCGAGAGGGGATGTCCCCTCCCCCCCTGCAGCCTTCTGCCGCTCTGCCTGGGTCTCCCGTCCCACTGGACAGGATTCATCTTTGATCGAGTCTCCGATGTAGAAACCCGGAAGCAATGTCAGCCAAACTTGGCGCTTTGTACACTTTCAAATGCAGCTGAGGGGTTTTGGGCCTTTAGACCCCAGACCCCTCCATAAAGAGTACCTGTCTTCCTATTACTGTCACAAGGAATATTTACATTCCTTGTGATAGCAATAAAAATGATAAAAAAAATGTAAAGCTACAGTTTAAAAAAAGAAAAGAAAAAAAGACTACAATAAAATAAGGAAAAATAAGATTAAAATGCCCTATTCCTCCACGCTCGCACGCAAACGTGAACGCATACCTAAGTTGTGTCCGCAAATGTAAATGGTGTTCAAACCACACATGTGAGGTATCACCACAATCATTAGAGCAAGAGCAATAATTCTAGTACTAGAGCTCCTCTGTAACTCTAAACCAGTAACTTTTTAAAAGGGTTGCCTAGGGAGATTTTTAAATACCGTAGTTTGTCGCCATTCCACGAGTGTGCACAATTTTAGAGCATGACAGTTGGGTATCTAGTTACTCAGCGTAACATCATCTTTTACATTCTACAAAAAAATTGGGTTAACTTTACTGTTTTTTGTTTCTTTTTTTTTTTTTTTTTAATTCATAAAAGTGTGTTTCTTCCCAAAAATTGCATTTGGAAAATAGCTGTGTCAATACAGTGTGACATAAAATATTGCAACAATTGCCATTTTATTCTCTAAGGTCTCTGCTAAAAAAAAAATGTATGTTTGGGGGCCCTAAGTAATTTTCTAGCAAAAAATACTGATTTTAACTTGTAAGCAACAAGTGTCAGAAAATGGCTTAGGCATTGAGGGATTCAATTCCTATTCTTGCCCAAAAAAAATAAAAATAAAGAAGCATTTTTTCGCAAGTAGGTACAATAAAATCCAGCAGTTTGGGTCAAATGTCTTGTATTTTTATATGCTGAACTTTCTTCTGATATTCTAGATCTATTAATCCTACAGCTTATTTAAAAGCATTGCTATATAGACACTATTACACATGCTTTCAAAAAAGCATCAGCTGTAGAAATTTCCTGCAAAGATTTACTGGATGCTTCTTTTGCTAAGCCTACAAAAAACAAAAGTGTAAAAACATTATGAAATTGATATCATAAAAATAGTGTATGCACACTGGGTCTTGTTTATATAAACTAATAACATTTAAAGGGGAACAAAGGTGGGGTCACGCCCACTTTATTGTGGATGCAAACTATAATAAAAGCTTGGAAGATAATGTGGGCCTTTCCTATGTGTCAAAGTAAAATACAGCTTTTACAGACATCATCAAGCAAGCTTTACCAGAAAGTGCATGACCTTTTCCATCTATAACTGAAGCGGAACGTACAGTTTTTTCTAAAAAAAAAAATTTATACGTGGAAACAAAGGTGTAATATGCCTCAGTTAGGCAGGCAATGCATTATGCATTTTCTTTCTTTCTTTCAGCCTCTGGTTAAAGGAAAGAAAATCTCTGGATTTCCCCACGGACACAGTTAGTGTTGATTGGGGAATCCTTCCTGATGCGCTATTGTGTTTTGCTGGCAGGGAGTGCGGGGAGCCTTCCCCACCAGCAGAAAACAGTGATCACTGCCGGCAGTGATTGCATGTAAAAAAAAAAAAATCCAACAGGCTGGTTGTACTAAACTCAACCGATGGATCAACTTCAGTACAACCAGCTTGCCCATAAGTAGTTTGAAATTCTGTCTATGGCCAGCTTTAATCTTTACAAACTTGAGTTTTGTAGAACATAAAATAGCCAAATGTTAGTAAATGTATTTGGTTTTTTTGCACGCAACTAACGCTTATCAATATACTTCTAGATATACTTTGCAAAGATTGGGCATGGTCTTCCTGCCTCCAGATGGACAATCCAGTAATCTCAGTAAAGCTGTCCTCTCTGCGGTGAGATGCAAAAATGTCATTGTTTACTTCTAACGCTTTGTAAGGCAACTCATTACTTATTCTTTTTAGGGTGTGCTAAAGTGAGACAAATTGTTTCAGCCCTAACATATAAAGTATTCTCATGTTCTTTCTTTCTTCTATACCAGGGGTGTCAAACTCCATTTTATCTCAGGCTGCATCAGCATTATGGTTGCCATCAAAGGGCCAGTTGTATCTATAAGATTAGATGTCCAGAGTACTCCACTCCCCTTACATCAGATGCCAAGAGCCCCCCACCATCAGAAGTCAAGAGTCCCCCACCATCCTTTACAACATAGTGCAATCCCCTTATCTTGTGCTGCTAGGAAGAAGCTTGGGGCGGAGCTGGGAAGCATAAAATGCAGAGTCTGGAGGAGAACTAAAGGAGGGCTGGAGTCTGCTGAAGGCTGAGACCAGGGGAGGGGGTGCTTCGGCTCCACAGAGAGGCACAGGATCTGTTGAAGGATTTCTGTCCTCTTCCCTCCTAACAACCGCTGAGACGGGGAAGAGGGTTGGGGGCAGATACAAGCCTCTCTGTGGCTGCAGGGAAAAAGTGTAGGATTTGGTGGAAGAATTTGGTAATCCTCTCTGCTGCTGACTTTTGAAGATGGGTGCAACAATGAGGGGGGTTGCTGCAGCCACAGAAGAGGTGCAAGGATCTTATGAAATGGGCTGGGGGGCTCTCTCTCCCTCCCTCCCTCCCCTCTCTCTCTCCCTCCCCTCCCTCCCCTCTCTCTCTCCCCCCTCCCCTCTCTCTCCCTTCCCCTCTCTCTCTCTCCCCTCCCCCTCTCTCTCCCTTCCCTCTCTCTCTCTCTCTCCCTCCCTCTCTCTCCCTTCCCTCTCTCTCTCTCCCTTCCCCCCTCTCTCTCTCCCTCCCCTCTCCCCCCCCTCTCTCTCCCCCCTCTCTCTCTCCCCCTCTCTCTCTCTCTCTCTCTCTCCCCCCTCTCTCCCCTCTCCCCCCTCTCCCCCCTCTCCCCTCTCTCCCCTCTCTCTCCCCCTCTCTCTCCCCCTCTCCCCTCCACTCCCCTCTCTCTCCCCCTCCACTCCCCCTCTCTCTCCCCCTCCACTCCCCTCTCTCTCCCTCTCTCTCTCTCCCCACTCCCCTCTCTCTCTCTCCCCCTCCCACCCCCTCTCTATCCCCCCTCTCTCTCCCTTTCTCTCTCTCCCCCTCCCCTCCCCCCATCTCTCTCTCCCCCCTCTCTCTCTCCTTTCTTTTTCTCCCCCCTCTTTCTCCTTTCTTTTCTCTCCCCCTCTTTCTCTCTCTCTCTCTCTCTCTCTCCTCTCTCTCCTTCTCTCTCTCTCTCTCTCTCTCTCTCTCTCTCTCTCTCTCTC